>NC_134101.1:137574200-138190066 GCF_000715075.1 Nicotiana tabacum | reverse complement strand
ATCAAAATAAAGAAATCATACATAATATCTCTTGACCGCATCGGAATTGATGGCCATTTCTACACATTTTCCTTCCATATCTGTCAGATATAATGCACCATTAGACAACACTCTGGTTATGACAAATGGTCCCTACCAATTTGGAGCGAACTTTCCTTTTGCTTCGGCCCAATTAGGCAAAATACGTCTCAACACTAACTGTCCTACCTCAAACTTCCTCGGACGCACTTTCTTATTGTACGCTCTTGTCATTCTTTGCTGGTACAGCTGACCATGACACACGGATGCCAATCTCTTCTCGTCAATCAAACTCAACTGCTCAAGGCGGATTTTCACCCATTCATCATCATCGATCTCAGCCTCCGCAATGATTCGAAGAGACGGGATTTCCACTTCTGCGGGTATCACTGCTTCTGTACCATACACCAAAGAGTAAGGAGTCGCCCCCACCGAAGTCCGAACAGTGGTGCTGTATCCCAACAATGCAAAAGGCAGCTTTTCATGCCACTGTCTAGATCCTTCCACCATTTTCTGGAGTATTTTCTTTATATTCTTATTGGCCGCCTCAACCGCACCATTTGCCTTTGGGCGGTATGGAGTAGAATGACGATGAGTAATCTTGAACTGCTCACATGTCTCCTTCATCAAATGACTGTTGAGATTAGCTCCATTGTCTGTAATGATCACTTTGGGTATCTCAAACCGACAGATAATGTTCGAATGCACAAAGTCCAGTACAGCTTTCTTGGTCACGGACTTGAATGTTTTAGCCTCTACCCACTTGGTAAAATAATCTATAGCCACCAAAATGAACCTGTGCGCATTTGACGCTACTGGCTCAATTGGCTCAATAACATCCATGCCCCATGAAACAAAAGGCCATGGTGCGGACATCGTGTGTAACTCCGAGGGTGGAGAATAAATCAAATCTCCATGCACCTGACACTGATGACATTTGCGTACATAGCTGATGCAATCCCGCTCCATCGTGAGCCAATAATAACCTGCTCGGAGAATCTTCTTTGCTAAAACATACCCGCTCATATGAGGTCCACAAACTCCGGCATGTGCCTCAGTCATGATAGATGTGGCCTGTCTCGCATTAATGCATCTCAACAACCCGAGGTCTGGAGTTCTTTTGTACAACACTCCTCCACTAAGGAAAAACCCGCTTGCCAACCGTCGAATTGTTTGTTTCTGATCACCTGTGGCCTGTATCGGAGACACACCCATCCTGATATATTCCTTGATGTCATGAAACCACGGCTCACCGTCAAGTTCCTCTTCCACCACATTACAATAAGCGTGCTGATCGCGGACCTGAATCTGCAAAGGGTCTACATAAGCCTTATTCGGATGGTGTAACATCGACGTCAGAGTAGCCAACGCATCGGCCACTTCATTATGAATCCTTGGAATGTGCTTGATCTCTATTTACTGAAACCGCTGATAAAGCTCATGCAAACATTGTCGGTACGGTATAATCTTTAAGTCCCGTGTTTCCCATTTTCCTTGAATTTGGTGTATCAGTAGGTCCGAGTCACCCATGACCAAGACTTCCTGGACACCCATATCTACAGCTAATCTCAACCCCAAGATACATGCCTCATATTCTGATATGTTGTTCGTACAATAGAAACGAAGCTGAGCTGTAACAGGGTAATGTTGCCCTGTTTCAGAAATAAGCACCGCTCCTATTCTCACGCCTTTTATGTTTGCAGCCCCATCAAAGAAAAGTTTCCATCCTGGCTTCTCAACTTGTTCCAACTCTTCAATATGCATCACCTCTTCATCAGAGAAATAAGTCTTCAAAGGTTCATAATCTTCATCAACCGGATTCTCGGCCAGATGGTCCACCAAGGCCTGTGCTTTCATCGCAGTCCGAGTCATGTAGACAATGTCAAACTCTGTGAGCAGGATCTACCACTTTGCAAGCCTCCCTGCGGGCATAGGCTTCTGAAAGATATACTTTAACGGATCCAAACGAGATATGAGGTAAGTAGTATAAGATGACAAATAGTGTTTCAGCTTCTGTGCCACCCAAGTTAGGGCGCAACATGTCCTTTCAAGATGAGTATACTTAACCTCGTAGGATGTGAACTTCTTGCTGAGGTAATAGATGGACTGCTCCTTCCTTCCAGTGATATCATGTTGACCCAATACACAACCGAACGAATTGTCCAATACCGTTAAATATAGAAACAAAGGTCGCCCTGGTTCTGGCGGAACCAACACGGAACAAATACCCCTTTATCTTATCAAACGCCTCCTGACATTCATTTGTCCACTTGACTGCAGCGTCTTTCTTTAATAGCTTAAAGATAGGCTCACAAGTTGTCGTGAGCTGGGCGATGAACCTGCTGATATAATTCAATCTCCCCAGCAAACTCATCACCTCGGTCTTGTTCCTCGGAGGTGGCAATTCATGGATGGCCTTGATTTTTGATGGATCCAGTTCAATACCCCAGCGGCTGACTACGAACCCCAACAACTTTCCAGACGGCACCCCGAACGTGCATTTTGGAGGATTAAGCTTGAGATTGTACCTGCGAAGCCTTTGGAAGAACTTTCTCAGATCCCTGACATGGTCAGATTGTTGTCTAGACTTTACAATCACATCGTCCACATACACCTTGATTTCCTTGTGTATCATATCATGGAATATTGTTTTCATTGCCCTTATATAAGTTGCCCCAGCATTTTTCAAACCAAACGGCATGACCCGATAACAGTATGTTCCTCATGGCGTGATGAATGTCGTCTTTTCTGCATCTTTCTCGTCCATTAAAATCTGATGATAACCCGCGTAACAATCCACAAAAGAACCAATCTCATGTTTGGCACAATTATCAATCAATACGTGGATGTTTGGCAACGGAAAATTGTCTTTTGGACTTGCCTTGTTAAGATCCCGATAATCGACACACACCCTGGTCTTGCCATCTTTCTTCGGCACAGGCACAACATTAGCTAACCAGGTGGGATATCGTGTAACCCGAATGACCTTCGCATCGAACTGCTTGGTAATTTCTTCTTTGATATTTACACTTATGTCTGTTTTGAACTTTCTCAGCTTCTGCTTGACAAGAGGGAATGCTGGGTCAGTGGGCAATTTGTGAATCACTAAATCAGTACTTAGCCCCGGCCTATCATCATACGACCATGCAAAAATATCCTTGTACTCAAACAATGCTTTGATTATCTGCTCCTTGAGTTGTGGCTCCAGATGAACACTTATTTTAGTTTCACGGACATTGTTTTGGTCCCCTAGATTAACTGCTTCTGTGTCATTTAGGTTAGGTTTGGGTTTTTCTTCAAAGTGACTTAATTCTTTACTAACTTCCTCATAGGCCTCTCCATCATCATACTCCACCTCATCATCACACCCGATTTCTTGTACTATTATTTCTGAGTTAGATTGGCTTTTAAAACTGGGCTGAAGATTCCTCATGCATGTCATGTCATTGATATCAGCATAACAAAACTGTACAGAAAAGAAAAGAAAAAATGGAAACAAAATTAGGAATTAAGAAATAAAAGGAATTGCATTTCATTGAATGTAAAGATAACAGGGTTTTAACTTATCCAAACGGACGGAACATAGTAACTGAATTACAAACCCTGGAATAATCCAGGTGAACAAAAGGAAAACAAAACCCACTACCGCGACTCCCTATGAGATGGAAGAGGAGTGGCTTACTAGTTGTTGACCTTAGCACATGGCCCGATGTACTGTATATCTGCTTTGCTCGACCTTTCCCCGGCCTCAACCATGTTCACCTCAGCAAATACCCTCTCAAGCCCTTTCTCCAAGTTCCCATCCGCACCAATCAGTGGACCAGACACCATTGCCAATAATTACTTCCCGATACTTGGCCTGACGAAGGACCTGGACAGACGTGGAATTGGTTTAGGAAGAACCCAGACTCTTTTCTTCATCTTGCGGGCTCATCTCACATCCGCCGTCGTAGGCTTGAACCCCAGCCCAAAGGTATCCACATTCTTGGGCAAATAAACTGGCTGAACAATACCTTGCAAATCAGCACCCAACCCTTTGCCTGGTACAAACCCGTTTTTCAACATTTCAGAGGCTACCATGACAGTTACAGCTGTTATTCTGGGGACCGGGACGCTTTTTCCTTCAGGAACCTTTTCTACCGAGATTCTATCGAAAACCTGGTAAATCCACGGCCCCTTATCATCATCAGTCTCTATGAAGGGTACGATGGCATCACTTACAGGGCTCATGTTGTCTTCCCCATGTACTACGATCTCTTGTCTATCCCACTCGAATTTGACCATTTGATGTAGTGTAGAAGGCACCGTTTTAGCAGCATGGATCCATGGTCGCCCCAACAAAAGATTATAAGACACCGCCACATCTAACACCTGAAACTCCATGGTGAACTCGACAAGACCAATTGTCAATTCAAGTATGATATCACCCACTGTGTCTGTAGTACCACCATCAAACTCCCGAACGCAGATGCTATTCTTATGAATTCTGTCATCATCAACCTTCAACTTGTTCAATGTAGACAAAGGACAGATATTGGCACTGGACCCATTATCAATCAGTACTCGAGTGACTACCGAATCTTCACATTTCACGGTCAAATAAAGAGCTCTATTATGTTCTGTACCCTCCACGGGCAATTCATCATCAGAAAATGTCACTCTGTTTACCTCAAAGATTTTGTTCGCGATTTTCTCCAAATGATTCACTGAAATTTTATCAGGGACATGAGCTTCGTTCAATATCTTCATCAGAGCCCGGCGATGTTCATCCGAGTGGATAAGCAATGAAAGAAACGAGATTTGGGCTGGTGTTTTCCTTAGCTGCTCAATAATAGAATAATCTTGCACTTTCATCTTTTTCAAAAACTCTTCTGCCTCTTCCTCCGTAATAGCTTTCTTAACTAGCACCGGATTTTCCTTGGGAGCCCTAGCCTTTCTCAACTCTTCGGGGGCAAAACAACGTCCCGAGCGAGTTAAACCTTGTGTTTCATAGACTTCCTCTTTGATTTCCTTCCCCTTGTAGGTCACAACTACCTGTTCATACTTCCATGGAACGACTTTACTATCAATTACTGGTAACTGGGTTACTGGCTTTATGACAACTGGTTCTATGTGAGCCCCCTTCACGACTACCGCAGGTATGCTTGATACTTCCCGAACCACTACCTTGATCGGCTCTGGTTTCTTCGCAACAATGGATGATCCTTTCCCCATCACCACAACTGGCTTGTTGTCTATACTTTTCAACTGAACCGCTGGTTTCACACTAGCTGACTTTTCATTCACTTTGGCTTTGCTAGAACGAATCATCATGACTGTCTGTGAGGGCTTCTTAAGCTCTGCTCCCTTATGTATCAGTTCAATCATGTTGGCCTCATGATGCGCTGGCAACGGGTTCTGGTTGATATTTGGTGCCTCCGGGGCCTGAACCTCGATCCTGTTTGTGTCAATAAGCTCTTGCATGGCAGTTTTCAATCTCCAACATTTCTCAGTATCATGTCCGGGAGCCCCTAAACAATATTCATAGCTCACTGAATGGTTTACATTCCTAGGAAGTGGATTTGGCATTTTGGTCTCAACCGGGTTCAACAGGCCTAACTGCCTCAGTTTGTGGAAAAAAGTGGTATAGGATTCTCCCAGCGGAGTGAATGTTTTCTGTTTTTGTATTCTCTCGTTTCTGAAAGCTTGGTTTGGGCGGAAGCCGGATCCTGGCCTGTGAGACCTCGGGGGTGGATATGTGTTTTGCGGATCTGAGTATGTATTTTGGGGAGCCAGCGTACGCCATTGCGCGTGAGCCGAAGGCTGCATATAAGTTTGGGCATAGTGGACAGAAAAGTGTGGCTCTGGTGGTGGATAATAGTGTTGAGGTGGGCCATATGAGGTATATGGATAATTTGGGTGGTGGGGTCTAGGTTGGTTGTAATAGGGTGAAGGGCTTCTAGACCTGGACCATGCTCCGGATTCGACAGTTGCAACCTCTTCTTTCTTCTTTTTTCCCAAGCACACCCCCAGTGCCGTTTTGAATGGCTTGGGTGGTTGCTTTAATTGCTGAATAACTCATGATCTTATTAGATTTGAGTCCCTCCTCAACCATGCCTCCCATTTTCACGACTTCATTAAAGGACTTGCCCACTGCTGACACCAAATGACCAAAATATGTGGGCTCCAAAGCCTGCAAGAAATAATCAACCATTTCACTCTCTTTCATCGGGGGGTCAACCCTCGCCGCTTGCTCTCTCCAACGGAACCCATATTCTTGAAAGCTCTCACCGGGCTTCTTCTCGATCTTTGTCAATGACAGTCGATCTGGGATGATTTCAAGATTGTATTGAAACTGACAGGCGAAGGCTTGGGCCAAGTCATCCCAGGTGTACCACCTGCTATGGTCTTGTCTAGTGTACCATTCCAATGCCGATCCGCTCAAACTTTGGCTGAAATATGCCATCAGCAATTCATCTCTCCCTCCTGCTCCTCTCATCTTGCTACAGAATCCCCTTAAATGTGCTACTGGGTTGTCATGCCCGTCGTACAAATCAAACTTAGGCATCTTGAACCCGGCCGGTAACTGAACATCTAGGAACAGATATAAATCTTTATAGGCCACACTTACTTGGCCCCCTAACCCCCTCATGTCTCGGAATGATTGCTCCAGGATTTTGACCTTTCTGGTCATCTCCTCCTGCTCAGGGTTTTTGGGCGGCTTCTCGGTACCTTCCGTGAGATCAAGATGAGGGGTATGAGAGTAGGGTTCTGGAACTTTGAAGGTAGGCTCAGGGGGATAATATTGGTTGTCGTGCATCTGGAACAGAGGTTCACTGGGGGATCGGTGTATGGTAGCAGGCGGAGGTGCCACAAAAACGGGAGTGATTGGTGGAGGAGGGTATGAGACTTGTTTGGATAGAGGAGCCTGTGATGTATGAGAAGTGGTGCCTTGGCATTGTTGGTAGAGGGAAATGCTGGAGATGAATTCACAGTGGGTGGCTCCTGAGGCTGAGCCAATGGTAGGATATAAGCGGGGTTAGCGGGAAAAACTGGCGGTGGACACCCCTTCACCCAGGCTTGGTACATTTCAGCCATTTGTTGCTTCAGCTTATACATTTCCTCCCTCATTGCAAGAACATCCATTTCTTCTACTTCTTTTGATGGGTCAGCAATACTCATATCAGATTCCGGGCCAGTCATGTTCACTTTATCTTTAGACCGGGTGTTGTATGGATAGGTTGCCAGAATGCCAAACAACTAACCACCTACCTGGACTCAACATCAACAACAGCTTGGTCAATGGTTAGGGCATGAGCAGATTTGATAACCGCATATTGGGGAATGAATGCACCTAAGCAGTTTAACGGATGCTATTATGCATTTGCTTGGCTGCTTGCGTCATCCCGACTTTTATTTCCGACGACAACTTTCTTTCTCTTTTTGCTTCCTTTTTCCCTTCTTTCTTTTTTCCTTGATTTTCCTTTCTTTTCTCTGTTTCCTTTTCAATTCTTGCCTTTGTTTTCTGCTTATTTTGGTTCTCTCACTCCCTCGACTTCTTATTTTCACTCTTTCTTGTTTTCCCGTTCGTTTACTTCTTTTTTTGTTTTTCTTTCATTTTCTTCCCTCTCTCTTTTGCTTTTCTCTTAAAGTTACGGCCGAATCCGACAAGGATTGCCTACGTATCGTGACCCCGCATGAATCAGACCGAGCGTAGTTCGTGAAGATAAGTGCGAAAAGTAAAGAGACAATTTTGGAAATTTTCAATTTTCATTAATAAACATTCTATTACAAACTAGACACTTTGAGAAAGGAAAATAACAGACTCGAAACCAAACCAAATACAAACTCAAAAACTTTTGACAGACTCTGACGCGAAAGGAAAAACAGACTCTAACAGACAACAGACTCCAAAGAGAAAGAAAATGCAGACTCAACCTACGAATACATTAAAGCTTTAAATTTGGGTGCTCGTGGGGCGTCATCCAGCCTGGCCGCGGGTTTAGGTGTAAGGCCCCTTTCCAGCTGTTCCAATTCATACATGATTTGCTTCACAAATATCATCACTGCCGAGAAGAAAGTAGTGCAGGTCATGTTTTCACACACCCGACATTTCCTGGTAATAGCATGAGCAATAGTCAAAATCTTGTCCCTGATTCGGTCTTTCTACAGGAGTAGGCGTTCTATCTGATACCCTCTAGCCTTCAAAACCCGAGAATCATGCAGATGTTGTTTCTGTAACTACTGTATTTCATCTTCCATCAAGGCCATTAGATCATAGTAGTGCTCACTTTCGGTTTCAAAAGCCTTGGCTTGTTTAGCTGCCTCATTTTCTAGGGTGGTCACCTTCCTTTTTAGACTGACAATGGTCTTTTCATAATCTTTCCTCGCCTGCTATAAGTACTGTGTGCGCTCTTTTGTTCTTTTTGCCCATTGTGCCTGGAGTTGTGCTATGGTATCCTCAGATTTCTTCAAATCATCCCGGCACTCACTGATTTCCCTTTTCAACCCTTTTATTAACCGCTCATCCGACCGACTCCTTTGTTGGTTGTCAGCATCTATCCTCATTTGTCGGATTTGGGCTTTCAGCGCCTCATTTTCTTGGGCCAATTTGTTCTTTTCTCCCCGCTCGGCATCAACTTGTAAACTATTTTCAAATTCCAGGTCTCTAATCTGTCGCTTCAGCTTGCCTATTTCTGCCCTGTAACCCTCTTCTTTTGCTAACCAACCCCATTGCTCTTGTGAATCATTAGTAAACTGTTGGACATGGGCTCTTTTGGTGGGCGTTTGGAGAATCTGGAACCTTTTCCCAAACCACGCATTATACTTTGGGTCCACCTCACCTTTAGCCAGATCTTGGACCATAGTCTTAGGCTCGAGGAACCGACATTCGTTCCATAATTTGCGAATTTTATCTTCCGGGAATTTGGCTCTCGGACTCAACTCAATGACGTGCTTGCTCAAGTCTTCATCTTTGGGGACGACTTGAAACCTTCCCAGTTGGCATAGTACCCGATGGGGAGCATACGGTTGGATACTCCGAACACCCATTAAAAGAATATGACACTCTCCCGCTGACATATATAGCACCTCGGTAACGGGCAACCACCCAAATGCCCATTCAATTTGATCGGCAGTCAATGACCTCAGTCGTATGAGCCAAGCTTCGGTACCTTCAGGAAATGCAATACCCCCTACCCGCTTTTCAAATTCTTCGATACAGCTTAACCCAGTCAGCCCATAGTTCATGTACCCCGCCCGGTGGCACAGATATTCTTGCATCCACAACTGAAGTAATAAATTCCAACCTTGGAAAAAATTTCCTCCCTCCCTGCACACAGTCAACGCTCGGTAAATTTCTGACAAAATCAGGGGGACTATAGTGCTATCTGCCCTTTTAATCGCAACATCAACCATCCCCACAAGACCTGCTTCTATTTTCTTATCTTCTCGTGGGCAAATCACGATTCCCAAGAATGCCGTTATGAACGCCAAGGTTCGTCTTGCTTCCCACTTACTTCTGTTTCCAGCATGGGTCAGTCCCAGATTTGTTTCTTCGAAACCCCGAGGATTACCATAACGCTGATACAGGAACTGAAGAGTGCAACATCCTTCCGGCAAATCATCATTCTGAACACTCCGACTGATGTTTAGCAAATCCAAAAATTTGTGCGGAGATACCGGTCTTGGTGACAACAAATATTGACCCCTCAGATTTCCATTCAGACCCGTATCCTCCAGCGTGGGCGTAAGCTCAAAACCCCCAAAGCGAAACACATTGCGGGTCGGGTCCCAAAATGGTATTAAGGCCTCGATGACATCCGACTTTGGCTTGACATTTAGTAAACCGACAAGACCTCCCAGGATTCTAGCCACTATTTCTTTGTTGCCTTTTCCCAGATCATTCCACCACATGTGGAGCTGGAGGGGGACCTCATTAAGTACGGTGAAAGATTCGCTTGCCTTTGTGCTCATCCTGCACATTTATTAAGGTGATTAAGAAAAAGGTAAATTTATTTGATTCGAAACAAAAACTATTATTTTTTTTTTCAAACTAAAATAAAGGAACTGGTTTTTCAAACACGGCCTTTCAGCACTTCGGAGACGAGGATTTTAAGGTTGTGTGGATTAACCGATCGAAATCTTAAAAATGACCAAAGGTGGTTATTTATGCAAAATCGGCCTTCCAGCGTCCCTTTTGGGGACATTCGGCTATTTTTGACAAAACGGCATCACCCGGCTTATTTATGACAACAATTAAAATTTGACATTTTTGGCTATTTTTGCAAAAGGGGGGGTTGGACCCGATGAGGTTTGCCTACGTATCTCACATCCGGTGAGAATCAAACCTGCGTAGTTCGGGCGGAGAAACTAGCTATTTTTTGAAAACAAGATTTCCCTTTTATAACAAACAAACAAACTATTTTTCTCCTCCGTTTTTGAAAACAAGACAAACTAAAATAAAATATTCTTTCACGCATATTTGCTTTTTGAGTAAAACAAACAATTAGAAACATAAAATATTTTCTTTTTATTTTTCTCAAAAGTTCGGCAGAGTTTTGACAGTACTTGGCATTGGTTTTATTCTAAAAATAGGTAATTAACTCTCTACACTGCTATTTTCTCTCTCTTTTATTTTCTCAAATTTCTGATATTCCCGAGATTCAGAAGCCGGTCAGCATGTAAGCCCGAACAAATAAATGCACAGAAAACAAGTAGGATGCATCAGGATGGTCTTTTTCATTTCAGGTTGCTTGTCCTAGACGGACCCAACCCCTGTGTTGAGTCCCCTAAGTCGAATGCACATGATGCAAATAAGCGTTCCTACTAGGGATCTGGCATGAAGTTGAGTTATTCTAGGTTCAGAACCTGGGTGTGTGCTCTAGACCTGGCTTACCCGAGCGGACAACTCGAGCCAAGGGGGGTAGCGTACCGGGAATACAGAAGCTTCGCCGGCTTTGCAACTTGTCCGAACCTCGTTCTAAATTTGGGATATGACTCTAACAGAAAAGAAGTCACACGAAGTGCACACTTCTTCATGATTTAGAAGACTCAGAGAGAAGAGGGATTTCGCAACAGTTTATATACAGTTCATGGAATATCAAAGCGGTAAAAGCAATCAATTAGCACATTAGGCCCCAAATCATGTAACAAAATCAGATAATGGATAAAGCCAACTATAATAATTATTCTAAACTCGAATTCTTGAACCCTGAACCAGAGATTCTGGGTTCGATCCCCAGCAGAGTCGCCAGAGTTGTCACACCTCCTTTTCACTACACCCGCAAGGACATAAAGGAGTTTTTCCAATTAAAGGACAATCGGAACGGGATTTATTATTAAGATTTCAGAGTCGCCACTTGGGAGATTAATGATGTCCCAAGTCACCGGTTGAATCCCGAACCAAGGAAATTATGACTCTGTTAACAGTCCGCGAACCAAAAATCCGAGTAAGGAATTCTGTTAACCCGGGAGAAGGTGTTGGGCATTTCCGGGTTCCGTGGTTCTAGCACGGTCGCTCAACTGTCGTGTTTAGCTTATTTATCTGACTTTATTACATGATGAACCTGTGTGCCGATTTTTACTTTTAACTGCTTTTATTTAATTTTTTAAAGAAAGTTGAACGTTGTTTAAAATGTGTCATTGGATCGCGTCACATGAAATGCAGCCACCATCCTGAACACATTTTATTCAACATTTTGGGATTTGATTTGGGTCACATGAAATGCACACCCGAATTTAGGAAAGTGAATTATTAAAAGCGCGCCTAAACTGACTAACGCATTATTATCTTTGGCGGGCCATGAAATTCGCTAAACGGCTCATCCCGAATTCTAAATTTTTAGTTAAGTATTTGAATGACGGCCCCGTAATTTGTACATTTTATTCGGCGAGGCTCATCTCAACATTTTTATTTAAATGTCAATCCTAAAGTGACTATTATTTTTCTATTTATTTGTCTCTAAAAATAAAAGAAATTCCTAAACAATTATTTCATTTGAAATGGCCAAACCTTATGAACTTATTTCGTGACTGCTGGCCCAGTGAACCAGGCTTGTGAAAAGCCCAATTCCCATTTCAGTTTCGGGCCCCAAACAGCCCAATTCGAACAGACTGAAACTGGTCAGGCTGCGTGAGAAAGGTCGAGGGATCAATTCCCTGAGCCAGTCAACCCACGAACTGTTTCTCAAATCAAAACTAAATGTCTTAGAGACTGGGCCATCGACAGCCCTGTCTCTTAAAGCCCAATAATAAATGAACTCCATTCTGTTGTCTCTTTTCAAATTATTCTAAATGTATTCAAATAGTTCACAACATGACTAACACTAATCAAATTATTAATGGTGAAAATGAACTAGGAGCACATGTTGAAGTCATGTGACCTTACCTATTATATACGAGTCATCTAAAGGCCCAAATCAACACAGTTCATTATTTAAACCACTACTATTAAACTAAGACTCAAGCAATTTAGTATTTTAAACTAGCTGGACTATGGAATTGAGTTATAGGAAACACAGAACTACTTGAACTTGTTTTTACAATTATTGGAAACAAATCAATGCTTAAACGCTATCATGACAACTGATATTAATCGTTAACACGAGAACCAACATCATACGAATATGAAATTAATAGTCATAGAGTCCAATTATTACAAAAAAAACATTAATTGTCAATTACACATGACTGTTCTAACACGTTAAAATCAAACACAGTAAAGTTAATTCAACGATCCACTTCAACTTCATTTATCCTTCAAATTGAATTACAAAGATCCATCACAGCTTACATGGGATCAAGGGAGGTACCTAGAAGTAGAAAGCAATGAAGGAGAAGAAGAGGTCAACGACAATTAGCAATCAATCACAAATAGCCCAGCAATAAAATCAAACAGCCCGGGAATGTTTAAACCAAACAAAAGCTAACAAATCCACTCCAACACAGCAGCAAGTCAACCCAGAAACAAACACCAATGCATAGACAGCCAACAAAAATACCCAAGCTGGACTTAAAACACTAATTTCAACTCGAAATGAACCTCTACACTTCAACAAGCAAAGACAGCAACTGCAGAATGTGAATCAGTAAACAGAAGTTGAAATCAACTTCCAATTTCAATGGAACAATAGAGTTTTGTTTTGATTTTTAGTTTTTTGTTATTTTTGATTTTGAAATTTGAAATTTTTCTACTGGATTTTTCGAAACTAAAATCTAGAAGAAGATTTTTGAAATTCAAATCTGAAATTCAGATCTGCAGCCAAGGGTTTTTTGGGGGAATTTTTGGGGTCCTAAAACTTGTCCAACAAGGCAATAAAGACTGCCTTTTATAGGCAAAACTAAGGGGAAGCTTCAGATTTTCAGTTGCCTATTAGTCCCTTATTTTCTGACTTGTGTCACAAGTTAATACTCTACAGTTACTGAAATTACCCTAAAGTCCTACTTTGGAAGGCCCTAGAAGATTCTAGTTTCAACTACCATGTGTTACCCAATCCTAAATGTCTAAGCTACCCCTGAACTTAAACTAAATTCTATTTATAACCAAACATTTTCCTAAACTCTGAATCTATCCCAATTTAAACTCTTATTGAACCTAGCAATTGAACTCAGAATTAATGACCAAACTAACTATCAAAAGAAAGACTAACACAAGCTAATCTAATCAGAATTGATAACCACAGAACCAATAACCAAATTAAACTATCAACTATAACCAAATTCAACTAATTATGACGATTAATTAGACTGAAACTGAACCAACTAGTAATTAACCTAACTAAAGGAATACCAGAAATTACCTCAAACAAAACTTAATAAAACTAGTTAACAAATTATCAAAAGCTTAACTAAAAATCAAACTAAAATCCGGAATTGGAACAGATTAAAAACAAACAACTAGGATTAATCAAAACAAATCAGGACACAAGATTAGAACAATATTGACAAAAAATTAAAACGCAAATTAAACTAAACGTTAACAAATATGAGAACAGAATCAAAAGCAAGAATTTAAACAAAGAAAGGGAAAAACTCAAAAGCTCACTAATTCAACTTCCAAAATCCGGCCAACTCTCAGAGTCCAGATTCGATCATCTCCAGTGGGAATTGGGTGCTATTGGCTGCAGATTCTTCAAGAGGGAAGCCCATGGACCATGTGGTATTAATTTGGGGTAATTTGGTGCAACTAGGGTTTTGGCCGAAAAAGTTCAAACTAATATTCGAACAGTTCCGGCCACGTTCGAGGGTCAGGACCTTGGGATTTTGATAGAGGAGGTTGTGATGGTCCTATGGTGTAAGTTTGGTGGTGTTTGGGCTACTTTGAGTCATGGCCGGAAAAGTTTCGATCCAATATTTGACGAGATAGGGTGGGATTCGAAGGAAATAGAGGGTGGATTTGTGAAGAGGAGGAGAAGGGGAACAAATGGTATCATTTTGGGTGGGGACGGAGTGGTTACCGTCATCGCCGCCGACGAACTTGACGGAGCGTATAGGGGCGGCGTCTCTAGGGTTTGGGTAGGGTGATTTCTGAGATGCGAGGTAGGGGGTAACATTTGGACATTAATATACCAAACGACTCAAGCTTCTCGACCGTTGGATTGATTAACCTCGACGGCCCAGATTGATTGACGCCGAAACGGCGTCGTTTGGTTATTTAAAAAGGGCAGGCCGGGTTTAGGGCATTGGGCTGGGTCGGTTTGGGTATATATTTTAAAGGTTATTTTGTTTGGGCTTACCCATTTGGCCCAAATACAGGTCTATTAAGACCAAACCTTTTCTATTTACTCTTTTTCAATTATTTCTTTTCCTTTGTTTTTGCATTTTGTATTTTTGTATTATTTTTCTGATTTTGTAAAGATGCACAAAAAATTAAAACAAAGACCTAATATAATTCAAAGTTAAACTAATTAACTCCTAAAATTGTTTTAAAATCTATTTCATGACAAATTCAACAATTAACAACTAAAAATGCAAGAGTGGATTATTTTTGTTATTTTCTTTATATTTTGTTCTAATTAACCCCTAATTAATTCTAAAAATATGAAATTAGATCCTAAATGCAGATGTATATTTTTGTATTTTTCATATGAATAAAATGCATAGATAAAATGCAACAATTACCAAAAAATAACACCAAAATTCACAAAAGTTGTGAAATAATAAAGAAATCATTTTGTTTGGAATTTTGGGAATAATTCATTTATAGGGCAAAAATCACGTGCTCACATCCGAGTCATCAAATTTTTTTAAGCATAAAGACCGCTTTTCGTAAGCTCGGAGTTGCCTTGTAGGGGCTTTATGATCCCGGAATTCCAACCTTGGGGTCGTGCGAGTACTGAATTGTTGACGCTAAGTCTTCGAGTATCTCGCGATGCATTTGGTACCACATTTGGTGGAGAGGCCCCTGTCGGGGGTATACTTGAGATTTCCTTGTCTGGAGATAAGATGCTGAAAAGATATCCTCTTATTGCTTGGTGTAGATACACGCTGTTTTGTTTTTGCGAGCTCGGCCCGATACGTTGTTCCTTATTGGAGCCTTGTTCGTCTTTTTTCCGGGGCGGGACCGACTGCGAAAGAAATCATGTAGGTTCCTCGAATCCTTCTAGGGAAATGTATGGACGCCGTCTCGTTAAAAACCTTGTTGGCAAAAACCCATTTCGGGGTAAAAAACCAGGTCGAGGGAAAAGTGTGTGACGTTTGCTCGAGGACATTTGTGGGGTTCCATATCCGGCCGCCCTAGCAGTAATACCGCTTAAGCATCGATACATTCCAGTTACTCGGAAGCTGCTCGCCCTCCATGGTACCAAGCTTATAGGATCCTTTGCCAACTATCCCAAGGATATGGTATTGTCCTTCCCAATTTTAGCCCAGCTTCCCTTCATTGGGGTTTCTGGTGTTGAGGGTAACCTTCCTTAGGACCAAGTCTCCAATTTCGAAGTATTAGAGATTCGTTCTTCTGTTGTAGTATCTTTTGATTTTCTATTTTTGGGCAGCCATCCGAACCAGCGAGGCTTCCCGTCTTTCGCCGAGCAGCTCGAGGGCCGTTGCCATGGCTTCGTTGTTTGACCCCTCGCTAGTGTGTCGGAATCTGGCATTTGGTTCTCCGGCCTCTACCGGTATTAGTGCCTCGGTTCCATTTACTAGAGAGAAGGGTGTCTCCCCGGTGCTCGATTTTGGAGTCATCCGATATGCCCACAGCACCTCGGGCAACGTTTCTCTCCACTTTCCCTTGGCGCTTTCCAACTTCTTTTTTACGTTTTGAATGATGGTTTTATGTGTAGATTCGGCTTGGCCATTTGCACATGGGTGGTATGGTGTCGAAAGGATTCTCTTGATTTTATTATCTTCAAGGAAATGTGTTACCGGTCTCCCGATGAATTGCCTCCCTTTGTCGCATGTTATTTCAGACGGGATTCCGAACCGGCATACGATGTGTTCCCATATAAAATTTATGACTTCCTTCTCTCTTATTTTGTCGAAGGCCTGCACTTCCACCCACTTTGAGAAATAGTCAGTCATAAATAAAATGAATCTGGCCTTAGTTAGCGCCGTTGGCAAAGGGCCGACAATGTCTATCCCCCATTTTATAAATGACCATGGTGATAAAATGGAATGCAGTTGTTCCCCGGGCTGGTGGATCATAGGAGCAAACCTCTGACACTTGTCGCAATTTCGGACGAATTCCCTGGAGTCTTTTTCCATGCTGTCCCAATAGTAGCCCGCTTTGATCACTCTTCGGACCAAGGAATCGGCCCTGGAATGATTTCCGTAGGTGCCCTCGTGGATCTCTCGGAGCACATAATCTGTGTCACCCATCCCCAAACATATCGCCAGGGGACCATCAAAAGTTCTCCTATAAAGATCCCCTTTTTCGTCGAGTGAGAACCGGGCCACCTTGGTCTGCAGGACCCTTAATTCTTTTGGATCTGTGGGTAGCTTTCCGTCCTTCAGATAATCGATGTGTTTGTTTCTCTAGTCCCATGTTATGCTGGTGGAGTTAATTTCCGCGTGACCTTCCTTGACCATAGACTTGAACAGTTGAACGACGGTTTCGGGGAGCAGGTCTTCCTCTTCGGCGGAAGATCCTAGGTTTGCGAGGGCGTCGGCCTCACAATTTTGCTCTCGAGGTACATGGACTAAGGTCCATTCTTTGAATCGACGCAATGCGATTTGGATTTTGTCCAAATACCTTTGCATCTTGTTGTGACCAAAAACACTCACGCAAGTGCACGTGATCGTCAAGTAATAGAGTAGTGAGTAGAATATCGTTCCCACGAAGACTTATGATTAACTGTTGACTGATTCAAACCCAATTTCTATAACTACCCAAGAGGTTGTTCACAAAAGAGAGATGTAATTGTTTTACTACTTAAACTATAAAGAATTAATCTAACTAAAGCAAGTAACCAAACGAATAGAAATTTCGAGTAACAAACAGTAGGAGAGGATATTCCAGGGTCATGGGCATAGTTAACAATCGTGTTGTGTTCTTGGCTTAGAATTACTAATCAATTTATCTGGGTTATTGATTGACAAGGTTGATATTACTCATAAGAATCTGTCGAGTTTTTACTTGCCTATTCAAGTCAACTCAATGCCTATATGTCTATGGAATTAAGATTAACAAGAACACATTTACAATTCCTGTATTTCAACCAAGCAAGGCAATTGGGTATATGTCTATCCCAATTGTGAATCCGTTCCCCGAGACCCGGGTTCAAGAACCTGCTCTATTTAATTCTATATGCAATCTAAAGTTCCCACTTCGAGTTCAACTAAAGATTCATAGATAGTATTTCACTGTTAGCTACTCAGCAAAATAATTGAACGCAGAATTAAATAAACAACCTAATATGATAAACCCACTTTGTCAAATTAAACTCCAAACAACAACATTCATGTTTTACCCATGACACCAGAACAATGGGTCTTAGCCACTCATACTAGTGCTCATCCCAAATAAGTTCAATTTCATCACAAAATAGCAAAAACAAGAGAAGAAAAGAAGAACTTGATGGTCAAAACTCCTCCTTGCCTCTTGCCTCTCTATTTCTTGCACTAAACTATGAAAACCTTGATGATTTAACCTTGGGCAAGCTTGACTTTATATAGGTTAAGTGGGTTTCTCTCCAAATTTCCAATTTCACCCCTAAATAATGTTTTTCCGGACCGGACACGCGTGAGCTCGTGCATAACTTCGCGTGTTTCTTCGCGCATGATTCTGTCTCGGCCTTTCTTACGCGCGAACTCCTACGCGCTTTCGCGCACCTGGAGCTTGATTTTGTCCATTTTTTCATCTCGTCCTTGCACGCACTCAACTCCGAAGGGTTGTTCTTGCTCATAAATCATTTCGATATCCTCTTGAAAGCATCATATAGGCTCCTCTTCCTGCAATGTATACATATCATAATTAAAGCCTATTTTTCATCAATTAAGCATAATATGTCATTGGAATATAATCAAGCGGAAGCATAAACAATAGCTAAATCACCTAGATTTCACCTATTATCACATCCTGTCTTCTTTGGCTTCGTAGCTTCTGTTTACCTGGCTTACTACGAGGAGCGAGTCGCATTTTGCCTCGACAATCTCGGATCCTAAACTTTTGGCCAACTCTAAACTTGCAATCATAGCTTCATACTCGGCTTCATTGTTAGTCAGTTTTGTGGTTTTTATGGATTGTCTGATTATGCCGCCTACGGGAAACTTTAGGACTATACCGAGTCCGGATCCCCTTACGTTTGTGGCACCATCTGTGAACAGGTCCCATACCCGGGAGGATGTGCCTGATTTTAATAAAAGCTCCTCTACCTCGGGCACGAGGGTTGGCGAGAAGTCGGCCACAAAATCCGCCAGGATTTGGGACTTGATGGCCGTTCGAGGTTGATATTCGATGTCATACCCTCCAAGTTTGATGGCCCACTTGGCCAATCGACCCGATAACTCAGGTTTATGCAGTTTACACTGGAGGGGATAAGTTGACAGGATGCATATACAGTGGCACTGAAAGTAAGGCTTCAGTTTGCGCGAGGCACTTATTAGTGCGAGAGGCAATTTTTCCAGATGGGGGTACCGGGTTTCGGCGTCCCCCAAGGTTCGGCTCACATAATAAACAGGAAATTGCGCATCTTTCTCTTCTCAGACCAGCACGTCGCTTTCCGCTATTTCGGATACGGCCATGTATAGGTATAACGTTTCATCCTCCTTGGGCGTGTGCAGCAAAGACGGGCTAGACATGTACCATTTCAATTCTTCCAGGGCGTGTTGGCATTCTGGAGTCCATTCGAAGTTGTTCTTTATTTTGAGCAGGGCGAAGAAATGGTGGCTTTTGTCCAACAATCTCGATATGAATCTGCCCAAGTCGCGATCCACCCATCAACCGTTGAACGACTTTTACATTGTTTACCACCGTAATATCTTCAATGGCCTTTATTTTGTCGGGATTGATTTTGATCCCCCTGTTTGAGACCATGAAGCCCAGGAATTTTCCCGAACCTACTCTGAAGGCGCACTTCTTAGGATTGAGCTTCATGTTGTAGCTTCTGAGGATGTTGAAGGTTTTATGCAAATGGGTCAGATAGTCCTCTGCTCGCAGGGATTTGACTAGCATGTCATCAATATATACCTCCATCGATTTTCCTAATTGGTGCTCGAACATTTTGTTAACTAGCAGTTGGTATGTTGCTCCCGCATTTTTTAGCCCGAAGGGCATTACGTTATAACAATATGTACCGTGTTTCGTGATAAATGAGGTCTTTTCCCTATTCTCGGGGATCATCTGGATTTGATTGTAACCCGAGTAGGCATCGAGGAAAGTGAGGGTTTCGTGGCCAGCCGTAGCATCGAACGAGCAATCGATATTAGGCAACAGGAAGGAATCTTTTGTACAGGCTTTGTTCAAGTCTTTATAGTCTACACACATCCTTAGCTTATTCCCTTTTTTGGCACTACCACTACGTTAGCTAGCCATTCGGGATACTTTACCTCCCCGATGGATCCGATTTTAAGGAGTTTCGCCACTTCCTTTTTTATAAAGGCATGTTTCACCTCGGACTGCAATCTTCTTTTTTGCTTCACGGGTTTGAATTTGGGGTCAACGCTTAGTCTGTAAGAGGTTATTTCCGGTGGTATACCTATCATATCTTGCGATTTGGGAGGTGTTTGATCAAAACGGTTTGCTCCAGCTCTTTGACTGTTGACTTGGTTGCGTCGGATTCCTCTGGGGAGATGAAGGTTCAGGGTGCAAAGAAGTCTTCCTCGCCGTCTTCAAGGGTCCGCACGCTTCCTTCCTCATCCGAGGTTGGGCATGTGGGGGTTGGCGTCTCATGGTGGACCGCAAACATTTCCCTCGTTGCCCGCTGTTCTCCATGTATGGTCATGATGCCATCCCTGGTGGGAAACCTTATCACCTGGTGCAAGCTCGAGGGCACTACCTTTTTGTTATGTATCCAAGGTCTGCCAAGTAGGGCGTTGTATCTCATGTCGCCGTCGATAACCTGAAACTCAGTGTTTTGGGTCGTGCCAAACATGTCGATCGGGAGAATGATTTCTCCCTCCGTTTCTTCTCCGACCATATTGAAACCGTGGAGGACCCGAGGGGTAGGGACAACATGATTGAGCAGCCCTAGCTGCTCTACTACTTTTGACCTGATTATGTTGACCGAGCTACCTAGATCCACGAGCACGCGCTTTATTCTGGTGTTGTTTGAGAGAAATGAGATTACTAGCGCGTCATTGTGCGGTTCCTTCATAGCTTCTATATCCTCCTCGCTGAATACAAGGGTTTCTCCATGTAAGTGCTCTCGGGCCGACCCCTCCTCTGTAGTGGACGTTCTCGCTTGTTTGGACACGGGTCCTCGAGGAACGTTGGCTCCCCTAATAATCATGTGGACACCGGCCTCTCGGTCGGTCGTGCCCTTTTCTCCGTCGCCTTTGAGGTTCCGGCTTCCAATTTCACTAGTCGAACCAGGCGCTTCGTCCTGAAAAAAGAGATCTTTGGGCGAGAAAAAGCGTGAAAAATAACGTGCGTTTGTGCAATGGAACTAGCAAGGAAATAATCACTATTATTTTTAGCCCCACAGTGGGCGCCAAACTGTTTACCGTAAAAATGGTAACAACAATTAAATTTGTAGATGGGATTTTAAAAATACGTGATATATTCCCGAGCTAGTTGTTAAAGCAGTTGATGCTAATAATATGGAGTTTAAAGATTAAATACAAGCTAAAACGAGATAATAATAGAACCGAAGGGCCTGCTGCCCGGATATAGGTTTGGTCGATGAGGGACCTCAGGATCGATGTCAGGGTCGAGTTCGAGCTATCGAGGATAGTCGGAGATGGGATAACAGTTGAAGATATAATTAAACAAGGATCTTTATGGCCAATACTAGGTTATATGATGAAGAACAAGTAAGAAAGCGACGGATATCGAGGCGACCTCTGGCCAGTGAGAACAAACAAGTTAGAAAGAAGAGAGAGAGAGAGAGAGATATTATTGCACTGGAGAAATGGAGCAACATTCGTCGAGTCTACAATGTAATGGGGATCCACTTTATATAGGAAAGGAATCCGTTAAGGTACAGAACGTGTTAATCGTAAAGGTATGAAGATAGGATGGCTAGACATGACATCTTGAAAATAGACCCCGGATAGACCAACCATGTCAGGTTAAGCCGCGTGCCTCGGGAACTCCCCTCCTGCCTGTCATAGCTTACTGTACATGTCAGAATACGATATCCTTCGGGCCGATATATACATCGAGCCTCGAGGATGATTCTCGACCTTGGCTTCAAGCTTCGAGGGGCACGACCCCGAGACGATTCTATGACATGGGGAATCAGGCCCCTGGATTTGCTGTAAACAAAAATACAAGGAATATTTGACGAAATATTCTTAATATCCCCAAGTGGGCTTACTCTACTGCAAGGGTCGTACAATTTCTTCTTTTGCCCTAAGGTCGTCTCCCTCGGGACGTCGACTCGAAGATACCCGGTCGTTTATCGTACTCGTTGTAGGTCGTGGTTGGTCAAATTTGGACCCATACAGTTAGTCCCTCCGCTCGTCGGGGTTGCAACCGGATGAATCCTTGATGAGCGAACTTCATGCATTTTTTTGGAGAAATTTTACCTGTTGAAACGTTACGACGTGGCCAACGGGAGATGGTCATCATGTTCAGTAAAACACCGAGTGGTACACTTTACCGGGAAGTGATGTCAACTTTATGTGCATCATCATTATGCAGGTTTTCGAGGTAGGGATTGACGGCTTGGTGCTTCTATTCTTGCACTGGTTTGGAGACTTGCCGCCTCGATTCTGGTGCCACCCAACCTATAAATAGGTTAAGGATTTGATTTTTCGAAAAACTCTAGCCATTTCTCTCTTGATAACCTCTTTCACTCTTCCTCATTTGCTCTCATATCCTTCTGTTTCTTCTTTCGTTCCTCACCTGAAGCTCCTTCTTCTTTCATCCTTTTGTGTTGATATTCCTTTGAACAATATCATGATGAGGTCTCGTCGTTCTCGTGAAGAGGTTCTTGAAGCCACCACATCGTCCACGGTGCCTCCTCCTGGCGGAGGAGATATGGTGGTAGAAGAGGGTGACAGCCCTCCTACGGTGGAGGAGTTACTACCAAGACACCCCTTATCCCGGAGTGACTTCCTCAAAGATCCCTTTCCGACCCCGAACCCCGTATTTTCTGAGACAGAGCAGGTCCATATCGATGCCATTCGTGTAAAGTATGGCATTCCTACTCATATAGAAATAGTTCCGACGGGGAGAGATTACGTGGACGTCCACAGACCTGGGTACTGCGCTTTATATGAATACCCTTTTATGATCAGCTATACTCTTCCTCTCTTCCCCTTAGCGGAAGAATTCTGTAGATTCTACCAAGTTTGCCTAGCACAACTTTTGCCATATATACTCAAGGTGCTTCTGCTATTGACCAAGTATGTAGGGTTGGCGGAATGTAGCGTTTCTGTCCACCACCTTTTGCACCTGTTCACACCTGGCTTCCTCAAGGGTACCATGGTGAATTTGAGGCTTCGTGGCATGAAAGGGCTGGTGGTCGGGACGGATGACCGGGCAAGCCGCAAGTTTTAACACAAATACTTCTTTGTCAAGACCGAGCATGTCGTTTCTGACTCCGCTAGATTCCCAGAGCGGTGGAATGAGGCTCGTAAGTGTCGTCACTCATTTCATTCCCCTTTCTTCAATATTCACTGTAAAGTTTATTTGCTTGTCGTTTTGCAGCTATGGGCTGTTTGCCTCGCCTTATTGCGGATATCAGGGATTGGGTAGCCCGTATGTTGCCTCATGAAGTAGAAACTTGAACTTGGCCCACCTTCATGAAGCATTACATCCCTAAAGTTCCCTCTGGTAAATGTCTTACTTACTGCTTTGTTGGCCGTGCGACCTTATTTAATGGTACGACCCTTTGTGATGGCAGGTCTAGGAGCTTCCAGGCGAAGGGCGCCTGTCCCTACCTTTTGACGAGCCTTTGCTACTACAGATACACAGTTTGTCTTGAGTGAGTCTGTTCGAGAGGGTCGTCCTCAACCTATTCAATTGGGATATTCGCCTCGAGTCGTGGCCGCGAGGGAAGAGGCTTCTTCGGTACCGGCCTCACATCTTTTGGATGAATCCTCTAACGGGGATGAGCCATTGTCGAGGAAAAGAAGGAGACTGGAGCTTGGGAAAGGTGTGGCTACGGATGCTGATAGAAGCAGGGCATCCCGGACAGTCCCTGTGCTCGTATTCATGGCCAACGCCATTTTGTCAAGGAGATCTCCCCAAGTAGAAGGAGTTTGCCTAGGAGCTGGTTCAATGCGCTCTGTTGAGGGTGGTGCGTCATCCAACATTGGAGGGCGTCGTGTTGAGGGTGGCGGCTCAGGTTCGGATATTGACCCATAGGATGTTAATGGTTTGTGGGTTTCCATACCTATGTAGAGGTTAGGATGGACGGAACTGATCGTCATATGGTCATTCCGGAGGACTAAAACTTACTGTTGAACAGCGAGCAAGTGGTGTCTTCCCTAACTGCTCTACGTGCCGCTCCTGAAAGCGAGATGCTTAGGGTGATGAGTGACGTGGAGTTGTCTCAGAAGGTCGCTGGTATGGCCCTGCAGGTAGGCGCCTTTCCTTCCCTTTTCATCGTTGGGTTTGTGCGGTAGTCATCGTTCTGTATTTTGTTTCTAACTTCTGCCCTTCTCTTTTTTGTCAGACCCTCATCATAGAGGTTGAGAGAGAGCGTCGAGAGAGGAAAAGGATGAGCCTTTATGAGAATATATCGTCCAAATATCAGCAATATCGTGCTAAGCATCGGGCAGTGGCCGACATTTATCATCAAGACCCCGAGTTCTAGTTGTTTTGTGAGGGGCTCAAACAGCGGGAGGATCAATTAGAGCGTAAGATTGAAGAGTTGAGGGAGCGGGATGAGGAGCTCATGAAAACTGTCACTCGTAATAGCGAGCTCGAGGCTTCCCTCAAAGTGAAGGACGACGAGATTGAGTTGAGTAGGGGGTGATGGTCGAAAATGCCGACTTGCAGGCAAAGGTGGCCGGTTTAACCACTGAGCTAAATGTGAAAGCAACAGAGGTAGAGGGGCTTAAGTGCGAGCTGAGCGTTGGTACTGATAAACCGGCGGCATCTATTTCTGAATCGGTATCTTTGGAAGATGCCCTCCGCATTTCTAGGTCGGAGTTGACTAAAGAGAAGGAAGCCTCCGGTCGTCAGGTTGCAGGGCTCGAAGGGCTTGTTAAAGAGATGGAGGCGGAGCTGGCTGCACTAAATGGACAAATGGCCTCACTGAGGGTGGAGAATGCGAATCGATGTTCTCAGCCTTCTATGTCTCGTGCCTTAGCCGATCTAGTTGTGCCTATCGTTTATACGAGTTGTGGGTCCATAGGAGGCTCAGCTTGATGTTTATAAGGCTTTTCACGCTGAGGAAAGGATACCGAGGCGGAAGTTCAGGTTGTGCACACCGAGCTCGTGCAGCTCGTAAGGCATGCGAGTACGAACCCCTCACACCTGACAGGGATAATATCAACTCTTATCATGCAAACCGTCTTGCTTCAGATTCGTGGTACGAAGATGCTTACCCTACTTGGGATGATGCGTAGTTTTTGTTTGTACTTGTTTTTGTTTAGGGTTTTTGCACGGGGCATACTTGAGCCCGTTTGTAGGGGCAAGTGTAAATAATGTTTTGCTGTAATGTAAAATTTACTTTGTCGACTTGTTCTTTCTTGCATTTATCGAACCCATGATATTGTTGACGCCCTTGGGTATCGGGATGTTTCTTCGAACTAACGTCAAAGCGGGATCCCATCGTAGTTCGAACGAGGTCGAATTTATATTTTTGTCGATGGCCTTGGCCATTAGGATGTTGCTTCGAACTATCGTCAAAGTGGAATCCCGTCGTAGTTCGAACGAGGTCGAACCTATATTGTCGTCGATGGACTTGGACATTGGGATGTTGCTTCGAACTGTCGTCAAAGTGGAATCCTATCATAGTTCGAATGAGGCCGAACCTATATAATCGTCGATGGCCTTGGCCATTGAGATATTGCTTCGAGCTATTGTCGAAGTAGAATCCCGGCGTAGTTCGAACGAGGTCGAACCTATATTGTCATCGATGGCCTTGGACATTTCTTCTTGGAGATTTTGATCGTATTCCCATAGGAAGACATGACTTTGTTTATGCAATGGAGGTTTAATTATATACTTGTAAGGATCACATGTCGACTTTTCACATACAATGGAGATTTGATTAAATTCGTGAGAATCACATGTCGACTCTGCACATTCAATGGAGATTCGACTGTCTATATCCAGTCCCTTCATTACCTCGTTCCGGAGACCATGTCAACGGGTCGAGGTAATGAACAACACTTCGATCCTTGAGGCATCTTCCTTGCCGCCTCATTAAAAACCTCCCTAGGAAAACCCAATTGGGACAAAACCCGGGTGAGGGAAAAAGAGTACGACTTAGGTAACACCTTCATTTAGAAGTGGAAGTACTTGAGGTGGGCGACATTCCAGTTATTTTGGAGTAATTTTCCATCCATTGTTTCTAACTGGAATGCTCCTTTGTTTGCTGCAACTATGATTTTGTATGGTTTGTCCCAGTTCGTTCCCAATTTCCCTCATTAGGGTCTTTTGATGCTTGTGTTTTGGCCTTGAGGACGTAGTCTCCGATTTTGAGTGGTCACACCTTAGCTCTCTTATTGTAGTATCTTTCTACCTATTGTTTCTGGGCTACCATTCTTATGTGGGCGATGTCTCTCCGTTCTTCGACTTCATCCAAATCTTGTAGCCTACTTTCGTCGTTGCTTGGTCCACTCTCGTTGGAGTATCTCAAACTGGGTTCTCTGACTTCGACAGGTATAACTGCGTTAGTCCCGTAGACCAGTGAATATGGTATTTCTCCTGTGCTAGTTTTTGGTGTAGCACAGTATACCCATAACACTTCCGGTATTAGTTCAGGCCATAGCCCTTTAGCAGCCTCAAGTTTCTTTTTCAATATATTCAGTATTACTTTGTTGGAGGATTCGGCTTGACCATTGGCGGCAGGGTGATATGGCGTGGAGAGAATTCGTTTGATGTGCCATTTTTCGAAAAACTCAATCGTTCTTTTTCCGACAAACTGAGGTCCGTTGTCGCAACTAATTTCTTTGGGGATGCCAAAACGACATATAATGTTTTTCCATATGAACGTGATGACCTCCTGCTCGCATATCTGAGTGTATGCACATGCTTCCACCCATTTAGAAAAATAGTCAGTTAAAACCAAATGGAAGCGTACCTTACCTCGTCTTGCTGGGAGGGGGCCGACTATGTCCATTCCCCACTTTATGAATGGCCATGGCGAAGTGACGGAATGAAGGAGTTCCACTGCTTGATGTATCATAGGGGCGTACTTTTGACATTGCCCGCATCTCCAAACATAGTCTGCGGCTTCTTTTTCATGGTAGACCAGTAGTAGCCAGCGCAGATGAGGCATCAGACGAGGGCGTGGTTTCCCGTGTGGGTGCCACAGTGCCCTTCGTGTACTTCTTCTAGTACTCGTCTTGTTTGATGTGGTCCAAGACATTAGGCTAGGGGGGCACCGAACGTTCTTTTGTAGAGATCACCGTTTACTAGGCTGTATCGGGCTGCCTGTACCCAGAGTTTTTTGGTTTCTTTTTTATCTTGCGGGAGCGTACCATCTTGCAAATAGGTTGCGAAGCGGTTACGCTAGTCCCAGGTTAAGTTTATGGAATGTACCTCGATGTGGTCTATTGCGGAATGAAGGAGGGTGACCACGTTTTCCTTGTTGATATTCTTGCTGGCCGCAACTAATTTAGCGAGGCCATCTGCTTCAATATTCTGCGCCCTGGGTATTTGGTCGAGGCAGCATTCGTCGAATTCCGTCAACAGTTTGTGGATTTCTGCCTGGTACCTTTGTAGTCTCTGGTCTTTGATTTGGAAAGTCCCGGTGACTTGATTCACCATGAGTTGAGAGTCACAGTGGAGGACGAGTCGTTGAGCGCCATATTTGAGGGCTAACTTCAAACCTGCAATTACAGCTTCATACTCGGCCTCGTTGTTAGTCATCTCGGGGCATCGTATGGACTGGCAAATTACTTTTCCTGTAGGGACCTCGAGGACGAGTCCCAGTCCCCATCCTGACGCATTAGAGGCACCGTCGGTGTAGAGGACCTAGAGGTCGGTATGCGTAGAAGTGCGGAGTGCTTCCTGTTCTACCTCAGGCAATATTTTCGTGTTGAAATCAGCGACGAAGTCGGCGAGCACCTGCGACTTAATGGCAGTTCACGGTTGGTACATCATGTCGTGCTCACTTAGTTTTATGGCCTATTTGGCAAGTCTACCCGATAGTTTGGGTTTTTGTAGGATACCCCTTAGGGGGAAAGTTGTCACCACTTTTATGGGGTGACATTGGAAGTACGGTCTAAGCTTCCGTGAAGCCAAGACCAATGCTAGAGCTAGCTTTTCAAGGTGAGGGTACCTCATCTCGGCATCGATTAAAGTTTTGCTGATATAGTAAATCGGAGATTGCGTACCTTTATTTTCACGGACCAAGACTGCGTTTACCGCAACTTCGAAAACTGCTAGATACACAAGTAGACATTCACCTGGGTCTGTTTTGACGAGTAATGATGGCGAGGATACATACGTTTTCAGTTTTCTCAGGGCGTCGATACATTCTTCGTTCCATTGCAGTACGTGGTCTTTTCTCAATACATTGAAGAATTTGTGGCATCTATCTGAGAATCGTGAAATGAACCTTGATAGGGGGGCTATTCGCCCTCTTAGCTTCTGCACATGCTTTTTGCTGGTCAGTATCTCTGGTATTGCGTCGATGGCCCTGATTTGATTCGGGTTGACTTCAATTCCCCTTTGTGACATGAGAAAACCAAGGAATTTTCCTGAAGTTACGCCGAAGGCGCATTTTTCGGGATTTAACTTCATCCCGTACTGCCTTAATATCTCAAAGGCTTCCTTCAGATGGCCAATGTGATCCTCTTTCTTTGTTGACTTTACCAGCATGTCGTCGATGTAAACCTCCATGGTCTTGCCGAGCTGTTCTTTGAATAGTTTGGTGACTAACCTCTGGTACGTGGCCCCTGCATTCTTGAGCCCGAACGACATCACTTTATAGCAGTAAGTTCCTTGGTGAGTGATGAAAGTTGTCTTTTCTTGATCTTCTTCAGCCATTAGATTTTGGTTGTAACCAGAGTAGACATCCAAGAAGCTCAGCAGTTCGTGCCCCACTGTCGCATCGATAAGTTGGTCGATGTGAGGTAATGGAAAGGAGTCCTTCAGGCATGCTTTGTTCAGATCGGTGAAGTCAACACACATTCGCCATTTCCCGTTCTTCTTTTTGACCATGACCACATTGGCGACCCATTGGGGATATTTCAATTCTCTGATGGAACCGTTGGCGATTAATTTATCTACCTCTTCGCTGACCGCCTTATTGATTGTGGCATTGAAGTTTCTCCTTATTTGTCGTACCGGCGGATAAAGTGGGTCGACATTCAGTCTATGAGTGGCGATATCCCTTGGGATTCTGATAACTAGGAAATATGATTCATTTTACACTCCTTCTTGCTTAAGTTTTGATTAGAAATATGCACAAAATAGTCCCAAAGGCTCACAAGTTGTGCTTGATTGCAGGTTTGATCAACAAGGTGACAAGATGTGAAAAACCAGCTCAAAAAGGAGTGAGACTTGCACAAGTACCAAAACAAGACAAAGCGCAGTCAAACAGGGCCAGTGTGGTCGCACACCATTCTGTGCGGTCCGCACAAGTGAAGTTCAGAGAGGTTGTTATTTAGGCCAAAAGGCAATGCGGTAGCAAGGGGTTTTGTGCGGTCTACATTAGGATCATTGCGGCCGCACTCAATTTAGTACGGTCCACGGAGCCAAGGTTCAGAGAGGTGGTGTTTTGGAGGTTGAAGCTCAATGCGGTCCGCGGTCCTTTTTGTGCGGACCGCAATGAAAGCCACCGCAGCTGCACTCGATTTCGTGCGGTCCGCATTGCCCAAGTTCAGAGAGTTGTGTATTCAAGTTCAGAGCCTTACTGTGGCCGCACTCATTTTTGTGCGGCCCGCACTAGCCCCACAGGGGTATTTTTTCCAGAATTTTCAGCTTGGTATAAATAGATTCTTTTCCCATTTTAGGTTATCAAATAGTTTTTTATCAAGAGCTGCGCTCGTGACTTCATTTTTTAGCTATTTCGAGTAATTTTAGTGCGATTTCAACATTGAATCTTCAAGTTTAATTTAGCAATTAATTATTATGAGTTTCTCTTCATCTATTTCCTTGTTTTCTTCTCTAATTATGAGTAGCTAGACCCATTAGCTAGGGTTGTGGCTCAACCCTAGTGTGGGTAATTGATGGGTCTTGTGTTTTGATGCTTGATTGTCTATGGGTGTTTGATATTTGTGATAATTTAGGGTTTTAATTGTGAACTAGTGGTTGCAAACACTAGTTTATGCCTAGTAGACTTTAGCTTTTCTTGAGAAAGAGAGCCTAAGTCCATAAAATTAGTCCAACAAGGAATTGGAGCGTACTCAAGAGATTGATAGCCCCAATTAAAGGGTTAAACCTAGAGATAGTAATACCCGACTTGAACCTTGATTGCTTGCACAAATTTGCATACCCAATTGGTCTTGAGAAAGTCAATTCGGGCAAAATCACTCGAACTACCGAGAGGTGTAGAGTGAGTAGAATCGTGAAATGGTTATATCATACTCTTCAAATGTGACAATCTAGCTTTAGACTCAAGAATCTACAAATTGACCACCTTGACAAAAGTCGCTGCCCTAGTGCCTTTTAATCATTTGAACAACTCGCAATAGTTTTACCTTAGTCTTATTTAGCTTAATTTAGCATTGTAGCATTATAAAATTAGAATCATAATCAAAACCAAAAATGTGTAGAAGTGCAATTAAGAGCAAATACGCAACTCCGCTTTAGATAGACACCCGACTCCAATATCTAACTCCTTGTGGAAATCGATTCCGACCTTAATCAGGTAAAAGATGCTTCAACCTCTCTCGCTACTCCATAGTAGTGCAGGGTTGGCCTCGACCAGATTCCTGGCATATCTGAATGGGAGAAAGTGAACAAATCGGCATTGTTAGTTAAAAATTCACGATACTTACCTAGCTCCGAGAGGTTGTGTCCAACATAAGCCTTTTTTGTGCTATCGGTGTCGTCCAATTGGACGGGATCGAGATCCTCTATGGTTGCCTTGCAAGCTTCTATGATATCCAGGTCTTTGATGGCCTCCACTTCTATGTCGGGTTTGATTCCTGACATAGCTGATTGCTATGCCTCTACACTTGCCCCTTTTAGTTATTTGGTGTGTGTGTAATCTTGGGCGATCTGGTAGCATTCTTGGGCGGTGTGTGGCTCGCCTCGGATGCTGAATATCCCCCATGGGGTGGGAAATTTGATTACTTGATAGAAACTGGACAGGATGGCTCGCATGGCGTGTATCCATGGTCGCCCTATGATGGCGTTATAGGCCGTTTCCTAGTTCATGACGTGGAATGTCGTCTCCAGAGTAATCCCTCCTGCCAGTACGGGTAGTACTATTTCTCCAGATGTTCGCTCTACTGCATTATTAAAACCCGTTAGTGTTATGTAATGCAGTATTATTTTATCCTCGAACCTCATTTGCATGAGAACTTGCGGGTGAACAATACATGCGCCGCTTCCGTCATCTACCATGATTTTTTTACATCGGTATCAGCGATGCGTAAAGTTATGACCAAAGCATCATAGTGAGGGAAAGACAAACCGTCAATATCTGACTTGTCGAAGATGATACTATCTTTGAGGTCGTCATACCGTTCGTGGGCGACTGTCCATTTGAGTTTATGCGTGGTGGTGAACTTCACATGGTTGATTACCGTGTCGTCGCCGCCGCCAATGATCATTTGTATGGTACGGGCTGGTGATGGTGGCTTTGGAGGTCCTTGAGGTGGGTTGCGCTCTCGAGCGAGTTGACCCGTCCTTTATTGCTTAGCAGTTCTTTCAGGTACCCCTGGTTTAACATCCTAACTACTTCTTGCCGCAGACCTATGTAATTTTTGGTCTTGTGTCCTCTTTCTTGGTGGAACTCACATAGGACATTTGACCTCCTTGCGCTCGGGTCTGACTTCATCTTTTGCGGCCACTGCACCTTAGTGCCGAGCTTCTCCAGTGCATACACTATTTCTGAGGGAAAACACAAAAGTTATGAGCAGATAGTAGTGGAGGCATACCTCTTTCGTTTTGGGAGGGTACGGTATGTTGAGGCGCGACATCTGCATGTCGTGGAGGTGGAGGATTAGATGCTCGGATATAGGGCTGGTGTCTTTCTCGATTGAAGCATGGTAGTTGCTCCATTCACCTATCATGACGGCGATCTCTCCTGGTGTCGATCTGGACTGATGTCAATCGTTGAAGCGGGCCATTCAGGTCGTCCTCGTATGCCCTTACTTCGGCGCAATAGACATTATGGATTTCTTCCTACGTGGTAGGAGGGTACTTCATGAGTCTGTTGAGTAGCTTTTTGGTTGCTTTCGACCCGTTTCTGTTTAGCCCATTTTGAAAGGCTGCTACTGCCATCCCTTTAGACACGTTTGGTAGGCTCATCCTCACTCTGTTGAATCAGGCTAGGAAATCCCGAAGTCCCTCGCCCATCGTTTGCCTGACGTCGAAGATATCATTGACCCTAGCTTCTTCCTTTTTCGCTCCCGCGTGCGCGGTGACGAACTTATCTGCCATTTCTTCGAATGTGGATATCGATCGTGCTGGTAGCTTAGAGTACCATGTCAGCGCTCCTCTTGTCAGAGTTTCGCCGAACTTTTTCAGCAGTACAGACGACACATGTTCTTTTGATAAATCGTTACCCTTTACTACGGTAACGTAATAGATCAGGTGATCTTCTGGGTCCGTGGTACCATCATATATTTTTAAATATAGAGGCATTTTGAAGGTCTTTGGAATAGAATGGGGAGCTACCCCTTCGCTATATGACTGTTCATCGAACCGACCTACGTCGCATTTTGGTAACAGCTTCGTAGCGCCTGGTATTTTGTCGACCCTTTCCTGATGTTCCTTCATCTGGTCGCGGAGTATTTTGTTCTCATTCTCCATCTCTCCTATTTTTTTAAGATGGCCATAAGGGCATCGTCACCTGCATCAGTAACAGTGTGGGTGTTACCTGTTCGTATAGCACTTGGCTGCGATTTCTGTGGGTAGCGCGTCTTCGACGTCTCCCTGAATGGGTTTCTCAAGCATGTTGCTCAAGGCACTCATTAACCATTCTTCTAGTAGCCTTTTGACAGCTGGTGGCGCTTCTCTTGCTGAGGATGTTGAGGTTCCTCTCTCGCGCAAGATCGTTAGATCTCCGTGCGGAGGAGGTGAGATCTCACCCTCAGGTACAACACTTGGTGTCGCATTTTCAGTGTGTTCTCCACTGGCCTCGTTGAGGGAATTCAGGAGGTTATTTGTGACACCCTTTATTGCCTTTAACCTTGCTTCTCCCTTTCCCGCCATTGTCGGTTTTTATGGAGCTGAAGAGAGATGATCGTTTCTTTCAAGGATCTAGATGAAAACTATGATTTCAGCTATAGAAATCCCCACAGACGGCGCCAAATTGTTTGACTCAAAAGATGTTAAAACTTTTTGAACAAATCAATCGAAGATGAAGGGGTAAATCTTAGCTGAAGATAATAATCTCTAGAATGAATAATAGTAGATAAAGAGAAGATGGTTGTTAAGTTTCATTTCATTCAAGAATAGTAAGTTTCCAAGAGTATCGATGCCCTATTACGAGGTTTTGTCCCCATTATATACTAGAGAGAAACTCTTCTAAATTGTAAGAAACAAAATACAAGGAATATTCGACGGAATATTCTTAATGTCCCCTAATGGGCTTACTCTACTGCAAGGGTCGTACAGTTTCTTCTTTTGCCCTAAGGTCGTCTCCCTCGGGACGTCGACTTGAAGATACCCTGTCGTTTATCGTACTCGTTGTAGGTCGTAGTTGGTCAAATTTGGACCTATACACTCCGATCATTCAAAGAATTTAGCAATAATTCTTTATATTCTCTTAGCGTGAAACCTTCCATTCGTAAGTTAAAGATGAGGACAACTTATTCAGGACCTCTTGTTAAAATAAATAAATATTTCTAATTTTGTTTAGTTGAGAGGTACAAATATGTCATTGTCACTTTTCGCGCAGAGGTAACAGAAGATATAGTCCAATTAAGTGGACTGCCGTTGCAAATTACAAAAGTTGCAAACTAAAAGGATAAGGATAGTGATCAATCAAAGGCTCAAAGACGACGCCTTTTTCTTCATAATAATTCAATATTCGAAATTTAGTAGTCCAATTAATTCAAACTTATGTTGTATATGACAGATTATAAAAGAAAGCCTTCTTTATCAAACACTTTTTAATATCGAAAATTTGAACTCGAGACCATGGAAGTTTGTTTCACTGCACCACATTACACTACTTGAGGATCTCAAACAGCATTAGTCGATGCTTCCTGTCCGAATATATTCCTGAATTGAGCAAATATAAGATTCCATCTCCAATTCCCCACTAAGCCGACCATTCCTCATTCCCTTTCATCAGTCGCAGACGTAGTACTCATTTGGCCTATTTCTCCTTCCTCTTTTTGTTCCCCCTTCCCGTATATGCCCTATGTGACTATAATTGAAAAAGGGGCTACATATTAAATTTGCTCATTTTTTTTATTGAGGCACTTGAACTGAAAGTAATTCCTATTAAACACTTAATGTTTGTTGAAATGTGCCTATTGGGCACTTAATGGACAACCTCTTAAAACAATAAAATGTGTGAGTCTCAAACGCCTAACATGTCAAAAAAGGGCCCGATCAATATATGACATGTAGATTTTTAATTTAAAAAAGAGCTGCTTCTTCTTCTTCTTACATAGAATCTTATTTTGTAAATGACAAGCAGATAAAATGGTTTCACCCCAAATATTATTCGGGGCACCAGAACTAACAAGTATATTATTCATCATTTCCTTTAATGTGTCCTATTTTTTCTTTCTGCTACATCATTTAATTGTGAAGAATATGGCGGAGTTATCTTATGTATTATACCTTCTTTCTCACAATAATCATTCAACAAAATAAATTCACCATCTTTATCGGATCTAACTCTTTTGATTTTCTTATCTAATTGATTTTCTACTTCAGATTTATAAATTAAAAACTTATCAAAAGCTTCATCTTTATTTCTCAACAAATAAACTTTTGCATATCTAGAAACATCATTTATAAAAGTCACATAATATCCCCCCTCCTCTCTATTCATAGTTTATTTCAAGTCTTCTAAATCAGTATGGATTAAACTTAACAATTCAGATTCTTTAAACACAGGAGCACATGATTTCTTAGTTTGTTTAGCTTTGATAAACTTCACACTTATCAATATTTAAAAAATTAATAATAGGACCTTCAGAATGCATCTTCTTAATATAAGATAAACTAATGTGTCCTAATCTAGCATGCCATAAATTAAAAGAATCAATCAAGTAAGCAGAAGAACTAGCATTTTCATTCATAACATTGAGTACAAACAAGCCATGGTTATAATAACCGTTGCTAACAAAATTATTATTCATGGTCAACACGACCTTATCAGATTCAAAAGAAACCTTCACCCCCACTTTTCCTAATAATCCCACAGAGAACAAATTGGCTCGGATACTAGGAACATGCAACACATCATTCAATGCCAAAGTTTTGCTAGATGTGAGTTTGAGAAGAACTTTGCCTTTTTCAAGAACTGGAGTAATCCTTGTGTCACCAAGATATACGACTTCTTCTCCTTCCTCAACTTGGGTGTAAGACACAAAGTCTTTTTTATTAGCACATATGTGCCTAGTGGCAACAGAATCTAACACTCAATCTTTCATATTGGCCACAAGGTTCGCATGGGAAATAACTACAGTAATTATGTCATCCACTTTGGCTTCAGTTAAATTTACTTTAGACTTAGCGGGATTGACATTCCCGGCCCTTTTCCGACATTGAGCAGCATGATGGTCAGGTTTGCCACATACAAAGTAGTTGCCTTTTTATCTTGAAGGTTTGATTGTTGGTTTTGGGCTTATAACCATTTCTTTTATCGTACCTATTGTTTGATTTGTTATGCCCCCTTTTTTGTCATCCACAAGGTTAGCTCTCGTAGCAATCTCTTTTCCTTTGCCAGCAACAGCTTGCTTGCGGTTGGTATTTTCAATTATAATGTGGTTGACCAAGTCCATCAGCGACAACTGCTTGTGTTTGTGTTTCAATTGTTGTTTGTAGTCACTCCAAGATTTGGGAAGTTTTTCTATAAGCATACCAGCAACAAACTGTTCGGGCAGAGATATATCTTCAGATTTGAGATCTTCAACTAGCTTGTGATATTTCGTTGATTTGTGTAGTTATGTCCTTATCCTCCGTCATCTCCCACTTGTAGTAGTTTCCAATCACGAATTTTTGTTTGGTAGCGTCTTTAGCAGTGTACTTTTTATCATTGACTCCTAAATTTCTTTTGCCTCCTTGTAGGAAATGTAGACATCGAACAATTCGTTAGAAAGAGTAAAAACTATTGTATATCTACATACCTTATTAGCATGAACCCATTGATCCATCTGAATAGAAGTTGCTTCAGTTATCTTAGGATCAGTAAGTGTAAAAGCAATTCCATGCATATTCAAAATAGAATGCCGCGTTCCTGCCAGCGCTTAAAATTATTTTCACCAAATACCTTAATTTTTGAAACATCAGAAAAAGGTTTGGCATAAGTAATTGGTGATGGAACAACAACAGAAACAGTAGGTACAGTGGGTGTAGTAGCATCAACAACAATATTAGCAGCGTTATTCTCCATAATAACGTGAAATATTCTTAAGATTATTGGAAAAATATTGGATTATGAAGAATAAGATTTAGCGTAAGGCATGTCAAAGATATTGTCCTTAAGGATATTTTACCTACACTGTGACAAATAAAATTAGGCGTATCCCCCAGAATTCAATAAGCTTTTCTAGTATAACTAGGAGCAGAAACAACAAAGATTAACGAAATAAACTCAGCACAATAGAAGAAATAAGAATGGAAAGTTTTTTTTTTCACACCTCAGAGCAAAAAAGAACTTGGAAAAGATAAGAAAACAACCATCTCATCAGATGGTTAGCTTAAAGCTCCAACGTATATAGCATTAAAGGCCTAACAAATAATGAGAGGCTAATGACTGTTACAAAATAAAATCTTTAACGTTTTGTAACTTTTCAAAGCCATTTAAGGCTATTGTTATCGACACTGGTTTCAAAAAAGAATTTAAAGGCTATGAATGCTAATAAAAGGTTTGTTATAATATTATAATAATGCTTATTAATCATGCCTAATAAAGGATAAAGAATATGTTATAATTTTCAATTATAGATATTAAAATATATTCTATTGATTGGTCTAATAAAGACTCATTAAAAAAATGGACCTAGACATCAATTTAAATATTCTTTTTGAGATATTAATTTTTTTTTCTTTAACAATCCCCATATAGCTAAAAAAGAATATTATAATGAAATAAAAATTTTGCTAGGTTTTCACAAATGAATATAATGCGTCGAATCCGGTGTCTCTTGGACTATGAATCAAACCTAGATAAAATAAGATTAAACTTATAGAACAATTGGTTAAGCTTAGAACTTCTATGAACCAAAAATTCTTTTGTAAGTTTAGCGTCTTATCTATCATATTATACCTCGCACACACTTTGTTGTTTGTCGCGGTTTTGCGCTAATAGGCCATGCGTGCCTGGTTTTCATGAGTGCTCTAGAAATTTTTTGCCATAAATTTCATAGGAGCAGCCCCGTTCCACACTCATATAGATCCATCTATCAAGTGTATTTTGCAGCACAGTACACCATCTATAAAAGGCTATGGATTAGATTAAGAGTTTAATAACTCAGCCTCCCATTCCTTGCAGTCTTGCACTATATATACATATACCATAGGAAGGGATATAATTTAATAGTGCATATTCGATCAACTAATGGCTTGTTATTACCCATATGAACCTACTTCATGGGATCTCCAATCATATAGGTTGAGTTACCATCATAGTTAATATAACTCAAATTGGTAAAGTCCCATTCCCCTCGATGTTTCAGATATTAATTTTCTTCCCAAAGGTTTACTTAGAGGATCGGCCAAATTCACTTCTAGCTTCACATAATCCATGAAAATAATTACATCTTTCAGCAACTACTTTATCACATTATGTTTCAATCGGATATGTCTACTCTTCCCATTAAAGAATTTATTTTTAGCAATGGCTATTGCAGCTTGGCAATCACAATGCATCGACACAGAAGGTGCAGGTTTTATTCCTAGTGGAATACTTGGCAAAAGGTTCTTTAACCACTCAGCCTCATTGCCAGCCAATGCCAATGCCACTAACTCAGATTCCATGGTAGATCTAGCTATTATTGTTTGTTTCGCTAATTTTCATGCCACAACACCCCGTCCAAGGGTGAATACGTAATCACTAGTGGATTTTGTCTCATCTGAATCAGAGATCCAGTTAGCATCACTGTATCCTTCTAGTATAGTGAGAAATCCACTATATTTGATACCATAGTTCATGGTACCTCTCAAATATTTCATTACTCTTACTAACGCATTCCAATGATCATGATTCGAGTTTTGAGTATATCTACTCAATCTACATACAACATATGCAATATCAAGTCTAGTGAAATTCATCAAATGCATTAGGCTACCAATAATTTGAGCATATTTATTTTGATCTACAGCATCTCCCTTATTCTTTTTTAATTGACTACTAGTATCATAAGGAGTGCTTACAGGTACCACGTCAAAATTATCAAATTTTTTAAGAATTCTTTCAATATAATGTTCTTGAGTCAACATCAAGTTATTGTCATCTCTTATAATTTTCATGCATAAAATAACATTAGCTTCTCCCGTGGATGTCTTTCATCTCAAAATTAGTAGATAAGAAAAATTTGGTTTTATGTACCAAATCAAGACTAGAACTAAAAATAAGCATATCATTCACATAAAGGTAAATAATAACACATGTACCATCTACACATTTTGTATAAACACAATATTATGGTGCATTTCAGGAGCTCTTAATTACATGATGTCCTAGACTTGTAGATTAGTCTCGACTTTCTGCAATCATATTTTCACATAGGCCATAGCTTAGTAGTGTCATAAGAATTTCAACTCGTGAGATTGCGGTTTGATTTTGTAACCTCTTAACTACCGGATTGTGTCCTCTGAATATCAGCTTGTAATATTGAATTTAGAATGTTTAGCTGAATTGGCATCTCTGATTATCTGCTTAATAAATAAAGATAGAATTAATTGGACTACAAGAGATGTTTGATTTTTTCCAAAATGGAATCCTAGATACCCACTATAAATAGATGGTTATACCCAAAAGGAAAAGAAAAAAAAAACTAAATGACCACTATAAGCATTAAACCTAGAGCATAAAGAATTAAATTAATTGCCTAAATACATATGCATATATGTATAGTTTTAACTTATATAGGTAGATAAAAATATCACATCAAACAGCAACTATTGACGCCTTGACTCTCTGGCCTTTTCATCTGTTTGTCCTGTTTTCCATGTTTCTCACTGTCAATTTGCACTTTTGGCCTTGGAGCTGCATTAATGCACCCAGCTGAATGCTCTAATTTCTTTTCATTTTTATGCCAATCCACATGTTTCCCATTGCCTCCAGGGTACCCAGCACCATGCAAGATTTTGTCATGATTTTTATGATCTTTGTTGTGGTCGTGGTCGTGGCTATGGCCGTGACCCTGGTCGTGGCTGTGGCCCCGACCCTGGCCGTGGCCGTGGTCGTGGTGAGTGTTTTCTTTTGAGGAATCGTTGGACTTTTTTGATAGTGAAGGCTGATCACCATAATGGAGAAATCTACCATCTTTTCCTCCATAATAGGCTGCTGCTTCCTTTTGTCCTTGGCTAGTAATAAGGGTAGAAAATATGTTATTTGGTCCTCCATATTTATTGCTAATTACAGGAACATCTATCGTCCGAGGAGGCAGAAACAAGTTGCTTGAACACTCGCCAAACTGGAAATGGCATAGTTGTGCCTTGTTGCTTGCTTTTCTAAGCATTATCATGAATTGATTAGGATACACAGTTCCTGATATCTCCACCGTCCCATCTTTATTCATTCTGAAGTTTGTCACTTCTGAAATAGTAGCATCATACATACTCAAATTCAACCTTACACATATACATATATATTGATTAAAAGTTAATTAAATTCTATACAGCGATATTGTAAAAGATTTATGTAACCTACATATAACGCATACATAACAAGTTGAATTAGTATAGCAGAGAAAATAAAGCAAGTTATTTGCTACAACAGATTAAATAATACTAGTACCAAAATTTCTTACCCTATCAATACAACAACAACATACCCAGTATTATCCCACACCGTGGGGTCTGGGGAGAGTAGTGTATACGCAGACCTTACCCCTGCCTTATGAGGATAGAGAGGTTGTTTCCAATAAACTCTCGGCTCAGAAAAGTATATGCACCACATTAATGCAAATATAGACAAGAAGGGACATTACCAAAGCTATTAATAATGTATTTAAATTAAATCCATTGATGAACAATTTGAAGATATGGTACAATAACCATGAGTAAATTTTAAGAAGTTATGTGCACTGACGTAAAGATTTTTTGCATTAATATAGTTTAACACATGATAATAATCTAGTTACACGCCACTTTCTCTAAGTTGTCAATTATAAAAATTTACTTGTAATAATTACCTTATAATCAATATAATTACCTAATAAATATTTTTACACTCCATAAAAACCAAACTATTTAACAATACACAGAAAGACGAAAGGAAAAAGAAAATTAATACCGTGGACATTATTTAACACCTTCGTAATAGTCTTTTGCCAGCTTTCAGCGTTAGTGTCAACCCTCAAGATACAAGTCTGCCGAAAAAGAAAAAGAAAAAGAAAAAATCAACCGTGACCTAATTGCCAATATTTGAATTTGTCAAAAAACAAAAAAGAAGAGAATATTAAGGTTAAAAAACTCCAACTATATTTCTTGCTTACCATGAAGGAAGGGTGATGTAATTCCATGCTGCTGTTGCTGCAATAAAAGAGAGGAAAGTGATGATAGCTTAATAATAAATATATTTAGATGCGAATTAGATTTATATTCTTAGTATTAAAGATTTTCTTACCATCTCTGTGTATTTAATATTTTAATATGTCCTGAAAGGTTGCTTCCCATTTTTGTGAAGTTACTAATTAATGTTTTATAAGGTTTAGCTACAGTTGCCTTTTAAGTGATTTAGTGGTGTAAATCTTTTTTATTATGTACATAGAACTTATACTCTAATGTCTATTGAAATAAAATTTATATATTTGGAAATTAGTAATTCATAACATTTGACAATGAAAAGAAATTGGTAATAAGGAAAATCTTTTTTACGCTCTAAATATTAATAGTGTTTTGTAAAATGAAACAAATGATTATGCTTAGGCGAATATAGCAGTCTCAAATAGAGTACCAACTGTCATTTTGTAACCATCGAGGGTTGTAACGGCAGGATTCATCCATCCTTAACTACATGTGTGAGTTTGAATGCTAAAAAAATAAGTAAAGACCACTTTCTTCATTAATGAATCTTACACGATACAAGTCCGAATTAGTAAGAGCCTCAACAAGGATATCCGATCCGGGTGGAAAATCAAAACAAAACTATCGTTGTTTGCCTCAAAAGATGTTAAGACTTTTTTGAACAAATCAATTGAAGATAAAGGGGTAAATCGTAGCCAAATATAATTAATTCCAGATCAAAACGTTAATGACAATGAACGCATATGGGACGAAAGAATCATGATCGATCTTATTAAGATTCAACATTGTCTTCCCCATCCATCGATGAGAAAGTCCATTTACATGTCTTCTCTGAGGATATTTCCCCATCTTCAGAAATACGAGAAAGGGGCTTTTTTGTCCTCTTTTTGGGAGAATGGCGAAGCCCCCTCCCTAGGTGTTGAGAGTTCTCTGGCTATATATAGTCGAAACTCCTTTACCCCTTGCTTGACTTGACGCTTTCTCGTCGTCAGTATGTCCTGGTCTTGTTTTTAAATATTAGTCTTTTTGACTTGTCGAATGTCGCAGAGGAGAAATGGAGCAGGCTCTATTGACTTTTATTGTACAGTTACTGGGCGGGCGACCTGGTCGTGATGGTCAGATTTTGACCAATATAGTTAGTCCCTCCGTCTGTCGAAGCCATCCTATGTCGGCCTCAACAGACGGATCATGCTCTTTACGCAGTCGAGAGAAATTTGGCCTGTGACTTTCCGTTCCTTAGTTGTGTCCTGGGGATTTTTAACGAAATGGTGGGGTTCTCTTAGTCCTCGCGGACCGTTGCGGCGAATTCGGAATCGAAATGTCGATTGGTACTGAAGCGCCAGTTCGTGGTTAACACCATTATGACATACGTTTCTGGGAAACTGATTCGTTTCATGCCTTATCAAATTCGAATAGTGGCTCTTGGGTTTCATGCTCGGGGAATTTATGTCTCTTATAAATAGAGGGAACTGGTCATTTGATTGATTCACTTCATCTTTCGTTTGAGTGAGTTCTTCAGATATAGCTTTTTCTGACACCTTGAATTTCTGCTCACCTCCTTGCTTACTGAAATCTTTCATCTCTTCTTCTTATTACTTCTTTCGGTGCACTCTCTGCTAAAACATGACCAGTGATTCTTCTCGCGGCAATCTTCCTGCCGCTAATCCAGTGCCAGAGAGTCCTGTTCAGGTCACCGGAGGGGCGGACACGGTGGAGGATGAGGAGGTTCCCTCGGTGGTTGAGATCCTGCCTCGCCCCGGAAGGGAGGCGACTAACTTTAGTTTTGGTGGTGGAGTGGAGCCAGAACCGGAACCCGTCGCTTCCATTTTGAGAGAAAGGGGAATCGTAGAGTTGAGGGAAAGGTGGGTAATCTCCAATTACGTCGAGATGCGGCCGGTGGAGAGGGACGACAGAGTTCACTTCGACCGTCCTGGGTACTGCATGTTCTATGCTTACCCCTTCATTGTAGGGTACACACTTCCTCTTCCCATGTTGGTGGTGGATTTTTACTGTTTCTACGAAGTGTGCCCCCCCCAGCTTTCGCCTTATCTGTACAAGTTGTTCCTTATGCTGCTCAAGTATGTGGAACTTGCCGGTTGTGAGGTCACCTTGGACCATATGCTCAGCATCTTTGCTCCTCAACTAATCCGTGGTTCGATGATCCACATGCATCCTCGGGGGTCGAGGAGTTTGGTGGTAAAAATGGACGACAGGGCCAACCGTCGTTTCTATGAGAACTACTTTTATGTGTGGACCGAACACATTGTGGTGGACCCAACAGGATTCCCTGAGAGATGGAACTTCACACGTAAGTTTGCACCTTTATTCAGTGAAAAGCTTTATCATTTTCCTTGAGTACCAAACTGACTCATCTTTGCAGTTGAGAGATTACCCCCGCCGCCCGTCGAAGGGATTCGCGAATGGGTGGAGGCCATTCTTCCCCATACAATGGGAATTCGCACATGGCCGGCCTTTCATGAGAGGTTCGGATGCAGGCCCCTCACAGGTGAGACGACGCCTTTATGTACCGTCTTTTTCTCTTTTCTCTTTTTTTGTTTAGCTTCTCAAGCATTGTTCGTCGTTGTCAGGGAGGATGCGTAGAGTAAGGTCACCTTAACTAGCTTTTGCCAGCCGACCGCATTTGCTCGCCCTATCGCAGTATCCACTGCACGACCTTCATCGAGGGTTGCTTCCGTCGAATTCGCGGCCTTGGTTACTCCAGCGAGGGCCGCTTCTTAGGACGAGGTCCCAACCAATGTCGTTCATCCCACGAACGAGTCACCGTCTACTGGAGAGGAGGAGGGGCCGTCGAAAAGACGGAGAGTAGAGTTTGATGCGGAGGTCCCTGCCTTTGTTGATGACCAACACCTTGTCGTGGTAGAGAACCAGACCTTTGGGGCCGCGGTTGTGACTTCGGACGTGCCTTCATCTTCTGCAGCGGGTCGTGTTTCCTCTTCAACAGTAGAAAGGGGAAAAAGCATGGTGGTCGATGACCATGAGTTTGAGTCGGACCTGGACCCCAACGATGTTAGGATGTTTGAGGAGGGTCTCACTCATTCGGTGGTTAATGCAAGGGGCTCGGCCCGTATCCTTCAGATCCCTTCCGGCGTTAATCTCTTGGCGGAGGGGGAAGATCTGGTACCACAGTTCAGCCTGTTGTGCTCCGAAGTTGAGAATGAGTCCCTTCGGGATGTTCCCGATGCTGAATTGCAGGATGAGGTGGCTGTCATGGGCTTGAGGGTACATTACATTTTGTTTTTGCTTTACGCTTTCTCCCTTTTCGAAAGTATTAGTTTAACCCCGTCTTTTTGTTTTCCAGGCATACATGGTGGAAGTGGAAAGCATTCGCAGGGCCAACATCCGGGCAAGGGTTTTCTTGAAGATGTTGGAGAAATACCGTCGCTACCATGACAGATGTCACGAGATGCACGAGCGGCTGAGGACGGATCCCCGTAATCGGGCTCTTGGTGAGGAGTTGGAGAAAAGGGGCCAGGAATTGATACAGACCATTCGCAGCAAGAACGAGCTTGAGGAGCAACTTCGCATTAAGGATGAGAAGCTCGAGTTGGGTAGGGGGGTCACGGCGGAGTGCGAGTATTTACAGGGTAGGTTGAGGTCGATGCAGTCGGAGATGGACCAGAACTTGCTCAAGGTCGAGGTGATGAGCCTGGAATGGACGAGGAAACTGGCCGCAATGGAGAGCAAAGTCGCTGGCTTGGAGAGCATTGAGAGAGCCTGGTCTGAGGCTTTGGTGAGGGCGACGGCTCTGGAGAATACCATTCGCATACTCCAGTCTGAACAGGAGTCGGAGAGAGTGATAGCTACTCTAAGGGAGGTGAGGCTCGAGGACCGCATTGGCGTGATTGATCAGGAGGCGTCGATTCTAGGAGATCGGGTCATGTCCCTAGAGGCGGAGAATGAATGATTACGGGCTCAGGTTGAGTCATCTTCTGCTATCGTTCCTCGCCGAACGCATGAGCTCTGGGTTTATGCTGAAGCCCAGCGGGACATATATAAGAGTTTGTGGGAGGCGGGCACCGTGGCCGAGGCTGCTTATGAAGAAGCGCGGGCAAAAACTCGTGAGGCTCGCATTAACTGTAGATATGACGCGGCAACGCCCGAAGCTAATAGGGATGCGGATGATGGTGATGGAGAACCTCTTGGAGTCAGTGATGACAGTGGTGATGGTGAAGGCGGTGATGGCGCCGAATGAAGAATGTTGTCCTTTGTTTTTATTTTTATTTTGTTTATCGACTGTCGTTTGTTCGTTTCTTCTTCTTCCCTTTTTTTATTGGTTGGCCTAGGCCATATGCAAGTGGCGGTAGCCGCACTGTGACTTTGCATAAATAAAAGTTCTCTCCTTCGCTACTTGCCTTTTACTTTACTTTTTATTCCAATTGTTCATGGCTTTGGTGCAAGATAGAGGCTCGTCTGACGAGTCCTGGTTTTCCTTTTCTTCTGTTGGTTGTCGACCTTTGGTGATGTCGTTTCAAACTTATCGAAATGTCGGCCTGTCGCGTCATTTCAAATTTTACCAAAATAATAGCTCGTCGTTGTTGGATCGAGGTCGAACCTTTCTTTTTTGATGGCGAAGGCCCTTGGCCTTAAAGGGTGTGATTTCGAACTTATCGAAATAATAGCCTGTCGTCGTTCGATCGAGGTCGAACCTTTCTTATTTGATAGCGAATGTCCTTGGCCTTGAAGGGTGTTATTTCGGACTTATCGAAATAACAACCCGTCGTTGTTCGATCGAGGTCTAACCTTTCTTATTTGATGGCGAAGGCCCTTGGCCTTGAAGGGTGCTATTTCGGACTTATCGAAATAATAGCCCGTCGTCATCGTTCGATCGAGGTCGAACCTTTCTTATTTGATGGCGAAGGCCCTTGGCTTTGAAGGGTGTTATTTCGAACTTATCAAAATAACAGCCTGTCATCGTTCGATCGAGGTCGAACCTTTCTTATTTGATAGCGAAGGCCCTTAGCCTTGAAGGATGTTATTTCGAACTTATCAAAAATAATAGCTCGTTGTCGTTCGATCGAGGTCGAACCTTTCTTATTTGATGGTGAAGGCCCTTGGCCTTGAAGGGTGTTATTTCGAACTTATCGAAATAATAATCGGTCGTCGTTCGATCGAGGTTGAACCTTTCTTATTTGATGGCGAAGGCCCTTGTCCTTGCAGGGTGTTATTTCGAACTTATCGAAATAACAACCCATCGTTGTTCGATCGAAGTCGAACCTTTCTTTTTTGATAGCGAAGGCCCTTGGCCTTGAAGGGTGTTATTTCGAACTTATCGAAATAACAAATCGTCGTCGTTCGATCGAGGTCTAACCTTTCTTATTTTATGGCGAAGGCCCTTGGCCTTGAAGGGTGTTATTTCGAACTTATCAAATAACATCTCGTCGTCGTTCGATCGAGGTCGAACCTTTCTTATTTGATGGCGAAGGCCTTTGGCCTTGAAGGGTGTTAATTTGGACTTATCGAAATAACAGTCCCTCGTCGTTCGATCGAGTTCGAACCTTTCTTATTTGATGGCAAAGGCCCTTGTCCTTGAAGGGTGTTATTTCAAACTTATCGAAATAACAGCTCGTCGTCGTTCGATTAAGGTCGAAGCTTTCTTATTTGATGGCGAAGGCCCTTGGCCTTGAAGGGTGTTATTTCGAACTTATCAAAATAATAGCCCGTCGTCGTTCGATCGAGGTTGAACCTTTCTTTTTTGATGGCGAAGGCCCTTGGCCTTAAAGGGTGTTATTTCGGACTTATCGAAATAACAACCTATCGTCGTTCGATCGAGGTCAAACCTTTCTTATTTGATGGCGCTGGCCCTTGGCCTTGAAGGATGTTATTTCGAACTTATCGAAATAACAGCTCGTCGCTGTTCGATCGAGGTCGAACCTTTCTTATTTGATGGCGAAGGCCCTTGGCCTTGAAGGGTGTTATTTCAAACTTATCGAAATAATAGCTCATCGTCGTTCGATCGAGGTCGAACCTTTCTTTTTTGATGGAAAAGGACCTTGGCCGTAAAGGGTGTGATTTCGAACTTATCAAATAACAGCCCGTTGTCATTTGATAGAAAGTCGAACCTTTCTTTTTTGATGGTAAAGGCCCTTGTCCTTGAAGGGTGTTATTTCGAACTTATCGAAATTACAGCCCATCGTCGTTCGATCGAGGTTGAAACTTTCTTATTTGATGGCGAAGGCCCTTGGCCTTGAAGGGTGTTATTTCGAACTTATCGAAATAACAACTCGTCGTCGTTAGATCGAGGTCGAACCTTTCTTATTTGATGGCGAAGGCCCTTGGCCTTGAAGGGTGTTATCTCGGACTTATCGAAATAACAACCGGTCGTCGTTCGATCGAGGTCGAACCTTTCTTATTGGATAGCGAAGGCCCTTGGCCTTGAAGGGTGTTATTTCGAACTTATCGAAATAACAACCCATCGTCGTTCGATCGAAGTCGAACCATTCTTTTTTGATGGTGAAGGCCCTTGGCCTTGAAGGGTGTTATTTCGAACTTATTGAAATAACAGCTCGTCATCGTTCGATCGAGGTCGAACCTTTCTTATTTGATGGCGAAGGCCTTTGGCCTTGAAGGGTATTATTTTGGACTTATCGAAATAACATCCCCTCGTCATTCGATCGAGGTCGAACCTTTCTTATTTGATGGTGAAGGCCCTTGTCCTTGAAGGGTGTTATTTCAAACTTATCGAAATAACAGCTCGTCGTCGTTCGGTTAAGGTCGAACCTTTCTTATTTGATGGCGAAGGCCCTTGGCCTTGAAGGGTGTTATTTCGAACTTATCAAAATAATAGCCCGTCGTCGTTCGATGGAGGTTGAACCTTTCTTTTTTGATGGCGAAGGCCCTTGGCCTTAAAGGGTGTTATTTCGGACTTATCGAAATAACAACCTATCGTCGTTCGATCGAGGTCAAACCTTTCTTATTTGATGGCGATGGCCCTTGGCCTTGAAGGATGTTATTTCGAACTTATCGAAATAACAGTCCGTCGTTGTTCGATCGAGGTCGAACCTTTCTTATTTGATGGCGAAGGCCCTTGGCCTTGAAGGGTGTTATTTCGAACTTATCGAAATAATAGCTCATTGTCGTTCGATCGAGGTCGAACCTTTCTTTTTTGATGGAAAAGGACCTTGGCCTTAAAGGGTGTGATTTCGAACTTATCAAATAACAGCCCGTTGTCATTTGATAGAAGTCGAACCTTTCTTTTTTGATGGTAAAGGCCCTTGTCCTTGAAGGGTGTTATTTCGAACTTATCGAAATTACAGCCCATCGTCGTTCGATCGAGGTTGAAACTTTCTTATTTGATGGCGAAGGCCCTTGGCCTTGAAGGGTGTTATTTCGAACTTATCGAAATAACAACTCGTCGTCGTTAGATCGAGGTCGAACCTTTCTTATTTGATGGCGAAGGCCCTTGGCCTTGAAGGGTGTTATCTCGGACTTATCGAAATAACAACCGGTCGTCGTTCGATCGAGGTCGAACCTTTCTTATTGGATGGCGAAGGCCCTTGGCCTTGAAGGGTGTTATTTCGAACTTATCGAAATAACAACCCATCGTCGTTCGATCGAAGTCGAACCTTTCTTTTTTGATGGCGAAGGCCCTTGGCCTTGAAGGGTGTTATTTCGAACTTATTGAAATAACAGCCCGTCGTCGTTCGATCAAGGTCGAACCTTTCTTTTTTGATGGCGAAGGCCCTTGGCTTTAAAGGGTGTTATTTCTAACTTATCGAAATAATAGCCCGTCGTTCAATGGAGGTCGAACTTTTCTTTTTTGATGGCAAAGTCCCTTGGCCTTAAAGGGTGTTATTTCGAAGGCGAAATGGCTTCCTGACCACTTAAACTTGTCGGGTTTTTTAAAGTTGATACATAAACTTATAACTTTCCCATCTGAACACTCGAACTCATTTTTTCCATAATTAATAAATACATTTGACCATTAACCATGCCCATGTGGTGTCAGTTGGTCCTAATCAGCAGCCCGCGTGAGGAACACAATGCACAGGAGCGTGAAAAACCCTTTCCCAACGCCCAACAGTACAAATACCCCCTTCCTCCATTTTTAAAAATCTGAAGCTCCATTTTCAATTTTTTTTTCATTTTTCAGACCGTCAAAATGGTGGAAATGAGATAGAAATCATTACCTAGATCTATTAAATTTAGAGCTTCCGATGATCTCTATAATCGATGAAGCTTGTCCCTTAGTTGGATGTACCCTAACTTCTTCCCAAGCAGCTTGATGATGATGGATTGTTATCATGGTTGGTATAGTTTTTCTTTATCTTGTGCTGAGATGGGGATGAAGTTTGGGTGATTTTCCGGGTTTGTGTTTTCATCTTCAAGAGAGATATTGCTGAAAGAATTGCATTCAAAATCTAGGTGTATGTTGGCACTGTCAGAAGATATTAATTTATCATTAAAACTGTTTTTCTGTTTGACTCATTTTGGTATGTTTCTACTGCATTGTAATTGATCTGCTTCTTTGTCGTTCATCACTATGTCGTAGGGAAGAAAAAGGAGCAGAGATAGGCGTAGCAGAGATAGGCGTAGCAGAGATAGGCGTTCTTCTGTTGCTAGGGATGTTGGAATTAGCTTGAAATGGTTGATGAAGAAGAACGCTAAAGTAGTCAAAGAGAAGGAGTTGCTGCTTGACTTTTCGTGCCCTTACGTGTAAGACATCCATTGGTCATTTGCTGACTGGATGGACAAGTATGTGTATGTGTAATACATGCGCACATGGTCAATGGTCAGATGTGTTTATTAGTTATGGAAAAAATGAGTTCGAGTGTTCAAATGGGAAAGTTATAAGTTTATGTATCGGCTTTAAAAAACCCGACAAGTTTAAGTGGCTAGGAAGTCATTTCGCCTATTTCGAACTTATCAAAATAACAGAATGTCGTCGTTCAATCGAGGTCGAACCTTTCTTATTTGATGGCGAAGGCCCTTGGCCTTGAGGGGTGTTATTTCGAACTTATTGAAATAACAGCTCGTCGTCGTTCGATCAAGGTCGAACCTTTATTTTTTGATGGCGAAGGCCCTTGGCCTTAAAGGGTGTGATTTCGAACTTATTGAAATAACAACCCGTTGTCATTCTATCGAGGTCGAACTCTTCTTTTCATTTGACGAAGGTTCTTAGCCTTAAATGGTGTTATTTCAAACTTATCGAAACAACAGCCCGCCGCCAGTCCCAATTTCTGGAGAGTTGGGCATCTTTCGCTGGAGTCCCAGTTTGTTTGGTATTGCTTGACAGATGGTGCAATGCTGGTGAACAAGAGGCGTCAGCATTTTGCATAGGCTCGTGTTGTTCGCGCATTATAGTTTTCTTGTATGACTCCGACCGTTCAGCTCGGAGATGTTGCCGGCAGGGAGGGTTTCGGCTGTATTAAAGTACTTTTCGTTCTTCAATCTAGATGTCCTTGTGTACATTCGTCTGCGCGGATCTTATGTGCTTGCCCTGACGAAGTGTGGGAGGTGATGGTGAGATTTTCTTCGTTTCCGTCCGGTGGTTTGATGGGGGAGAGCTGGTTTTGAAGCACCATTTGCCTTGCTTAGAATATTTGCAGCTGATTGGGCGAGGAATTCTAGGTTTGGTGAACCCACTCGGCTCTCTTTCCCTTGACGCACTGTTCCCATGTTTCGCGTGAGTTAGATTCTCCATTCGTGCTTCTCTCGGTGAATAATTGTGTTTCTCAGTTTTTATCTGGGAAAACTAGGAGTTTTCACTAAGAAATCCCCACAGACGGCGCCAAATTGCTTACCTTAAAAGATGTTAAGACCTTTTTGAACAAATCAATTGAAGATGAAGGGGTAAATCGTAGCCAAATATAATTAATTCCAGATCAAAACGTTAATGACAATGAATGTATATGGGACGAAAGAATCATGATCGATCTTATTAAGATTCAACATTGTCTTCCCCATCCATCGATTTACATGTCTTCTTTGGGGATATTTCCCCATCTTTAGAAATACGAGAAAGGGGCTTTTTTGTCCTCTTTTTGGGAGAATGGCGAAGCCCCCTCCCTGGGTGTTGAGAGTTCTCTGGCTATATATAGTCGAGACCCCTTTACCCCTTGCTTGACTTGACATTTTCTCGTCGTCAGTGTGTCCTGGTCTTGTTTTTAAATATTAGTCTTTTTGACTTGTCGAATGTCGCAGAGGAGAAATGGAGCAGGCTATATTGACTTTCATTGTACAGTTACTGGGCGCGGGGTATTGGACAACCTGGTCGTGATGGTCATATTTTGACTAATACAATCGTCTTGTAGGTACTACCCAATTAACTATGTCTATTCAGTCTACAACTTGAAGTGTACCTTTATTTTAATGGATACAACCTGTGGATTCTGTGTTACATTTCTCTATTTGGTGCAAATGACAAGGTAAATAATCCACCCTAAAATCGATGCCAAAAGTTTTTTCCAGCCTTAAATATTTTCTAATAAGTGGAAGAAAACACTACTTCTGATACATTTTTTTGGTTCAAAAGATAACTATTTATATAATATTAAGGGAATGAGTACAGAAAGCATATAAACACGAAAAGGCTGACCTAAGGGGTTGACTACTTATTGGGTCATTACATAGGGGGTTTTGGGGTAATTAGAGCTACTACTAGTGTTTTCCGTGTCACGGGAGATACAAAAAGATGGTCTCAGGGGATGTTGCAAACTGAGTGACTGTTGTAGGGTTAGTGAGGGAACCCTTCTGACAAAAGGTGTGCCTAAGCGATCGTCTTCCAAAGTTGTTTGGATAAAGGGTGGAGGCTGTACAAAAACAATGATGTTGACTGTGGGGTCTATATTGCATCCAGGCTTTGCTAACAGATCTGCTACTTGGTTTTGCTCCCTGTAAGTCGAACGTACAGTAGGATCATCCAGTCTCGCGATGATTGAATACCTTCTAGTCGAGCTAGTAAATATCTTTTTTTATTAAATATATTACCAAAGGAGGTTCTATTCCAAATTTGGACATTATTTTGGAAGTGATTTATGGCTTCCGGTAATGAGGGGAGGAGGATGCTAGCAATCACGGAGTACGTTTATAAAATCGGGATGAGAGGTTCACATAGTTTCAAAGCGAATATGCGTGATTTAGCTAGTTTTGGACTATGGAGAGTAAGCAACATAGGAGAGCTATCTGAATGTGTACGGGCTAGGTGACGCACAGTAGATTCAGGGAATAAGGCTAATCAGTCATAGTATTTTAGTTCTGTATCAAGAGAACATTATCACATGAAGAAATCCAATTAGCAACAAAGAAAAAGAAAAATATTAATGACGACTTGCAACTATTTGCACACTGGCCATTAAATTTTAAGTAGTTGTAGCAACACTAACTTGCAGAAATGTAAGAGTAAACAATCAATCACATATATAAGAGAAAATAGATAGAGCAAAAGTTACCTTTGCACAAAGATTTATTGTTCGCGTTCTGTTATTGAAAGCTTAAGAGTACGAGTGTGATATTGCTGAGGATAGATGGAACACGAGAGACAATAAAAGTTTTGTTTCCTTGTTGTTCCTCTTCCGTATCATTTGGTCGATTTTATTTGCTACTCTACTTTTATGAGACTATTACTGGATGTAGGTAGAGTTTTATGGTAAATATTGTGTTTACACCAAATCATGTTAATTCATTACGGTTAAGTGATTAATGGACAATTTTTATTTTTAGTAAATAAAAGACTTAATCTAATTGTAGACGTGAAAAATAATCTAGTAATAGGGTAATGAAAATAAGAAATTATGTAGTTTTTTCTGCCTAATATGTCTTATTATTGAAAATAAAATCCCACTTTTTTTTGTGAGGTTTTCTGCAAATACCTTTTGAGTAACATGATAGTATGATAATTTTTAAACTGCTGGAAAACAAACAAAAAAAACACAAGAAAAAGAAATAATCTATGACAACATGATCCCGAAAAAAGGATTTGTTGAATATCAAAAATGGAACAATTAACATCACCCAATAACCATCATTCCTAGGAAGAATGCATGCCAGCTGCGTAGAAGTAGAATAACTGGAGTTTAAGCTATGCTGGTTGCGTAAAAAAAATTACACCATCAGTATATATAACTTAAATCCATTAATATTAATATGAAACATAGGAGGTTGTTGGATCCACTGATGATTAAGAAATGCAGTACAAGGAATTGGGGAGTTTAAATGTTCTTTTAGCAGTTGGGGTTCCACTAAAACTGCTCCACTGATTATACCCCATAGCGTAACAGAAAATTTAAGAAAGATTTTCATTCCAAAAGGTGCCTTTTTACACTACTGTTAATGACTCTATATAGTTGTTTTCACCAGCTGTGGCTAATGTACTGCACCAATTAAAATATGACAGACTAGGTACTATTTTAACATTACAATTGCTAAGGACAATACATGAATTGTTATAGAAAACAACAACTTTAGGGAATAAAAGACTACTAAATCTAAAAGGACTCAAATGAAAATAACAAAACTATTTTTAGATCTTCAAAATAGCCACTGGACCCTTTCCTTCACTTCTTCTTTAGCCCAGCGGACTAGATCCGCTACATCCCACTCTCCTTCGAGAACCTTGTTAATCAAGGGTTCAGCAACCAATTGACCATCTGAAGTACATAGGGGAGGGTTGTTTGTTGGAAAAACTTTGGGTCCTAGCTTCTTCTTGAGTTGGGACACGTGAAACACATGGTGGATACGTGAATTGTCTGGGAGCTGAAGCTCATAAGCCACTGGGCTGATCTTTTTTATTACAGGGTAGGGGCCAAAGAACTTTGAAGCTAACTTCAAATTCTTCTGCACAGCTACGGATGATTGCCTGTAAAGTTGCAATTTGATGAAGACTAGATCCTCAATCTCAAATTCTCTTTCACTTCTTTTGTTGTCCGCGTATTGTTTCATACGCGTTTGTGCCTTAATGAGGTTTTCCTCTAATTGCTTGCTCATTATTTGCCTTTGCTTCAGTAATTGGTCCATTGTTTCCACCTTGGACTGAGCAATTAACTCAAATGTGGGTTGTGGAGGTTCATATCCGTAAAGGGCTTGAAATGGTCTCATCCCAATAGCGGATTGAAAGTTGATATTATACCAAAACTCCGCTAAAGAAAGCCACTTGCTCCAATCTTTTGATTTTTGGCCTGTCATGAACCTTAGGTAAGATTCCAAACAGCGGTTTAGCCTCTCAGTCTGTCCATCCGTTTGGGGATGGTAGGCTGAACTCAGCTTTAGTTGCACTTGCATATTCTTGAATAATTTCTGCCAAAATAAGCTCACAAATATGGGGTCTCTGTCCGAGACAATTGAGCAGGGAATTCCATGTAGTTTGCACACATAATCTAGGAACACTTGAGCTATTTGGGAGGCATTGTATGGGAGGCTCAAAGCTATAAAATGAGCATACTTAGTGAATCGGTCGACCACTACTAGTATGACTTCTTTCCCTTTCGACTTTGGTAAACCATCGATAAAGTCTATTGAGATATGTTCTCAAGCCCTCTTGGGAATTGGCAAAGGATGCAATAATCTCGGATATGCCACAATTTCATCCTTGTTTCTTTGACATGTTTCGCACTCTCTAATCACAGACTTAACATCATCGATCATCTTGGGCCAATAAAAAATTGATTTAAGTCTTTGATAGGTTGCATGAATACATGAGTGCCCTCCCATGTGGATGAATGCATATCATTGACTAATTTGATCCTTAAGTTTTGTTGGTTGCCTATCCACACTTTGCATTGAAGCCTCAGTAGACCCATTTGTAGGGAAACATGTGGGACAACATTTGAGTCAATGTTGATTTTAGTGATTAACTCTTGGGCTTTATCATCCCCCATATAGTTATCTAACACTTCTTGAACCCATTTTGGTTGTGTTATACTTAGGCCCAAACAATCAGCAATCTGCCCATCTATTTTGGTCTCCTCACCTCTTCGAGATAATGCATCTGCTACTACATTTTCTTTCCCTTGTCTGTAATGTATTTCGTAGCTTAACCCCATCAGTTTCGTCACTCCCTTATGTTGTAATGATGTGGTGATGCGTTGATCTCTCAGGAATTTTAGACTAAAATGATCAATCCTAATTACAAAGTGGTTGGGCTGAAGGCAGTGTCTCCATTTCTCTACTGCTAGCAAAAGTGCTATCAATTCCTTCTTATATGTTGACAATCCAAGGTGCTTTGGGCTTAAGGTTTGACTTATAAAAGCGATGGGTCTGTTATGTTGTGAGAGGACTGCTCCGACACCTAGCCCACTCGCATCCACTTCAACCACGAATGGAACATTGAAGTCTGGTAGCGCCAAAACTGGAGCTTGGGTCATGGCTAACTTTAAAGCCTTAAAAGCTTCATCTGTTCCTTCGTTCCAAACAAATCCTCCTTTCTTTAATAGTAAAGTTAATGGCTTACTGATAATTGCGTAATTTTTAATGAACCTTCGGTAGTATCCCGTTAATCTAAGAAAGCCACGTAAACTCTTAATGCACCCAGGTTTGGCCAGCTTATCATGGCCTCAATCTTTGCCATATCTGTGCTCATACCTTCTCCATTAATGACATGACCCAAATACTCAACCTTGGGTTGAGCGAAGCTGCGTTTTGGCCGTTTGGCAAACAGCTGATTTGCTTCGAACACTTTAAACACAATCAGTAGATGTTCCAAGTGTTCTGCCAATGACGATCTATATACGAGGATGTCATCAAAAAATACAAGCACAAATTTCCTTAAGTAAAGGCCGAAAATGCTTTGCTTTAGTGCTTGAAAAGTTGCTGGTACGTTCGTGAGCCCAAAAGGCATCACAGTGAATTCCCACAACCCATGATGTGTTTTAAAAGCCGTTTTGTATTCATGACCATTCTTCATCCGTATTTGATGGTAACCCGATCTTAGATCCAATTTTGAGAAAAATTGAGCCCCATGGGGCTCACAAAGGAGGTCTTCCACCACCAGAATTGGGTATTCATTCTTGATGGTCATATTATTTAGCCTTCGGTAGTCCACACATAGCCTCCATGAAAGATCTTTTTTCTTGACTAAAATCACTGGTGAAGCAAAAGGTGAAGTGCTGGGGATCACTGTTTTTGCTTCCAGCATTTCTTTGATGATCCTTTCTATGGTGTTTTTCTGCTCATGTGAATACATATAAGGTCTTTGGTTGACTTGCCTTGAATCAGGAATTAACTCAATTGCATGGTCACAAGGACGGGTTGGAGGTAATGAAGTTGGTTCCTTAAAAATGAATGCAAATTGGTTCAAAATCTCATGTACTTGGGCTGGGATATTTTCAGAATCATCCCCTCCTAATTCCATATGGAAGGTTTGGCCACCCAATTGTATTCTCCGTTTCGCAGAAGCCTAGAAATCAGTCTTACATCGCTTTGGCCCAACCCAGAAGAGTCTTGATAGCCAATGAGAGTTACCATCCTGCTTCCCCTCATAAAAGTAACGCTGTGGGGCCTGATGTGAAAAACTACTGGAGCTACCATATCTATCCAGTCCATTCCCAGCAATAAATCACAACCTCCCACTTTCATTAGCCTAAATTCAAATTCGAATCCTTCCCCTTGCATTTGACAACGTACTTTCCTGCAAATTGCCTTGCTCAACATTACATCACCATTAGCAACTCTCTCATAGGTTTGTGCAATGGTCGTATGTTTAGGTTCAAGCTTTCGGCTAAATGGGGTCGATGAAGCTATGAGTAGCCCCACAATCTACTAGGACCACAATTGCTTTACTCTTAAGTAAGCCAGAAATTTTAATGGTCGTTGAACTTCAAAATGGTCCTTCCAACATACTAATGGCAGCTTCTTCTTCATCCAATTTGTCTTCAATTAGACTTACCCCTGCCTCAACTTCATTTTCATTTCCCCCTGTCTCTTGTTCATTCTTAGCCCCTGAACTTTCCCCAACTTCCACAATTGTTTCTCCTTCATTCCCTTCTGAAGTATTGAGTGTTTTGGTTCTACACTTGTGTCCTGGAAAATACTCTTCATGACAATTGTAACACAACTTATTTTCCCTCAAAGTTTCCAACTTTGGGACCTTGGTTAAGTTCAAGTGATTGTGGGTTACTACTGGTGGTAAGCTTTTTGGTACGTGGGTTACCGATGCTTTTGGTCTTGGAGGATAAGTGATTCTTGGTGTGGTGTTTGAATTTCTGGGTGTTTGAACCTTCTTGTATATGGTTGCAAGATTTTTCTCATGAAGTTTGGCTATTTCGACTGTATCCATCATTGTTTGAGGATTTGAGGCCCTCACCGTTGGTTCTAAATTAGATTTCAACCCACCAACAAAGCAATATACAAAATAAGCTTCATTGAGTGAAGGGTTAACTATTAATAAGTAGAATCTTAATTCTTCAAACTTGTTAAAGTAACTCTCTACATCAGCACAATGTTGCAACCTATTGAACTCAATAACAATGTCCATGGGCCTAATGTTACCATACCTACGGCACACATCCAAGCAAAAGTTTTCCCAGGATATAACCCCTCCATGTTCCATCATGTACACATCAAACCAAGTATCCATCTTTTCCTTTATATGGACAGCAACATAATTCATCTTATCAACTGGAGGAATTTGGTATAATCCATCCTCAGGGATTTTTACTATCAAACTCAGGGAATGTTAGCTTAACCTTTGGCCCTCGGAAGGTGTTATTTGTGTTTGGTGTCAAGGAGTTCGTTGGAATATTGTTTTGTGAGTTGGGTTGCCCAAAAAAAGGATTCATAATAGCCTGGTAAGCTAAAGGAGGAAGGAAAGTGGTGGGTACATACTATCCTTGGGTGGTAACAGGGTTAACATAAGTGCTGGGGTATGTTTTTGTGAAATTTGTTGACACAACTGGGTTTGAAAATTGGTGCTTATAGCTGGGTTGGTAAGAGACATGGGGGCTGGGGGATATAAAGAAGAAGATAGAAACTGACTTCTAGGCAAGGATATATTGGGATTGAGGGGAGCTGCAGTGAAGGACATACCCCTTGCAGCGAAAGAAGAAGCTGGAGTCACTGGTGACTGAGTTGGTCCGAAACTTCCTCCTACTGAAGATTCTCCTCTTGGTGCTGGTGAATCACCCAAACCTACCAGAAGCAGTCCAATCTAACCTTCTTTCGGACTCCATTTGGCTTAATACCATATCTAAACATCCATTGTTTTCCTCCTGCCTTTGTGCTACATCAGCATTCAAACTGGCTTGGCTTTTCTCCAAGACCTCCATTCTTTTCTGTGATTCACTCATAAAAGCTTGTAATTGAAGCTCTATCTTTTTCCAACCATCATCAATTGTTTTATCCTTATCTACCATTTTTGAAAGAATTCTGGCGGAAAGCCTACCAATTGTAGCGTAACAGCTACTGGAAAGATGAATTGTTTAAGAAAATAAATGACAGAAAATTTAAAGAAAGATTTTCATTCCAAAAGATGCCTTTTTACACTACTGTTTTCACCAGCTGTGGCTAATGTACTGCACCAATTAAAACATGATAGACTAGGTACTATTCTAACAGTACAATTGCCAAGGACAATACACGTGTTGTTATAGAAAACATCAACTTTAGGAAATTTAAAAGACTACTAAATCTAAAAGGACTCAAATGAAAATAACAGAACTATTTTCAGATCTTCAAAATAGCCACTGGACCCTTTCCTTCACTTCTTCTTTAGCCCAGCGGATATATATACGGTAACCTTCATTCACCAGTTGTTTCCTTGCCTCTGCTTTATAGTTTTGTACTCCTCTATGTTCATCCTCAAGACCCCTAAATGCCCGTAAATAATCAGAGCTCAAAATATAGAAAAAAAAATTAACCTCTGTGCAGTGGTAATGTACAGTTTTTTTAATACCATCATGTTAAGATCACCTAAAAGTACGGGGATTGTCTATAGTTATTCTAATTTGGTAAACTCAAAATACATTTAATAACCCATTATATCCGATTAGAATAATGTAAACATTCTTTATACTGTCAGTATGGGTTAATTTCACTGATAGTCATTCAACTATCTTTCAATTTCACTAAAGTCACTCAACTATTTTTTGTCACTTAAAAGTAACTAAACTTTATCATGTCTTAAAAGTCATTTTTGCTCAAACTCCTACCATAAATATGGCATGTCACAAAATTTAATGGAAAAAATCCAAAACATGCCACATAAGCTTAAATGGACCATACCCACTTTAGATTCATTTCTCCCTTAATGTGATTTGACCCATAACCCAAATGGGCTTCAATAGGGGGAAAAACATACACTTAATAAAATTAGGTCTTGTGATTTTTTTTATGTAGTTTTATCGTAAGATACAATTTTCCGTTTGTCTAAACAATTGCAATATATTGTTTGTAATTATGTGTTCATTGTGAAAATGGACTCTTATTAGCTTTATTATTCTTGTGTGCTTATGATACATTAATATGTTATACAAATTTCTTTTGTCTAAACAATTGCAATAGGTTGTCAGTAATTGTTTGTTCATTGTGAAAATATACTCTTATTAGCCTTATTATTCTTGTGTGACTATGATACCTTAATATGTTATGTGAGATGAATACAATACTATTTTAACTTCACTAAAAAATTATAAATATGTTATGTGAGTTGGATACAGTAGTATTTTTACTTCAGTAGAGTTATAAAACAACTTAGATGGTGCATACAAACAAGATAATTTTTTTAGTATAGAATAATTATAAATGGGCATTATGTAAAGAAAATGCAAGAATTTTGTAGTATAGGATTATCATTTTAAACTAATGTGGAATTTAATATCTTTTTTTATCGAAATCATTTGGGTTATGGGTCAAATAACATTAAGGGAGAAATGAGTCTAAAGTGGGTATGATCCATTTAAGCTTATGTTGTATTTAATTTTTGATATTTTTAATTATTTTATGTCATGTCATATTTATGGTAAGAGTTTGAGCCAAAATGACTTTTAAGTGACAATGATAAAGTTTAGTTACTTTTAAGTGATAAAAAATATTTTAGTGACTTTAGTGAAATTGAAAGATAATTGGATGACAATTAGTGAAATTAACCCTATAAGTTAAAATCTATCTAGAAATTAAAAGAATGAATTTTTAAAGAAAGATGTACCTCAAGATGAGATAAGACCATCCGTGGTAACCAACCTTGATTAGGTTGTCAACAGTGGCATCCCTTAGGCATTCTCTTCTGCTAGAGATCAAGAAAGCTTTATAGCCCTTAGCTTTGATCTCATCATAGAGTTTAAGACCATGCTTTACTGCTGGTGCATTTGTCTCTTTCATCCACCCTTAGAAACTAGATAGGTTCAGCTTCTCTCCCTTACTTTCATCCCAGGACAAATTAAAAATAAAATTAACAAGAATCATTCCTCTTAGTAAGTTAAAGAAAAACAAACAGATATTATCGACGGTCTATAGTATCTGAGCCAAATATACTCATGTAAGGTTTAAATATACTTTTCATTATATTTTGGGTTCAAATATATTCTTGCTGTATTATTATTGGTTCAAATATACTCCTCTTCCGTTAAGTTTGTCCAATATAGACATCTAATCCTATGTAGCACTGACATTTGATGAGGTGGGTGTTACATATTGCTCAGCGCTCCTAACCCATTTTACCCCTCCCTTCTATTTTTTTTTTCTACCACTAAAATTTTCTTTCCCTCCACAACTATTGTCATCATTACCGCTACCATGATAAATGTATTTCAAATACATGTTTGGTAAATTTTCAAATCTCAAAACTCAAATCCCAAAATCAACTCAAGAGCTTGTTTTGACCCAAAATATCACTATTACACTTTTTAAAAATTATCCCAAACTTTTATATTTTACAAAAGAGCCCACCATTTATTATTTTGTAATAATGTTGTTTTGCCTTCTCGGCCATGTGATAGTGTATTATGTAGTTTATTATAAAAATAATAATTTTGTACCAAATTTATTTATGTTGAGGATTATGATTTGCGATAATAAAACAAAGTTTGGTCTGCCTTCAAACTTGTTTTAACACCAACCACATTTCTGGTCTTTTTTTATTGAATTCAAGATGTTCCAATGATCTGCTTCTCCCAAGCCAATCAATAGGCTTCTGAGAATCAGAAAAAACACTAGTTTTCTTCCCATTGTGGAGTGAAAAGTGTGTATAAGAAAATATTATTACTATCGAAATATTGAGAGAAAAAATTCAGAAGAATATTTGAGTGATTCACAAATAATTAAAATTTAATTTCTTAGGGATTAGCAAAAGTGTTAATGATGCATCACATGTGACATGGGGTAGATGTTGCTCTACTTATTGGAAAAGAACAACTTCATGTTTGACGAATACAGCTCAACTTTTTTCACTTTAATCATTCAATATCTATTATAGTCATGGAAATTTGTAGGTGGGGCTAACATATACCCGTCACTTTTGTCACATGATTTATTGTCTTAATTCTACTTCATTTATTCTTTGCCCTTTTACCTTAATAAAATGAAATTTTTTAATTCATATGCCATATACTAAACTATATTACCCTTCATGCTTAACGTTTAATATAATTACCTTCTATATACCTAATTATCATTTATGTACCATTTTAGGATTTTAATGGTATTAATTAGTCTCCTAATTTTACTCAACCGTATATTCTCACTCCCCCAAGTTTCTCTCTCCAAATCTCACCACCTAACTCACGTATCAAACCACACCCCACGATTTTCTCTTCAATCCCCCACGATTTCCTCTTCTAAAACCAACGAAAATCTGTAACCCCTCCACCATTGACAACCACTAAAAAGCTTTGAAGCTTTGAATTCGAATTTGGGTTTTCAAAAGACATTTGTTTGTTTGGATTGGATGTTGTTGCAAACAATTGAAAATTCTCTCTACGTCTCTCTCTATCTCTCAATCCCAAATTTCAGTAATATAAAGCAAAGGAAAAGAGAGCAGCAATTCCACCATTGACAGTCATTAAAAAACTTTGAAGCTTTGAATTCGATTGGGGATACAAAGAAGAAGAAGAAGATAGAAACTGTCAGTATGGGTTAATTTCACTGATAGTCATTCAACTATCTTTCAATTTCACTAAAGTCACTCAACTATTTTTTGTCACTTAAAAGTAACTAAACTTTATCATTGTCTTAAAAATCATTTTTGCTCAAACACCTACCATAAATATGGCATGTCACAAAATTTATTTATGACTGTTGTTTATTTATTTTTCTTTTATTCATTTAACTATTGTATGAAAGTTGAACAACATTGTATAAAAATTGTATTTAAGTGGTATTATATTGTAGTTGTATATAACTGAGTAGAAATAATGTATGCAATTGTAGATAAGTTGTATAAAATTTATTTTTACTATGTATAATTAGTTGTATGAAATTTGCTTGTCTTGGTATACTTGTCCTACTTCAATAAAACTTGGTGTACTATCTGTTATTACTATACTTTCATATTCCTCTATAACGAGAGATGTTGGCATATTAAGTAACTTTAATGTTCCAAACGAACCTGCATGAAAATAAAGATAAAATCTGTTATGAACAGTTTGTAGAAATTTTGTAGATAATTTGTAGAAACATTGAAATTCTGTATTTCATATTAATTTTTCAAATGATATATAGTTTTATTATATAATAATGTAGAAATTTTGTAGATGTTGTAAAAATCCATATATATATATATATATATATATATATATATATATATATTACTCTGACATGTAGTTTATTTTGTAGATAAAATGTAGATAAAGTGTAGGACATTGATATACAACCAAAATTTGATAGAAAATGTAACAGCACAAACCTGCAACTGTGTTCTCATTGGTGATACTCGATTCCATATTGAAATCGCGAACAGTTATACATAGCGGATATGATCCTAAGTTTTTATTTTTCTTTTTAGTCTTCATGTATACACAACTACAATATAATACCACTTAAATATAATTTTTATACAATATTGTTCAACCTTCATACAATAGTTAAATGAATAAAAGAAAAATAAATAAACAGCAGTCTACAATTTTTCTACAATTTCTGCAATATAATGTATGTCATGTCTTTTTTTTCTTCTTCTTCTTCGAGTTTCAATATGAAATTCAGCAAAAATCAAGTATAATCTTCACCAAAACCCCTCAAAATTGAGATATAAACTCCAAACCATATTCCCAATTATTTTCAACAACACTCAATCCAAACAAATAATGATTTTTGAAAACCCAAATTCGAATTCAAAGCTTCAAAGCTTTTTAATGGTTGTCAATGGTGGAATTGGCTGCTCTCTTTTCCTTTGCTTTTGTATTTGATTTCTATAATTTTTTCGGATGTATCAATCATTAATTGCTGTGCTATTGTAGAAATCAATAGACTATAACTCGCATCCTCATCGACTACAATGCCATCGACCTGAAATTCTCTAAATCTCCTATAACTATCCCAATTCACATTCAGTTGTAGCATAATTGGGATTTTGGACATAATTGCATTTGTTGCAGAAGAATTGTAGAAGATTTAATCGTTTTTGATTTGTGAAATCAGAAAAAATGTTGAAACACAGTGTATCGCAAAAACAGAGTCGCTAAATTTTGAATTGAAACAACCGATAATATTAATGTGTGATTTGCGTAGTTAAATATCTGGAAGAATATTTAATTCCCCAATATTAGCGCGCCTAAATAAGGAAGCCTACAGCTACAATGATTCCTTATTTAATGAATTGTCTATATCTTGTAGAAATACTATTAGCATGGCGGGTAATATGCAAACTATGAACATATTTGGTAATATAGTTTCCTATGTGGTATAGGAACGAAAATTTCCCTAATAAAAAGTCAATCTTAATTATTCCCTCCGCTCCACAATAAGTGACCAATTCCCTTTTGACACGCTCATTAAGAAAATACTAAATTTTATACAAAAAGCCTAGTATGATTAAACTACCATTAATCAAAAATATTTAATGTAAGGAGTAAGAAAACTTTTTAGGGATATGTACATAAATGTAATTTTGTAAAAATAAATTGAATTCTTTCTTGATTATATAAATGAACATTTATTTTGGACCAAAATAAAAAAGTAAATTGATCACTTATTGTGGACCAATTTGAACATGATGTAATAGGGGATTGTGAAATTAGGCTCCATTAACGATTGTCACACTCACCCGTTTGGACTGAAGCAGGCAGGCAGGTAGGCTCAGAAAGTATCTAGTATACCCATTACCTAGTATTATGATCAAAAGGATGATAGAAACATGTGGATGGTAATCCATGTCTAACTTCTTTTTCTCACGAAATCTTTAATTAAAAATCTCACGGTAATAACTCACGTCAATATGTCTTTCTGTAAAAGGAAGAAAAATTATATAGACCACAGAAGAGTCAGAGATTTGGACATGCATAACATTTGCAAACACGCATAGTTTTTTTGTTTTTTTTTTGCAAAACACTATAAATTACTTGTAACTTTCATAGAAGAAAAAAAAGATAATGTTGATGAGTAAAAGGAAGGTGTAGAATTAGGCAAGTCATAAAGAATAATCATTTTAGGCAGAGTTAGGTCGTTTAGTGGTAGGGAGAGGGAATGAAAGAAAGAAAGGTGTAAAAGCCACCCATTTGTTCTGTTTATATTTGGTGTTTATATCAAACAAAATATGTAAGTGTATATGATGATAATACTAAAAATGACCAACAAGAAGATTTTTTTATCTTAGGTATTAATTGTTTGGTGGTAGGGAGTGACGAAATGAAAGGTGTAAAAAGCACCCATAAACAATTGAATGCAAGACACATATTCTGCATAATTTCCTCTCATTTTCCCATCGATAATCTTATCGAATGCAATTCAAAATCAAAAAGTAAATCAAACGCTGCAGATGCGCCTTGGGTAAAAAAAAAACTGACAAGATAAAGCGGAGGGCCACATTTGCCACTTTCTTTTGATAAAGTTCATCGAAAAGTTTAATACTGTGCTAAAAAGGAGAAATGGAGCTTAATTTGCATTGTCAAACTATTTCAGCCAGAAAATTTACTAGTGCCATAGTTCAACTAGCTCTGATTCAGTATTAAGCTGTGAATGCGAAAGTCTCCACTTTTAAACATTTACATATATTTTCAGATCTAACTACAGAATCAATATATAAGACCAAAGTACAGAGAAATTTATAGTACTCAAGTGGATAAATTGAGAAAATTATGCTGTATGTAAAACTTTATGTAATGGAAACATCACCAAATTTTCTACCCAACTTGCCAAATTGTTTTACCGGTGAAGTCCTGATATTAAGGGGTCGTTTGGTATGAGGTATAAGAAGGTATAATGGTGGTATAAAAATTTAATACCACCTTAATACTCTGTTTGGTTAGCAAACCAGGTATAAGTTATCTCGGTGTTAATTTTAACACTGGGATAGCTTATACTTTATAGAAGGTGGGGTAATTAACACTAGTATAACTTATACCTTGTTCTTAGAAATTATGCAATTGTCATTCTTAATACAGCATACCAAACAATGGATAAACAACAATCCCAACACAACTTATCTCAATATAACTTATACCGGTATAAATCGTATTCCAACCAACGACCCCTGAGAGGAGGAGCAATCTGCCGTTCTTCATGCGTCAGCAGGGAACTGAAGCCGGAACCCTTTCGTTACTTGTTGATTATAATGCTCTAAGAAAAAGATGAAAATTACTGAGGAGCTAAAGGTGATGGGTGTTCCTTAGAGCAACCATCATCAAAATTCTGAGAGTAGCTGTAAGGATCATAGCTAAAGCGGACTGAGCTTCTCCGCCATGACAAAAGTTGCCTCCACCGTGACTTTAACCTCCAATATAACTGCCTAGCAATATAAAGTCCTTGAAAACAATTAACGGGTGCTCTTCTTTCAATACTAACCGATGTAACAGCAGAGCTGCAGTGCGCGACTCTCCATCCCTGACACTTGAACATATGGAGCTTCTTCGAGCTTCCCATCATCAAGACAAGATTTTCAACCTTCACCTGCTTACCACATACAAGAAAGTAGATCTCTATTGGTTTCAGGGAACTTCAAAACCATATTTTTAATGGAATGTGTAAAGAGGAATATAATATATGTGCTTTTCAAGTGTATATATTCCATTCGTAGGCATCAGCTTCGTTACTATTGGATGTCCTTTTCACATAGGCAGTGAGTGGAAATGGCCCACTCATACCAAACGCGACAACTGTGTGTTGCTTCTTGTAGGTCCTGATGGTCCTACCTTCAAAACAGAACAAAAGGCTCTTCCTATTGATGTAACATCATTCTTTTGTACTGATGCACTAATTAAGGATTAGATATATAGAATCTTAACAACACAACACATTCATTGTCCGTCATATTTTCTTTCCCAAAATCATTATGAAAGGAGGAGCTCGTTATGATGTCAAGGGAAGGCCTACCTCAGCACTTATGCGGAAAGAGTCTCCCCATCCTTCCCCCGGGATTGAAAGGACTAATCTCCAAACAAGCAAAAGAAGAACAGATTAAAAGGGGATACGTGTCACAGAATGCTTCGGCATCTTTCCACAGGGTCTCTCTTTGTTTTCCACTTTTTTCTTTTGCTTTAAGGAGTTCCGTTTTGGTTATTCTTTCTTCTTGTCTTGTAATTGGAATAAGAGAAATATAAAAGAAAAAGTGAGCCTTATGAAGGAAGAAGATATCCAAAATTAACCTTTTACCTTCTAATATAATGAGACATGATCCTAATTCAAAGAGTCAACATGAAGCAAAAGTTGAACTCATATTGGACAACGAAGCCGAGGACAGTTTAGGGAATCAAATTAGAGATGCAAATGAAAGAGCAGTAAATAGCTTGACAAGGAAAGGTTTTATCTTGATACTTTGTACATTCCATCTAAAGCAAACACAGCAAGAAGCAACGGAAATACATTTCTGGTGAAGTTTTTATCATGACTAAGGGTCTATATGCCACCATCTTTCACAGCTTATAAAACCCAGGCTCTTCCATCAGTATGACCGCCTTACCAATAGTTGAAACTAAATGGCGAGATGTTCAGTATATATAACAAATAAGCCACAAAAAGAAAGAGGCACAAGTAACACATTTAAGAAGCAAGGCTTACCAATTACTCCTACAAGAGAAATATTGTCAAGTGCTAAATGAAGCAGATTCTATATCAGAACCACCAACATGACAAACATGAAGGCACCAAATTCTCTCAGCCACATCACCTGGAAGTGTTGAACATAAATCAGTACTTAAGAGTAGTATCCCCCAAATAGAAAGAGATTAACGTCTAATATGAAATAAACTATGAGAAGCCAAATAGCAGAAACCAGAAACTTTATTATAGCCTCTGAAAACCCACTATCCATAGAGAAACTATTTAATGCCCGAATCCCGATAAGGTATCAACAACCAGTTGTTGTTCACTAGCAAAATTCTTTTACACTTGGTCCCTCAGTGATCTCTTCTTAAATGATGTCACGGACAAATCAGCCTCAAAAGAAAGCTGCTGACAGGTCCAGCTTCTAAACCAGTATTAGAAGGGTATTAATATTATCCTAATGGCAGGAAACAACTGAGAAACCCCACCAAGAAGGTAAGTAATATTACCTACAGCTAGGTGTAACTGAAACAAGAAAGGTTGCTTATGCCTGAAGACTTTTATCTACTTAAATATAGCTATAATGAATATTTGATTTCCAATCTACCCACCCGTATTCCAGCGTTCCTTCCACAATCTGGTAACTATAAATTAAAAAGAGAAAATTGTTCCCCAAGGCCTAATAATAAAACCTGAACTTCTGGTTACGTGAAAGATATTAACTCAATATTTCACAGAAAGGCCTTCAAGAAGTAGATAAAATAGTCTCTGAAACACTCCAATGCATAGTTTTGCAAGATACTGCCATAGTCCATCAATTTATATATAACATTAGTACAGAATTACAGGAAGGAAGATAGCAAGAAATAATAGCAAACCCACATTCTTTATGCTCCTTCCTTTCCTTAGTACTATTATAGGATCTGCATAAAAGAAAAGCAAGGAAGAATAATCAGTAGAACAAAGCTCTTAGCCAAGATAAGAAGTTGAGGTATAAGATATTCAATATTTAAAAACTGAAAAATCAGTATAACCAAATGAGGCATGCCACATGAAAGAAATTACGTACCTAGTCAACGAAAAATCTCCTATAACTTGAGCATCAAGCTCCGTCAGATATTTTCTGAACAAATTTGACCTGCATTAATTGAACCATCTAATCGTTGATAACCTCCGAAATAATATAAAGTCTGTAAACTCAGCAGTGTAAAGAATTGATCACATGAGAACCCAACAGGTAACAGCATATAATTTGACAGGTATACCAGGAAGGAATTGCAAATGCTGCTAGGACTGGAGATAGTTCCCACAAGAGATATAGCCGATTGTGTAAGAAAACTTCAAGGTACTCTATAATTCCGTTTACCTGTTATAACAAATATAGAAAAGAAAGAAAGGGACTATAAAACCATCCACAGGGAGAATAATAGCGTAAGAATGCTCATTATGTGCAAACTTGACAATGAAGGCATGCCGAAGATAAATGCACACTTTACATACAGTTAAATAAAAGACAGGTTCTAAGATCTAGAGAAAAATTTAGATACACCACATGTTAGAGCAGTAAAAGTTGAATATCTCAAGGTGAACATTCATGTTCTCGCCTGTTTGCAATTTTGCAGATGCTACTTGTAGAGGGTATAGTTTCCAGAGAAAATATAAGTGATAAACTTAAAAAGAAAAAGAAAAAAAATAAAAAATGAATAAAATCAAAGAGGACATAAAAACTTCCTCATTAAAAGAGGTGAAATGTTCATCTAACTGGAAATGTGTGATATGAAGACAAGTAGACCTTGCCTTACTTGGAATGTAAGACAATGATTTTTTGAGTACAGATAAATAGTTGATACAGCATAGCTTTGTTGTTTAACACAGTATAAATCAGACCTTTCAGTTTCATTGTTCTCAAATGAATTTTATGTCTTGACAATGATATTTAAAATATAGATACATAGTTGGATAAAGTACAGATTTGTTGTTTAACACAGTATAAACTATACCTTTCAATATCAGAGTTCTCAAATGATTTATATCTTCTAACTAAATACAACCATGTCCCATACTGTTAGTATTTTAGTTTCCTCCCAAAAAGAATTTATGTATATTAGGAAGTAAGAAAGTAAAGTCATGTAATGAGCAAAATATATCATTAAAAAAAAAAGATGACCTAACCTATGTCTAGATCTATACAGCCGTGTAATACACAGATGATGAACAAATAATACTATCAATTTCAGTTAACCATTGCAAGATGCATATTCATTGGCATGCATGTGCAGCTCTTGCTAATAGACAATGAAGGGATTTGATTACAAGAAAAAATTACCTTTGAGTTCATGATTTCCTCTCTACAGCAAAAGTTTCTACAACCTCTCAGTACCAAGCTATGCACCTCATTGGATAGCCTCGAATTGGTGACGAACTCACAAAAGCTCAACATCAAACGGTCAATTAGAGAACTCCATCTGTCTGCTACACATCCTAGTAACAAGAGCTCCTGCAGAAGTTGGGTTTCAACAAACAAAACTAGTCATATATCAATATAAAATACATGCATTCCCCTCAAAGAAGATCCAGCTAAATATCAGGAAATCCCATACTCTGAGAAGAATTTGCAGCAGCAATCAGTGTAACTATTCAAATTGAACTGATAATTAAGATATCAAAGAGAACGATCCCATATACCACAAAAGATTATTCCAGTGTAGTACTTGAAAAACAGATGTTGGCTAAAAGGGCATATGCTTCAAAACAACAAAATCAAATGATGCAACTTCAGCAGTTTGCTGCGTCAAGGTAAAAATGGTCTAGTTGTACAGTTTAAATAGCCTATATCAATCAATCCATCAAGTCCACCTCAATCCAATACTACTTTAGGTCGGCTATATAAATTATCTATATACTTTCCACTCTATTTGAGAAAAATTCATTCCACTAGGAGTAACTAATTTGTCATTTTGTCTTTCAGGGCAAATTACTTTTCTAAAATCTCACCATTATCCCTTCACTGGCATAAGCTCCTAACAAACAACTAAGTCTTAATACCAACTAGTTGGTATCGCTTGGATTGATCCTTTCCTTCTACTGTATAAGAGATCGTAATCTTTTGAAACAAATTCCTTCCCTGTGATTTTTGTTTTGGAATAGCTTATGTAAAACGAAAAAAATAAATTAGAAAAATCTAGAATAACTACCCCTCAGTCCTCCCTCCCTTTCAATTTATATAACACTATTTCTGTTTTGGGATGTTCTAAAACGTTTCTTACCATTTTGTGAATAATATTATGTTATACAACTTCCAGGACTTTCAAGAATTCAACTATTAAGATTTTAAATTTTGATGTGATATTTCCTTTATTAAACTAACTTTTCAATCGTCATTGTACAATAAAAGGGCAGCCCGGTGCACTAAGCTCTCGCTATGTGCGGAGTTCTGGCCGGACCACAAGGGTCTATTGTACGCAGCCTTACCCTACATTTCTGCAAGAGGCTGTTTCCACGGCTCGAACACGTGATCTCCTGGTCACATGACAGCAACTTTACCAGTTACGCTAAAGCTCCCCTTCCACGAGTACAATACACATGTCAAATTAATATCTCAAATTTTGTGCCCAGTCAAAAATCATCATTCAAATTGAAACAGAGTAGTAAAATACTCAAAAACTTTCATGTATTGTATAAATGTAGAAAGAAGCCTCAGTCAATTAGAACTAACCAAACTGCTAATCCACTACAGAAAAAAATTCTTTCCATTTTTTAATCTTGTCTATAGCTGAAATGATTAAACGGGTTATTAGTATCTAGCTAAATTCCCCTCCCCAACATTCAAGAGAGAAAATCCCAAAAACGCCCCTTCAGAAGGTGTTCCACTCCCAAAAAACCATGATTTGACTGCACTTCCACTATATCAAGTGCACTTGAACTGTTAGATAATCATAGTAATAACGTCACCATGTCCATAACTATTACAGACATTTTCACCTCATAAAGCTCCTTAGATGTCAGAAATCAATCTATGACTTTTCTTATTCATTATCTTGATGTGTTTGTCAAATAGACTCAGATCTATCCTAAACCTATTGGTCTCACTTTTTCACTTGAATTTACAAAAAAAGACAATTATGTATGCATTACTTACAACTGAATATCAGAATCTTTATTTGCATTATGTAACTTCAAAAGAGGCCATAGACATATTAATCATCATCAAGAAAGATCACCCGTTGGAATTTTGTGATTATAAGGATGATACATACATCATCTAAAATTGTCAAGGTTCAAGTGAATTTGTATATTTCTAACCAAATAACTTGCTTAAGCCCTTTCATTCATTGGCTAATTTGCAAGATTCATATGATTGGCTGGTTATATTTGTAAGATATTGGCAAAGTCCAATTTGTGATTAATTGAGATCCAAGAATGAGGCAGTATAATTGTAAATCTTAAAGAAAAGAAACTGTAATCCAAAAGAAATTGAACCAGAGTAATCCTTTGAAAAAGATAGCTAAATTGACTTACAACTATTTCGCACAAACTATCCTCAGTTTGAGATGATAGATCTATCCGCTGAAACACTTGAATCCATTGGCTCTTTGGGGCAGAAAACAGCAGGCTGGCACCTGAGACCAGTCTAATAGTTCTCTTGTCAAGCAAATATGTGAGGTTCCTCGATTTCCATGAATTCCAGGCCACAGAACCAATTGGTCTTTCTTCAGTCCTTGGGGCATTAACAAGAAAAGACTTTATTTTCTGCTGCACTACAATGACATTTCATATTTTTTATAAGGAAAGTAATTTTATTAATAATGGGAAAAGCTACCGTATACGGTATAGCAAAAAAGTAGAGGAACTACATCAAAACATGATTCTCTACAAAAGACACCCAGTCATCTATACATGATCAAGAGAACAAATCAGATTTTGTGACAATGGCAGTAAATCCGTCGTTCTGAGCCGAGGGTCTATCGGAAACAGCCTCTCTGTCCTACCGGGGCACGGATAAGGTCTGCGTACACATTACCCTCCCCAGACCCCACTATGTGGGATTTTACTGGGTAGTTGTTGTTGTTGTTGTTGTTGTTGACAATGGCAGTAATCAAGCTTCTTACATACTACTGCCACTCCACTGTATTCTTTAGTATTAAAGCTCACATTTACAGTTTAAGAGGTTAAATCTTTAGCCTCTCCGACCAACTATAGAGAAGTAGCATGAAAATGAGATCATGTTAGACATCATCAAATAAAAAGTATGATTAATGTGCGGTTAAATTGATAGATGGTTTACTGAATTTGAACTATCATGTATGATTTACTATTCCAAAAGGGTACTGCAGATAGTTGTGAATGCAGATGCTACTGGACTAAGAAATACGGGTTTTTTTAATACCTGTGGTGTCCAGGTCAGCTTGCACGCACCTCAACTAATTCCACAAGGTATCCACTACCTTCCACAGCAGGTACCGGGTAACTCTGTCCACCATGGCTTAGACAAATGGGAAGAAATCACCTAGTACTTTTTGCCTTTGCTGGGATTTGAAGATGAGACCTCGTGGTTCTCAAACCACTTCATTGACCACTAGACCACACCTTTGGGTGCAAGAAATAAGGATTTTATATTATAGCCAAGAAGTCGGAGCTGTTATAGTGATTTTTCGTCATACAGAATCCAGATTGTTTATAGAAATGTGAGCAACATGCTCCTTTTCAGTGAAAAGTCGTAAGGTGCGTAGAATGGTTTTTTATTTAACTTCAAAGGTTTTGGGGTTTGAAAATTGTCCTATGTTACAAAAGAAAACCCCAAATAAGACCGAACAACACGATAAGAAACTACTCCAGCTTTGCCATGATGTAGAAGAAGCTCAGACATTTTACTTTTAATTTCTTTGAAAAAGACACATATGCTTATAGAATTCATGAGGCTTACACACAAAACGCCGACCTGAAAAATGGCCTTCAAGTTAGTTAAAAAGACAGAGAGTCTACATAACTTACATGAAATTTGTTGTATGCTTCACTTTTACATTCAAGGCATTGTTGTCCTCCCTCTCATATAGATCTCTTAAGCCACTAGACAAAACATCCAAGCCTGTCTCTGCTGAAGATATCAATGAAATTGTTAGTTGTCTCCTTTCAAGCGTGTGTGCAGTGAAGAGAGAAAACCCACAGCTTATTGAATCATCAGCTTGTCCACTTGGAGAAGAATTTGGCGACGAGTTTATGGATTCCTCCATTAGAAAATTTCTCTCATTAATAAAATCATTCCTAGATGTATTACACATCAAGGTTTCAAAATATCCATTGAGGGATCTACCATCTGTCTTCTGGTGCATGTGATAGTCCATCTCAACATTTGCAGTCAGTAAAGCTTTGAGGTGTCCATCCCTCAGTGGGAAGGCACTGATGAGATGTTCTAACATGAAATCCCTCGCTTTACTAAGGACCTTCGAGGAAACATGTGCTATACCCTGTTAAAAATATTAAGCTATGAAAGCCTTTCCTCTTTTCAGAATTATTAAGTCGCAGGAGAAAATAATGTAAACTGATGGAACGAAGATAGGAGATGCAAAAGCATAAAAAACAAACTAAAAGATAATTTATCAGGGACATGTACGAAATCCACTACCTGGGGGAAACTTGGATGAGATGCCATTTCACATAAAGCTGTATCAAGCTCCTCCAAAGAGTCTCTATAGTCATCTGAGCTACTCAGGTCCCTCATCACCTGTACCAAAGGAAGAACGACGTGATTAGATTGAGGAAAGCTACAAAGTTCTATATATGAACTGTCCTCCAAGAAAGTAGCATGGATGCGGAAAAAAACAAAAGTAGACATCTCAATGACCAATCCAACGCATCAATATTTTCCACCAAAATAGCAAAAATAAGCATTTCGTGATCTATGATCAAACATTAGCACCAAAAAAACACATCTATAATTTTCATGGAAACAAACTGCAACTGAGGAACTGTCTCTTCATTTCTTTTCATAATTGAGACAGTTATTCTTGAAAACAAATATAAAAAAAAGGTAGAGCCAACAGCAATGTTAACTATTGATGATGACTGCATAATAGGAGAATATAAATCAACCAATCAATTACACTGCAATCCCAAACTAGTTGGAACCAACCATATGAATCCTCTCTCTATCCATTCCACCCTTACATTACTCCAACCCTCCCCCTTTACCTGAACTTAGAACCAACTATGGGCTTTTCACATGCGAAGTTAACATAAAAACTGTTTCAATTTCAGTTTTTAGATTCATAATAATAATATCATACTCCCTTGTTCCATTTTATATGGCATTAACTCCTTATTAGTTTGTTCGAAAAAGGAATTGCACCTTTCTACAATATAACTTTAAACTTCTTTGTTTACATTAATGGCATGCTTTTACAACCATAGAAATCTCAAAAAAATAAAATAAGTGCAGAACATCAACTTCAAGAATTTAGCAGACAGGTTAACAGCAATTTCACCGCAGTTTTAACAACAATACTCTCCGCATATAACAAAACAGAGTAAAAATGAACTAAAATTCTGGACTTTGTAACGTTTGATTAAAGAGGGGCACTGACATCCTGGAGAAAGAGAGCCCATTGAAGCGCTTTATTGATATTAAGGGAATCCCAGTGAGCAATACGACCAGATGATTGATACCCAGAAGCAAGATTCACCATTTCTATGAACCCTTTCACCGCTTTCAGCAAATCTTCCAGGGACAAATCTGGGTATGACCAACCCGCCATTTTCCCAGCCGATACTTTTCCCGCCTTATTCAGTGAGGCGGATGTACTTTGAAATGGGAGTGGAAGCAGTTTTCCCTCAATTAACCATGTAATTAAATGTTTGTACTCGGGCGGCGGCGGACCCATCCTTAAGATTTATTGGAGCATAAATTTTTATATACAAAATTAATACAATTATAACAAATAATAAATATAGTGGGCGTTTGGACATAAGAATTGTAATTTTCAAAAAAAAAAAAATTAAGTGAAAATAGTATTTGAAAATTAGAGTTATGTTTAGACATGAATATAATTTTGGATTGTTTTTGATAATTTTTATGGGTGATCTGAGTGAAAATTTTGAAAAACAGCTTTTTGAAATTTTTCAAATTTCAAGTGAAAATTGCAAATTTTATGGCCAAACAACATTTCAAAAAAAAAAAACGAAAAATTTTGGAAAAAAAAAAGTAAAAAAACTCTTATATCCAAACAGGCTCATAAACTCATAACTAAATTAAAAATGCTAAAAAGTAATCAAATGATTATTTTCTTTTTTCAACTATCTTTACATCTTGCAACCCACTAACTAAAAATTAACCGAGATATAGGAACAAGAAGTTGAGTTTTAGAAGTTAGAGGTCGTAAAGTATTGAATTGAATTTGAGAATAGAGAAACTTCATGATAAATGCTGTTCAAGTGATAAGTCATAACATAAGATACTGTTTGTTTCACTTATTGGGATCTTATTCTAAATGTTTAGATCTCAACCCACACGTGTATTTAATTTGCTTCTTTACCACCGCTTCTTTGTTTTAATTTGATTGAATGTTCGTTGAATCATACATTTACAAAGTCTTATAGCCTGTTTGACTAAGCTTTTTTTTTGGGCTAGAAATGTTTTTTTTTAAATCAAAAGTGCTTTTTTTCAAAAATTAATGTGTTTGGCCAAGCTTTTGGAATGAAAAAAAGTGTTTTTGAAGAAAAGCTAGCAGAGAGGGTATCTTAGTGTGTCAAAGTTCTCGAGGGCCTCAAGGACCTAGGGCAGTGCTCACACCAAAGCCCTTTTAAAGATCAACAGCTTGTGCAGTGTGGAATAACCAGTCCCAGTGTGTCAAAGTTCATAGGGGTTTCATGGACTCCAAAGCAATGCTCACACTGGAGGGGCAGGACCATAGTTGTTCTAAGAATTTGAAGTGGATAGTGATTTACAAAGGCAGTTTTAAACTTTCAGGAAACCATTATCTCCAAAAGCACTTTTTTGAAAAGCACTTTTGAGAAAAATACACTTAGAAGCAGTTTTTAAAAGCTTGACCAAATACTAATTGCTGCTCAGAAGTGTTTTTCAAATTAATTAGCCAAACGCAAACTTCTTCTCACCAAAAATACTTTTGAAAAAAGCATTTTTAAGAAATACACTTTTAAATAAGCTGATTTTTGCAGCTTGACCAAACATGCTATTAATATCGTATAGGTGTTGTTAGGGGCGTATTCAAAGGGTGAGTATTGGTTCACCTAAATTCATATTTCTTTTCCTAGATCATGTATAATAAATCTTCTCTCTTTTTACACGTAGGCATTTGTTATTTTCTCCTTTCTTTTTTCAGAAAATTAAATCTTTTTTTTTTCTTTGTTTGATTTTGTCTTTCAAAATCCCCAAGACGAAACATTGGAATATTTATCATATAATTATAGAGAATAGATACATAAGTCTGATAAATTCATAACAAGAATCTAAAGATTAAACCTATCAAATATAAATTTTGGTTTATGATCCACCCTCTTTATTATAATACGCCTTTGGGTGTTGTTAATCCAAAATTCTTATGAAGATAGACTTTCCATCGCTATTTTGCCGACTCCCACTGCACAAACACTACATCCACCCACCACCATCCTCGTCGTCACTACCAACCTTTTCTCCTTTATTTTAAACTCCTTATTTCCCTTTCCCATCTCTTCTATTAAAATTAAATTAAATTAAAAATACAAATAAGGAATTAGTAATTAAAAGTGATTTTCATTATATAGAGAAGAGCTATAGTAATGAAAAGGTTAGTTTTGAGATTTTATCTAACATTTTGCTGATATGATATTTGGTTATTATTCTTATTAAATTCTATATTTATTAATTTTTAAATAAAAACAAAATACAAATTCAAATACTAAAAGAACAAACAGTTCTAATTATTTTATTCATATTTCGAAATAAAATCTCATGACACTCATATTCAAGTATATTTAACCTTCAAGGAAAAAAGCCCCAAAGACAAGGGAATCGTAAAATATAAAGGTAAAATCGAACCACAACAAGCAATGGTGGATTCATGATCTTAATCTCAAGTGAATAATGATTCACATCATACTGTTATTTGACGACAGGACATAAAAACTTATACAATATCTTTAGAAAAAATAATTGTCCACCATGTAGTTTAAGAGGAGGGCAGTGAGTTTACCCTTGGCCTTATAAATCTTCAAAGTTAACAGACTACTTTTTCAAAAAGAAAAATGAAGAGCCTACATAATGAATCAGCAAGTCCGGAGACCAGTAAAGACTACAGTGATAAATAAACTACATAGGGAGAGACAAATGAACATGCTTAATGCTTAGCAGCTTAAGTAAGATTCAAATGCTTGTCTGTCTCGATGACCATCCAGATTAGGTAGACAGACACTATTGTATCTCCAAAAAAGGCCATGAAAGGATTCAAGCATTCATCGAAGAGATTCAAGCATTGACAGAAGAGCAATTACCACTACTAATGAGAAGAAACATATTAATACTTCTGTATCCATTGTGATAAATGCACTAAACCATGGAAATTATAACATTCGATTTCTTTGATGGGTGAAAACCAATTAGTACTGCAAAATTCTGAGCAATAATTCTTACTAAGACAAAGCCCTTGGATATTCAAAAACTTGATGAAAAACCAACAAAACGAGAACTGTTAACTACTTAGCAACCCTACTTCTACACAATAGCATTGGCAGCACTTGCAATCCTAGGCCAAAGATCAGCACATTCTTTTCCAATTGGGCCAGTGATGGCAGACCCTACAAATAAAACATAAAACATTATAAGAATAGGCAAGGAAAAGAGCAAGACAGGTTCATATAATTGAGGTCCTAAAATATCAGTCGACAGAAGAAAGCAATGTATTAAGGGGTTAATCGAAGCAGCTTGAATCTTCAGGGAGGGAGACTTCAAAATATAATCAAGCATGTATTTTTAAGGGTATTTATGATACCCTCTAAAATAAAAATCTGCACTATTCAAAGTAGACTGAGTTTACCTTTCATTTCACCCTTGGGGTTCACAATCACACCAGCATTATCTGCAGAACCCAAAAACAAATGAATCAGAGACAGGTTTTCATGTGTCTTTTTAGAAGACATGCACCAGCAGAAACTGACATTGTCTAAGCTACTAAGATAATAATATTAATGCAAACATAACACAGTGGCTCACACAGAAACAAAACTGGCAAGCCATCTCACAAAGGGGAGACAGAATTGCGACTGAATAGACAGAAAAGATCGATCGATCAACTTTTTGTCAACCAAAACAAACAGCACCAGCAAGAGGGACTAAACAAACTCATGACAGCAAAGCCCTGAAAAGAGCCTCAATACTGAATCAGTTAGGGGCTTGGGTTGGGCTATATGAATCTATATATCCATTCCAATATATTCTAGTTCATTCAAGCAGAAAGACTGTAAATAACAGCTAATGTAGCAGCTCAAACAATATAAATTGAAATCCAGCAGTTAATGAATAAGGAAATAAAGCCACCCATTCATCATTAATATAATTAGTCGGATTTTTAGATACATCTCTCAAATAATACTAGCTACTTCCGCATCATAACAGTCACCACCTCCTTTCAAACTCATCATAAAGCCATAACAAGTAACCATAAACAAAATATTAACAGAGGAAAACACAAAAATTCAACTCATTACAGCTTTGTAACTTGAAAAAAAAATAGGAAACGCATGACAAGAGCAAAATACAACTACACAAATCCCCCATATTCAATCCACTATATTCAAGCACATTTTCAAAAACGAAATAAGGACAAGGATACTTTGACAATATACCTTCGAAGTACATGAAAACGCCGTCCTTTCGGCGCCAGGGCTTGCGCTGACGAACAATGACAGCTGGCATAACCTTCTTCCTAAGATCTGGCTTACCCTTCTTAACAGTAGCCATAACCATGTCACCAACACAAGCTGAAGGCAACCTGTTAAGCCTTCCTTTGATCCCTTTCACTGAAATGATGTACAGGTTCTTAGCACCTGTGTTATCGGCGCAGTTCACCGTCGCCGCCACCGGCAGACCCAGTGACATTCTGAACTTGTTCCCAGCGGAACCTCCTCGTCCTTAAAAGTTAGTAAAACACATTTTTCAGAAATTGAAAAAAAAATACAACTAATGATAGAAAGAAGTGGAATAAGGTTGAATGATACCTCGCTTCGACATTGCGGACGGTGTCGATCTTCACGGCCCTCTCTCTATGCACCGAAAACTGAAGAGAAAATGGTATTTGGAGGCGTTAGGGTTTTATATAACTATATCTGCAAATTTGATTAGGGCTTTGTTTTTCTTCTATAACCATGAGCGCCAGTCCAGTGCCCTGGTGGCTCGTTTGGCCCAGTTATGATTAAGAAATTAAGGCCTGTTGTTTGGCCCAATTGTACAGTTTGGACGTAATGTGGCACCCAGTTTTGCGTCACTCGTTCACTTTTAAAAAAGATTAATTGATACTCAATTTTTTGGATAACTTCATACATACATTTTTTTTTTCTTCTTCTAAGTTGCAAAATTTGTTGTTGTTTTGATAAGTTGTTGATTGAGATTTGTTTTTATGATTTTTGAAAGTTATGTTTCAAATTTGAGCTCATCTAGGTTAGATTTGGACATTGAATAATGTATTGGATTATTGAAACGAAGAATAAGTTTAGAACTTGCGATTCAAAATCTGAAATTGCATTCAATATATTGAACTACTTATAATTCAAATTTCTAAAGTTGCATTTGAAAGATAGAAGAACTTAATATTTGATTTCTGAAATTGTATTGAAGAGATTGAACTACTTCAGATTCCAATTTCTGAAGTCGCATTTGAAATATAGAAAAACTTCATATTTGATTTATGAAGTCGCATTGGAAAGATTGAACTATTTCAAATCCGAGCGAGTATACTTTATAAATTTTTGTGCAATAGGGATATAACTGGGTGATTTGCAGTCGTACCCTATTTTTATGCCACTCTTTAACCTATACCCTATTTTAAAAACTATTGATTTTGTAATCAACTAATAAAAAATTCGTAATAATATGACCATTATACCCCTTCCAAAATATATAAAAGATGCATCAAGCATACCCAGAATTAAATTCCAGATCTTCTTCGTATCTCCTTCATCAGTCCGTCTCTCCTGAGATCGCCTCTCGCAAATCAGATTTGAACCAGATTCAAATTCCAAATTCAAAATTACAAAATACATTGTAAGTATTCAAATTCATCTTCAGAATTCAAAATAGTTTTTGAATTACATGTTTTCTGATTGATTAATTGAAGTTGTTTGACGAACTTCACTGATATGTTGAATTTGCATTCTAAATCTATTTGACGATGAATTCTAACATTCTAATCCGACAAATATGCTGAAACAAGTTGAAGTTATTTAGTTCATATCTAAAAAATTCAGCAAAACGAGCTGGCAAATAACACAACGAAGAAAAAATTATATTAAAATATTATATGAGTGTTTTAATATTTAAAACGCCTATGCGCAAAAAACTTCGGCATAGGCGCCGAAGTTTTTAGTTAATATTTAAAAACTTCAGCAGGATGAGCTGAAGTTTTCCTATTACACTGGGTAAAAAAAATAAAACATCAATTAAAATTTCATATTGCACAAAAAACTTCGGCATAGGTGCTGAAATTTTTTAGTTAATATTTATAAACTTCAGCAAGAGGAGCTGAAGTTTTCCTATTACACTGGGTAAAAAAAATAAAACATCAATTAAAATTTCATATTGCACAAAAAACTTCGGCATAAGTGCTGAAGTTTTTTAGTTAATATTTAAAAACTTCAGCAGGAGGAGCTGAAGTTTTCCTTCTGCACTGGGTAAAAAATAAAACATAAATTAAAATTTCATATTGCACAAAAAACTTCAGCACAGGTGCTAAAATTCTTTAGTTAATCTGTAAAAACTTCGGCTAATGGAGCTGAAGTTTTTCTCCCGCATTATGTATTTTATTATCAGTTTTTGGAAAAACCTCATACCAAAAAATGCTTATGTTTTCAGGAATATGTAAAATATTTTTCATATAATTTTTTGTATGCTGAAGTTTTTTTAGTTCATCTGCTAAAAATGCTTAATATTTTGTGGTGCAATATGTAATTTTCGGATAAATTTTTGTTAATTGTTCTGTTATTTTCTAAGTTTAAAAAGAATTTTTAGTTCATGCTTGAAGTTTTCATCAAGCACTGTGTATTTTATTATGTTTTTTTGAAAAAACTTCATACCAAAAAATGCTTGATTAGTTTTTGTTAATTCCTGCTGAAGTTATGTAGTTCATTTCCTCGGCTATTTTTCGACTTTGAATAGAATTAATATTAAAAAAAACGCAGAAAAAAACTTAAAACAAAAACTGAATATTTCATTAAATATCAAAAAAGATAAATTAAATTACATAAATAACAAAATAAACATAAATAACAAAAAGAAAAACTAATCGTCCATATCATCATCATCATCATCATCGTCGTCGTCGTCACTACCAGATGGACGAGAATCTTCATAAGCACGATTATCAAATCTTGCATACATCACAAGCGTATCAAGCTTGTTGTTAATTTCTTCCAGCTCCCTATCGTACTTGTGTATGAGCTCATCCAGTTTCAGCTTGTGACAACCCGGCCAGTCGTCTCATGAGTTACTACTCCATTTTCCCTATTTCTGCTTCTTTATGCTTCGTTATCCGTGTTTTATGTGGCCGAGTTGATTGGTTTGCGTTTGATGTGATTTTGGTAAGAAATGAGACACTTAGTCTCTTTTAAGAAGGCTTAAGTTGAAAAAGTCAACCGGATGTTGACTTATGTCATTTGGGATGTGTGTGCAAAATTTCAGGTCATTTTGATGTGTTTTGGTTGGGTTTTTGATCGAAAACGTATTTCGGAAGATTTTAGAAAATTAGGCTTGAATTCGATGTGATTTAGTAGATTTGGTGTTGTTTGAGGTGTATTGATGATTGGAACAAGTTTGAATAAGGTATTGGGTCATGTTTGTGTTTTTGGTTGAGGTCTCGGGGGCCTCGAGGTGATTTCGGATGGTTAACGGGAAGATTTGAACTTGAATGATTGCAGAAAGTGCGCTGCTTCTGGTGTTTTCGCACCTGTGGCTTGGGAACCGCAGATGCGGTGCTGCACGTGTGAGGGGAAAAGCCGCAGATGCGAAGTTTGGGCTGGGGAGCAGTTTCCGCAGAAGCGGTCGAGGTGGCCGCATCTGCTAAGCTGCAGATGCGGAAGACCAATCGCAGAAGCGGCTTTTGGAATTTTAATGAGAAACCGCAGAAGCAGTTGGTTAGACCACAAATGCGGTACCGCAGGTGCGGTAAAGGGGTCGCAGATGCGAAAACCCCTGGGCAGAATGTATATATGTCTCTTCTTCGCGATTTTTAAAGGGTTTAACCATTTTTAACTTCGGACTTAGAGTTTTTGGGCGATTTTGAAGAGAGATTTCAAGGGAACTTCGGTAAGGTAAGGATTTTGGACTTAAAACACACTTCTATGGTGGTATTTCATGAATTAGGACTGAAATTTAAGGAATTAATGGACTAAGAATGGAGGTTTAGGGCTTGAGTTTAAGAGGACTTAAATTAAGGATTTGAGGGGTCAATTGAACTCCGATTCTGGTGTTTTTGATATGTATGAACTCGTGGGGAGATAAGGAATCTAATGATGTAAAAATTTCTAAGTTTCGAGAAGTGGTCTCGGGGCTCGGGTTTTGCCAATTTCGAGATTTTTGACATTTTTTGATTTTTTTCGCTTGGGCTTTGTTCCTTTAGCATATTGTGATGTATTCGTTTTGGTTTTGGTCGGATTCGACGCATGAGGAGGCCGATTTGAGAGGCAAGGGCACAGTGAGCTAGAGATTTAGCCGGTTCGAGGTGAGTAATGAATGTAAATGATGTCCTGAGGGTTTGAAACCCCGAATTTGCACATCATAGTGCTTTATTGAGGTGAGACATGCGCTTGATGATGAGCGTGAGGTCGTTTACTATTGGGGATTGTGACTTGGTCCGTCCTGAGTGACGCTTTTACCGCGTATTTGATTAAAGCTTATTTGTTATCCTCATTATTTGGATTGATTACCATATTTGGGCTTCGTGCCAACTATTTGAACCCTCCAGGGAGTTTTATCACTATTTCCTCACTGTTTAGACTTACTACTTGAACTCAGTCGTACCGTTTTCCACTATTTTACAACTCAACCACTTTTACTCGGTTTTTGAAACTAAAAAGATATATTAAATAATGTTTTGGTCTGAGAACTAGTGTTTTACTAAATGCCCGAGAGGCTTATATGATTTTTGGACTGAGTATGGCCAAGGGCCAGATGTGAGGATACTATGGGATCGGGCTGCGCGCCGCAACAGTATTATGTTGATATTGATATGAGGCCGAGGGCCTAGTTGATGTCACGAGATGGCTTGATATTGTGTTTGGGCCGTAAGGGGCCCCTCCCGGAGTCTACACACCCTAGTGAGCGCCGTCGATTATAAATATACGGATCGGGCTGCACGCCGCAGCGGGTACTATTGGGTACCGTTCTATGTGTTGATTTTCGTTATATGTTTGTCACTTAACTGCTTACTTGTTGTAGCATCTCCATATTTTGTTTCCATTGATTTATTGCTTTCATATTACTTGTTTAAATTGCCGCATTATAGATTACTCTATGATTTCCGTGATTTCTTATTCTCAGTCATTATTTATGCTTATTACTCACTGGGTCGGAATACTCACATTACTCCTTGCACCTTGCGTGCAGATCTAGGTGTCCCAGAGGCTGAGTAAGGATATTCAGTCGATCAGTTCATATCTGGGAGCATCGAGGTAGTTGCACGGCGTCCGCAGCCCGGATCTCTCCCTTCTATCCTTTCGTTTTATCCGCATTTCCTAAATTGATTATGTATTAGGCTGTTAAACTTGTGCTAGAGGCTCGAGACTTGTGACACCAGATCTATATAGGTTATGTAGTGGTATTATCATCTGAATTTTCGCATATTTGACTCGTTGTCCTAAACTTTTATTATGATAAATTGGCAATTTAACTGTGTTAGCTAATAATGAATTGTATAAGAAATGGGTCGAGGTTGTTAGTTGGTCAGGCTTGCCTAGCAGTGTGTTGGGCGCCATCATGATCGGGGTTGGGATCGTGACAAGTTGGTATCAGAGCCTAGGTTACATAGGTCTCGCAAGTCATGAGCCGGTTTAGTAGAGTCTCACGGATCGGTATGGAGACGTCTGTATTTATCCTCGAGAGGATGCAGGACCTTTAGGAAAAACTTCACATCCTTGAAATTCTGTCGTGCGACTTTGTTGATTCGAGAACTAAACTTCTGTCATTCTATTCTCTCGCAGATGGTGAGGACGCGAGCTACCGGACGAGGTGGATGACCACCAGTGCCACCCACTGGGGCTACTAGAGGCCGTGGATGCGGTCGTGGACGTGGCAGAGGCAGAGCAGCGAGGGAAGCACCTATTGATCCACCATTTGCCCCAGCTTAAGATCAGGCTCCAACAACACCAATTCAGGCACCAGTTGTGCCCATTGTGATTCCGGGTCTTCAGGAGGCCTTGGCACAAATCTTATTAGTTTGCACTGGCCTAGCTCAGGCAGTTTCATCCACTACCGCAGCAGCTACTTCACAGGCCGGGGGAGGCAATCAGACCCCCGCTGCTCGCACACCTGAGCAGGTAGTGCAGGGACTACAGACGCTGGGGGCACCTCCAGTTCAGCCGGTTGTGCAAGTTCAGGAGTTCGTAGTACCAGCCATGCCGGATGATGAGCAGCGTCGTCTTGAGAGGTTTGGTAGGCTCCAGCCTCCGTCGTTCAGTGGCGCTGAGGGCGAGGATGCCAGGGTTTTCTTGACAAGTGTCAGCGGATGCTCCGTACAGCAGGGATTCTTGAGTCTAGTGGTGTGGCATTTACCACCTTTCAGTTCTCGGGAGCTGCCTTTACTTGGTGGGAGGATATTGAGAGGCGTAGGCCTTTCGGTGCAACACTTCTTTCTTGGCAGCAGTTCTCCGCTCTTTTCTTGGAGGAGTATGTACCGTAGTCTCGCAGAGAGGAGCTGCGTAGGCAGTTTGAGTGGTTGACATAGGGGAATATGACCGTGACCCAGTATGAGATGAGGTTTTCTAAGTTGGCTCGCCATGCTATTTGGATGATTCCATCAGATCGTGAGAGGATGAGGAGATTTGTGGATGACCTTAACTACCATCTCTGTATTCTGATGACTAGAAAGAGAGAGTATTGGGTGCTACGTTCGAGGAGGTGGTTGATATCGCTCGTGAGATTGAGACGGTTCGCCGTCAGGAGCGAGAGTAGAGGGAGGCCAAGAGGCCTCAAGGATCGGGCAATTATAGTGGTGTTCCTTCGAGGGGCCAGTTCCATTATGGTAGAGGTCGTTCTTTTAGTCCTGCTTAGTCGGCCCGTCCAGAGTATCGTGGGGCATCTTCAGGTCATGGTCATCATGGGTCTTAGCAGGGCCAGCCTTCATTCAGTGCCCTCCCAGCTCAGAGTTCATCTCGTGCCCCATCAGCTTAGGGTTCTTCTGCGCCGAGTGCATCTGCTAGTCACTCTGGTGCGAGGGGTTGCCTTCAGTCCCCATCTCCAGCACCGGGTAGTTGTTATGAGTGCGAAGAGTTTGGACATATGAGGAGGCAGTGCCCTCGACTTCGTGATGGTCAGTCTCAGTAGAGGGGTCAGCCCTCGACTTCTGCTCTAGTTACTTCACCACCCGCCCAACCAGCTAGGGGTGGAGGTTAGGCAGCCAGGGGTCGCCCAAGAGGGGGAGGTCGATCAGGCGGTAGCCAGGCTTGTTTCTATGTTATTCCAGGCAGGACAGATGCTATTGCTTCAGATACTGTCATTACAGGTATCGTTTCAGTCTGCCACAGAGATGCCTCTGTATTATTTGATCCCGATTCCACCTATTCTTATGTGTCCTCATATTTTTCTCATTATTTGGCTACGCCCCGGGAGTTTCTTGCTTTACCTGTTCATGTGTCTACCTAATGGGCGATACTATTGTTGTAGACCGTGTGTACCGGTCATGTGTTGTAACTATTGGGGGTTTGGAGCCTCGAGTTGATCTATTGCTATTGAGCATGGTGGACTTTGATCTTATTTTGGGAATGGATTGGTTATCTCCATGTCATGCTATTCTAGACTATCATGCTAAGATAGTCACTTTGGCTATGCCGGGTGTACCGCAGATCGAGTGGCGTGGCGTGACTGATTATGCTCCTAGTAGAGTGATCTCTTTCTTGAAGGCCCAACGTATGGTTGGTAAGGGTTGCCTTTCATATCTAGCATTTGTGAGGGATGTTGGAGCTGAGACTCCTAGTATTGATTCTGTTCCCGTTGTGAGGGATTTTCCCGATGTGTTTCCTGCAGACCTGTCGGGCATGCCACCGGACAAGGATATTGATTTTGGTATTGACCTGGTGCCGGGCACTCAGCCCATTTCTATTCCGCTGTATCGTATGGCACCAGCAGAGTTGAAAGAATTGAAGGAACAACTTTAGGAACTCCTAGATAAGGGGTTCATTCAGCCTAGTGTGTCACCGTGGGGTGCGCCAGTTCTGTTTGTGAAGAAGAAGGATGGCACAATGAGAATGTGTATTGATTACAAGCAATTGAACAAGGTAACAATTAAGAACAAGTATCCTTTGCCTCGCATTGACGCTTTATGTGATCAGCTTCAGGGAGCAGGGTGTTCTCTAAGATTGATCTCCGTTCGGGCCATCACCAGTTGAAGATTAGGGATTCAGATATTCTTAAGACTGCTTTCAGGACTAGATATGGTCACTATGAGTTTCTTATTATGTCTTTCGGGTTGACCAATGCCCCAGCAGCATTCATGCATTTGATAAACAATGTATTTCGACCTTATCTGGATTCGTTCGTTATTGTATTCATTGATGATATTCTGGTGTACTCGCGTAGTTAGGAGGAGCACGCGGAGCATTTGCGAGTTGTATTACAGAGATTGAGGGAGGAGAAGCTTTATGCAAAATTCTCCAAGTGTGAGTTTTGGCTCAGTTCAGTGGCTTTCTTGGGACACGTGGTGTCCAGAGGGTATTCAGGTTGATCCGAAGAAGATAGAGACGGTTCAGAGTTGGCCTAGACCGTCCTCAGCTACAGAGATTCGTAGCTTTCTTGGGTTGGCAGGCTATTATCACCGGTTTGTTCAGGGATTCTCATCTATTGCATCGTCCTTGACCAAGTTCACTCAGAAGGGTGCTCCATTTGTATGGTCGGACGAGTGTGAGGAGAGCTTTCGGAAGCTCAAGACAGCTTTGATCACAACTCCAGTATTGGTTTTGCCATTAGCTTCAGGTTCATATACCGTATATTGTGATACTTCTAGAGTTGGGATTGGTTGTGTATTGATGCAGGAGGGTAGAGTTATCGCTTATGCTTCTCGTCAGTTGAAGCCCTATGAGAAGAACTTGCATGTTCATGATTTGGAATTGGCTGTCATAGTTCATGCATTGAAGATTTTGAGGCATTACTTGTATGGCGTATCTTGTGAGGTATTCACTGATCATCGCAGTCTTCAGCATTTGTTCAAGAAGAAGGATCTTAATTTGAGGAAGCGGAGATGGCTAGAGTTGCTTAAGGATTATGATATTACTATTCTGTATCATCTGGGAAAGACCAATGTAGTGGCCGATGCTTTGAGCCGAAAGGCAGTAAGTATGGGGAGTTTGGCATATATTCCAGTTGGGAGAAACCCCTTGCAGTTGATGTTCAGGCCTTGGCCAATCGGTTCGTGAGGTTGGATATTTCGGAGCCCAGTCGGGTGTTGGCTTGTGTGGTTTCTCGGTCTTCCTTATATGATCGCATCAGAGAGCGCCAGTATGATGATCCGCATTTGCTTGTCCTTAAAGACAGAGTTCAACATGATGATGTCAGAGATGTGACCATCGGTGATGATGGTGTGTTGAGGATACATGGCTGGATTTGTGTGCCCAATGTGGATGGGCTTATAGAGTTGATTCTGGAGGAGGCCCATAGCTCGCGGTATTCCATTCATCCGGGTGCCGCGAAGATGTATCAGGATTTGAGACAGCAATATTGGTGAAGAAGAATGAAGAAAGATATTGTGGGATTTGTAGCTCGGTGTCTCAATTATCAACAGGTGAAATATGAGCATCAGAGATCGGGTGGCTTGCTTCAGCAGATGGTTATTCCCGAGTGGAAGTGGGAGAGGATCACTATGGACTTTGTGGTTGGACTTCCTCGGACTTTGAAGAAGTTTGATTCTATTTGGGTGATTGTGGATCGGCTGACCAAATCCGTACACTTCATTCCTGTGTGTACTACTTATTCTTCAGAGCGGTTAGCAGAGATATATATCTGGGAGATTGTTCGGTTGCATGGTGTTCCGGTTTCCATCATCTCAGATAGGGGTACTCAGTTTACTTCCCAGTTTTGGAATTCTGTTCAGCGAGAGTTGGGTACTTAGGTGGAGTTGAGCACAGCTTTTCATCCTCAGACGGACGGGCAGTCCTAGCGTACTATTCAGATATTGGAGGACATGTTGTGTGCTTGTGTTATTGATTTCGGAGGTTCATGGGATAAGTTTCTACCGCTTGCAGAGTTTACCTACAACAACAGCTACTAATCGAGTATTCAGATGGCTCCATATGAGGCTTTGTATGAGAGGTAGTGTAGATCTCCAGTTGGTTGGTTCGAGCCCGACGAGGCTAGGCTATTGGGGACAGATTTGGTTCAGGATGCCTTAGAGAAGGTGAAGGTGATTCAGGAGAGGCTTCGTACAGCGCAATCGTGTCAGAAGAGTGATGCGGACCAGAAGGTTCGAGATGTATCCTACATGGTTGGTGAGAAGGTCTTGTTGAAAGTTTCGCCCATGAAGGGTGTTATGCGATTTAGAAAGAAAGGGAAGGTGAGTCCGTGGTTCATTGGGCTTTTTAAGGTACTTAGGAGGATTGGGGAGGTGGCTTATATGCTTGTTTTGCCACCCAGCTTCTCGAGTGTGCATCCGGTATTTCATGTTTCTATGCACCGGAAGTATGTTGGGGACCCGTCTTCAGCACGGTTCAGTTGGATGATGATTTGACCTTTGATGTGGAGCCAGTAGCTATTTTGGGTCGTTAGGTTCGAAAGTTGAGATCAAAGGATATAACTTCAGTGAAGGTATAGTGGAGAGGTCGGCCAGTGGGGGAGGCTACCTGGGAGACCGAGCGGGAGATGCGGAGTAGATATCCTCACCTATTTGAGGCTTCAGGTATGTTTCTTGACTCGTTCGAGGACGAACATTTGTTTAAGTTGGGGAGGATGTGACGACCCGGCCAGTCATCTCATGAGTTATCGCTCCGTTTTCCCTATTTTTGCTTCTTTATGCTTCGTTATCCGTGTTTTATGTGGTCGAGTTGATTGGTTTACTTTTGGTGTGATTTTGGTAAGAAATGAGACACTTAGTCTCTTTTAAGAAGGCTTAAGTTGGAAAAGTCAACCGGATGTTGACTAATGAGTTAGAGGTCTCGGATGTGAGTTTCGATGGTTCGGTTAACTTCGGGAGGTGATTTGTGACTTAAGAGTGTGATCGGAATTAGTTTTGGAGGTCCGTTGTAGAATTAGGCTTGAATTGGCGAAGTTAGTATTTTGGCGATTTCCGGTTGGTAGGTGAGATTTTGATCAGAGGGTCGGAATGGAATTCCGAGAGTTACAGTAGCTTCGTTATGTCATTTGGGATGTTTGTGCAAAATTTTTGATCATTTGGATGTGTTTTGGTTGGGTTTTTGATCGAAAACGTATTTCGGAAGATTTTAGAAAATTAGGCTTGAATTCGATGTGATTTAGTAGATTGGTCTTGTTTGAGGTGTATTGATGATTGGAACAAGTTTGAATAAGGTATTGGGTCATGTTTGTGTTTTTGGTTGAGGTCCCGGGGGCCTCGGGGTGATTTTGGATGGTTAATGGGAAGATTTGAACTTGAATGATTGCAAAAAGTGTGCTGCTTCTGGTGTTTTCGCACCTGCGGCTTGGGAACCGCAGGTGCGGTGCTGCACGTGTGAGGGGAAAAGCCGCAGATGCGAAGTTTGGGCTGGGGAGCAGTTTCCGCAGAAGCGGTCGAGGTGGCCGCATCTGCGAAGCCGCAGATGCGGAAGTCCAGTCGCAGAAGCGGCTTTTAGAATTTTAATGAGAAACCGCAGAAACAGTTGTTTAGACCGCAAATGCGGTACCGCAGGTGCGGTAAAGGGGTTGCAGATGCGAAAACCCCTGGGCAGAATGTATATATGTCTCTTCTTCACAATTTTTAAAGGGTTTAACCATTTTTAACTTCGGACTTAGAGTTTTTGGGCAATTTTGAAGAGAGATTTCAAAGGAACTTCGATAAGGTAAGGATTTTGGACTTAAAACACACTTCTATGGTGGTATTTCATGAATTAGGACTGAGATTTAAGGAATTAATGGACTAAAAATGGAGGTTTAGGGCTTGAGTTTAAGAGGGTTTAAATTAAGGATTTGAGGGGTCAATTGAACTCCGATTCTGATGTTTTTGATATGTATGAACTCGTGGGGAGATAAGGAATCTAATGATGTGAAAATTTCTGAGTTTCAAGAAGTGGGTCCGGGGCTCGGGTTTTGCCAATTTCGAGATTTTTGACATTTTTCGATTGTTTTCGCTTGGGCTTTGTTCCCTTAGCATATTGTGACGTATTCGTTCTGGTTTTGGTCAGATTCGACGCGCGAGGAGGCCGATTTGAGAGGAAAGGGCATAGTGAGCTAGAGATTTAGCCGGTTCGAGGTGAGTAATGAATGTAAATGTTGTCCTGAGGGTTTGAAACCCCGGTTTTGCACATCGTAGTGCTATATTGAGGTGATACACGCGCTTGATGATGAGCATGAGGTCGTGTACTATTGGGGATTGTGACTTGGTCCGTCTTGAGTGACGCTTTTACCGCCTATTTGATTAAAGCTTATTTGTTATCCTCATTATTTGGATTGATTGCCATATTTGGGCTTCGTGCCAACTATTTGAACCCTCCGGAGAATTTTATCACTATTTCCTCACTGTTTAGACTTACTATTTGAACTCAGTCATACCGTTTTCCACTATTTTACAACTCAGCCACGTTTACTCGGTTTTTGAAACTAAAAAGATATATTAAATGATGTTTTGGTCTGAGAACTACTGTTTTACTAAATGCCCGAGAGGCTTATATGATTTTTGGACTGAGTATGGCCAAGGGCCAGATGTGAGGATACTATGGGATCGGGCTGCGCGCCGCAGCAGTATTATGTTGATATTGATATAAGGCCGAAGGCCTAGTTGATGCCACGAAATGGCTTGATATTGCACTTGGGCCGTAAGAGGCCCCTCCCGGAGTCTGCACACCCCCAGTGAGCGTCGTCGATGATAAATATACGAATCGGGCTGCACACCGCAGTGGGTACTATAGGGTACCGTTCTATGTGTTGATTTCCGTTATATGTCTGTCACTTAACTGCTTATTTGTTGTAGCATCTCCATATTTCGTTTCCATTGGTTTATTGCTTTCATATTACTTGTTTAAACTGTCGCATTATAGATTACTCTATGATTTCCGTGATTTCTTATTCTCAGTCACTATTTATGCTTATTACTCACTGGGTCGGAATACTCACATTACTCCCTGCACCTTGCATGCAGATCCAGGTGTTCCAGAGGTTGAGTGAGGATATTCAGTCGATCAATTCATATCCGGGAGCATCGAGGTAGCTGCACGACGTCCGCAGCCCGGATCTCTCCCTTCTATCCTTTCGTTTTATCCGCATTTCCTAAACTGATTATGTATTAGGCTGTTAAACTTGTGCTAGAGGCTCGAGACTTGTGACACCAGATCTGTATGGGTTATGTAGTGGTATTATCATCTGAATTTCCGCATATTTGACTCGTTGTCCTAAACTTTTATTATGATAAATTGGCAATTTAACTGTGTTAGCTAATAATGAATTGTATAAGAAATGGGTCGAGGTTGTTAGTTGGTCAGGCTTGCCTAGCAGTGTGTTGGGCGCCATCATAATCGGGGTTGGGGTCGTGACACAACTCAAAAGCCTCTATAATGTCTTGCTTGATTTCTTCCACTATTTGCCTGATGACAGCATCCATTTTTTCTTTTTGTATTTTATGTCTGCTAAAATATACGTGTTTGAGTGAATAAAATCACAAGGAATAGCGTGCTTATATAGGGGAAAAAAACTTCTGCATGGTATATGAAAAGGCAAAGAAGAATTTTAAACGTTGTCTAATGAAAATTGTGCATGAATGTGATAGGAATGTAATTATTACACTAACACATACCCCCAACGCAATATAATTACTACTTTAATTGTGTAGGTTACTCATGTATACTATGCAATTAATGCTGAAACATGCTCAAGTTTGTTGAATTCATTTGCTAAAACTTCAGCCCAATGTGCTGAAGTTCTTTAGTTCATTTCTAAAATCTTCAGCACCTAATGAGCTGAAGTTGTTTTCCCTGCATTCATGAATCCCTGTCATACAGCTTTTTCAAAAAAACTTCAGTTGATATGCTGGAGTTATTAAGCTTATTTCTAAAAACTTCTGCACTTAATAAGCTGAAGTTTTCCGTGCAACATTCATTAATTATGTCATACATCTTTTTCCAAAAAATTTCAGCAAAAGATGCCTAAGTGATTTAGTTCATTTGTAAAAACTTCAGCACAAACAACCTAAAAATTCTTCTGTTACTTTCCTAATACTTTCCACTAAACATGAATCTGCAGAATGCGTTCGATTTGCGTTGTTATAACTTTCAATGGGAGTTGGACTCCTGATTTCAAATACTTGGATCATGATACAAAACTTGTTCTACTTAATAAGCAGATATCATTCAATAGTTTCCTGAAGAAAATTAGTGAAGTTGCAAATATTGATTCAACCAGATATGCACTAAAAGTATGGTTTGATATCAAACTAAATACAATTAAAAGAATGCTTGTAACTTCATATGAAGTACTCAATACCTATATACATTTACTTACAACTGATTCACCCTACAAGAATTGCCATTTCATCATCGAAAAAATACAATCTTCAGAATCTGCAACATTCAAACAATCGCTTGCATATGAGATAGATTCAAAACCTTTTGCTGATTATCAACATGAAATAGGACAACCAATAATGGAAGTAGACAACGAGCAACAACCTTCTAACATTACAGCTGCTTTAGAATATATAATGTTGCAACAATTTCCCCCTCCTCCAATAAATTCATACCAGTTTGTCGATGACCAAGAAGAGGAAGGATAGCTAATAATGCAAATTGACAACCAACACACAATCCAACAAAGCTTTTTGTTACCTTCTCCAATGATAAGTAACAACGAAGATGAAGTAAACATGGAGCTTATACCGATAACATCAGATAGAATTGAAGAACTTGCTGAAAGTTCTTGTGCTTCTCAGAAATCAAGAAAAAGAGTGAGTAGAAAGCTGAAAGAATCTCCACCATGTAAAATACTTAGGCACGCGTTGCCTGACGAAGTAAGAGTTGGATCAATTTTTGAGAATAAACAAAACATGACTAAATTTTTCTGCAGCTTGGAGATAAACCAGAAAGTTGAATTCACTACTGTTAGATCATGTTCAAAGAGATACAGGCTGAAATGCATTGTGGACAAATGTGGTTGGAATGTACGTGCTACCAGAATAAAAAATTCCACACTATTCAGGGTGATAAAATATCATAACATCCATGAATGCTCGGTTGATGCAAGAAAATCAGATCAGAAGCATGCTACATCAAATTTTATAAGTGAACAAATTATAGAACATGTTCGAGACAAAAAGATAGAGGTTACACCAGCCTTTGTAGAAAATGAAATGAAAAAGAAATTTGGAATTGACATTGGTTATCACAAGGCATGACGTGCTCTTCAAAAAGCCGTTGCTTGCATAAGAGGAACTACTAGATTCTTCCTTCATACCAACACATGATGGTGGGCAAAACCCCAGGAACATACACAAGCATAAAAAGAGATGCATAGAATAGGTAAGCAAAACAATATTAACCATCATCCTGAAGTTTCAAATGTTCCTATTTGAAAAACTTCACACCTTATGATTTGTTTTTTTTGTGTTTTACTGTACAGATTTGCTTACACATTCTTTGCTCCTCCGGCATCAGTAGCTGGTTGGTCCTACTGTAGACCCGTTATTGCAGTAGATGCAATGTTTTTAAAATTAAAATATCGTGGTGTTCTATTTGCTGTTGTATCAAAGGATACAAACAATCAAATCTTTCCTCTATGTTTTGGTGTAGCAGATTCAGAAAATAATGAGGCATACATTTGGTTCTTCGGGGAAATGAGAAAAGCAATTCAAATCCGTCGTGAATTGGTTTTCTTGTCAGATAGAAACCAATCGATCGCAAATGGGATTAGAAAAGTTTTTCCTGAAGCTCACCATGGTATCTGCCTCTATCACTTTGAGAAAAATTTAAAGCAAAGACATGCAAAAGCCACGGTAATAAATCTTTTTCAAAGTGCTGCAAGGTCATACAAACATGAAGATTTTAATCAGTTAATGTCCCAACTCAAAAGTATTGACAAGAAAACATACAATTACATAATGGAAGAGCCCCCCAAGAGATGGGCTCGATCGTGGTTCCCACGGCGACGTTATGATATGCTAACAACAAACATAGTAGAATCAATGAATTCTGTTTTACTAAAAGGGAGAGAAATGCCTATTTTAAGAATGTTAGATTTTGTCCAAGAAAAGTTGAGAGAGTGGTTTTACGAACGGAGAAAAAAAGTCAAATGAAACTTTTCACAGAGTATCTGTCATGACCCAAACCCCGCTACGGTCGTGATGACGCCTCTCGTAAAGACAAGGCCAGCCAACAAACCCATATCGCCTTTTCAAAAATAGGTAAACATCAATAAACCGTTTAAATATGATTTAATGATATAATTAACGGAAGCACAACCCGACACATCCCTAACTGGGCCTTCACAAGTCACGAGCATCTACTAGGGTATAAATACAATTGAAATCTGGGAGTGTACAAATACAGACTAATGAAATGAGGAGAGAGAAAAGTTGTGCTGCGAACGCCGGCAGCTACCTTGTAAACCCTGATGACTCTACCTCCGATCAGCTAAAACATATCTGAATCTGCACACAAGGTGCATGGAGTAATGTGAGTACTCCGACTCAGTGAGTAATAATAATAAATAAAGACTGAAGGCAATAAATCACACAAAAACACAAGGTATTCCATACTGAAGCAGTAAAATCACTTTAAACAGTAAAGCAGTGAGAAATCAAGTGAAAATCCTTTTTTTTTCAAACAAGTAAAGCAAGTAGTTTACAAGTGAGTAACAAAAATGATAGAAATGTAAATAGCCCCTCGGGCAAAACATGTACAACAAACCGCCCCTCGGGCATAATATCAATAGAACCAGCCTCTCGGGCTTAATATCAGAACAGTGCCAGCCCTCGGGCTCAATATCAGAACAGTAACAGCCCCTCGGGCTCAATATCAAAATAGCAACAGCCCCTCGGGCTCACTCTTAGAATAGTATCAGCCTCTCGGGCTACCTCACAATCACTCATATCAGCCCCTCGGGCATAGTATCAATCACTCAGAATAATGGGTAGCCGCGCTCACTGTGGGTGTACAGACTCCGGAGGGGCCCCTTACGACCCAAGCGCTATATCAAGCTACCTCGTGGCATCATCACTCAGCATATCCTCACATCACTCAAGCCACCGCGTGACATATAAAGTATCTCAGGCCCTCGGCCTCATATCACTCGGCCTCACATCACTCAAGCCACCGCATGGCATATAAAGTATCTCAGGCCCTCGGCCTCATATCACTCGGTATATCCTCATATATGTCCCTTGGCCTCACTCAGTCTGGAAATCATCATAAGCCCCTCGGACATTTGTAAAACAATAGTTCTTAGCCCAAAATACCATTTAGAAATATCATTTGAGTTTTCAAATCTGCATAAAAGCAGCTGCGTGTGTAAAACAATAATTATAAACATGACTGAGTTTAAATATAAGTCAAAACATTGAGGAAATAGTGATAATAATTCCCGAAGGATTCAAATAATTGGCACGAAGCTCAAGTATGGCAATAAGCCCAAATCATGATGATAACAAATAAGTTTCAATCAAATATACGTAAAATCATCAATCGGGATGGACCATGTCACAATCCCCGGTAGTAAAAGACCTCGCGCTCATCATCCAGCGCGTGTCTCACCTCAATATAGCACTACGATGTGAAAATCCGGGGTTTCAAACCCTCAGGACACCATTTACAATCATTACTCACCTCGAACCGGCTAATCCTCTAGCCCGCGATGCCTTTGTCTCTCAAATCGACCTCCGAATGTCTCGAATCTAGCCACAATAATTCGATTCAGTTAATAAAAATTATAGGAATTAATTCCATATGAAATTCTACATTTTCCATTAAAAATCCGAAATTGCACTCAAAATTCGCCAGTGGGGCCCACATCTCGGAACTCGACAAAAATTATGAAATATGAAACCTCACCCAACCACGAGTCCAACCATATAAATTTTTCCAAAATCTGACAACAATTCGGCCTCCAAACCATCAAATCTTATTTTCAAATCTCTAGGCCCAAATTCCCGATTTACACCTCAAAAACACATAATCTAGCCGGAATATTCAATGATAATTCAATAATATTGACTAACAATGATCATAAGGGACTTACCTCAAGAATTCCAGTGATTTTTCGCTCAAAATCACCCAAAACCCGAGCTTGGAAGTCAAATAAAATGAGAAAATTCGGACTGCTGGACTTAAAACTGTCCAGAATTTCGGGGGTACTATTCATACGTTTTTACTAATCATCTCACGCAGGTGCGGTCACTGTTCACACGTGCGAAAAATGCAGAAACTGCCCAGAAAATTGCAGCAACTTTTCTTTTCACTAAAAAGGCTCTAACTCCATCATACGAACTTGGAATTCAATGATTCTTGTTCCTATGGGTCACAAATAATAATACAAACATAGCCCTTCAGTAAAAACTCAATTCGGAGTTCATTTGCTCATTTCAATACCCATTTCGCTCGTTAAACAATTAACTCATGTTTCGTGTCAAAAACCCAATCGCGACTTGATGAAATTAGACCAAACTTTCCAGATCAGTCCTATAATTCATTATCAAAATTCTGGAAGTCTCGAAATCAAATTTTGATCTCTAGAACTAAAAATGGACCTTTGGATCATTACATGCTTATGCTCAAAATGACAAAATCTTCCAAAAACTCTTCCAAAACATATCCGAGCCTCATGGGACCCCGACCAAACATGCCAACACACCCCATAACATAATTCAAACTTGTTCCAACCTTTGGAATGCTCAAAACAACATCAAAACATCAAATCACCCTCGGATTCAAGCCTAAGAATTCCAAAACTTCCGAAATCCAAATACGATAAAAAAGTCGACCAAATGATATCCAAATGACCTGAAATTTTGCACACACATCACAAATGATATAACAAAGCTACAACAACTCTCGGAATTCCATTCTGACCCTCGGATCAAAATCTCACCTATCAACCGGAATTCGCCAAAATATTAACTTTGCCAATTCAAGCCAAATCCTTCCACGGACTTCCAAAATGCATTCCGATCGCGCTTCTAAGTCATAAATCACCCAACGAAGCTATCCGAATCATAAAATTTTTGATCCGAGCTCATATATAAATAAGTCAACTCTTAGTCAAACCTTTCAAATTCAAAGCTTTCTACTGAGACTGTTCCTTCAAATTCATTCTGATTTTTCTTGAAAACCAAAACCAACGATCTACATCAGTCATAATACGTTACACGGGGTAAGTCATGCCCGAGAACTGGCGATCAAAGTGCAAAAGTTCAAAACGACCGGTCGGGTCGTTACAGTTTCAATATGGGCAGAAGAAGAGATGACTAAGAATATGGACTTGGCTTGCAAAATGTTTGTGAGTATATTTATTAACTTCAGCCTTTTATATCTGTTGCAATGATTTACTGCTTAAATTTAAAAAATTTCATACTTTTTCTTTTTGAAGCAAAAATACACTAATATAGTTTGTCTTAATTTTTTATTCCTTGTTAGGTGTTCAACCTTGACTCAATGTTGTTTAGAATAAATAGTGAAGGAATCAAATAGTGGACTTAAAGAAGAGAACTTGTGACTGCCTGAAATTTCAACTTGATGAATTGCCCTATCTACATGCAATTACTGCTATAAATGAGAGATATTTGCAGAAATTTGATCACTGCTCAAATTGGTATTCAAGGGAAACATGGTTGAAAACATATGAAGGACATGCGAATACAGTGGGAGATCAAAAATCATGGGATATACCACAAAATGTACAATCTGAGATCACAAAACCTCCCGATGTAGAGATTTTACAAGGAAGAAGACAAAAGAAGAGGCATATACCTGCGACTAAATCAGTACCATTCATGTCTACCAAATGCAGCCGATGTAAACAAGCTGGGCATAATAGAACAACTTGCTCGTCTTCTCCAGCACCTCATCCATATTCCAAGAAACACACTGAAAAATACTCTAACCTTCAATAATCCTTGGTCTGAATTTAGATTTTCTTTATTGTATGACATAATTGAAATGTGATTTTTTTCATAGGAATAAAAAAAAGCTCTTGGACTATTTTATATACTGCTAAAGTACAAATCACTCATTTTTCTTGCGCAGGCTTACAGGTTTGGTTGCATTTTAAAAAAGTACGCAATGACTTCTGCGACAAAAAACATCAGCTTATAGTATGTGAAATACATATCCTTAAACAAACACACACACACACACACACACACATACATACATTCTCTCACACACACATACGCGTACAACACACAAAAAGAAATGCATGTATAAACAAAAGCTGCAGCATCTCTAAGCTAAAGTTATAGAAAAAGAACTTAATAAAAACTAAGAACCATACTGCAACTAAGAAATATAAAGCAAATACCAACAAATAACAAGGATAATGCAATAGAAAGCTAAGAACAAAGAGGATAACAATTAAATTGATATAAAAAGAGATGAGAACAACAAACAAAGTACAAACAAAACTTCAGCTCTCTGGGCTGAAGTTATACAAAATGAACCTAAAAACTTCAGCTCTATGGGCTGAAGTAAACAAAAAAGCATAACATTAAAACATAAAAAAAGGATTACAAACACTAACAATCATCACCACCACCATCATCATCATCATTATCATCATCACAGTACTCCTCAATTTCTCTAATATCTCATCATCATTAGTATCCGAGATAACTATAGGGTAGTCGGGCAAAAGACCACTGAATCTAAGAAGATCAATCTTCAACTTGTTGAATTCATCACGTAGATGACTTTGTTCGACGATCGCTCTGTCCATAAGATGAAGAAGAGTCTTCAGGTTGTTTTGCAGCTTGGAATAGTCGTTCCAGCTGGGAAACTGAAAACTATCAAACTGCTGCACAACCTTGTCGAACGAGGTTGAATAACCTCCCCAACTACGTTCCAGGTTAAGCCTGTTATGGAATGATTCATTGGCAAAGAGCTTTAGTTTGATTCTCTCCCAATCAGTCTTTATTTGATCCCACAAAAGCATAAGATTAGCCATCGGTTTGTTATTGTACCACTCACACTTCAAACTCTCCCACTTCTGCATAATTTCATCCATATTAGGCTTCCTACTTCCGCTTGCACCAGACATTTTCTCTTTAACAAAATCTGAAAGACTAATGATGAATATAAATTTAAAGAAACATGATGGAAATCTATGAATGACTATTAAATTTTCAAGTGAAGAGATTGTTAATATAGACAAAGAGTTCACATAATCAATTTAATATCTATAAATGTAAAAGTAACTTTTCATCTGTTTTTACTATTTTACGTTCAGAGAAATTGAATGAAACAAGATAAGTAGGTGGTAAAAACAAGTATGTGGTAAATGCAAAAAGAAATGTAACTTCAGCCCTAATAAAGCCCACAGTTTTTCTATAGTAAAAAAATAACTTCAGCCTAAAAAATATCTTTTCGGATCATTTACTATATAGTCAAACAAATGTAAATGAAAGATGAAATAGATGACAAAAGACAAAAAGTAGATAGTAAATGCAAAAAAGATAAGTATCAACTTAAAAAAAACCAAAACATGCTGAAGTTTTTGTCATAAGCTTTTTCAAAATCTTCATCCCAATGTGCTGAAGTTATTTAGTTCATTTCTAAAAACTTCAATACATCATAAGTTGAAGTTTTTCATCGTGGATTCAATAGTTTTGTCGTAAAACTTTTTCAATAACTTCAGCCCAATGTACTGCAGTTATCTAGTGCATTTCTAAAAACTTCAGCACTTGATAAGCTGAAGTTATTGTCCTGGACTCGATAATTTTTGTCATAAAGCTTTTTCAAATAACTTACGCAGAAACTGCTGAAGTTATTTAGTATATTTAGTGATGAGCTAAAGTTTTTGTCGTACATTTGACACTTTTGTTATGACTTTTAACCAAAGCTTCAGCTTAAAAAGCAAAAGTTATTTACTTCATGCTCAAGTTAGCATGCTGAATTTCAACAAAAATATACTTGAAATTCATGGAAAACACACAAACATATTTAAATCAATCCAAGTCACATAATTCACACAAAATAATGTATATTCACAAAATCCAATTTTGTTTTCACTTACATCCTTGAAAAAAAGAAAAAATTAGTTTTTTGTTTACAAGTTATTCTCTATTCAAAAAATTCACAGAGTGTCTTCATATTCTTCATAGTCATGTCCTAGTTGCTCTTCTTGGTTTTCTTAACCACATTCCATGAACCTTCACTATGTCTTCAACTGATTCACAGAAGCGGCAATACGAGCACCTGACACAGGTTGACAAAGTTTAGTACTATTATTTTTTTAGCAACTACCGTCTTCTTTCATAAGAAAAAAACAAGAAAATATTGGCCAAAGACATGCTTACTGGTGTGCATCTGGGAATTCGTGGGAAGCAAAGATAGTGAAGGAGAAGTCCAAAATACTTCATATATGACTTAGAGTGGCCACATCTAAAACTCGAGCCCCAGGAAATTTGCTCTTTTTCCTAAAAGTTAAATTTATCAACTAGTAAAAAGAGCAAATTGTCTTGGAGCTCGAGTTTTTGATCTGGCCACTCTCCTTCACATATGAAGTATTTCGACTTCTCCTTCACTATCTTTGTTCCCGAATAACTCCCTGCTACACCCAATAAGCATGTCTTAGCCAACATTTTCTTGTTTTTCTTTGAATACAAATTTAAAGAAATATGATAGAAGTCTATGGATGACTATGAAATTTTCAAGTGAAGAGATTGTTAATATAGCCAAAGAGTACACCTAATCAATTTAATATCTATAAATGCTGAAGAGATTGTTAACTGTTTTTGTTCACAGAAATTGAATGTAACAAGATAAGTAGTTGGCAAAATAAATAAGTGCTGAATGCTAGTAGTTGGTAAATGCAATAAAAAATATTAAAAAATAAGGCCACAAAAAGTAGGTGATATAAGTGATAAATGACAAAAAGTAGCTAGAAAATGCAAAAAAGATAAATATCAAGTTAAAAAAATACCAAAATATGCTAAAGTTTTTTAGTATATTTCTAAAAACTTCAGCACTCGATAAGCTGAAGTTTTTGTGTTGGATTCAATAGTTTTTGTCGTAAAGCTTTTTCAAAAAACTTCGGCCCAATGTCCTGAAGTTTTTTAGTATATTTCTAAAGACTTCAGCACCTGATAAGCTGATGTTTTTGTGTTGGATTCAATAGTTTTTGTTGTAAAGTTTTTTCAAAAAACTTCGGCCCAATATGCTGAAGTTTTTTAGTATATTTCTAAATACTTCAGCACCCGATAAGCTGATGTTTTGTGTTGGATTCAATAGTTTTTGTCGTAAAGCTTTTTCAAAAAACTTTGGCCCAATATGCTGAAGTTTTTTAGTATATTTCTAAAAACTTCAGCACCCGATAAGCTGAAGTTTTTGTGTTGGATTCAATAGTTTTGTTATGACTTTTAACCAAAATTTCAGCTTAAAAATCAAAAGTCATTTACTTCATGCTTAAGTTTTTTCAAACAAAAATGTACTTAAAGTTCATGATAAAAGACAAAAACATATTTGTATGACACAAAAGTGAACTAAAAAAATAATTAATGTATATTCACAAAATCCAAATTATGTTCAACCAATCCTCTAATCAAAAAATTCATACAGAGTCTCTTCAAAATCTCCATAATCATGTCCTTCTTGTTCTTCTGGAGTTTCATAGCCGCTATCTTTTTTTCACTTTTCATGAGCCCAAAGATTGACAGCCAATTCTCTCCTGAATGTCAATGACTGACTTTAATCGAAATTGAAGACATCTTCTTTCTTCAACCGCATATCAATAAACTTAAGAGCAAATATACCACAATCAACACTACAAAAAACACATGAAAAAGAAATTGAAGAATAGTTAACACAAGGGCAAAAAATAATAAACATAAGATGCATGGTAAAACATATGCGAAACACGTACTTGTTAGTCTGTTGCGGTGTCTTCATCCACATAATTTAAAATTTTTCCACAAGACTTTCCCCATAAAATTTATTGTGTGCCCCAAAATCCAAGCATTTGAGACAGTGTGGGATCAACTGAGCATAAATTTTGACATGTTCAAGCGCACGATCATATGTTACACTGCCCATGGAACCATACACATATAAAATTTTATCTTTAAAGTCCAAAATTTCAAAAAAGTAGTGCGTAGATGTCTGGCCCGTCCTTGGCTTAAGTCGAAATTTAAAGAATATTTTTCTAGCAGATGCCCATGAGATACCACAGGAAAGGCCGAGGCCTTTTACGTAGTTGGCCACCTTTTTATTCGTTGATTCTTCCTCAAACCAAATAAAGTCCGTAAGTGGCTGAATAACCGCTTCTTCTTCTTCTTCTTCAGCCTGTTGTTTGGATATCCTCTTTCTCTTTGATTTGCTCTTTTTTTGATCCCGCATTCTCTTTTGCTTCCTTTTTTTAATTATCTTCATCTTTTCTTCTGAATGATGAATACCATCCAGCTTAATCATATACTGATCGAAAAGTAAATCTGTTACTGCACATCTTGATTTTGGATAACATGGAAGGTGATAGCAATATTTTTTACGCAAGTAATATATGCCCACATCAATATGCTGCAAATGAACAACAAGAAGTTGTAGACGTGTGATTTTTGACCCTCCCCGAGAATTTTCACATTTTTAGCGTAAATATTTAATTTAGGCCTAATATAGCTATTTCAACTATTTTTGACTTCTTTACTTTATTTTCGTCACAAAAATGAAAAATTACAAAAAAAAAGGATATATAAATTTTAGTTCATGTATTTTTATTATAAACTCTAAAAATACAAAAATAGTACTTTATATTTTTATCTCTATATAAAAACGAAAATTACAAAAAATAATTTCATTAATATTTTGTAGTCTTTTTAATCCTTAAAAATACAAAAATAGTACTTTATATTTTTATCTCTATATAAAAACGAAAATTACAAAAAAAAAAGTTTCATTAATGTTTTGTAGTCATTTTAATCTTGAAAAATATCCAAAAATCGTTTTGTTTTAATTATTACTCTCAGTTTAATAGTTATTTTGTTTACGTGGGACTAATTAAATAGGATCGTGTTTTTATTCTCGGTTGCGGGGAAAGAATAACATTTGGATTCAAAAGATCCATTTTTAGGCCTAATTTTCGGACCTAGCCCAAAACATTTTCAGTCGAGACACACATGAAAAGACACGCTAACACATGCCAACACATGTCAACACATGCCAACACATGCTAGCACATGAACACACACATTATCTACACTTTACAACTCACACTCCACAAACACACAAAAAACAACACACAAAAGGGATGAAAAGCAAAAAAAAGTGACAGTCATGTCTCCATTTTCAGCCACCCCAAAAAGAACCATAAAATCCCCTCAAATCCATCACCAAAGAGAAAAAAAAAGAGGATAGAAAGTTAGCCTCTAGAGCTAAAAATGGGGTGGTATACACTCTGTATACACTGGATATACAGAAAATATACATAAGATATACATGATATACATTCTGCATACAAGGAATATACAGCGGCAGAAAGAACTAAAAATGGCGTAGACCCCCTCATTCTTGAGAATTCTCTGCCACACAAATACTCATAAATATGGAGAACAATCTCACACCATAAGACTGGAGAGCTATATCCATTTTCACTTTGATTAGATTTTTCTTCAAGAGGAAGAAAAATCGAAACAAAACCGGAGTTGCAATGAGATGCTCGTGTTTGGCCAAGAGGTTCCGATCCCGTTCGTAGTCCAATCCACGATTCCGAGTATATTGCTCGTTGTTTCCGTTGTTGCTATTTTGTTGATTTTCCATTCAGTTTCTCGTTTCTGTTGCTTACTTGTACCTCCGAAAAAGGCTAAATATAAAGAAAGCTTCTTTTAAGGTCGGTTTCTTCCTTATCCTTTATGTTATTATTTTAATTATTTGTGAAGATTTGGTTTATACTTTCATGGAATATATCATGTTTACTTTGCTTTTTTCTTGTTATTTGGGTTTAATTGCTCGTGTTTGCAATGTCCTCATAGATTGATATTGAATTACTTTTGAGTAATGTTGTTAGAATGATTTTGTTGTTGGGTATTTCTTGTTTGAGATTGATAACAAAGTTGACTGTGATTAAAGCTTTGATGACATAGGCCATGAGGGAATAATCTGATTTGAGGCCTGATTTAAAGATTGCAATATATAGTTTAACATGGTACAATCCGACTCATTTATCAATTAGGATATTGCTTTTATTATTAGAGACAAGAGGTAGAGTAGAAATCGTAGTCACTTTAGGACCGGCCTTTAATAAAATGAGACGAGCCTCGCCAAATAAAATGCATAAATTGCGGGGCCCTCAATAGATGGTTATTTTAAATGCTTAGATTTCGGGACATGCCGTTTAGCGAATTTTGCGGCCTTCCCAAAATAATAACGCGTTAGTATCTTTAGGCGCGTATTTAATAATGTTATCTCCCTAAACTCGGGTGCACATTTATGTGACCCAAATCCAAATCTTAACGGAGTCGAAATGTGTCAACAACCACGGGTGCATTGATTGCGACGTAGTTCGAGACGCGTTTTCACGACGTTGCAATTCCTTTAAAAAATAATAATAAAGCGGTAAATAATTAAAATTGCACTATAGTTTTGAACATGTATTAAAATCAGATATTTTAGCCATTACAACAATTTAAGCGACCGTGCTAGAACCACGGGATTCGGGGGTGCCTAACACCTTCCCTCGGGTCAACAGAATTCCTTACTTAGAATTTCTGGTTCGCAGACTTCATTTGCAAAGTCGAATATTTTCCTCGAACTGAGATTCAAGATAAACTGGTGACTTGGGACACCAAAAGCCAAACCTATCCCAAGTGGCGACTCTGAAATAAATAAACAAATCCCATTTCAAATATTGTCACTTAAATTGGAAAAACTCCCTTGTGCGTTTATCCCTCGAGGTGGGCGCACCAAAAGGAGGTGTGACAGCTCTGGCGACTCCGTTGGGGACAAGAACCCAGAACGTTTTGTTCAGGGTTCAGAATTCGAGCTTAGATAAATTATTGTATTTAATTGTATCTGATTTTCCTACATGTTTTGTGCTGAATGTGCTAAATGTTACCGCTTTGATATTATCTGAACTGTATATAAATTGTGCCGACACCCTTCTCTCTTCACCTCCGGGGATGTGCTTACTGGTTGAGACTCCCTATTCTGTTAGTGTCATACCTTGAAATAAGAAAGAGGCTCGGATAAGTTACTAAGCCGGATGGCCTTTTGGTTCTCGGAAAGTTTCCCCCTCCTCGACTCGAGTTGTCCGCTCGGGGATATAGTCTAGAACACCGACCCAGGTTTTGAACATAGAATAACGTGACTTCATGTCGGATCCCTAGTAGGAAAACTTATTTGCATCACGTTGCATTTGACTTAGGGGACTCAACACAGGGGTTGGGTCCGTCTAGGACTAGCAACCTGAAATGAAAAGACCATCCTGATGCATCCTATTTGTTTTCCGTGCATTTATTTGTCTCACGCCCGCATGCTGACCGGCTTTTGAATATCAGGAATATTGTGAAATTGAGGAAAAGAAAAAAAAGAGAGAAATAGCGGTTAGGGAGTTAATTGTTTATTTTTGAAAAACCCAATGCCCAAATACTGTCGAAACTCTGCCGAAACTTTGAGAAAATGAAAAAAAAATGTTTTATTAGTTTGTTTTACTAAAAGCAAAGGAAAAATAGAAAAAAAAGAGTCGTTGTTCTGTCTTGTTTTCAAAAATAGAAAAGGAAAATAGTTTGTCTTGCCATGAAAAATGAAAATGAAAAAGAGTCTTATTTTTAAAATAGTTTTTTTATTTGTTTATGAAAATGCCAAAAATAAAAATGAAAAGAGTCGTGCTTTGAAAGTGGTTTTGTTATTTGCTGCCAAAAATGAAAATAAAAAAAGGCCTGTTTTAAAATAGTTCAGTTAATTTGCCCGAACTACGCATGGTTTGATTCTCACAGGGCGTGAGATACGTAGGCAACCCTCATCGGGTCCAACCTCCCCTTTTGCTAAAATAGCCAAAATATATGTCAAATTTTAATTTCATCATAAAGAAGTCGGGTGACGCTGTTTTGTCAAAACATAATCGAATGTTCCCGAAAGGGACGCCGAAAGGCTGACTTTGCATAAACAGCCACCTTTGGGTCATTTTTTTAGATTTGGTCCAGTTGACCCACACAGCCTTAAAAATCTTCGCCCCCGAGGCGCTGAAAGGCCGTGTTTGCAATATTGTGTTTTTTATTTTGAAAAACAAGAAAATGTCATAAATATGTCGGGTGACGCTGTTTTGTCAAAACATAGCCGAATGTTCCCGAAAGGGACGCCGGAAGGCTGACTTTGCATAAACAATCACCTTTGGGTCATCTTTTTAGATTTTGACCGATTGACCCACACAACCTTAAAATTTACGTCCCCGAGGCGTTGAAAGGCCGTGTTTGCTATATCGGGTTTCCTATTTTGAAAAACAAGAGAAAGAGTCATAAATAAGTCTGGTGATGCTATTTTTGTCAAAAATAGCCGAATGTTCCTGAAAGGGACGCCGGAAGGCTGACTTTGTATAACCAGCCACCTTTGGGTCTTTTTTAGATTTTGACCGATTGACCCACACAACCTTAAAATCTTCGTCCCCGAGGCGCTGAAAGGCCGTGTTTGCAATACTAGGTCTTTTATTTTAATTTAAAAGAAAAAAAATAAGAAGAAAAAATTGTCGGTGGGCAAGTGAATGCCGCTTGGATGTGTTGGTCAAAATAAGCCGAGCCAGCTTCGGCAATGTATTAAACCGTTCTTGCCGAGATAGCCTTAGAATATCTTTCAGTTGTTGAAAGGCTATTTTCGTAAAAGAACGGACAAGTTTGTAAAAGTGTCATAAAACAGATCCTCCCCGGTCTCAAAATTCATGAAAAATTGGGCAGGGGCCACGTCTGCAAAAAACAACCATTTGGTTGAAAGTGGCAAATGGGGGAAGGAATCTGTCAGTCTGTTTTTTAATTTCTTTTCATTAGAGTATGTGGGCTGTTTAATGTTCAAGTCTGTATCTCGTCTTTCACCAGAGTCTGTTAGTTCGGTCTAAGTTTGTCAGTTTTTTTAAATCATTGTAATCAAAGTGTGTTTTACTGTGAAAAATTGAAAGTTCCAAAATATGTTTTATTATTTTTTTTACCTTGCATTGGTCCGAACTACGCAAGGTCTGATTCATGCGGGGTCATGATACGTAGGCAATCTCCATAAGATTCGACCACAACTAAAAAAGCAAAAAAAAAAGAAAGAAAAAAGAAAAAAGACAAAAGAAAAAAGAAAAAGATATGATAGAAATGGTTAAACTGCCTAGGTACATTGCATTCCAACGTGCAATTGCAATATGTGTTAAAACTCTAACGCTGATGAGTTTGTTGTTTTTCCAATCTCAAACAGTTAGTTTGTTAGAACGTACTGGCACCATACCATTATCAAACAAGATCTAAAGGGCCCATACCGAAAAGCATGACTAACTCAGAAAACAGTGTTGAGGAGGAAAAGACGGAAAGTTAGATGCTGAAGGAGGCAATGGAAAAAATGGAAAAAATGAGACTGGAGATGAACGAAATGCAGCTAGCCTTGGCTAGGGTACAAAAGGGGCCCGAACCACCCGTTACTCCTACTCTCCCACCAGTACACACGCCGGAATATCCTCCACCCGGTTCTTCGACAAGCTTCCCGAGTCACCACTACTATCAGGGAAGAAATGCCTACGATCCCCAAGTTCCACCACTCAATCAGAACCTTCCCCCAAATGTTCCTATTTTTGTGGCACCCCCACCAGCCACGCTACAAAGATTGTCCAGTGAGCCATTGTTTCAGGCTCACGATAGCCAATATTACCCCCTGAACCTACATTCAAAGCACCCGAGCCACATGCCTATAATCCCCACTTTGAGGTCCCGGTAGAGATTGATAAGCCGGCTAAGAGCCCAGAGCAGGACGAAGTGCTTCAAAAATTTAAAATCCTGGAGCAATCCTTCAGGAATATGCACGGGTTAGGCAACCAGGTTAGCATGGCCTACAAGGACCTGTGCCCTTTCCCTGACGTTCAATTGCCGGCAAGGTTCAAGATGCCAAAGTTTGATCTATACGAAGGGCACAACGATCCTATGGCACATCTGTGGGGCTTTTGTAGCAAGATGAGAAGAACAGGTGGTAAAGATGAGCTGCAGATAGCTTACTTTGGGCAGAGTCTGAGCGGTTCTGCACTGGAATGGTACACAAGACAGGATCCGAGCAGGTGGTACACCTGGGACGATCTAGCACAGGCATTCGCAGGTCACTTTCAGTACAACCTTGAGATCGTCCCAGACCGTCTCACATTACTGAAACTTGAGAAAAAGCCCGGGGAAAGCTTCCGGGAATTTGGGTTCCGGTGGAGAGAACAGGCAGCCAGAGTTGATCCTCCGATGAGAGAGGGGGAAATGGTAGACTACTTTCTGCAAACTCTAGAGCCAACTTACTTTGGTCACTTGGCAAATCCTTCAACGAGGTGGTGAAAATGGGCAGTATGATCGAAGAGGGACTTAAGTCCAACAAAATCCTGAGCTATTCGGCAATTAAGGCAACAACTCAGGCCATTCAGAGCTGCATGGGAGGTGTGCTCAGGAAGAAGAAGGGGGAAGAAGTCGCAACAGTCGAAGCGGGTACTTGGTCCAGATCTAGAGGTCCTTCACCCTACTACCAATCTAGACCCCCACAACCTTACTACCCACCAGAGCCACAATTTTCTGTCCATCATGCCCAAACATATCCCCGAGCTCCACATAATCCAGTTCAGTATTATCCCCCAAACAATGTCTGGTCATCTGTCCAACCACCAGGTCACTCCCTATGGGTAGCGCCAGCACCGTATAATACATTCTTGCCTTCACAACATTTTCAAACACCCCAAAACCCAAGAAAACAGGGACAGGGAAGGGAACAAAGGCAAAGAAATAGTTTCACGCCAATTGAGGAGTCCTACACAAGCTTGTTTGAAAAGTTAAAGCTTTCTGGCCTGATTGAGCCGCTCCTTGGCTATACTCCAGACCCATATGCAAAAGGATTTGATCCTGCTGTACGATGCATATACCACTCTAATGTCCAAGGACATAGCATTGAAGACTGTCGTTCTTTGAAAAAGGAAATAGAAAGAATGATTCAGGGAGGGGTAATTGTGATCAATGACAGTGACAGGGAGCACGCGAATCCTCTTGAGAACTTGTTGACTGATGTTGATGATACTGACATTGGTTATGGTCTTGGCAATGTTGATATAGAGTTCAGTGGCTAAGATGCCGTGCTTGGTAGTTGGAAAGACGCTCCATTTTTGGGTCAGCCGGAGAGGATCTTTGATGACTTATTTTGTTGTCATTTCTGTTGTCTGGATTATTCTTAGGGTTGTAATCCAGATATTGTCTTGTGTAAAACCCTCTTATCCTTCCATTTTTTCCACAATGGTTTATTTAGTTTTGTCCAGGTTTGTTTCATGGTGTACTTTGGTTTGTTTTGCTTACTTTGTTATTCGAACCGTTCCACCGTTAGTCTAATGCAAATTTCGGTCTTTTATTATTTCCAGTCATTTTCTTTGTTTAGTTCTTTTATCCTTTTGTTGTGTCTTTTGTTGAAACATCGATTCTAGTGACATGACATACGCACACAGTTTTGGCCTAATCTTAAAAGTTGATCATTAAACCATTGGGAGGTGATCAGGACACTTAAAGGAAATAAGAATAGTTTGAGATCACTTGAAGCCCGAACCATGTGAAACTGGGGCGAGTAAAACAAAAAGAAAACCATTAAAGGCGAGTTGGCCATGTTGACATGGGGGTCGTTCATGGAATGAGAATGAGAGTGTTGCCCAATGTGTGTATATGGTTATCAAGTCTGGCACAATCAGAAGAGGCTACAAATCTTTGTTTAATTGTATTGTTTACACTTGGCATGTTTTGAAGACTGGAATGACGGAGGTATTTTATTCGGCTATCCAAACACTTTATCCTTCGTTAACCCTTTGAGCCTTGTTTGTTTTCTTTCATACCCCTCTTTCGGAATCAGTAGCAAAGAGTAGAAACACAAACATAAAAAGATAAGAAAAGAAAAAGAAAAAAAAAACAAAAAAAAAGAGATAAAGAAAAGGAAAAAAATGACAACAAAAACAAAAGAAAGTCACAACAAGGAATTGTGAACTACGTTCGACCTGATTCCTCAAAGAGGATACGTAGGCGCCTCATGGCTCGGTCATAGTGTAACAAAAAATTAAAAAATCCCCAAGCAAGAAACTGGGGCAAGGGTTGCGCTTGTTGTAAACAAATATGGTTCCGAAGGTTGTAATTTTGAACCCCAAATTGATTTGTTTTTGAGCCTTTAATACCCTTTATTTCTAGCCTATCTAAAATCCCACAATCCGGTCCAAAGAAAGACCTTCTGATCAGTCTTCAAAAGATGTCAAGTCAGACAAATGAGAGTCTTACCGATGAACATAACACTCTGATCCACAGCAGAAAGGACTCTGATCCCCAATAGAAAAGAAATAAAAAGAGAGTCTTATGGGTAACACCCCAATCCCCGCTGGAAAGTAATACAAATGAGAGAGTCTTATCGGTGAAGATCTTCATGGGCACCATAAGGCGATGAAAGCTGAGAGAAAAACCAAAATGAGAGAGGCTTGATAGTGAAAACCCTTCGGGCACTACAAGTCGAATAAGATTGAGAATCAGATGGGGAATCACCAAATGGAGATCTTGAAAGACGATTGACGACAGAGGATAGGCCATATGTGCATGTCATGACCATTAGAGTCGATATCTGCGTTTGATAGGTTTTTATTTATAGTTTCTCTTGTTAAAGAGTCATCTTTTTTCTTTGTCTTTTATTCAGTTCCTTTTTTTTATCTTTCTCCTTTCATAGAAAAATTCCCTAGTAGAGTCTGTTTGGTCAGAACAAGTGAGAAATGACTTCAAAATCTGCCATCAGCTTTCCAATTATGCAAGACCAGATCTGATTTGAACATCCAAATGGTCTAAGTCAGGAAGGAACAAGCACGAGGCCAGTGTCAAGAAAGATATCCCCAGCAAAAGGAGATTGACAAAAGGATGGACGAGTGTCAAGAGGGATATCCCCGCCGAAATCAAAGGTTATAGACCTCAAGGCCAAGGCCCGTGGACAAATCAAGAAAGAACAACGTGGAGAGCAATGGGCATGATTTGGGAAATTCATATGAGACTAAAAGGTCGTGGAAATGCCAGTTTCCGAGCTATGCCACAAAAGAAGAGGGATATCCCCAGCAGAAAAGGTTGTTTTCAGTGACACGAATGAACAAAGAATGTGGTTTATCAGCAAAACATTGCAAAATCCTCAAGGGGAATCGGCTATCATGGAAAAGATACATGGTCAGATGGAAAACAATGTTGAGAGGTTGGTGAATAAGGAATCGACAATAAGGTCGGAAGTTATCGCCCAAGTTTCAAGATAGTCGAACGACGCAAAGCAGGGAAAGTCGTTCTAAGACCAGCAGGAATATCATCCCCAGCAAATAATATCATCCCAAACAAGTTTTGATAGTGTAATGGAACGCAGAGCAGGGAAGGAGAAAGGGAAAAACCATCCCCAGTAGGAGTATCACAACCAACCACCACGTTTTAAACTAACAAATTTTGTTTGATTTGAAACAGGTAAAGGAAATGGCATTGATGACGGAAATGCATGCCACAAGGGAGATTATCAAACTGGGGCAGAAAATTTTCCTTTCTTTTAGAAAATTTTCTGGAAGTCAGGTACCCATTTGGGGAAGAATAAAGATAACACCAGTCTCAAGGGAAGTGGTCTTTGAACCAGTGTTACCCCCAGCATAACAAGTTTTAATGAAGGAAGTTGTTCCCTAGCGGACAGAACAAAAGGATGAAACTTGTGCTCGGAAAAAGCAAAAGGCCAGTGTCATTCCCAGCAGCCTTCAGAAGAGTGAAGCACTAGTTTTGAAGGAATCAAAATCCCCCAGCAATGTTATCCTCGACAGCGTTATCCCCAGCTGATAACATTTTTATCCCCAACAATGTTGAGAGAAAATAAAAGTTTTGAAGGAAGTAGTTTTGGAAAAAAAGGGGAAGAAAGGAGATTCCCTCAGTAGTATTATCCCCCAACAGGTAAGTAAATAATTCCCCAGTAGTGTTATCTCCAGCAGATTCGAGGGAAGACAACACGAGTTTTTAAGGAAAGCAGTTCTGTAAGAAGGTAATTCAGGAAGAAGGAAATGGTTCACGCATAGGAGACGCACTTCCTAAATTAAGATTTCATTCATAAGAGACGCACTTCCTAGTTTAAAATCATTAAAGTTTCACCCATAGGAGACACACTTCCTAAGTTTATTTTTACCCCTAGGAGATGCACTTCCTAAGTTTATTTTTACCCATAGGAGATGCACTTCCTAAGTTTATTTTCATGCATAGGAGACGCACTTCCTAGTTTAAAATCATTAAAGTTTTACCCATAGGAGACGCACTTCCTAAGTTTATTTTTACCCCTAGGACACGCACTTCCTAAGTTTATTTTTACCCCTAGGAGACGCACTTCCTAAGTTTATTTTCATGCATAGGAGACGCACTTCCTAAATTAAGATTTCCTTCATAGACGCACTTCACACTTCCTAAGTTTATCTTTACCCCTAGGAGACGCACTTCCTAAGTTTATTTTTACCCATAGGAGACGCACTTCCTAAGTTTATTTTACCCCTAGGAGACGCACTTCCTAAGTTTATCTTTCCCCTAGGAGACGCACTTCCTAAGTTTATTTTACCCCTAGGAGACGCACTTCCTAAGTTTATCTTTCCCCTAGGAGACGCACTTCCTAAGTTTATTTTGCCCATAGGAGACACACTTCCTAAGTTTATCTTTACCCCTAGGAGACGCACTTCCTAAGTTTATTTTTACCCATAGGAGACGCACTTCCTAAATCAATAGTTTAGTCATAGGAGACGCACTTCCTAGTTTTAGTCACTGAAGTTTTCACCCCTAGGAGACACACTTCTTAGTCTTGGTCATTTAAATTCACCTCTAGGAGACGCACTTCCTAGTTTGTTTCATTCAGGTTCTATTTTAGCAGACGCATTTGGTAGTCAAAGTTTTTTGGTTTTACTCGTAGGAGACGCACATCCTAGTCTAGTCTTTAGTTTACGCTTATCATTGCATCAGTAGTATCAGTGGCTTACAATTTTGCTAATGACTCACAAATCTTCCTAGTGCAAACAAGTGTAGGAAATTTTGTTTGTTTTGTTTGTTTTGGTTGTAGGATCCCGCCCTGAGAGCGGAGGGTTACAACAAAAAACCCCAGCGTTCAATCCAAGTTAGAAGTAGCAGAAGCTCGCCTCAAAAATTCGAGTCGACAGAATTTAGTCACAATAAAGAAAAATATAGAAAAAAAAAAGAAGAGAAAGGCGAAAAGTCAATCCAAAAATGCAGAAGTTGATGAAAGATGGGGTTGCTCAAGACATGGCCAAGGTCACAAGCATTGCAAGGCTGGTCCTGATCCAGAGAGCCAAAGAAAGAAGAACGAGTTGGCACCTGCAGCTAACCAGCGTCAAGGTTCAAATCTAAAGTCTGCATGAAGCACCATTCAAGACTCGAGACCAAGGTTCAGAGGACTTATAGATAGGAATTTTGTAACTAGTAGCTGATAGACTTAGTTTTTTTTTTCATTTTGATTTTGATGTAATAACAGGACCACAGACCGGAATCTTGACGGAACGGCACCTCGACCGGCTCTTCACTTCGGTACACTCCATATTTTCACTCACTTCCGAACTACACGTGGCCTGATTCCTTTATAGCCAAGGATATGCAGACAACTCAGATACCAGGGCTCGGTCACATTCCCTTCCTTTTCTTTAGTTTTATTCTCTCCGAATAAGGGTCGGGTCAAAACATGTCTAGTCGTTCTTTGTCGGAAAACTCTTCGTGTTTCCAGTCAAAGAGGGGCAGTTGTAGACGTGTGATTTTTGACCCTCCCCGAGAATTTTCACATTTTTAGCGTAAATATTTAATTTAGGCCTAATATAGCTATTTCAACTATTTTTGACTTCTTTACTTTATTTTCGTCACAAAAATGAAAAATTACAAAAAAAAGGATATATAAATTTTAGTTCATGTATTTCTCATAAACTCTAAAAATACAAAAATAGTACTTTATATTTTTATCTCTATATAAAAACGAAAATTACAAAAAATAATTTCATTAATATTTTTTAGTCTTTTTAATCCTTAAAAATACAAAAATAGTACTTTATATTTTTATCTCTATATAAAATGAAAATTACAAATAAAAAAATAGTTTCATTAATGTTTTGTAGTCATTTTAATCTTGAAAAATATCCAAAAATAGTTTTGTTTTAATTATCACTCTCAGTTTAATAGTTATTTTGTTTACGTGGGACTAATTAAATAGGATCGTGTTTTTATCCTCGGTTGCGGGGAAAGAATAACATTTGGATTCAAAAGATCCATTTTTAGGCCTAATTTTCGGACCTAGCCCAAAATATTTTCAGTCGAGACACACATGAAAACACACGCCAACATATGCCAATACATGCTAACACATGCGTTACATGCTAGCACATGAACACACACACTCTCTTCACTTTACAACTCACACTCCACAAACACACAAAAAACAACACACAAAAGGGATGAAAAGCAAAAAAAAAAGTGACAGCCATGTCTCCATTTTCGGCCACCCCAAAAAGAGACATAAAATCCCCTCAAATCCATCACCAAAGAGAAAAAAAAGGGGAGAGAAAGTTAGCCTCTAGAGCTAAAAAGGGGGCGGTATACACTTTGTATACACTGGATATACAGTAAATATATATAAGATATACACGATATACATTCTGCATACAAGGAATATACAGCGGCAGAAAGAACTAGAAATGGCGTAGACCCCCTCATTCTTGAGAATTATCTGCCACACAAACACTCATAAATATGGAGAACAATCTCACACCATAAGACTGGAGAGCTATATCCATTTTCACTTTGATTAGATTTTTCTTCAAGAGGAAGAAAAATCGAAACAAAACCGGAGTTGCAATGAGATGCTCGTGTTTGGCCAAGAGGTTCCGATCCCGTTCGTAGTCCAATCCACGATTCCGAGTATATTGCTCGTTGTTTCCGTTGTTGCTATTTTGTTGATTTTCCATTCAGTTTCTCATTTCTGTTGCTTACTTGTACCTCCGAACAAAGGCTAAATATAAAGAAAGCTTCTTTTAAGGTCGGTTTCTTCCTTATCCTTTATGTTATTGTTTTAATTATTTGTGAAGATTTGGTTTATACTTTCATGGAATATATCATGTTTACTTTGCTTTTTTCTTGTTATTTGGGTTTAATTGCTCGTGTTTGCAATGTCCTCATAGATTGATATTGAATTACTTTTGAGTAATGTTGTTAGAATGATTTTGTTGTTGGGTATTTCTTGTTTGGGATTGATAACAAAGTTGACTGTGATTAAAGCTTTGATGACATAGGCCATGAGGGAATAATCTGATTTGAGGCCTGATTTAAAGATTGCAATATATAGTTTAACATGGTACAATCCGACTCATTTATCAATTAGGATATTGCTTTTATTATTAGAGACAAGAGGTAGAGTAGAAATCGTAGTCACTTTAGGATCGGCCTTTAATAAAATGAGACGAGCCTCGCCAAATAAAATGCATAAATTGCGGGGCCCTCAATAGATGGTTATTTTAAATGCTTAGATTTCGGGACATGCCGTTTAGCGAATTTTGCGGCCTTCTCAAAATAATAACGCGTTAGTATCTTTAGGCACGTATTTAATAATGTTATCTCCCTAAACTCGGGTGCACATTTATGTGACCCAAATTCAAATCTTAACGGAGTCGAAATGTGTCAACAACCACGGGTGCATTGATTGCGACGTAGTTCGAGACGCGTTTTCACGACGTTGCAATTCCTTTAAAAAATAATAATAAAGCGGTAAATAATTAAAATTGCACTATAGTTTTGAACATGTATTAAAATCAGATATTTTAGCCATTATAACAATTTAAGCGACCGTGCTAGAACCACGAGATCCGGGGGTGCCTAACACCTTCCCTCGGGTCAACAGAATTCCTTACTTAGAATTTCTGGTTCGCAGACTTCATTTGGAAAGTCGAATATTTTCCTCGAACTGGGATTCAAGATAAACCGGTGACTTGGGGTACCAAAAGCCAAACCTATCCCAAGTGGCGACTCTGAAATAAATAAACAATTTCCATTTCGAATATTGTCACTTAAATTGGAAAAACTCCCTTGTGCGTTTATCCCTCGGGGTGGGTGCGCCAAAAGGAGGTGTGACAGTTTAGAAAAAGCGCATTACAAAACTACAAACAGCATGACAAAAACTTAAGCATATTTAGTTTGAAGTTTTAGGCTGAAGTTTTAGCAAATAAGCTAAAAAACTTCAACAGTTTACTATGAATAAAGCTGAAGTTTTCCAAATTATAGTGCAAAAACTTTACTATAAAAAATAAGCTGAAGTTTTGGGAAATACAGTTGAAAACCAATTCAAAAATCAAACTTAATAACTTACTTCATCCGCAAGATCAGAGTCGGGATCCATAAGCTCGGTAAAGAATGATTTTGCAATATCAAATCCAGCTAATCTGAATCGATTGGAATCATATTCACTGGCATCCATCTCCAACCACTCTGTAAATCTTTGGATCAATCCACTGTCTTGATTAACATAATGGAAGGGACACCTTCTTATATTCTTTCCTACTTTCCAATCTTGCCCCCTTTGCTTTTTTTTTATAAACTACATAAGGAGATATCAACCAAATACTCTTCATACGAATCTTTTTCCCTTTTTTATCTGATTTTCCTTTTGCTTGCTCTTCCTGCTATTCCGTCACAACTAACTGCTGTTGTTCAGCAGCAAGGGGAAAAACTACAGCCATTGTGGCAGATGCTTGACCAACTCCCTGCTGTTCACATCGTTCTTGTGTCTCTTCACGAACAACAACATCAGCAGAATTACCTTCTGAATCAGTCCCTTGTGTACTACCAAGTGAAAATGAACATAAATTGAAGTTGGGGATATTACTGGTGTCACACATAGGAGAACTGGAAATCTTCCTTCTCTTAGGTTTTGGAAGAAGTTCCGATGCATCAGATGAGATCTGCAAAAGTAAGGAAAATATAAACATAAATAAAACTGATAGAAAACACACATTAGGCAAAAAATAGCTTGTAATTGAATTGCATAAAATAACTACCTGGTCTAAGTGTTGCGACACAGATGGTGTTTGCATTCCAACAGATCCTGTATCTTCATGCAAAAAAACTAAATAATACTGACTAAATTTTATAAAATAATACCAACACACTTCACACCTGTCTGTGAGGCAACATGTGTGAATATATGTATTTCTCCTTTTTCATATAACTGCATAAGCTCACCAAATTCTTTTTGAGCTGCCTCGAGTCTTTCTGAAAAATCATTCAAAAACATAAAAAAGAAAATAAAGTATGTAAACTTTCAAACTATAAAAAACATACTTCAATCAAATATAATAAATTCATGATCTACGGAATACCTTGATGTTTGTCTTCCGCTGTGGTTTTCCCAAGATGCATGCATTTGTCAATGCCTTTGTCAATATCAACATTTACAGCTTCATTCAATTGTGAACCAACGTCGAGGAGCATTGGAGTATTCTCTGGAAGGTTTATTATATAGCTGCATAAGCTCACCAATTTCTTTTTGAGCTGCCTCGAGTCTTTCTGAAAAATCATTCAAAAACATAAAAAAGAAAATAAAGTATGTAAACTTTCAAACTATAAAAAACATACTTCAATCAAATATAATAAATTCATGATCTACGGAATACCTTGATGTTTGTCTTCCGCTGTGGTTTTCCCAAGATGCATGCATTTGTCAATGCCTTTGTCAATATCAACATTTACAGCTTCATTCAATTGTGAACCAACGTCGAGGAGCATTGGAGTATTCTCTGGAAGGTTTTTCTCAACTCTACCTTCATTCAATTCATCATCATCAGAGAGTTTTTGAGTTGTGTCAATTGAAGCACAACTAGTTTCAACTTCCACTGCATATTCATAAAGAGGGTGAATAGATCAACTAGTTTTTCTATATATATAACATAGAAAAAATTTATACCTGTAGTGAAAATTTCACTACAGGATATTATAAAAAAATAGTTAAAACTTCAACTCTAAGAAGGCTGAAGTTAGACAGTCACAAACAAAAACTTTGATAGTTACAAAAAAAAACTTCAGCTCTAGAGTTGAAGTTCGACAGTTACTAAAAGCAAAAACTTCAGCTCTAGAGCTGAACTTCACCAATTACAAAACAAAACATTCAACAAAAAACATGCTGTAGTTTTTACAAAAAACACAAACACATGAAACAAAACTTCAGCTCCAATCTAATGTATCATTGAAATATTATAAGCTTCACACTTTGTACTTGTAGTAACAATTTCCTATGTATCATCACCTAGAAGTTCTTTGCAAATAGCTAGTAATCCTGCATACCGATCGTCTTTCCCAATAGTGCTAGACACATCACTCGCTTTCATTTCTAAAGTACAAATAGGTGCTTGATCTCCATCGCCAAACAAATTGCCTTTTCCAATATCGTTTTCCAAAGCACAACTCGGTGCATGTTTTTCAGTGCCAACAACTTGATCATCTGAACCTTTCTCAGTTGTTAACTCTTCATCATTTCCATCTTTACTCTGTCTACAAACACTGGACCACCTTGTTGTTGATCATGTTCATCGCCTTCAACAATCGCTTCCTTATGTGTAGCATTATTATCTGCAACTTTACGCAATGCATCATGGGAATTATGTTCTTCAGTCTCAACAACTTGATTATCTGCACCTTGCTTGCTTCCAATATTCTCAGTTGATAATTGTGCTTCATCATTTCCATCTCTGCTCAATCTATCAGCACTGGGACGTTCCTCTTCAAATTGTTCTTGAACATGTTGATCGCCTACAAAAGCTGGTTCCTCACGTGTAGCATTTATATATGCGACTTTATCTGATGCATCATCAACAACATTAATATCCAATGGATGTTTGTAACAGTCGTTCCCCCTATCATATTCTTGATGGTTACTCAAATCAAAATTGGCATCGTCTATTCCATTTGATTTGTTGACAATCTTAAACAATTATTCAAACTTCTCATCTAAATATTCCTAGAAATAAAATTACTAACAATGATTAGTCTGAATAACATCAGCAGAAATGGAAAGAATTCTCTATAAATTAGCTTACCTTCACTTTTACAAAAACTGCATCCACAAAAGCAGATCGCTCCTCCTTTTTAAACTTATCAAAAACTTCTTTCACGATTGTGCTTCTTTCTTTTTCTGCATGCCTTTGAACCTCCATCGTTAATCTCTAGAATAGACACACAACAAAAATTCAGATATAGAAGAAAACTTCAGCTCAAAAATATGTTGTACTTTTACAAAACACAAAACCAAAAAACTTTAGATCAAAACTTACAGAACATATTGTGTCGAGTAATTCATTGTCGTCAAAGTCACTTGTAGAACGATTAAAACGACTTTGGGTACGAGATGATTCGCCAATAAAAGGAGTTCAATTCGCTTCTTTTGATCAACTCCGACTAGTGGTGATTCACTAATAACAGGAGTTCGATTCGATTCTTTTGATCGACTCAGAGTACGTGGTAATTCAGCAGTTGAAAGACCCGTGTTAAGTACCTTTGAACGAATCCGGCTGCATGGTAATTGACCAATTAAAGGCATTGAATTCAATTCCTCTTTTGTAGGAATTATATCCAATACCCTAAAACTGTGATATTTCTGTTTAATACAAAAAAGTATATTATGAGAAGAAGAAAACTAATATGTCAACATATTAACACAAAGACAAAAAAAAGTAACTTACTTCATGACTACTGAACATCTCAAAAAGTTTAGGAAATTTAGGCTCTCCTACAAATACATAATATGTCAACATATTAACTAATATGTCAACATATTTCTGTTTAATACAAAAAAGTATATTATGAGAAGAAGAAAACTAATATGTCAACATATTAACACAAAGACAAAAAAAAGTAACTTACTTCATGACTACTGAACATCTCAAAAAGTTTAGGAAATTTAGGCTCTCCTACAAATACATAACGTAACATCCTGGGAACCTGAGAGGTATCAAGGTACTCATCCTCTCTTATATACTTCTCCCGAATATATGGGAAGCGCTCATAGAACCAAGCACATAACGGATAAGGAAATCCACCAAGTTTATACTCAGTTGCATGGAATTTGTTCTGCTTGTCCAATGCATGTTTCAGTGAGTAAATGAGCTTCTCATAAGCCATATTACCCCAAGGATATTCAGCACAAACCTTATCATCTTCAACAATAGATGCATACTCCTCCATCACAGGTGACTCGGTCTTTTTCCCAAACAAAATAGACTCTACAACAAGAATTTCCATAAGCTTCACAACATCGTCATCGCTCTCGCATACGTGTATGTGATTCACAACATTCTTTGGAATTTCATTCCGAGACATAAAATCTCGAATATCCTTCAAAGTTACACCCTTGGACTTACCAAAATAGCGCTTCAGAATATTGCTCTCTCGATTAATTGGTTTTTCAACATTATGTATTGTGATCCGCAAATCACACATAATGTGAAAGTCTTCAAGGGTGAAGGAAACATCATGGCCAAAAATCTTGAAACTAATCGAGTCTCGATCATTCGTGAATATTCGAGAAAGACACAGACAATGCACCAACTTTATGCTGCATTTGAAATTCTCCATAGCCATAATGTATCGAAATGTACCATTATGAAGCTTATCCTGTTGTGTAGGAGTCAATAAAGTTGCAATTAATTTCTTCAAATCGTGGTTCCCCTTTCAGTAACCCTTAGAGTTAAACCAATCTCGAAACTCAAAATATCTTTGACCTAGTCTTGTAGGTGGAGGAGCAGGGACATAAGGACCTGAGGGTATTACAGGTAGTCTAGGTGCTTTAGGTGCATTAGCTGCTTTGCGTACTTTAGCTGCATTAGGATCTTTAGGTGCTTTAGGTGTCATCTGTTCAAAAAAGTAAAACATACAAAAAATAACATCAGGACATTATCAAAAAGATCAGTTAAAACTTCAATCTCTAAGAAAGGACATTATCAAAAAGATTAGTTAAAACTTCAATCTCTAAGAAGGCTGAAGTTCGACAGTTACAAAACAAAACTTCAGCTCTAAAGCTGAAGTTCGCCAGTTACAAAAACAAAACCTTCAGCTCTAGAGCTGAAGTTCACCAGTAACAAAACACAAAAACTTCAGCTCACCAGTTACAAAACACAAAACATTCAGCCCCATGCTGTAGTTTTTACAAAAAATAAAACACAAATTCAAATCCAAAAATAATGCCAAAACATAAAAAAAAAACTTCAACTCCTATCTAAGGTATCATCACTTTAATAGTATCATCTATTTAACTCTCAAAATTTTTAAAAATTTGGACGTCTAATCACTAAAGAATTTATAAAATTTTCATCAACAACATAAAAACTCGTTCAAACAATCTAAAAACACAATCGTAAAAGTAAAACTAATGCACTTAACAAACTAAACACTAATAAACTATTTAATCATAAATACATGACTATCAAAATCAAAACCAGAAAAAAAACCCAGAAAATCGTAAAATAAAACCCAGAAAATTAATGCAATGTACCTGTGATTAAATCGTAATGTGGGAACAACGACGAATAACAGTTAAAAAATCAAAACAACGATGAAAACCCTTTGATTTCAGAAAAGAACAAATCAAAAAAACGCAAATAACGGGAAAGAGAGACAGAGACAGTAAAGGACTAGCGTATACTTGGAGAGAAAGTAGTCTTTTAATGAAGAAGGGCAAAATAGTCTTTTTAAAAGGCTTTTTAAAAAAACGGGTACGGGTGCAAACAAAAAGACAAAGCGACTACAAATTAAAATTTACGATATAACTTTAATGGTGGCTCAAAGAAATGCCCCAGTTTGGACAGTCTAGTTTTAAGGTGCTTTAGTATGAGCCCAAAGAAACGGGTGCTTTAGTGTGAGCCCAAATAACGCTACGCCTGATTTTAAGGGATCTTTACAAAGATAGCGATCAAATTCATTGTTTATTTTTTTTAGATAGTATTTATTAATTATACACAGATTATATAATGTTATGCATGAATTATTTATATACACACACACCCATCTGGTATTTTTAGTTTAAACAGATGGTGGGCAGCTATTTACATTAATTCTAAAAGGAATTAGAATGGTAGGGGTAGCTCAATAAGGGAGAGCGTTGGCGCTAAAAAAAATTAGATAATAGAGAAAAATCAATTATAAGACAATATTATGTGTTCTAAATGAAATTTTATTAATTGTTTTTCTTTCTTTTTCATTAATTCCAAAAAATAACAGCTCTCTATGTGTTTTTATATCTTTTCTTAGGTTATTTGTTATAAAATATTAACTTAATATCAGTCAATTTCAGATTTCACACTATAGTTATAAAACATTTCATGAGCTATAGGGGCAACCTCTTCATTCCCAAATCTCTAAAGAGATAAAAAGATTTATTTTAAATAAGTTTTATTTGATAATTTTTTAAAGAGTCTTGATAATAATATTATGTGTTATCTACTTGATTTTAGTATTAGATCACAAAAATAATAGTAATTTTCATAAGATATTCTCGCATAAGTCATTGAAAATTAGAATAAAGCATTTGAGGGTTCTTGTATAGAAGGAGTTCTTCATTTTTTGAGTTAGCTAAATGCGTTCAATATTCATTATTTTCAAGAAACATACTTTTTGTTTTATAAACCAAGGACATTGTTTAAATATTATTTAAGTAATTTTTTAAAATTATAAATTTATTGATATGGACTACATATGCACAAAACTCTAAAATAAAATATTGATCGATCTTTCATAAGTGCATCGCATGTTAGATAAAATTGTAATTATAATTAATCATTAAAAATCTTAGTAGTTTTTGTATTTATTATTTGAGATTTTATTTATAAAAAATTATTTACCACATGAAAAATGCTATCTTAATTAGAAGGTTACATTTATTTATTTTTAAACTTTATTATGATCTTTGTGAGCACCTAATTTTTACCCCACATGAAAATAACTCCTAAAAATAGACCAAAAATAATTTTAATGAATTTTAGGAGTTTTTCTTTATTTAGTTGCATTTCATGCATGTTTAATATTTTAAAATCATAAGAAAAACCATAAAAATTGTCACATTTCAATTTCATGCCATCTTAAGTTAATTTGCATTTTTAGGAATTAGTTACTCTTTAATTGTTAGAATTAATGCATAAAAAGAAAAATCAAACAAATTATTTCATGCATTTGTTAATCGATAAATAGAATTAATTTTACTAATTAGATTTAAGTTAGGTTTTAATTTAGGATTTAATTTGTTAGAACTTAAAATCAAAAGAAAAACAAAGAAAAAGAAGTAGATTTGGTCTTTTAATTTCGTTTGGGTCAGCTTAATTTGAAGCCAAAATTTGGCCCAATCGCCCTTCCCCTTTATTAAAACCCTACCCTTCTATTCTTTAAACCGACACACATTAGAAACCTAGCTAAGACCTAAAAATCCTTAAAACCCCCATCAGCTGTTTAGACCTTTCTTCTCCAACCAAAAACCCTAAGACCTTCACCTCTCAATCACCAACGAACACCAGCGAAGAACAGACCCCTTCCAGTTGTGACCCTCTCTTCATCTTCTTCATCTACATACCACCAAAACCCTAATTCCTCTTGAACCAAAACCCTCCAGCCTCCATCCACCAACAACCACCCTCCAGTCAGCCACCCTGTCACGACCCGGATTTCCCACCCTCGGGAGTCATAATGGCGCCTACTAATGAGATCTAGGCAAGCCAATCCTTAACTGCTTACATCGTTAACAATTACTTCTTTTAACAATTATCGGTGATAAAGCAACAGAATTAAATAAAAATGCGGAAGACTTAAATTTAAAGAAAACTGAACAATAATGCGAGAATCAACATATGCCTCTACCCAAGAACTGGTGTCACATTACTCACGAACTTCTAAGAGTACTAAATACAACCGTTTGAAAGAAAATATAAACTGTTTGCCTCGAATATATGAGATAACAGACGGAAATAAAAGATAGAGGAGACGCCGGGCTTGCGAACGCCTGCAAGGCTACCTCAGTGTCTGACTGGACTGAAGGCTGGCTCCCACGCTACTGCTGCTGTCCAAAACCTGGATCTGTGCAAAAGAGCACAGAGCGTAGTATCAGCACAACTGGCCCCATGTGCTGGTAAGTGTCTGGCCTAACCCCGGCGAGGTAGTGACGAGGCTAGGACCAGACTCCAGATAAACCTGTGCAGTTATATAATATATGGCGGAAAAGTAAACAAGTAATAAGCAGTTAAAGCTGGGGAAGGGGAACATGCTTCGGGGATAGCAGTTAAAAGAGAATAACAGGGAATAATAAGGAAGCTAGCACTATAACTTCTATCATAAATGAAGAAAATAAAGGCAACTTTCACTTTCAGTTTCCTCTTGTTGCAGGCGTGCAACCCAATCCCATTTCTCATATCTCGTGGTAGGCATACCACCCGCTCCCATTTCAGAATGTCTTGTGGTAGGCGTACCACCCGCTCCCATTTCATAATGTCTTGTGGTAGGCGTACCACCCGCTCCCATTTCATAATATCTTGTGGTAGGCGTACCATCCGCTCCCATTTCATAATATCTTGTGGTAGGCGTACCACCCGCTCCCATTTCATAATATCTTGTGGTAGGCATACCACCCGCTCCCATTTCATTACACAATTACAAGAAATCCCGGCAAGGGAACATAAGTAATATAATAACTTCCTGGCAAGGGAACAAAGATATCAAAATAGTCATCCCGACAAGGAAGAATCAGCTATAACCAATCTCACTTTGCTAGTACTCAGTTCAATTAATGGAAATACTTAATCATAGAGGATAATTAATTAAAGTATACAAGGTGTCATTCAAAAACACAAAAACTTTCAAGTTAAGACCCATGGTCATGCTTGACACCAACGTATAGATACTCGTCACCATGCCTATACGTCGTACTCAACAAGAAGCAAGTAGCAAATATGACTCAACTCCTAATCCCTCAAGCTAGGGTTAAACCGAACACTTACCTCTATACCTTGAACACCACTCAAGTCTCAATTATAGCTTTACCTCTTGATTCCACCACCAATACGCTCGAATCTAGTCATAAGTTACTTAATCACATTAATAAATGCTAAATGAATCAACCCCAATGCATGGAAATGAGTTTTCCAAAGTTTTACCCAAAAGTCAAAAATCACCCCGGGCCCACGTGGTCGAAACCCGAGGTTCAGACCAAAACCCGATTACCCATTCCCCCACAAATTCAAATATATGGTTTGTTTTGAAATCGGACCTCAAATTGAGGTCCAAATCCCCAATTTTAGAAAAACTTAGGTTCTACCCAAATTACCCAATTTCCCCATGAAAATCTTTGATTTGAAGTTGAAATCATGTTAAAAGATGTTAAGAAGTGAAGAAAATGAGTTAGAAATCACTTACCAATCGTTTCGGAGAAGAAAAGTTGTTTGGAAAAATCGCCTCTTATGTTTTGGGGTTTTGAAAAGTGTAAAATAATTGAAATTCACGTGTATTTATACTCCTCTGAAGTTCCCACCGTGGAACGCGCAAGAAGGACTGCGGCCGCACAGGCTTCCTGAAGGCCTGCGGATCTATGCCCCGCGCGGACCGCGCAAAGCCGACCGCGGCCGCGCAACACCCACTGCGGACCGCGCAAAGGCGACCGCGGCCGCGCTGGCCCCTTCGTGGCCGCACGAATTTTCTCGTGGGCCGCGCAAAAGGGTTCAGAGACCTGTCAAAATTTCTGAACCTGCAACATCTGATCTTTTAAAGCCTAAGGCATCCCGGAACCTACTAGAAACTCACCCGAGCCCTCGAAACTCTAAACCAAGCATGCACACTACCTCAAAAACACCCTACGAACATATTCGTGTGATCACATCACCAATGTAACATCATGAACATCGAATTGAGCCTTAAGATCAATGAAATTTCTCCAAAATTCCTTTCAAACATCAATTTTCCCAATTTGGGTCTGGATCACGTCAAACGACGTCCGTTTTTGACCAAACTTTACAGGAGTGATTCAAAACATATATAAGACTCGTACCGGGCGCCGGAACCAAAATATGGGCCCGATACCATTGCTTTCTAATCATATTTCATTTCCATTTTCTTTAAACATTTTCCGAGAACAATTTCACTTAAAATTTCATAACTCGGGCTGGGGACCTCGAAATTCAATTCCGGGCATACGTCCGAGTCCTATAATTTCCTACGGACCCTACGGGATTGTCAAATCACAGGTCCAGGTCTTTTTACCTAAAATATTGACCGAAGTCAAATTTATTCATTTTGAGGTCAAAACTTAGCAATTTTCACAAGATTTCACATTTAAGCTTTCCGGCTACGCGTCCGGACTGCGCACACAAATTGAGGCGACTCTAAATGAGGTTTTCAGGGCCTCGGAGATACAAATTTCAATTAGAAGTAGGTGATGACCCTTTTGGGTCGTCACACACCCTCAAGCGACCAGACATTCCAGCGGCACACCACCAAAAGAGGGTAAAATTAGAGAGTTCAACCGCGACAGTTGCTGCTGCTTATCTCCTTCCTCCACCTAAAAATTCCATTTTATTTATTTCATTTGTCAGCCATAGGAACACCACCTTTAACTTCTCCTCAACACCGCCCCTTTTAACACCTATAAACCATCACAGCTTTTACCCCAAAAATCAGCCACACACACATTAAAACCGATAAATAGAGGGGAAAGGAAAATTGAGTGAGATGTTAAGGTTTACAAAGAAAATATTTCTGCTTCTATTTTCATTCTCATTTTTCAAATTTCTTGACCTAGTTTAATTTCGAAAAAATAAAATAAAAAAGCAAAAATTCTGTTCTTCTTCCCAATTTCGGATTTTTGTCTTAAAAATGTAGTTCAGTTGATGTGAAGGTTTGCTTGCAATTTGAGGTCCGTCTGTGGTTTGCGTTCGATTTGCACCTATTTCTTTACGAGTTTACTGGTTGGTTTACCTCACCGGCCTTCTTTGTACGTTCAAACATAGAAGCTAATTGAAAGAAATTGAGGTTTTATCCCTTATCTTTCTCTTATTTATTGTGTTAATGGTAGTGATAAGAATGATATTAGATTTTGATTTAATTATGTTTGTTTATTGTCTGAGATTTGTGAATCACTGTTGTGTATTTGGTTTAGATGCGTTCATGAGAATTCATCCTTTCTATTTTGAGTAGTTTATGAGTATTGTCTAAGTTCCGTTTTAGGATTTGAAAGTTCTTTTAATTTCAGTTTCTCATGCCTTGTAGTAGTCTTTTATCTCACTCTTAAAGTCTCAAATTCTAGTATGGTTAAAAGAGGTTAATGTTCTAGGGTTAATGTTTTCCTTCATCAATTTAGAAATTAAAAGTGTTATAAGCAATTTAAGTAATTGTTTGGTCTAGTGTTATTATAGTTAATTGGAATATACTAGCATACTGTGGATATGATTATTAATATATCACGTTTGTTGTTAGTTCCAACTAAGATCTGTGTTCTCTTTCTGTTAAACCTAAAATGTTAAGTGTCACACCCCTTTTTTCCCTCGTGGGAGTCCGGGTTTCGATATTCATGGGGGGAAATAACTCGTTTCCTTTTGGGAATTGGGTATTTGAAGAGTCGCCACCTAACGGATTATGGTGCGTTAGGGCACCTAGAGTAATTAACTCATGGACTAGTTTGAATTACCAGAGATTAGGGTAAGGGCTCGAAATAACATTGAGGGGAAGGTGTTAGGCACCCCTCGCGGTCCACAACGGTGGGTCTCGACCAAACTTAAACTATGTGAATTAGTCCTTTTACAAATAAACAATTTCAACATGTATCCTCAAATAAAAGCATGTTTTCACATTCTAAATACATGTATGATTCAAGTAATGAAAACAAGGGAAAAAGTTTGAACAATTTGCACATACAAAAGTAAATTCATTTTTGACAACGGGAGTTGGGAAAGAGGGGTTCTAGGGTGGTTAGGCTGGTTAGCCTACAGGATCATACCCATACAATACCCGGTAATCACTCCTCAATGAGGGGCTACACATGACATAAACGCGTAATCATCGTATCCTTTACTACCCAATTCCCTCCCCTTGGTCATAGCCTAAAGCGTTCTAGCAACCTTTAAAGATATCCTATGTGTGCACTACCCGTCCCTTCCTTGTGGCCCTGTAGGTAGTTAGGACCTCTAATTTAGGTAGTTCTAGACCATCCTAAAGTACTTAAAGGAGAAAAATCTAGGCGTCAATCAAAACAGTTAGGACTGCATTAAAGAGAACAATTAAAGCTCACATTTTACCTCCATAAACAGAACAAGTAAGTGCACGTCTCAAACAATAGTTTCAGGTATTTAAGAGAAAACCTTAGAAAATGATATCTAGGTGAGCAGAGAGTACACAACATTGAATTAGAACTAAAGTGTCAAAGACCTGTTTAGTTTGCCTACTAATTTTAGACCGGTTGAATATGAGCAGTTACAAATAGCAGAGCATAGTTTTACAGTTGCAGGATTTTAATCGCCATATAGGCTTGCTTAGGCACATAATAGTGATGTACTATGAGCATGGTATCTATTACTCATTATGAATACAGTAAAATAGTATACAATTTTAAACGGGGAATTTGAATCCTATAGGCATGTTTTTAGTGATATTGATTAACACGAAAAGAGTAGGTTATTTAATTAAACTGATTCAGAACTTATCAGTATGAGTTAAGCGATTTTAAATCTGACTAAACTAGTTTTAGATCCTATAAGCATGATTCCTAATGAAACATAACGCGTAGCAAGCAGAATTTATTTGACCAAAGTAAAATCCCTATAGGCATGATTTCTATCATAGCTGATTTTAAATCTTATAGGCATGATATCTAATTATTAAAAGCTGATTTTGATCTTATATGCATGATTTCTAATTACATAAAAGTAGAGCAAGCAGCATTCATTGAAACCAAAGCAGATCCATAGGCATAATATCTAACAAACACATGTGAACCAAACGAGACCCTATAGGCATGTCATCTAACAACACATTTGAATTGAAATGGATCCTATAGGCATGTTATCTACCCAATTTTACCCACAATATACAACTACCCACACTTTTTTACTAATTACCCCAATGTTTGTTTACAATAATTATTATAGACCAAGAATTGAATATAAATTACACAAATAGAATAGAAATTAAGCTATAGGGAGCTTGAAGCATGCCCAAAACAAACCAGGTGTACCAAGCCTTCACTAGTCTCAAATGCCCAAAGTTCCATAGCCCAATTCATGTCTAGGTGTGTTAGAGTTCCCTAAGGACCTCAAGGATCTCGGGTAGTGCTCACACCCAGACTTTCCTCAAATAAAGATTGATTATGTGCAGTATAGAAATGCCAGCCCTGATATGCTAGAATTCAGAGAGATCTCAAGGGTCTCAAAGCAGTACACATATCAGAAGGGCATGACTTAGTGATCTAAGAGTAATGCGAGAGTGCATAATGATTTGAAAGAGTTTAGTAAGCAGTATAAAGAAAGGTCTTAGGAGTGAAAAGTGTTTTTTGAAAACCTATACTGGTTTGAATAAATAGTAGTTGGAAAAGCATGAAAAGAACATCTTGAAGTCAGAATACCAATCCCAGAACAGCTTCAGAAAATACTTTGGCAAATAAACTTCACACAGGGAGAAAGGGGTAGGGGCACCTAGAATGCACCTTAGTGATAGCAAACAAATACACAGATTCCTCAAGAAGTTAAGGAATTGACAAGTTAGTTACTGAGATATGTTGAGAACACATGGGCCTTAGACATGACCAATACACACAACTAGAGTCCCCTTGAAAGGGCTACATGTCTTAATAGGATTTCATTAGACTTGAACAAACTAGACAAGTACTTCATGAAGCATTCTAAGTTTTAGAAATACTAATCACATGTAGAACAAGCAGAATTTAGACATGCTGGGCGAGACAATAAACACACAATGCAGCTTGAACATACTAGTGAACAAATTATCTAAAGCAGGATTGGCAAGCAGTACACTAGCTATAGCTTTTAACAGAATAAACTTAAGCATGATGAGTGATACAATAACTAGGCAGTGTAATCTAAGCATGCTAGTTACATATTGAGCATATGACAGTAGAATAGCAAATAGAACTGGAAATCACAACTAATGACTGCAGCAACAAAGACAACACATAGTTTTAGAATGGGAATTGAATCAGAACATACCAGTTAAAGAGAGAATATAGAGTGTAGAGCAGAGATGGTGCAAATAGCCAGCCTTGGCTTACAGCCGGCTGGGTTAGTGAGAATTACAAGTAACAAAAGAGAATAGAGAGATTTTTGAGAGTGTGAGAGTGTAGATAAATTAGTGTTCGTGTCCAGAAGTGAGGAGTAAAGGAGAGTATATATAGTAGTTAAGAGCAAGGAAAATAAGGTAAAAGGAATCAACCCTTCTGCAATTAAGGAAGCCACAGAGTCAATTATACACTAAGAAATGTAATTTTCCCTTAATTAAGGGTAATTAATCAACAGTAAAGGCAGAATTTATTTAAGGAAAGAAAATCAAATGAGCAATTAGGGGTAAATAGATAGAAGTTTAATTAAGGAAATGATTAGTGAAGAATCAGTGAATATCACGGTTAATTGAATAAGGTAAGAAAGCTAATCAAGATTGTAAATAAAGGAGATAGTCAGGAATTAGCACATAGGTCTTAACATAATAAATTGATAAATCAAGAATCCAAATCAATTACTGATTTAAGGAAAAAAGTATAGGTTTACCATGAATAGGCAAAAAATGAACATAGACACATAGAATCAGTAGAAAAGTCGAACCAAGAACATTAATAGAGGCACATTAGGATAAAAAATCAAAAGATTCGAATTAGGCTAAAGAAGAATCACAGAAACCAAAGCATAGGTCAAAGTCAGTACACAAGTAACCTAGACAAACTCAGAATCCGAACAATAATGTCAAAAAATTAGGGTTTTTAGCATAAACAAGTTAGGGTTAAAGCAAACTTCATGAAATCGGTTAGAACACATAAGAAACAGAAGGTTAATCACTCAAAATTATCAAACGTTTTGGAGAAAGAAAATTTCGGGAAACCCTAGTTTGAAAATACTTAAAGAAGAAACTGGAAGGCGTGCCAACAAACAGAAGTCAAAAAACCTGAAGTATTACAGTGTTTGAAATCGGTAGTAGTAGAGGAATAAGAGAAACTTAAAGAAAAAATCATAGAAACTTGAAAACATTTCGAGTATGCAGAGATCCAAACAATAGATAGCAAAGAACCCAAAATATAGTGCTAAAATCGGTTAACAATAAAGAAACAAGAGATCTTTAAAGAAAAGTTATTGACAAACTCAGAATCCTTCCAGATCTACAAAGATCGGGACAGATTCATGTCTAAAGATTAGGGTTTTGAGGCGAAAAGGGAGGGGTAAAGAGAACCTGGTTTTGAACCGTGGAACTTAATAGAAATTACTCGCAAACCATGGACGAACCCTTGAAGAGCTTTGAACGAGATTTGGAACAAATCTCTTCGAGTTTCTTCCACAAAAACCACATAATCGAACAACCAAGGGGATATGAGACAAGTAGAGGCTTCGTACAACCATAGGTCGCCATAGATCGGACAAGGATTCAAAGGATTAGGGCTAATTTTGGGTGATGGTGATTAGGGTTAGGGGTTGGTTTTAGAGAGAACCAGAGAGGAGGGGATTTAAGGCCGGCTGTATGGGGGAAATGGCTAGGGTTTAGGGGGTTGCTTGATTGGGTTGGGAAAAGTCCTATGGTAAAAAATACCTTATTTAATTGATAAAAAAATTTTAAAAAGTGGTTAATAAATTATAAAAAATAATTTTCATGCATGAAAATATTTTAAAGTGATTACTTAATATTTTAAAAAAATAAAAAGGCTATTTTCCAGTAAAATAATGCAATAATGCATACATAGGCTATAATTGCAAAGTAATTGCAATTGTATCGTAAAAATATAGATGTAGCTATTTGTGCAATAATTGAAACTTAATACGAATGCAAATGATAAAATTAAGCCACAAAAATTATTAAAACAATTTTGTGATGCAATTTAATGATTGTTTTATAAAATAAGTGCTGGGAAAAATTAGTTAAAAATATTTAAAAATGCATAAATTGTATGAAAATACTAATTGTTGCCCATGCATAGTTTTAAAAATATTATGGGAAAATTGGGTATCAACAGCTACCCCTCTTTATTCGGAAAGGATGAAAAGAGTTTTCGGGTAATGAAATGATGGCCAATTTTGACAGATGGGATGTTTTGAAAGGAAGAGGCCGGCCTCTGATCTTTGAGCTGCCTACATATCCCTGATTTTACAGAAATCAGGTCACGTGCAGTTCTGGATTCATTGGCGGAAAATACCGATGAAGTCATTACAAGAACGGACACGAGATTTTGGAGTGGATGCAAGAGTGGTTATGGTGAATGGTCCAGGTTTGAGATAGTTGAAGGAACTAGAGCAAGGTCGCTCCTGCTAGGATAGTGGTTGCTTGTTGGTCACCTGCGGATAAAGAGGTGCTACGAACATGTATTTGTGCAAAAATTTATATATGATGCAGATTCCCTTTGGACCATGAAAGTTGTCTTCGTACGGTTAAGGATGACGTCCTCGGACCATGATGTACTGGGCCATGAGTTGTTAGGTGAGGGATTCACAGGCCATGAAATGCTGTTCTCGAGCCATGAAGATGGTGCCTTCGAAGCATGACGCCTTTGAATGATGATATGCAAATTTGAGGGTCCTCAGGCCATGGCATGGTGTCTTCCGGCTATGAGGATGATGCCTTTTAGACTATGATGCCTTTGGATAGATTGGTGATATTTCAACCCATGAGATGCAATGATATGATGCTACCAAAACAAGGCTTAGTCTTGTGAAATAAAGGGCAGAGCTTAGCCCAATCGAAAAAACAAATAGATAGTACTAGAATAGAGCAATATTTATGTAAGGAAGGACAATGCTTAGTCCCATGCAAATGTGGAGACAAGAATTAGCCTCATGCAGATATGGAGGCAGGGATTAGCCTCATGCAGACGTGGAGGCAGGGATTAGTCTCATGCAAATATGGAGCCAGGGATTAGCCTCACGCAGATATGGAGGCAAGGATTAGCCTCATGCATATATGGAGGCAACGATTAGCCTCGTGCAAATATTGAGACAGGGATTAGCCTTATGCAAATATGGAGGTATGGATTATCCTCATACAAGTGTGGAGGCAAGGATTAGCCTCATGCAGATATACGAGGAAGGGATTAGCCGCACGCAGATATGGAGGCATGGATTAGCCTCATACAAATATGGAGGCAAGGATTAGCCTCATGCGGATATGGAGGTAGGGATTAGCCTCATGCAAATATGGAGGAAAGGATTAGTCTTATGCAAATATAGAGGCAAGGATTAGCCTCATGCGGATATGGAGGCAAGGATTAGCCTCATGCAAATATGGAGGCAAGGACTAGCCTCATGCAAATATGGAGGCAGGGATTAGCCTCATGCAAATATGGAGGCAGGGATTAGCCTCATGCAAATATGAAGGCAAGGATTAGCCTCATGCAAAGAGCGAGTAGCAAATAAGAGTAGTATATTTCTTAGTTGGAGATATATTCGGTGTCTGATGGCCGGATTGATAGTGAATTTGCTTTGTGTATACATGTTTGCGAATGCTATCGCTACGTCAAATGTGCCTGCATTCAAAGAAAAATTATAAGTTTTGTGAGGGGAGGTTGGTTTGTGCTTCTGTCTGCTGGCATTGCTTTGTCCATTCTGAAGGCCTTTTCGAGTTTCCCTGGGTAACATCTGACTGTTACAGAAATAGAGTTTTCGAAAAATATGAAATTATTGATGAAAATAGAGTTATTTTAGAAACATATTGATACATCAAGTGATTTTTTAGATGGACTAGCAACTGTAAAACATTTCAGAGACATTGCAGCTTTCCCATGTTAGAAATTTTAGGGTCCTCCTCAAAATTCTTCCCCAGTTTGGTAGATGATCCTTCGGCTATTTGCGGGTAATGAGCCGTGTTGAACCTTCTTCGGAATTTTGATAATCCTTCTCAAAATTTTGCTCCAGTTTCTTAACCGATTTCTGACCATCTAGTATATGTTGGTATTGGTTGGACTTGCTCCGGAATTTTGAGGGTCCTCTTCAAAATTCTGCCCCAGTTTCAGATCTTGAGGGAAATGGAAATTTTATTATAATATGACCGAACCCATAAGGATGCCTACGTATCCCCTCTTAAACGGGAATCAGGTCAAGCGTAGTTCAATTATATCAGATGAGAGAATGTAAATAATTTAAGCATAGTATTTTTTGACTGCATTTGAATTGATTGGTTTTGTCCAGATTTCTCCATCCATATTTGAAGTATGAGTGCTACTCCTGTTAACACCTTGCGAACCATGTAAGGACCTTGCCAGTTGGGTGAGAATTTTTCTTTGGCTTCATCTTGATGTGGGAATATCCTTTTCAGCACTAACTGTCCTGGTGAAAATTGCCTTAGTTTGACCCTTTTATTAAAAGCTCTAGACATTCTGTTCTGGTAAAGCTGATTGTGACACACTACATTCATACTTTTTCCATCTATGAGGGCCAATTATACATAGTGGCTCCTTATCTATTTTGCATCGCCGAGTTCAGCTTCCTGTATGATTCTTAAAGAAGGAATCTCTACCTCGGCTGGGATGACAGCCTCAGTACCATAAACTAGCATGTAGGGGGTTGCTTCGGTTGATGTGCGAACTGTAGTGCGGTATCCTAACATAGCAAAAGGTAGCTTCTCGTGCCATTGTTTGTGGTTTTCTATCATCTTCCTTAGTATCTTCTTGATGTTTTTATTGGCGGCTTTTACGTCTCCATTCATCTGAGGTCTATAAGCTATGGAATTCTTGTGTTTGATTTTGAAAGTATCACACATGGCTTTCATAAGATCACTGTTAAGATTAGCAACATTATCAGTAACAATGGACTCGGGAACTCCGAATAGCAAACGATACGATCTTTGACAAAGTCTACGATGACCTTCTTGGTTACAGCTTTGTAAGATGCAACCTCTACCCATTTTTTGAAGTAATCAATGGCTACGAGAATAAACCTGTGCCCGTTTGAAGCAGTGGGCTCAATCAGACCAATGGCATCCATTCCCCAGGTGGCAAATGGCCAAGGTGAGCTTGTTGTATTGAGCTCATTTGGCGACACTTTTATCATATCGGCATGCACTTGGCATTGGTAGCATTTGCAGACATACTGGACGCAGTCTGTCTCCATGGTCATCCAAAAGTAATCGGCCCTGAGTATCTTCTTGGCTAAGATAAAACCATTCGTATGTGGGCCGTAGGTCCCAGCATGTACGTCCTCAAGTAGTTTAGAAGCCTCTTTTACGTCGACACATCTTAGCAATCCCAAATCGGGAGTTCTCCTATACAAGTTTCCTCCGCTGTGGAAGAAGTGATTGGACAATCTTCGGAGTGTGCGTTTCTGAGTATGGTTCGCATGCTTCGGATATTCCCCTTTCGCCAAATACTCCTTGATGTCATGGAACCAAGGCTTTCCATCCGTCTCTTTCTCTATGTGAGTACAGTAAGCCGGTTGTTTATGGATTCTCACTAGGATGGGATCAATAAAATTCTTATTTGAATGTTGTATCATAGATGACAAAGTAGCCAATGTATCGGCAAACTCATTCTGAATTCTGGGCACATGTCAGAACTCTATCTTCGTGAACCTCTTTTTTAATTCCTACACATGGTAAAGATATGACAATATCTTGGAATTCTTGGTGGCCCATTCTCTTTGTACCTGATGCACGAGCAGATTTGAATCACCGATTACCAGCAGCTCCTGAATATTCATGTGGATTGCCATGTTGAGTCCTAGTATACAGGCTTCATATTCCGCCATGTTGTTGGTGTAGGGAAATCTGAGTTTAGCAGATACCGGATAATGTTGACATGTTTTTGATACCAAAACTGCTCCAATACCTACTCCTTTGAAATTTGTAGCTCCATCAAAGAACATCCTCCAACCGTCGTATGCTTCAGTAATGTCCTATCCCACGAATGACACCTATTCATTAGGAAAATACATTTTCAAAAGCTTGTATTCTCCTCCCACCGGGTTTTCAGCAAGATGATCTGCCAATGCTTACCCTTTGACTGCCTTTTGAGTTACATAGACGATATCAAACTCACTCAATAGTATCTGCTATTTGGCTAACTCTCCTGTCGGCATGGGTTTCTGAAATATGTACTTCAAAGGGTCCATCCTGGATATGAGGTATGTAGTATAGGCACAGAAGTAATGCCTCAATTTCTGAGCTATCCAGGTCAAAGCACAGCAAGTGCGTTCTAGCAGAGAGTACCATGCTTCGTAAGGTGTGAATTTCTTACTCAAGTAATATATGGCTTGCTCTTTTCTTCCTGTCTTGTCATGTTGTCCTAGAATGCATCCGAAGGCTCCATCCAACACATATAGATAGAGTAGCAAAGGCCGCCCCGGATCTGGCGGGACCAAAACTAGTGGTGTAGATAGGTACTCTTTGATTTTGTCGAAGGCTTTCTGACAATCCTCGGTCCAGCTTGTTTCGATGTCTTTCCTCAGCATCTTGAAGATATGTTCACATATAATTGTGGACTATGCTATGAAGTGACTGATATAGTTGAGACGTCCTAGGAAGCTCATTACTTCCTTTTTACTCCTAGGTAGCGGTAATTCCTGAATGGCCTTGACTTTAGACGGATCCAGCTCGATCCCTCGACGACTGACAATGAATCCTAGTAACTTTCCTGCGGGGACCTCGAATGCACACTTTGCGGGGTTTAGTTTCAAGCTGTACCTCCTTAACTTGTCAAAGAACTTTTTCAAGTCTGCTATGTGATATGCGGCCCTCTTGGATTTGATAATGGCGTCGTCCACATACACCTTTATTTCTTTGTGTATCATATTATGGAATATGGTTGTCATGACCCTCATGTAGGTAGCCCCAACATTTTTGAGGCCAAATGGCATCATTTTGTAGCAGTATACCCCCAATGGTGTAATAAAGGCTGTTTTCTCCGCATCTTCTTCGTCCATCCAAATCTGGTGGTAGCCTGGGAAGCAATCCACAAAGGATTAGAGTTCATGCTTGGCGCAGTTGTCGATCAGGATGTGTATATTTGGCAGTGGAAAGTCTTTGGGACTTGCTCTGTTTAAATCCCGATAGTTAACACATACTCTGATTTTCCCATCTTCTTCGGAACTAGTACAATGTTGGCTAACCAGGTTGGGTACTCAACCACCCTGAGAACTTTGGCTTTGATTTGCTTAGTAACTTCCTCCTTGATTTTCAGGCTCATATCTGGTTTGAACTTTCTGAGTTTCTGTTTTACCAACGGACACATGGGATTAGTAGGTAACTTGTGATCCACTATGAACATGCTCAAACCAGTTATATCATCATATGACCATGCAAAAATGTCCTCATATTCCTTTAAGAAATAGATGTACTCCTCTTTCTCTGTTGGTGATAAGTGAATGCTGATGCGAGTCTCCTTGACGGTCTCGGCGTCCCTCAAATTTACTACTTCAGTCTCGTCCAGGTTGGACTTAGGCTTATTCTTAAAGTTTTCAACTTCCCTGACGACTTCCTCAAGTATCTCATCTTCTTCATCCGAATCACTATTCTCATGTTGCATTGCCTCGTTACATGTCACAGTCACCGGTTCATCAGGAAAAGTAACAATAATGATGTAGAAAGAAAGGTATGAAAGAGAATAATAAATAATAAAGAGCAATGCATTTGATTAATACTTAAAACGTCCAAACGAGTACGGCTCGATGGATCGAGTATTTATTTTGAAACAAGTGAATCTTAAAACAAATTACTGAAAATCTTAAATGCCTAGAATGGCTACAGGAATAAAATTTGCCAAGCTATCCAGGGACTCGACGGGCCCGAGATGGTGTGGCGGTCCAGTTCCTAAGAATATCTCCCTTCTCCACAGTCTAAATAGTGAGGCCTTCTTCTTCCTCCTCCTCTTCCTCAATTATTGCACTGTAGTCCATGTCTTCATCCTCCAAGAACAAATTCCTCATCCCTGCTAATGCTTCTTCTTCTTCTTCTGTAGTTCCCCATATTGTGTCAGCTTGGTGAAAAGTCTGATCCAAATGCGGCATCGGTTGCTCGAGATGTAATAAGGTCCATGCCATGGAGGCGACCAATCATCATACTCCTGCCATGTATACTGATATCCGAGCCCGAAGGTAGTACCTTGATGCTTTAGCTGTGTAGGCTTAGTAATACCCTGGAGATTATTTCCAAGCCCTTTGCCGGGTTCATACCAGGACCATGCCAGTATGCTTTCTATTTTTCTACTCCAATATTTGTCCTTTTCAATGACATTGACATGTTCGATGTGATGATATGTTTCTCCTCCTAACCTTCTTCTATTTCCAATAACCGGGATGGTTTGACTGGTGTAAATAGGGTTACTCTCATCTCCGTGAATGATCACTTCCTGATAGTTCCATTCAAATTTCATGGCTTGATGTAGTGTGGAAACCACGGCCCCGACGTCATGTATCCATGGTCGGCCCAATAGAAGATTGTATGAGGCTGATATGTCGAGCACCTGAAATTCAACGTCAAACCAAGTTTGCCCCATCTGCAGAAAAAGATTAATTTCCCTAATCGTGGCCTTTTAGGACCCATCGAAGGCTTTCACGTTCATGCTCCCTGCCCGTATTTTATGGAAACCTTTTCCCAGTCTTTTCAGAATATCCAAGGGACAAATATTGAGGCTTGAACCTCCATCAACCAAGACCTTGGCAATGAACTTGTCTTCAAATTGCACTGTGATATGCAATGCTCTATTGTGATTCAACCCTTCAGACGGCAACTCATCTTCGTGGAAGATTATCTTATGACTTTCTAGCACTTGCCCTACCATATTAGCCATCTCTTCGCTGGTGATATTGTTGGGCACGTAGGCTTCACTCAACACCTTCATCAAAGCATTCCTATGTGCCTCTAAATTTTGCAACAGTGATAGTATGGATATATGAGGTAGGGTTTTGTTCAAATGATCAATGACAGAATATTCCCTTTTCTGCACTTTCCTTCCAAGGTCATCTGGTCATGTTTCAATAACAGCTGCTTGGTAGCAGCATCCTTACTTGGTCCTCCCAAGTGTTCAGGTGTATAGATTCTCCCAGTCCTGGTTATTCCTTGCGCAACATCGGATTCTTCCATCTTTGCCTTCCTTTTTTGCCTAGCCTCGACAACATAATCCCAGGGTATTGCTTTTGAGTTGAAAGGAGGTGTGGTTGATACTGTCACCGTGAAAGGTATGGCCACTTCCCCTTCAAATGGAATAGGGGTGGCCGCAGGCAGAGTTACTTCTACCTCAATAGAGCTGATGCAGTTATCTCAACTTCGATCGGTGACTGAGTCTGTACTACAATGAGAGTGAGTGTGAATGCAAGTTTAAAGTCATCGCCTTCTCGAATAAGCCCGATTGACCCTTCAGGATCCCACTCTTTGTTCGTCTCTATTACATGTACCCCACCACCTCTAAGATTAGGGAGAGGGTTGTTGCGGACATTGGGCATGAATTTCTTCACCTGTATGACCTTGTTGTCACTCAGCATCTAGATCTTATCTTTCAACGTTCGACATTCGTCAATGGTGTGCCCTTTCATACCGGAATGGTATGCATAGGTTTTGTTTGGGTTAACCCATTGGGATGGGTTCTCTAATGCCACAGCAAGAATAAGGGTGACATAACCAGCGGCTTTCAACTTTTCATACAGCTGGTTGATGTGTTCAGCAATAGTAGTGTACTGTCTGGGTGGCTTACGGTCAAAAGTTAGTCGTGGCCTTGGAAAATTTTGGCGAGTTGGAGGTGATTGGAAATGGGATGGTTGGGAATTATAGGTATGATAGGCAGTGGCTGGTTGGGAATATCTAGGAGATGAGGGTTGATATGTGGGTGGTGGTGCTTGGTATGTGGGTGGAGGTGTTTAATATGTAGTGGTGATTTCGGGCCTTGAGCTACCATTATTTCCCCAATGTCTCTTTTCTTTGATATGCCGCCTGATTGCAATGCCTTATTTGTAGCATGTAATGCCTCAAAATTCGTTACCATCCCGCTTTTGATGCCTTCTTCGATTCTTTCTCCGAGTTTGATGATATTAGAGAATTTATGATTTTCGATAACCATCAACCTTTCATAATACTGCAAATCTTATGCTCTAACGAAGAACTTGTTTATCTGTTCCTCGTCCAAAGGTGGCTTGACCTTGGCCGCTTTCGACCTCCAACGAGTAGCATACTCGCGGAAGGTTTCGGTGAGTTTCTTCTTAAGATTCAGGATGTAGAAAACATCTGGTGCATCTCTGTATTGAACCTGAATCGGTCCATGAAATCCGACACCATACTCACCTAATTGGACCATTTCTTAGGATCTTGACTGATGTACCAGGACAAAGCATCTCCCATAAGACTCCTCATAAAGAGTTTTATCCGAATCTTTTCGTCTTTTTCGACCCCGACAAGCTTGTCACAATAGGTCCTCAGATGAACCCTGGGATCACCTGTACCATCAAACATCTCGAACTTGGGAGATTTGTATCCCTCTGGCAGTTCTACATCTGGCTGTATGCATAGGTATTCATAGTTCAAACCTTCTATTCCCTTGTCGCCTTCGACACCCTAAACTCGACTTGTCAGTTTCTTGAGTTCTTCAGCCATGTTTTGAATGAGCAGGTCCTTCTCGGAGGATTCTAGTGTATAGGAGATTGGTTGGATAGAGTGAGGTACAGTTTCTATGTATATGGGGTTGTTTTGGTGAGTGCCAGGTGCCTGGGTGTAATGGTGGTCATTGGTAGAGTTTTGAGGGTCAGGAATGGGTTGTGGTGTATTCTGGGGAGTATGATAAGTGGCGGTTGGTGGGTACTGAATTGGTTGATGGTGGTGTTGTGGTGGAGTTGGTATTGGTAGGGGATTGAGATTTTGGGGTGGGGTTGCATATTGATGCGGTGCAAGAGGGTTTTGCAGATGTTGGTTTGGTGTGTTTTGGGGAGGTGCCAGGTTCTTTGTATTTTATTGGTTGATGTCGGGGACATTCAAGGTGAGTGATAAGTTTGCCAAGTTATGGACCTGCTCAAGCTCTCCCTGTAGCTCCAATATCTTTTGTTCCAACCTCAAGACTAGATTGTTTGGTGCCGGAGTACTCCGACTATCTGAAGTTTCTGCGTTCTCAATGTTATCCTTTCAAATACCACTTAAGTCATCCATTTTTGCTTTTCCCTTGCCTTTTGTATTACTTGGCGGAGGAGGAGGTGGAGGGCCTCTAGATCTGGTGTGATATGCTGACGATGCCAGTATGAGCGAACCAACCTTAGGGGATGGGAATAAGAAATAAAAAAAACAAAAGGTAAACAAATCAGTAAGGATTCTGAAATGTTCGCAATATTTAAATACATATTGCGGGAATGTAAATTTGTGTCCTAATTTTGGAGCCTCGTTGTACCCGAGGTAGGCCTAGCGATAAATAAATTTGGAGAGCCTTGTTATATTTGAAAGGAAAGCAAATAAATCTAATCTACTTGGTCCCAGAAGGACCCTCTCCAGACTGGATGCTTTTATCGATAAACTCTCCCAGCTCGCGTAGGTTCAGCAGCAGGAATGCCCTTGCAAGATGCCCTCCTTTGTTTCCTTCAACGTTCTGGCAGTCAGTGACCCTTTTTCTCATCTTCCCTTCCAACTCCATTAAACTGTACTCCAGATATTCCAGCATTTTGTTGGATTTAACAGCTCTTTCTTTCCACCCGTTAATCATCTCCATATCAGCCTTATGCAGTGCCATATGCTCGGTTTCGGACTCTCGAACTCTTTTCCACAGCTTGTTGTACTTCACCTCTACCTCAGCAACCTTGTCTATAACCGTGTTTCCTGGCCCAGCCCTTTGCTCAACGACCCCTATTATGTTGTCCTCCAACCACAAAGGGTAAAGGTGTGAGTGGCCCGTGTGATATTGGTCTGGCTCAATAGTATCCTTCTCCACAATAATCTTTAAAGTCCCTATATGTTGCACTTCATTCTTATATGGGATGGCGTCACCTTGGAAACTGTCTCTGAAGTGACACATTTTAGCGACCCGTGGTATGATTTGTCTCTTGCCTGCTTGTCTCATAACCCTGAGAGGAGAGTAAGGGTATATGCCCCTCAACCCTATCAACACCAAGTGCGGAAAATCCCTGGATCTGATGATGAATTCATCGGTAAGGAACCACTCGAACATCCACTGGACTTGATCCTCGATCCAATTTTCAAAAAGCTGTACCCATCCAACAACATCCTGGCTGAGCAAACATGTCTGGAATGTAGTTCATTCTTTTGGGATGATGGAAGGCTATGTGATCATTCCACGGCCTTTGTGGAAATTCTTGACGGTATTGTCCTTTTTGGAGATGTTGTAATAACCAGACCTGTAGCAGCAAGTTGCAACCCTCGAAGAACCTGAACCACTTTTGACATCGCTCCAAAGCCCGGTACATGTCTGCAACGATCATAGGGATGATAGTGTATGTCTCTCCCTCGATCCCATCCATCAGAGTTTGGTCACCATGGCCAGCCTAGTATGGATCCTATACCCATGGATTGAGAATACCAGCATGCCCAAGAAACACATAATAAACACGAAGACCCTACGATGAATCCAACCTAAAGAAGTGATTGAGAACTCATCATAAAAAATATGGTAGGAGCTGCTGTGACCGTATCTTTCATAAAGGAACTTAAAAGGTATGTCGGAGTCCTTTAGGCATTTTAGGTTGTCATTTTTGTTTAGCCCCATCATTTAGAAATCCCCTAGCAGTGCGATTTTCAGGTGCTAATAGATTAGGGATGTCCCAGCAAATCCTCCTATTTCTTCTAGGAGAGGAGTCATTTCTATGTTTCCAAATCGGAACACAGCCCTTTCCTTGTCCCAAAACATAGTTGCAGCCTCGATCAGCATTTTGTTGAGCTGAAGATCCATCAGAGAAGACAAGTTTCCCAAGACTCGTTTCACATAGTTTTGGTCACATGAAGGAAGATCCCTCCACCAATCTAGCAATAGTGAGGGTATGCTAACCATACCAAATCTGGGAACTTCGTACCTCATTTTATGCAAGACAAAGAGAGTTAAGCTCTTTCCCTCTCCAGGTTCATCTATTTATACAGTAATGATTAGTATATTGACACTTATTTCTCCAAATTAATGCACATAATCGTGGTTGCGTCCATTGGGATTATGAAAAACCTGATGGACTTTTGGATAAGGCTTGTATTAAAGGGTTATTATGCAGACAACATATTTACCCGACTAGGTTTTACCATGATGCATGTACAATTAACTAGAGTAAGGCTGCTATAGAGGTCTAGACTGGGACCCTCAAGCGGACAACTTGAGGTGGAAAGGCACAGAACCGTCAAACGCACCGCTGATCGACTAGTTTTACCGCAAATACACCTTTCCGAATTTAAAGGGTGATATATAGGAAGAGCGCATGCACTCATCAAGCGTTGCAATAGGCATAATTACGCATGAGTGGAATATAATGTTGAGCATGATTTATGCAACAATAAATAGCATGTTGTCAAGTATTTGCACATAAGAAATGATAAATGTGATATTTAAATAATTGAAAGATGGTTACAGAAAGGAAAACAAAGAGACAAGTTAGTTTCAGGAATAAAAGAATCATAAATGCTTGAAAATAGACAGTTAAATTCAAATAAGAGGAAAGAGTACATGGGATAGAGCATGCTTGGACTAATTCACAAAAGATAAGTTCGTTATGGTAAGAGCCTAAAAATATCCCTAGCAGAGTTGCCAAGCTGTCGCGCCCCCTTTTTCCCTCGTGGGAGTCCGAATTTCGACGTTCATGGGGGAAATAACTCATTTCCTTTCGGGAATTGGGTATTTGAAGAGTCGCCTCCTAACGGATTATGGTGCGTTAGGGCACCTAGAGTAATTAACTCATGGACTAGTTTGCATTACTAGAGATTATGGTAAGGGATCGAAATAACCTTGAGGGGAAGGTGTTAGGCACTCATCGCGGTCCACAACGGTGGGTCCCAACCGAACTTAAACTATGTGAATTAGTCCTTTTACAAATAAACAATTTCAACACGTATCCTCAAATAAAGGCATATTTTCATATTCTAAATACCTGTATGATTCAAGTAATGAAAACAAGGGAAAAGGTTTGAACAATTTGCACATATGTAAAGAAAAGTAAATTCATTTTTGACAACGGGAGTTGGAAAAGAGGGGTCCTAGGTTGGTTAGCCTACAGGATCATACCCACACAATGCCTAGTAATCATTCCTCGATGAGGGGCTACACATGACATTAGCGCGTAGTCATCATATCCTTTACTACCCAATTCCCTCCCCTTGGTCATAGCCTAAAGCGTTTTAGCAACCTTTAAAGATATCCTATGCGTGCACTACCCATCCCTTCCTTGTGGCCCTAGAGGTAGTTAGGATCTCTAATTTAGGTAGTTCTAGACCATCCTAAGGTACTTAAAGGAGAAAAATCTAGGCGTCAATCAAAACAGTTAGGACTGTATTAAAGAGAACAATTAAAGGCTCACATTTTACCTCCACAAATAGAATAAGTAAGTGCACGTCTTAAACAATAGTTTCAGGTATTTAAGAGAAAACCTTAGAACATGATATCTAGGTGAGCAGAGAGTACACAACATTGAATTAGAACCAAAGTGTCAAAGACCTATTTAGTTTGCCTACTGATTTTAGACCGGTTGAATATGAGCAGTTACAAATAGCAGAGCATAGTTTTATAGTTGCAGGATTTTAATCACCTTATAGGCTTGCCTAGGCGCATAATAGTGATGTCCTATGAGCATGGTATCTATTACTCATTAGGAATGCAGTAAAATAGTAAACAATTTTAAACGGGGAATTTGAATCCTACATGCATGCTTTCTAGTGATATTGATTAACTTGAAAAGAGTAGGTTATTTAATTAAACCGATTTAGAACTTATCTGTATGAGTTAAGCTGATTTTAAATCTGACTAAACTGGTTTTAGATCCTATAGGAATGATTCCTAATGGAACATAAGGCGTAGCAAGTAGAATTTATTTGACCAAAGCGAAATCCCTATAGGCATGATTTCTATCACAACTAATTTTAAATCCTATAGGCATGGTATCTAATTATTAAAAACTGATTTTAATCTTATATGCATGATGTCTAAGTATATAAAAGTAGAGCAAGCAGCATTCATTAAAACCAAAGCAGATCATATAGGCATATTCTAACAAATACATGTGAACCAAACGAGCCCCTATAGGGATGTCATCTAACAACACATTTGAATCGAAATGGACCCTATATGCATGTTATCTACCTAATTTTACCCATAATATACAACTACCTACCCTTATTCACTAATTACCCTAATGTTTGTTTACAATAATTATTACAGATAAAGAATTGAATATAAATTACATAAATAGAATAGAAATTAAGCTATAGGGAGCCTGAAGCAGGACGAAAACAATCCAGGTGTACCAACCCTTCACTAGTCTCAAATGCCCAAAGTTTCATAGCCCAATTCATGTCTAGGTGTGTCAGATTTCCCTAACGACCTCAAGGACCCCGAGCAGTGCTCACACACAGACTTTCCTCAAACAAAGACTGATTATGTGCAGTGTAGAAATGTCAACCCTGATATGCCAGAGTTCAAAGAGATCTCAAGGGTCTCAAAGCAGTACACATATCATAGGGGCAGGACTTAGTGTTCTAAGAGTAATGTGAGGGTGCATAATGATTTGAAAGAGTTTAGTAAGCAGTATAAAGAAAGGTCTTAGGAGTGAAAAGAGTTTTTCTAAAAACCTATACTGGTTTGAATAAACAGTAGTTGGAAAAGCATGAAAAGAATATCTTGAAATCAGAATACCAGTCCCAAAATAGCTTCAGAAAACACTTTGGCAAACAGACTTCACACAGGGAGAAAGAGGTAGGGGACACCTAGAATGCACCTTAGTGATAGCAAACAAATACACAGATTCCTCAAGAAGTTAAGGAATTGACAAGTTAGTTACAAAGATATGTTGAGAACACATGGGTCTTAGACATGACCAATACACACAACTAGAGTACCCTTGAAAGGGTTACATGTCTTAATAGGATTTCATTAGACTTGAACAAACTAGACAGGTACTTCATGAAGCATTCTAAGTTTTAGAAATACTAATCACATGTAGAACAAGTAGAATTTAGAAATGCTAGGTGAGACAGTAAACACACAATGCAACTTAGACATACTAGTGAACAAATTATCTAAAGCGGGATTGGCATGCTAAATAGTATACTAGTTATAGCTTTTAACAGAATAAACTTAAGCATACTGAGTGATACAGTAACTAGGTAGTGTAATCTAAGCATGCTGGTTACATATTGAGCATATGACAGTAGAATAGCAAATAGAACTGGAAATCACAATTAATGACTGCAGCAATAAAGAAAACACATAGTTTTAGAATGAGAATTGAATCAGAACATACCAGTTAAGGAAAGAATATAGAGTGTAGAGCAGAGATGGTGCAAATAGCCAGCCTTGGGTTACAGTCGGCTGGGTTAGTGAGAATTATAAGTAACAGAAGAGAATAGAGAGATTTTTTAGAGTGTGAAAGTGTAGATGAATCAGTGTTCGTGTCCAGAAGCGAGGAGTAAAGGAGAATATATATAGTAGTTAAGAGCAAGGAAAATAAGGTAAAGGGAATCAACCCTTCTGCAATAAAGGAAGTCACAAAATCAATTTACACCAATTAGTATAATCACAGAAACTTGAAAACATTTCAAGTATGCAGAGATCCAAATAGTAGATAGCAAAGAACCCAAAATATTGTGCTAATATCGGTTAATAGTAAAGAAACAAGAGATGTTTAAAGAAAAGTCATTGAAAAACTCAGAATCCTTCCAGATCTACAAAGATCAGGACAAATTCATGTCCAAAGATTAGGGTTTTGAGGAGAAAGGGAGGAGTAAAGAGAACCTTGTTTTGAACTAGATATTTGAACCGTGGAACTTCAATAGAAATTACTCGCAAACCATGAACGAACCCTTGAAGAGCTTTGAACGAGATCTGGACCGGATCTCTTCGAGGTTCTTCCACAAAAACCACATAATCGAACAACCAAGTGGATAAGAGACAAGTAGAGGCTTCGTACAACCATAGGACGCCATAGATCGGACAGGGATTCAAAGGATTATGGTTGATTTTGGGTGACGACGATTAGGGTTAGGGGTTGGTTTCATAAAGAACCAAAGAGGAAGGGATTCAAGGGCGGTCGTATGGAGGAAATGACTAGCGTTTAGGGGGTTGTTTGATTAAAAAGGCCGTATGGAGGAAATGACTAGGGTTTAGGGGGTTGTTTGATTAAAAAAGGCAAGTATTGGAGTGGACCATTGATCTAAAGGATCAACAACTATGATTTGATGGGGATCTTGGGTCGGGTAGGTGCAGATTTGGGCTTGGGTGGATTGGGCTGGTATTAAAGGGGTATTGGGCTGGTATTAAAGGGGTTAAAATTGGGTTGAGCAATTAGGCTAAATTTGAAAATAGGGGCCATTTGTTAAATACCTTATTTAATTGATAAAACAATTTTAAAAAGTGGTTAATAAATTATAAAAAATGATTTTCGTGCATGGAAATGTTTTAAAGTAATTGCTTAATATTTAAAAAAAATATAAAAGGCTATTTTATGATAAAATAATGTTATAATACATGCATAGGCTATAATTGCAAAGTAATTGCAATTGTATCCTAAAAATACAGATGTGGCTATTTGTGCAATAATTGAAATTTAATATGAATGCAAATGATAAAATTAAGCCACAAAAATTATTAAAACTATTTTGTGATGCAATTTAATGATTGTTTTATAAAATAAGTGCTGGGAGAAATTTGTTAAAAATATTTAAAAATGCAAAAATTGTATGAAAAATACTAATTGATGCATAGTCATAGTTTTGAAAATATTATGGGAAAAATGGGGTATCAACATTAAATGGACTGATTTGTGAGCCATCGGATGGGTTACCTTCTCATGCTTGACTATGTGCGCTCTTGTTATACTCGTGATCTGCCTTTCATCATTTAGCCTTGCTTTGTCATTTTTATATTTCCTTTATTTTGTTTGGCTTGCTAGTTTTATGTGGTTTGGACAGATGTTTTGGTTGAATGATGATTTGCCTTCCAAATATTTTGTTGAATGCTTGTATGATCGTGGGAAGTGGGAAAAGGCCAAAGCCCATTAGTGATTAATTTGTTCACTCTTTAGGAATTGGGCTTGGTCAATTGCATGAAATAAGAAGTTAAAAGGATATGAGCATGAAATCTCTTTTAGCGAAAGTGCTCCATAATCACAGGACTTTCACGCATAATCTCAAAGTAGTTTAGTAAAAGAGAAATTTTTGTTCCTATACCATATAGAAAACTATATTACCAAATATGTTCAAAGTTTGCATATTACCCTTCATGTTAATAGTATTTCTACATAATATATACAATGCATTAAATAAGGAATCATTATAGCTGTAGGATTCCTTATTTAAGTGAGCTAAAAAAGGGGAATTAAGTATTTTCCAGATCTTCCAACGCAAATCACGCACAGTAATCACTATCGTATACTTCGTTACAAACTTCCAGTACTCTATTTTTTGCGCTAAACTCAGTTTCAACATTTTCTCTGACTTCACAAATAAAAATCGACAAAATCTTCGACAATTCTTCTGTAACAAAAACAATTATGGCGAAAATACCAATTATACTACAATCGAATGAGAATTGGGATAGCTATGGGAGATTTAGAGAATTCGAGGTCGATGGCATTGTAGTCGATGACGATGCGACTTATTGTCTATTGATTTCTACAATAGCACAACAATTAATGATTGATACATCCGAAAAAATTATAGAAATCAAATACATTATCAATGAGCATTGTCCTCCAATGGAAATTAGGAACGATATGGGTGTTCGTGTATATATGGAGACGAAAAAGGAAAACAAAAACTTAAGATCATATCCGCTATGTATAACTGTTCGCGATTTCAATATGGAATTGAGTATCACCAATGATAACACAACTGTAGGTGTGCGATGTTATTTTTTCTATGAAATTCTGGTAAAATGTAAATGAACTACAATTTATCTACATTGTATCTACAAATAAACTACTTATATATATCAGTATGGATTTCTGTAATATCTACAGAATTTCTAGATTTATTCTACATTAAAACTACAAAAAATTGAAAAATTAATATGAAGTACTGAATTTCAACCTTTCTACAATTTTTTTACAAATTGGTGATAACAATATTTATATTTATTTTCATGCAGGTTCATCTGGAATACTAACGTTACTTGATATGCCAACATCTCCTATTATAGAGGAATATGAAAGTATAATAATAACAGATAGTACACCAAGTTCTATTGAAGTAGGACAAGTATACCAAGACAAGGAAACAATTGCAACTACAATGAAGCACTATTCTATCATGCACAAGTTCCAATTCAGGGTTAAAAGATCTAGTGCTAGAAGGTATGAACATATGAATAGTCAAATATTATTATTTTTTAATTTTGTAGTTTATTTGTGATTTTTTACTTCTTCAGTTTTCCTTGTGATAATGTTTAGCAAAATTGTAGTTAAATTATAGTTATATTGTATTTATTATTGTATAATGTGATTGTTAAGCTAAAACAAGTTTTTTTAATCTAAATTTTAACCCATTGTTTAAAATGTATTTATTTTGTAGCTACTGACTGATATGGTGTTGGTGAAAACTGTACATGGAACTTCGAAGCAACTAGCATAAATGATTCTGCAATGTTCAAGGTCAGAAATTTCGACAAACAACACACATGTTCTTTAATGGACAATACATTCATACAACGCAAACCTACTGCCATGGTAGTTGGTAGCATGGTTATTCCAAAATATTCTGATCCTAAGACAATTTACACCCCAAAAGTTATTCAATTTGACTCGTTGTCTGAACACAGCGTGAATCTAACCTACATGCAAGCCTGGAGAGCAAAGGAAAAGGCTTTACAGTTTTTGAGAGGTCATCCTGCTGACTCCTACAACAAATTGCCTAGTTATTTGTATATTCTAGAGAAGACTTATCCGGGGTCTGTAGTTAAATTGAAGAAGACAAACGATGACTGTTTCTTGTATATATTTGTTGTGATTTGTACGTCAATCAGTGGTTGGGAATATTGTAGGCCAGTTGTAGTAGTTGATGGGACCTTTTTAAAGTCAGCATACAATGGAATAATGCTAACAGCCAGTACAATAGATGCAGCAGGTACTGAAGTTTTATTAGTAGAAATATTGTAGCTTGTATTCTTTTTTAGTACTTGCAGATTAATTGTAGATATATTGTAGTTTGTATATATATGTCTTCTTCTGCATTTTTACTGTAGCCAATTAATTGCTTATTGCCACATAATGTAGGTACCATATTACCATTGGCATATGCGGTTGTTGATTCAGAGAATAATGTATCATGGAAGTGGTTTTTTGAGCAATTCAAGCTCGCGTATGGTGAAAGAGCAAACATGTGTGTTGTTTCGGATCGGAATGAGAGTATCTTGAAGGCAACATTTATTATTTATCCCGGCATGCCACATTATTCATGCATGTGGCATATTTGGACAAATATATGGGCAAAGTTCAAGAAGGAACATCTTAAGCTAAGTGAATTATACTTTGCCACAGCGCGGTCATACACACTTGATGAATTTAATGAAAGGATGTCAAAGATTGAGGAGATTGACCCCCGTGTTAAAGCATACTTATACGATATTGGATATCATAGATGGTCTCGAGTACATGCAACGGTGAATAGAACTTGGACTATGACATCAAACATTGCAGAGTCGTTGAATGTTGTAACAAAATATGCAAGAGAGTTGCCGATAGTAGAATTATTAGAGTATATGAGGACCCTTCTTGAACGTTGGATGAAAGAAAAATTATTGAAAGCAAAGGGTACATTCACATACCTTGGATACAAATTCAACAAAGAGTTGGATGACAACAGAACATTGTCGCACAAGCTTAGAGTAAGATCTGATTATTTATTGAATCAAATTCATAAACAACACAACATAGTTTTTTTGTTGATATTTTGCAGATATTTTGTATATAGCTTGATTTTAACCATATATGAATTGTTTTTTTGTTTGTAATGTACTCGTAGGTGAGGGCTTCAACAGACTACATCCATATAGTAATAGATGGTGTGAGGTGCTATATTGTTTGTCTTGAAAACAAGAAATGTAGTTGTGGGCAATTCTAGCTTGATGAACTACCTTGTCCACATGCTTTGGCTGCTTTAAGACAAAGGGATGAGTCCTTTGAAGAATATTGTTCTCCTTATTACACAAGGGCGAACCTCTTGTGTACGTATGAAATACCAGTAAATCCGCTGCCTGATGAAAGCAAATGGAATGTGCCACAACATATAACTGAAAAAGTAGTAAATCCACCTAAAGAAGGGAAAAGGCAGCCAGGAAGACCTCAGAAAGAAAGATACAAAAATATGATGAAATAAATTCAAAGAAGTACAAGGTTTCATGCGACAACTGCGAAGGAGAAGGGCATAACAAAAGATCTTGCAAGAATGCACCCAAAATGAAATAAAATTTAATGTAGTTAACAAAATATTTGATGAAAATTTGTTGGTTAGTTCTGGATAACAGATGTTGATGTGTAATCGTTGTTTTTTTAAAGATCATAATGTAGTTAGTTAGGATGTTTCTATAATGAGATAATACTTTCATATATTGATTTGTTTATGAATGTTTTCTATATATATAATCTATAACTTTTTTACTATATATGGAATCCTTTACATAATTGTAACTTTTTTACTATATATGGAATCCTTTACATAGTTGCTAATGTGTTTTTGCAGTTTATCTACAATAAAACTACTAAAAAAATACATTATCGGGAATTTACAGAGTATATACATTATAAATCTATAGGAAAGTAGTTAAAAACCAAGCCATATTGTAGATGAAGTATTGTTTACATTCAACAAAATAAATATAAAAGAAACAAAACACACTGTTATAATAATCTACAAAATATCTACAAATACAACTACAAAACAACTACAAAATATCTGTAGCTGACGTAAAATATAGATTAAAATTCTGGTAGAAAGAAGCTTTATGGTGGAAATAATGTAGATCAGAATAACTGTATAAAATTTCAGTTGGAAAGGATTTAAATGCTAAAAATAATGAAGATCAAGTACTGTAAAGATTCAACAAGTGAATGTAAACCCAACAGAATGTTTCCATTTGAACTACAATACTGGATAAGGAAAAAAAACAAAGGCTACTATAATTGTAGCACAAGTCTGCTACAATTAAAACAAACTAAAATGTTCAAACAATTGTCTACCATCTTTCTTATAAACTAGCATCAACTACACAATTGTACTACATGTTCCATTCAAAAGATTACAACTACTACTTCTTCCTCTGGACTCGTGTTTTCTCATTCAAAGCTGGTGCACCTTTCCTCCTTGCCAATTTGCCTGTCACCTCACTATCACTAATTGCCCCAAGCTCTTGCTTCTTTCTAGCATACTCCCAAAGTAACGCTCCATAGTGTCTACGGTGTTAGTCAGTATCAGAAAGGTCTTCTGGGGGAATTGATAATTCTCCAATACTAACATACTCTGCAAAGGCAGCAATAAATACACCACAATCTCTACAAAAAGATAACAAAATGTCAATATTTACCAAACCATCAGAAAAAATGGTTAAATGTATAGAAAGAAAGAAGAATTTTGTTACATTGATCCTTCTTTTTGCTGTGGTATCTCTCCGACTATCCACTAAATGTTAAGAGGGTCGGTAACAGCTTTCTCAATGTATGCTTTTGTATTCTTGAAGTTGATGTCTTTTCGCTTCCCATAAAACCCGGTGCATGACAAATACAAAGGGATAATAATAGAAAACTTGTCGACACAAGATTCAACAATAGGGTGATTGTGTGAAGAGACCATGGAATCATACGCATAAAGACACCTTTCTGCAATGTCAAAAACAACCAACATCCAGTGGAATTTTTCTACAATGTTGACGGGCATGATGACATAATCAACTTCATCCCATGCAACATTTGCGAGTAGTCTATACCCCAATATATATTCTGCTAAACATCCCGGGGTTTGACTACAGAAAACTTCTTTTCTTGAGGAGAATTTTGAATTTTTCATAAATATGATCAATCCTAGTCTTGAAAACACAATCTGTTGTATTAATCTGAGGTTGTTGTGGGGGCCATACTTGCTTGTTTTTCTCAAGTAATACATTATAACATTAATGTGCTGCAACAAAAACAGATTGCATTTATACTACATGTTATCTCAAAAAATTCTACACAAAACTACAAAGTATCTACAATACATCTACAATCAGAATACAAAGCATCTATTCATTCAGAAAATACAAAGTATCTATAATTTATCTACAAAAAAAACTACAAATTAAATACATTGAATATTACCGAGTCGTTAATGACTTGTCCTGGGTGTGCAAGGGAAAAGAACCACTCCTTCTTGTCAAACTTTTCAACTCCAAGATCCAACCATGGCTTAATTTGGTTGTCCTTTATAGAATACAGAGCCTTCCTCCTATATAAACCAATAGAAATTAAAATAAAATTGTTGAAAGAAGTGGATGTGTAAACGATGAATACAGGAATATAAGTGTCAAATTGTGCAACCTAACCTCTTTGAATGTGTGTCGGTACCATTGTATAACCACTTGTGGAATTGATCCAACAACTCAGGGTCTACATTTTGACCAATAACACTAGTAAACGGGTGCTTGAGGTGGAATATTAGAGGTCCAACCGAGGTACTGCCACTAGAAGAGTATAAAGGGAGAAATGGTGATCGGGCATACTTTCCCGGCTGCCTTGTTCTACCTTGATGCACGGGTGTTGTTTCATCTTGTATAGGCTCGCCGAACTTAACCAACTGGGAGAAGTTATCAGACAGCTCGAAATCATCAAGCGTAACCTCCTTCTTCTCACCTCCGAATTCTTCTGAATCACCTACATTCACATACTCTACCTCTTCACCTACATTGTCATCTTCCGGATTCTGCTGTTTTCTTTGAGCTGCTACTGTCACTCCACGAATTGGAGATTGTGCATGCAGATCTTCCCTCTCTGAAACACCATGTATATATAACTTAATAGAATGGTAAAAATATTGAAACAAAAAGAAAATATCTCTGAAAACAATTTCAAATCTGCATTCTCTTCATCAACAACCCCTTCAAAATGTGTATATAAATCAACATGTGCTGGATGATTTTCTTCACCATGCGCACATTCAACATGTTATGTTTTTTTATTAAAAATATTAAATAATACTGGATAGTTTTGGCTTGACAATTTATGAAGATATGAAGGTGTGTCATAATATGTACATAAATCTGTATTGCTGTGTAAATAAGCTGGAATTAATTGTATATATTTTGTATATATAATGTAGACAAATTGTAGTTATGTTGCAAATATTTTGTAGTTATTTTGTAGATGTTATGTATGTAATTGTAGATATATTGGAGATATATTGTAAATACCTATTTTGCTGGGGCTGACCTGCATTGTTTCACCACTATTGAACTGAAATTGCTGATTGTTCTTGTCTTTTGGTTGGTTAGTATTTTTGGTTGAACTCCCAGCAAACTGTAAGTTTTATATTAGTTAGGATATATATTTTAGAGGTGACATAAATAGTTTTGTTAATATGATTAAGATTCAAATGTTACCTTTACATCAACTTGATCATTTGGATTGTTTATCACCTGCAAAACAGTCTTGACTAATTCCTTTATTAGGTCTCGAAGGCTACCTAGTTCTTCAAATACATCTTCCCTAAGTTTTTCAAGCTTTTCATCGACCTACATAATAAAAAATATATAGTTACCTATAGAAATATGTATTAAAATACAGATATACTATTATATAAAAATCAGAATGCTTTATTAGGACTGCATGTTACCTTCTCAACACCTCTTTTTAACTTTTTTATTTTACGAAGAATAGACTCCTTTTCCTCTTTTCCAATTGATTCTTTGGGTTCCAATGGAGGGGCACCAACTTTTGGATTCTCAGAAACATGTTCCACCTCTTCAATTATGTACTCAACTTTATCAGGCAAAGACATCACTGAAAGCTCTTCAGGTGATTCATTTATGTTGGTGAACTGAATGATGAAAAAAATAAATTAACTTGTTTGAGACAGAATATGTATACAAAATGTAGATATTTTGTAGATACATTGTATTATAATGAATAAAGACCATTTACCTTCATCCATTCAGGCTTGATCATTTTGCCTTCAATCGCAGCTAACCAAATCTGACCCTTAGCAGCTGACCAATTTAGTATGCGAGGGATTGAATTAGAAATCTTTGTAGCTATATCAATGTTGACGGAGGAGTAACACTCATAAAACTATACTTGCATGGCTAGTGGGAATCCTCGAATGAGATAAGAATGAACGGAAGGATTTAGCCTGTGCCTAACAGATTCAATCAGGTGTCTGTAAGACTGAACACCCCATGGAAATGACTCGTACTGATCGGATTCAACCAAATAAAATCTAAAATGATCTACCAACCCAATATAGTCTCTCTCTGAAGGACAAATGAAGTATTCTATGAGATATAGAATACATAACTTGGCTGCATCCTCATGATTCACCCATCTTTTGGTTGTTACTATCTATTTTAGGTATGTCTTCTCCCCTTTTACTTTGTTTAGAAAGTAACTGCTATATTAACTTACTAACATAACTAGGAGTGTAACCAAAGTCTATCACCTCAGTATGACATCTAAGACTAGTTATTACTGCAAACTTTCTTAATCTAAAATTTAACCTCTCGCCTTTTAACTCAGCTGAAAAATAGGAAGCATCAGATGATTTCAATTCATACTTCATAAGAAGATGAATAGCTTGATTTTGCATGCATATATTGGGAAATGACAGTAAATAACCAAAACATGTCTTCTTGAATAGCTTCAAACCATTTGGAGATAAAAGCGCTTTAATTTGGCTAGGAATGCTAGGGTCACATAATGTCTGGAATCTAAGCACCCCATAATCAACATTATGGGATGCAAAAAAATGTCCATTCTGCAAAATTCAACAAATGTAATCTAACATTAATACAGTAATTAAAAAGCACTGATACATTTGTATGTTTCTACAAAATAACTTCAAAATTATACAATATAACAACAATGTTAAAATAGATCAACAAATCTACAATTAAACTACAAAATTAAGACAAATAATTTCACATTATTTCAGTGCTTAAAAACATAGATACATATGCAATTTATATACAATATTTCTACAAAAATCTACAAATCAAAAAAACCACAGAGTTGTAGATGTTTACCAACTAAAACAGGCGAAATAAGTACTGAAGAAATTAAAAAATTCTTACCTTCACCAGTGAGTGTTTTCGAACATTTTGAGGAGTTTTAGCACTAGGGGCTTTTTTTGAATTTTTCTTCTTTTTGGGAGTTTTTGAACTGGGAGCCACCTTAGCTTTCTTTCTAGGTTTACTGATAGGCACATCTTCTACAAAATCATCATCTATAACTATCCCTTTTCGTTTCCTATCCGCTTGTTTGATTGTCCTCGAAGATTCTCCAACATCGAAATCATGTTTTTATTTAGTTCTAGCTTCAGCCCTAATTTGACGAGGAGAAACACTATGCTTCATATCTACAATTGCATGTGCAGATTTCCCTTGCTTTGGGGGTGAATATGGTGATAATACACCCAAATCGAAATAAGGTACATCAGATTCTACATCTTTTTTAGGGCTGTGTTTTGAAGCTTTGTTCTCCTTCATTGAGAAATTTTGAAGCTCAAGGGGAATTAAAAGTGTGTATGAACGAAATTGAAGATTTGACTTCAATTTTGAAGTTTGTATAAGAAGCTTCAGCAGTGGGTTTGAAGCTTTGTTTTTTTGGTTTTAGGAGATGTAAAAATGGCTAGAATCGTGTGTGTGTGTCGTGATACGTGGGTGAAGTCGTGGGTTTAGGAGAGAGAAAAGTGGAGGGGGGGATATGGAGTAATATACGGTACCTTTAATTTAGGAGTGATATAAGGTACAATTAATGTATAGTTAAAACACCTTATGGTATATAATTGGTAATTAGGTATACTAAATGTAACTAAATCAAACCTTAAACATTGGGGGTAATACATTTTCTTATATGGCATAGGATTGTAAAAATTCCTTAGTAAAATAATTCATAAACCTCGTAGCTTGCTTTAGGCGCGATTTATAAATAAATCCTCGTGACTATGGGTACGGTTCCCGTGACATAGTCGTGATACATAATTCCCAAATTCGGGTGCACATTTCATGTGACCCGACCACAACTTCGAACAATAATAAAATACACATGTTGTAAATTGTGGATACGATTTCCGTGATACGATTCGCAATGTGTACAAAAATAAACAAGTGTACGACAATCGTAACTTGTTCCAGAAATAATTTCTTAAATAATTAAAAATGGTTAAAGGTTAAAAATGCACAATAGGTTTAAAACATGTAATAAATTAGATAATTGGGCTAATTATTAATAGTTCAACGACTGTGCTAAAACCACAGAACCCGGGAATGCCTAACACCTTCTCCCGGATTAACAAAATTTCTTACCTGGTCTTCTGTGTTCGCAGACCATAAATAATAGTAAATTTCCTCGATTTGGGATTTAATATAAATCGGTGACTTGGGACACCATAATTATTCCAAGTGGCGACTCTGAAATTAAATAAATAATCTCATTTCGATTAATGTCACTTTAAGTGAAAAAACTCCCTATCCCCTCGGTAAAAAGAAGAGAGTCTTATCTGTGAAAATACTTACGGGCACCATAAGGCGATGGTAAGTAGAGAAATTGAAAATGAGAGAGTCTTGTTAGTGAAAACTCGCAAAGAGAACTATAAGGCGATGGTGAGAAGAGAAATGGGAGTGGTCAGCTAGTGAAAACCCGCAAAGGGCGCCGCTGATCGAAAAAGAGGATCTTCAGTCACTGACATTGACACAGTCCTAGGCAAGGTTTCTCAGTTTCGAGGCAAAAGTTGTGATAAATTTCTGAGAGTCGGACGGTTTGCATGGATCGGGCATCCAGTCCAAAAGGCATGTCATGTTTATTGAAGTCCGCATGTACTCTAGATAAGTCCTTCTTTCCTTTCCCTGAAAGGGATACCTCTTGTCTAAATTCATTTTTACATTCCATTGTTTGTTTTTTCTTTTGAATCCCTTTCGGTCTAACTTTATTCCGAAACTGAGACAAAGAAGGGATGGAAAGAATGATTTACAGGGTTCTCATTTGATACAAGCTAATATGCAAAAGGGCACCTAACATCGTCAGGGGTATCAAGTCGACCTCGACTGGCCATGGCGGATGATACTTCGAAATCAAACTCTTGGAAGGAGAAAATCAAATTGAAGTGCCTATAAATGCAAATGAAGTTGAAAAGGTTAAGTACCACGTGGCTAACCATCTCGGCAAAAGTTTGAAAAGCCAAAGTACCCTAAATGCTCTGAAATTGAAGTTGGAAGAAAGAAGCCAGAAATGAAAGGCCTATGAAGGCGAAATAAATTTAAAAAAGGTTAAGTCCCACACGACTAGCCATTGCGACAAAGTTTGAGGAGCCAAAAGTTCCCCAATGCTCCGAAGTTAAAAAAAAAGAAAAAAAAACAAAAAGGAAGAAAAAAAACAAGTCAGAAGGAAAAGGTCTACGAAAGCAAAATAAAGTTGAAAGGTTAAGTCCCAAGTGACTAACCATCATGGCAACGTTTGGAAAAGCTAGAGGTTTTTAGGGTCAGAAATGCAATCGGTATTCAAGAAGCAACCAGTTGCAGTTGAAAGTGCCGAGATCAAGTGGTTGAAATAATCAAGGCCACAAAACCAACCACCGTTCAAACTAACAATTGTTCTTTGATTGTTCTTTGTTTTAAGATAGGAAACGGGTGCAATCTAAAAGCAACCTTGCAAGAAGCAGGTGCGACCAAAAAAAAACTGCGCAAGGGCTATAAACAGCTTTGCAGCAACAACCCAAAAAGGGAAGTCTCCTCCAAAATTCTTTCCTGCATTTACTCATTCTTTGAAATAAAAAAAATAAAGAAATGATGATGAAATGAAATGAAAAGAAAGAAAAAAAGAAAAATTCAAAATCATGGTAGTATAGGGTCTCAAATCCACAGCTGCGTCTTTTCCAACATAGGGTCCCACTTCCTAGTTGATGCCAGCATAACCCGATGACTTTTCCAACATAGGATCTCATTCTATAGTTGATGCCGACATAACCCAATGACTTTTCCAACATGGGGTCCCACTCCCTAGTTGATGCCGGCATAACCCGATGACTTTTCCAACATAGGGTCCCACTTCCTAGTTGATGCCGGCATAACCCGATGAATTTTCCAACATAGGGTTCCACTCCCTAGTTGATGCCAGCATAACTCGATGATTTTCCAACATAGGGTCCCACTCCCTAGTTGATGCCGACATAACCCGATGACTTTTCCAACATAGGTTCCCACTCCCTAGTTGATGCCGGCATAACTCAATAACTTTTCCAACATAGGGTTACCACTCCCTAGTTGATGCCAACATAGGGTCTCCACTCCCTAGTTGATGCCGGTATAACTTGATGTCAACATAGGGTCACCACTCCCTAGTTGATGCCAACATAGAGTCTCCACTCCCTAGTTGATACCAACATAACTTGATGCCAACATAGGGTCACCACACCCTAGTTGATGCTAATATAGGGTCTCGACTCCCTGGTTGATGCCAGCATAACTTGATGCCAACATAGGGTCGCCACTCCCTAGTTAATGCCAACATAGGGTTTTCACTCCCTAGTTGATGCCAGCATAACCTGATGCCAACATAGGGTCACCACTCCCATAACCTGATGCCAACATAAGATCACCACTCCCTAGTTGATGCCAACATAGGGTCTCCACTCCCTAGTTGATGCCAGTATAATCTGATGCCAACATAGGGTCACCACTCCCTAGTTGATGATTTTCCAGCAATAAGGTCTCCAATCCCTAGTTGATTTCATTCTAAACATAGGGTCACCACTCCCTAATCTTTTGTTTCCAAGGATACACAATCCTGCTTTTATTGCTTTAAAATGAAGTAGTATAGAATTTTGGTTACAAATAACTCAAAAAATTTTCCTAGTGAAAACTGGGGCAAAAATTTCGTTCGTTTGTTTGTTTTGGTGTCTGAGCAGGTTATACCTCGAGACACAGGGTTCGAGACAACCAAAAGAAGAGCTCTCAATCCAGAATAAAAGAAAAAGAAGAAAAGAAAAAGAAGTGAACTCAAAGTGCAGAAGCAGAGAAAAGATGTGGACTGCTCAAGACATGATTGACGTCACAAGTTTTGCATGTCCCGCTTTGATCCAAAAAGATGAAGAAGAATGAACCAGCACTTGCAACTAACAAGCATCAAGATTCAGATCAGAGTCCACATGAAGAACCAACTAAGACTCAAGATCAAGCTTCAGAAGATTTATAGATAGGATTCTTGTAACTCATAGCTGATAGGTTTAGTTAGTCTTTTCATTTTGATTTTGGTTTAATAAGGAGCTCAGCAAGTAGAAACCGTAGCAATAGCAGTGAAATCACAGCTATTCGGTAGTCCCAGCTACCAAAACTTCCAGAACTATACTGACCTGATTCCTTTATAGCCAAGGATATGTAGGCAACCTACGAAGCAAGGTTCGGTCAGACATTTTAAAAAAATGCTTCCCATGGAGTATCCAACGGGAAAAAATTCTTCATAAATTCTCACTTTATCTTTTTCCGAAAATTCTTCATGTTCTTGAGCAAAGAGGGATAGCTGTGAGCATCTAATTTTTGCCCCACATGAAAATAACTCCTAAAAATAGACCAAAAATAATTTTAATATTTTTAGAAGTTTTTCTTTATTTAGTTGCATTTCATGCATGTTTAATATTTTAAAATCATAAAAAATTATCACATTTTTCATTTCATGTCATCTTAGGTTTAATTTGCATTTTTAGAAATTAATTACTCTTCAATTGTTAGATTAATACATAAAAATCACAAAAAATGTACATTAGATTTAATCAATTAGTTTAATAGGTCATTTCTACAAAAATCAATTTGAAATTGGTGTTTCAATTAAGGGGCTAAGTTTAAAATACAAAGAAAGAAGAAAAGGGACTTGTTTATTCTTCATTGCAATTGGGCCAGGGCATTTGCATCGGCCCAGTTACCAAAATAACCCAAAATTTCCCTAGCCCATTCCCTAATTGGCCAAATCGGACCCCCTTACTTTAAAACCCCATTTTCTAACCTAATAATCAGACCTTCCTATTTTGGAAAATAGACCTAAGACCTAAGACCATCAGACCCCCCATTGTACCCTTCTCTCTCAGACATTAAAGGACATCAGACCTCCCCATTTAAAAAAAAACCTAGCGCCGTTCCCATCTTCTTCAGCAAAACAGAGGAAAAATTGGATCCCTCACCCATGAATCAACCTTGAAGTTGCTTCTTCTTCTCTCCTCTTCATCTTCTTCACAAACCCCTTCCTCCACCCAATAAACCGAACCGCCAAGACAACACACAGACTGAACTCCCTCCTCTCAACACCTTTAGTCGCCTCAACAACCCTCTCTTTTATTTTTCGCCTCGCTTCCATCGTCTGCTAACTCGTCGGAAAACGAGCCTCAAACGGCAAACACCAGATCTAAAAAAACAAAAGAAAGCTGCAATTTCGAATCAGATTTGGAGAAAGTAATTGATTGCTGAATTTTCAAAGTTCGAATTCCTCTTCCCTGGATCTGTAAAAGACTGTTGAAGCTCGAAACCATGTTGTTTGTTGCTGCTCTGTATGCTGTTCTTATTGCTTTGTTTGCTTAAGAGAACTTGTAATTGAGAGACTCTTGAATTATGACCTTGCAATATTTGGGATGCAATGACTGCCGAAGCTTCTTAAGAGGCATCATTGGCTAAGTCTGATTGTTTGTCAATGCTACTTCAACCACCTTACATTGTTTATCCATTTTTGATGTTATTGAGTTTATTATGCTGAGTTATTAAATATTGGTCAGATTTTCTATGTTCAGTTGTGGAGAGCTTATGTTTTATTTTGTTCTTAACGTGAATTGGTTTATCTCGATAAGTTTAATTAAATTTCCTCTTAGATACAGTGATGCCCTTCTATCATGTTCGGAAATTTATGTTAGAAATTTATGTTAGAAATAACTCCATAAATAATTAAAAGCGGTTGAAAGTTAAAAATGCACAATAGGTTTAAAACATGTATTAAATCAGATAATTAGGCCAATTAGTAATAGTTAAGCGACCGTGCTAAATCCACGGAACTCATGAGTGCCTCACACTTCTCCCGGATTAACAGAATTCCTTACCCAGTCTTCTGTGTTCGCGGACCAAAATAGAGTCAATTTCCTCGATTTGAGATTTAAAATAAATCGGTGGCTTGGGACACCATAAAAATCCCAAGTAGCGACTCTAAAATTAAATAAAGTATTCCATTTCGATTAATGTCACTTTAAGTAAAAAAAAATCCCTATCCCCTCGAGAAAAAGGAGGTGTGAAAGTCTTGTATTCATTAATTGACCTTTTCAATTGATAAAAATTATTTTAATATTTTCTTATTTGGTCATAATTTAGGAATGTAGCAAATTTCCTATCCAAGTTTCTATGTTTTTGTTTCAATTTTTTTAAGTTTTTAACTGTTACACCCCATATTTTCATACGTGAGAGTATTCGCAAGTCAATTGATGTAAGCTCAGAAATGAGATCGTCTTTGAGAGTACATAAAGTGAGTCAATCATGTTACCTTGGAGGTAACAAATTTTTAAGATCATGAATAACAAGTATCAAGAGGATTGGAAAGTTTAGAAGCTAAACGAAAAATAAGTTTCGTTTTTGGAATGTTATAACATGCACTTTTGGGAGAGACTAGGGTTCTTACCATAATAATGAGGTTATGTTATGAGTTGTTTTAGTCATATGATATTTGTTTATTATGTTTTGAAGTCAAGCGAGTTGTGGAACAAAAATTGGCCAAAGTCATCACAAGTTACATTCATAATTATGCTAAACATTAGGTCAAATATAGTGGAGATTTTCTCTCAATATACTTGGAGCTACAGGATCATCCACATATCAAAATGAATATCTACGAGTCTAGTTTCTAATGAATTGACCCGTTCGTTGATACGTCATTAGAGTAGGGAGATATCTGTAGTTTCGCGAGACTGCATGGGTGACAAGTAGGTGTGTCACTGAAGCTTTTTGAGAAATACATTTCATATGTTATATGAGGTCTTTTTGGCACATATTATATACCAACTTGAAGGTCTTGGAATTTAGTTTCCAACTCTCTTAATCGTTCGTTCATACGACTTCCGGATAAAAATATATAAGCGTCGGAAGAAGGGTCAATGCTAGGGTGCCAAGCTAGCACCTCGTTGACTTTTCAAAAGTTGATATATATTAATTTTAAATCATCTCTCTCTTCATTTTTTTCATAGAACACGACCATAGAACCCCCATAAACTTATCCTTAATCTCTCTACGAGGGTTTCAAAGAAGATTAGCATCCCGGATACGAAATCAAGAAGCGATAATAGTAGAACAATCCCTACGACATAAGTATCGCTATATCACCTCTCTTTTTCTTTGTAGTTTGAGTTTTGGAAGGTACTTCATAGTTAATAAAACATCTACTTTCTGTATTTAAGCTGTTTAATATCAAGGAAGGTTTATAAATTTATTTCTTAATAGTTAGAACTCACGAGACGGTAATCAGAAGTCGTGAGTTCGATTTATTTTACTTTTAGTGGACTATTTTGTAGTTCACTCGTGTTGGCCTATTGTGCTGGTGATTTATGGAGTTTGAAAAGATGAAGGTCATGGAGAAATGCCACATGTGGTAGGGTAGTAGGCTGGTCGCTCGTCGTTGCAATTTCAGGCTAATTGATAACTTGTTGATTGGGTGTGTTATGGTATGTTTAGGTTTTTTGTTGTATTAAAGGTCCCAAATTGTAGTTAGGTTGTTTTTGAGTTTCTGATTGTATTGTGTTGTTGTCACACCTATAGTAGGCTTGAGGGACCAGTAAAATTAGGGGAAGTGCTGCCCGTTTTATTTTAGAATCGAGTTATCGTTTGAGATACGTGATATAATAACGCCATCTAAGTTGTACATGGATTTCTTTGTTATAGGGCTGGCGCTCTAGTTTTCGTAAGCTTGTTTTTGAGTTGCATTGATAACTTGAGGTATGTTAAGGCTATCCCTTCTTTCCTTTTTGGCATGATCCATATGATTCAACGAAATGAGCCAACATGCAACTTTCACAATGACTCTATTCTTAGAAGTACTAGAGTTGCCTATGTTCTTGATTCCCCATGTAACCTATAATTATATCATATGTTCGTGGGTCTCAGAAAAATACGTAAGTTGATAAAGTTTATCCGAAGGCATAATGATCTTATAACATTCCGAGAGATCTTATTGACTTACTTCATTATGCATTCATTTATACATGTACATTAACACATGACAAAATGGTGTTATATACGCATATATTATATGTATATGGGGTATGGGGAAAGGCTATGGTGTTATATATGCACCACTACCTAATCAGCTGGTATATGTTGATGATTTCTCCCTTAGAGGCCGAAAAGATATGATGGGATGCCCTAAGAGGCTTGATGATGTTATGTATGCATATATATATGCATGATATGACATTTATACGCATATGCATGACATTATTAATGTATCATGATTTACAAAGCTATTTAGACTTACAGGTTGAGTCCTTTACTCCATATTTTTTTCATGTCTTATATATACTGCGTTTCATGCCTTACATACTAGGTACTTTGTTTGTACTGATGTCCCTTTTACTTGGGGAGGCTGCATTTCATGCCCGTAGGTCCCGGTAGATAGGTTGACAATCCTCCTAATAGGCTATCAGCTCAACAGAAGGTGTTGTTGCACTCCACTTGCTCCGGAGTTGCTTATTTGGTCAATATGATTTGGACATATATTGATTGGTATGGCGGGGCCTTGTCCCGACCTCTATGATGTTTAGGTACTCTTAGAGGCTTGTAGACAGATGTCATGTATATGGATACTTGTATAGCCTTGTTGGTCTATGTTTTGAGTGTACAAATGATCATGTCGGCCTTAGAGGCCCATATGTCACATATATAAGTTTCTATATCATACTGGGTCGTCCTATGTTTAGTATTCCCTTATGTTTTTTTCCGGTTATCTCATGACGGTTTTTTGGCTCATTTACCCATTATGGTGTAATAAGAAAATACATTATGTTGGTACTCGGTTGAGTAAGGCACCGGGTGCCCGTCGTGGTCCTCCAATTTGGGTCGTGACAAAAGTGGAATCAGATCAGTTCTGTTGTAACAACCCGCCGGTCGTTTTGAGAGTTGTAGCCCCATTCCTCCATTTACTACTCATTTTGTACTTTATAGGTGTTATGTGACTTGCCGGGTTAGTCGGTTCAGGTCCGGAGAGACTTCGAAATGATTTAAGATACTTAGTCTCAAAGTTAGAAGCTTAAGTTGAAAAGGTTGACCGGACGTTGACTTATGTGTAAACAAATATGAAATGGAGTTTTGATGGTTCAGTTAGCTCCATTAGGTGATTTGGACTTAGGGTGTGTCCGGATTGTGATTTGGAGGTCCGTAATTGAATTAGGCTTGAAATGGAGAAAGTTGATTTTTAGGAAGTTTGACCAAGAGTGGACTTTTTGATTTTGGGGTCGGATTCTGATTCTGGAAGTTAGAGTAGGTCCATGGTGTCATTTGTGACTTGTGTGCAAAATTTGGGGTCAATCGGGGGTGATTTGATAGGTTTTGGCATCGTTTGTAGAAATTGGAAGTTCAAACTTCATTAGGCTTGAATTTGCGATTCGTGTTTTAATGTTGTTTGAGGTGATTTGAGGGTTCGACTAAGTTCGTATGATGTTTTGAGACTTGATGGTGTGTTTGGTTGAGGTCCTGGAGGCCTCGGGTGAGTTTCAGATGGTTAGCGAATCAATTTTGGACTTGGCATTTTGGCTGAAGGCTGCTGATTTTTGCTGTTACTAGTTTCCTCTTATGTGTTCGTGAGAAAGGTCTCGCGTTCGTGAAGGGTAGCTGTGGCAGATAAGGATTTGTTCTTCATGTTCACGAAGAGGGGCCCACATTCACGAAGGTTTGGGCAGTGGTTGCATCGCGAACACGAGAAGGTTGATGCGTTCGCGAAGAAGAGAGGAGGCAACTAGGACCCCACACAGTTGGTCTACGCATTCGCGGAAAGGAGGTCATGTTCGTGATGTAAGGGGTCAACGAAGCATCGCGTTCGCGAATGATTGAACGCGTTTGCATAGGAGGTTTTAGGCAACAGACTTAATTGTGCTATACAAATGTGAGGTGAAGGTCGCATTCGCAATGAAGGCTTAACTGGGCAGATTATAAGTTTGAAAAGCGAGGGTTTTGAGTTCATAACACAAAATAGCATTGGGAGCTCGGTAGAAGGCGATTTTTGGAGAGATTTTCAATTGGGTGTTTGGGGTAGTTTATTCCTATCTAGTTTTGGTTAATTTTCATGATTATGCCTTTGATTCCATCATTAAATTTGTGATTTTGGGTGAACAATTGGGGAAAATGAAGAAAAGTTCTTAGGCTAGATTTTTGAGGTTTTGATTGGGATTTTGATATAGGATTTGAGTGATATTGGTATGGGTGGACTCGTGGTCGAATGAGTGTTCGAATTTTGTGACTTTTGCATGATTATGAGATGTGGGCCCAAGGGCGGATTTTGAGTTGACTTTTTGACTTTTGACTTAAAGCTTAGTATTTTCTTATGGAATTGATTCCTTTAGCTCGTGTTGATTTTATCGAATTGTTTGTGGCTAGATTAGATGCATTTGAAGGTCGATTTGCATGGCAAAGGTGTGTTGGAGTAGAGACTTGCTCGGATTGAGGTAACTAACAGTTCTAAATCTGGTTCTGAGGGTATGAAACCCCGTATTACGTGTCTTATGATTGGCTTGGAGGTGACGCACATGTTAGGTGACAGACGTGTGGGCGTGTGCCGTAGGAATTATGACTTGGTCCATTCCATGAAACTATGAAATTGAATAACTTGTTGTTAGCTATATGCTCTCCATGTGTTATAGAAATTTGACTACAAATCATGTTAGAAATCATGTTTAGGCTATGTGTTGGTACTGTTGGGGCCCATAGAGGCCGTGTTACATGTTGAATTACTTGCTAATTGTTGTTTGTACTTAGTATCAATTTTACTTGCATATCATATGTCAGTCTCTATTATTCCTTGTTGATACTCATATCATTGTTGTTTGGGCTGATTTTCATGATTCCTGAGAGCCTGAGATACAAGATAGGTTGATGACTGAGTGAGGCCGAGGACCTGATTGTGAGGATATTTATGGGATCAGACTGCACACCGCAACATGTTTCATTGATTTATGCCATAATTGGCTTGATTTAGCGCTTGGGATGAAAGTGCCCCTCCGGAGTCTGTACACACCCCCAGTGAGCGCAGGTACCTACTGAGTGCGAGTGCCAAGTGTCGAGTGCCGAGCGACTAAGAGGAATGAGTAATTGTGAGGTTAGAATGAATGGGAGGACTGAGTGACTGTTACTCTGAGAGGATGAATTTGATTTCATTATTGTTGTACTTAGCTACCATATATCACTGTTTTTGAAATTTCTGAGAGATATTACATTCTATTTTACTAGAACTTGATATGTGTTAACTAATTTGACTTAAATTGCCGAAATTGAAAGCATGCCTACTTTCCTATATTGAGACTACTAAAATTGAACTATAATGGTATAGCTCGTCACTATCTTCAGCTCTTTATTTAGTCTTGTTACTTACTGACTTGATTGTACTTATGCTACACCGTGCACTTCGTGTGCAGATCCAGGTGTTTTCGTACACGGTGGGTGTTGATACTCTACGCAATTGATCCTTTTGGAGACTTCAAGGTAGCTGTCAGGCATTCACAAATCTTGTTTCTCCTTTCTTATCTTTCCTTTTATTGTATTTAGTTTCGGACTATCTTAGACAGTGTATTCCAAACTTGTGATATTTAGATGCTAAAGTACTCTGTGATACCCCGATTTAGGAGTTTTTGGCGTTGTGTTTTAGAGCTTTCTATCATGTTTATGAGAAGATACTATTTAAACAGCTTTAAATCCATTTTCTGCTAAAAGTGTTGGAGTTATTCATGAATGTCGGCTTGCCTAGTACCACGTTAAGCGCCATCACAACATGTTAGGATTTGGTTCATGATAAGTTGGTATCACAACCTAGGTTACATAGGTCTCACGAGTCATGAGCAGGTTTAGTAGAGTCTTACAGATCGGTATGGAGACGTCTGTACTTATCTTCGAGAGGCTGTCGAACCTTCAGTAAACTTCACATTCTTGTATTCTTGTCGTGAGGATTTGTTGATTCCGCTAACTGAACTTCTGTTATTATAGTCTCTCACAGATGGTGAGGACACATGCTACCGGAAAGGATGTACAACCACCAGTACCACCAGTTAGGGTTGCTAGAGGCTGAGGTCGCGGTAAGGGCAGGAGTGCAACTCGTATAGCAGCTAGGGCCGCACCTTCGGACCCACCGGTCGATCCAGCTCAGGAGCAAGTACCAGATACAGTTGAGCCAGTGGGGCCAACCCAGGCACCAGTTGTGCCCATCGTAATTCCAGGCCTTCAAGAGGCCTTGGCTTAGAATTTAACCGTGTGCACTAGTCTTGCTCAGGTGGTCTCTGTTCTGGCAGCAACAACCACTTCTAAGGCCGGGGGAGGTACTCAAACTCCTGCCGCCCACATACCAGAGCAGGTGGTGCAGGGACTCCAGGGGCACTACCAACATCGCCGGTTGCATCTGATCAGGCTCAGGTGATCCCTGTTATGATTAATGATAAGTAGAGGAGGTTCGAGAGATTTGGGAGGCTTTAGCATCCATCATTTAGCGGGGCTGAGTCAGAGGATGCCCAAGGTTTCTTGGACAAGTGCTAGCGGATTCTTCGTACAGCAGGTATTCTAGAGACTAGTGGGGTCTCGTTCACTACTTTTTAGTTTTATGGGGCTGCCTTCAGATGGTGGGAGGCTTATGAGAGGTGTAGGCCGGTCACTGCAACACCATTTACAAGGCAGGAGTTCTCTGTTCTCTTCTTGGAGAAGTTCGTGCCGTAGTCTCACAGAAAGGAGCTACGCAGACAGTTTGAGCATATATGTCAAGATGGCATGTCCGTGACACAGTATGAGATGAGGTTTTCTGAGTTGGTTCGTCAGGTAGTCTGGTTGGTTCCCACTGATAGGGAGAGGATTATGAGGTTCGTTGATGGCTCACATATCAGTTGCGGTTGCTTATGACTAGGGAGAGGGTATCTGATACTACTTTGGATGAGGTTGTCGATATTGATCAGTAGATAGAGATGGTCCGCAGTCAGGCGCGGGGTGAGAAGGAGGCCAAGAGGCCTCGTGGATCGGATGGTTTCAGCAGTATTCCTTTTGGGGGACAGTTCTACCACAGCAGGGGTCGCCCTTATTGGCATGCTCAAACGGCTCATCCAGTTCACCATGGTGCATCATCCAGCCATGGTTCATACAATGCTCATCAGGGTCAGTCATCTCTCAACGCCCTTCTGGCCCAGAGTTTGTCCCATGATCTATCGGTTCAGGGCTCATCTATGCCAGGTCCTTCTACCAGTTATCCCATTGCTCGGGGCTAAGGCTGTATTGTGGTCCGGGCCTAACGGGCCAAACGGGCCGGTTCAACCGGGCTTGGGCTCTAGTGGTGCAAAAGCCCCTGGTGGGCCGGTTCAACACAAATAGCCCGTGAGCCCGGGACTGTTAAGCCCGGGACCGGCAGGCGGGCCTGGGCCGGTTCAACTGGGCCTAACGGCTAATTTAATTTTTTTTTTTAAAAAAAGACCAACGGTCAGATTTTTAAAATCTAGCCATTGGCCTTCAAAATTTATCCGTTGGGCACTTTAAAAAATATCCATTTGGCACCCAAACTTTGCTTTAACCCCAAACTTTTTATAATTATACCTTTTTCCAATTCTCAACTATAAATACCCCCCCCCCCCCATTCTTTCATTTTTACTCACAAATTCATCAATCTCTCTCTAATTTTCTTCTATAATTGCTTACTTTATTATTGCAATTTCGTGAAAAATTGTGAAGTTGGTGAATTGAAGTATTCAAGTCTTCAACGATATTCAATTTTCAAGAAGTTGTTCGTCAATTCGGTAAGCTCGTTCCAACTATTAAGTTTTAATATTATAGTTTTGTTAGTTTTATTTATTATAATTATTATTAATATGGCATTTTCTTTGAAAAATATTTTTGGTGGTAAGGGTAAGGGAAAATCTAAAATTGGTGAATCTAGTAGCCAAGCTACTACTCTTCCCCTGGCTCCCCGACCCAGACCTGTTACCCGTCCTCCTCCACCTATTATTCTTGATAGTGATAGCCCTTGTTTTCAATTTTTCGATAGTCAATTTTGCCATGATGTTGCACCGGGTCAACAATTAAATGAAGAAGTTATGAATGCTCTTTATCCTAATGAAACTATCTTTGAAAATGATGATTTAGATGAAACTCAACCGGATTTAGATGATACACCTACTAGTCCTGTTAATAACCCAACTGATGCCCCGCCTGACCCTCCTGTAGTAACCCCTACTTTTAATAGACAACCTTCTAAACGGCTCGAAACATCTCTTGTTTGGCATTTTTTTACTCAACTAAGAGAAAAAAATAAGGCTAAGTGTAAAACTTGTGGGTCTCAACTAGTTCATAAATTTATTGGAGACCGTAGCGGTACAGGTAGTTTGACTAGACACATATTGAAACACCCTAGAGATAAAGCTAGATTTTTACAAATGAAAGCTGCGCAAGAGGGGACAAGTGTAGATAGTACGGTTAACCCTAATACAGGTTCAAATCTAGTTTAACCGGAAATTAACACTGTTATCGGTGGTATTTTATATTATGATCCAAATAAAGATCATGAAGAATTGGCAAAAATGGTTACTGTTATGTGCTTACCCTATAGTTTTCCTTCTAACCCTCATTTTGTGCATTATATTAGAAGAGTTTTTAATCCTACTTATAAAGGATGGCCTCGCGCAACCGTAAAAGAGCGATATTTATAAATATAAACATGAATATGAACAATATTTGCGCTATTTATTTACTCATATAGATTGTCGCATTGCTATTACTACTGATATTGGTAGAAGTGGTAATGACTGTGATTATCTAACTGTTACAAGTCATTGGATAGATGAGGAGTGGATAATGCAAAAGCGCATTATTGCTTATAGAATAATTAATTCATGCCACACAGGTAAGTTTATTGCTAACACAGTTACAGATATTTGTAGATATTTTTGCATTAGAGATAAAATTATGTCGGTTTCAATGGATAATGCTTCTAGTAACACTAATGCTAGAGGTTTGCTTACAACTACACTAAATCCTGCATTTAGAAATATTTTTCATGTTAGATATATTTGTCATATTTACCATTTAATCATCGGTGCTGGTATGAAAGTTTTAAATGTAGAAATTGAAAAGGTTAAAATGGCTCTTAATTGGCTTTTTTATTCAAACCGTAGAAGTAGACTTAGAAACTATTTTAAAAAATGTGATGAATTTGGCCTTAGAGAAAGAAAGGTTCCTAAACCTTGTCCGACTAGATGGAATTACATGTATGAAAGTTTAGTTGTTGCATATGAATATAGGAACCCAATAAGCGCAATGTATAATGCTCGTGTAGGTGATGGTGATGATGATGATGATGATGATGAGCACCTTATAAATCAAGATTGGAGTAATGTTAAAATGCTTGTAGACGTTTTAGAACAATTTCATATTGCTACAAATGAATTATCCGGCCAATATTATTCTACTATTTCTAACTGTTTAGTTTATATTGCAGCACTTGTAGATTTATTTACTCAATTTTCAGAGGGTGGAGTAATTTATGAAGAAGCTATTAATTCTATGAAAGCTAAGTTTAAAAAATATTTTTTCTCTATCCCCCCTATTTTTGGTGTTGCTGCATTATTAAATCCTACAATGAAATTAGGAGGTCCTCACTTTTGTTATTCAAAAATTTATAACGCGTTATCACTTTCAGCTGAGGAATTTCTACACTTGGAGATGCAAAAGCCTCAATTAAAATAAATGCTCAAACTATTTATAATGCTTATCAACTTACCTTAGATCAAGCTAGACCAAATTTTCCAACTCCTACTTCGTCTAGTTCGCAAACATCTAAAAGAACTGCGGGCCTAAAAACCCTTAGTTCTTGGATGGAGTTCAGGGGTTCTCAAGGTGATAATTTTGGTGATAGTTCACAACTAAATGAGCTTCAAGTTTATTTGTCGCAGGGACATGAATCAGAGAATCCCGACGGCTCCTTCGATATTTTGGAATGGTGGAAGGACAAACAAAAACACTATCCGGTTCTTTCAAGGATGGCTCGAGATATTTTAAGTGTTCAAGCTTCAACAGTGGCATCAGAGAGCGCATTCAGTCAAGCGAGACTTCAAATCGGTGATCATAGAGCGTCTATGAGGGAGAGCTTGGAAAAATCAGTACTCTTCAGAGATTGGATCCGTTCAGGAAGAAGAAATTTTGGACTTGTAGAATCACAACCGGATATAGATGAAGCTTATGAAGAAATGCTAGCAGAACTTGCGCAGGATGCTGCTTCGCCCGGAAGCGGTGATAAACAAGCTTCTTTTCCACCACTACCAATGAAAATTCCTCCGGACCTTCAAGGATTTATGAGATTAGTTAGAGATAATACATAGACTAACATGTAACTTGTATTTTGACACATCTTCCTTAGTTTTTTTCCTTTTAATGGTGTTATTAGTACCTTGTAGTGCTCATTCCATTGGGGGAGGAAGACTAAGAAATATATTGCCATTCTTTGTGAATATCGTAGTAGTAAAATATATAAGACATTCCCTTGAATATTTCTTTGCAATTTATTTTGTGTTTAAATTTGATATAGTATATATATATATATATTATATATCTAATACATATAAACTATATATATATTATGGATATATATATATATATATATATATATATATATATCCATAAGGCTTGTATACATACTATATATATTTATATAACTATATATAAGCAATTTATACTAGTATTTACATATATAGTTTACAAGAAAGTGCCTTAGATAAAAAATAAAAAAATAGCCTATATATATATGTGTGTGTGTGTGTATATATATATACATATACATATACAAACTATATATATATATAAGGCAATATATATTACATAAGGCAATATATAATTATATATACACATAATACACCCTTATATATACATACTATACATACTATATATACTATATATATTTATATAGCTATATATAAGCAATTTATACTAGTATATACATATATAGTTTACAAGAAAGTGCCTTAGATAAAAAAAATAAAAAGATAGCCCGAAACAAAAAAGCCCGTTAGGCCCGCGGGCCCGACCCATTTAGCCCAGGACCATGTGGGCTTAGGACCACCGTGGACCGGTTCCACACATTGGGACCGTTTGGCCCGGGACCGCCTCATCCCGGCCCGCCTGAAGCCCAGGCCCGTTTGGCCCGGGCCCGGACCACAATACAGCCTTAATCGAAGTCGAGCATTTTCTTCATCAGTGATCCCCTCTTGAATAGCTAGTTGTAACGAAGGTATTTGATGCTCAAGTGACAAGACAACACCCTTATATATACATACTATACATACTATATATACTATATATACTATATATATTTATATAGCTATATATAAGCAATTTATACTAGTATATACATATATAGTTTACAAGAAAGTGCCTTAGATAAAAAATAGCCCGAAATGAAAAAAGCTCGTTAGGCCCGCGAGCCTGACCCATTTAGCCCGGGACCATGTGGGCTTAGGACCGCCGTGGGCCGGTTCCACACATTGGGACCGTTTGGCCCGGGACCGCCTCAGCCCGGCCCGCCTCAAGCCTAGGCCCATTTGGCCCGGACCATAATACAACCTTACTCGGGGCTCCTTTCAGTCCCCACCACCAACGCCAGAGAGTTGCTTAGAGTGCGGGGAGTTTGGGCACTTATGGAGGCAGTGTCCTCGTCATCTAGGAGGTCCAATGTAGCAATAGAGTCAGGATGCAACTTTTGCACTAGTTACTACACCACCCGCTCAGCCAACCCGGGATGGGGCCCAGTCAGCTAGAGGTCGCCCTAGAGGGGAGGTCTATTAGGTGGCGGTTAGGACCGATTTTATGCTATTCCTGCCAGACCAGATGTTGTTGCTTTTAGATATAATGATTAAAGGTATCGTCTCAGTTTTCCACAGGGATGCCTCTGTATTATTTGACCATGGTTCCACTTATTCGTATATATTATCATATTTTACTCATTATTTGGATATGCCCCTTGAGTCCCTAGTTTTATCTGTTCATGTATCTACGCCAGCGGACGACACTATTGTTATGGACCATGTATATCGGTCGTGTGTAGTGACCATTGGGGGTTTGGAGACTAGAGTTGATCTCTTATTGCTTAGTATGGTTGATTTCGATGTGATCTTGGGTATGGATTGGTTGTCTCCATGTCATGTTGTTCTGGATTGTCACGCCAAGACCGTGACGTTGGCGATGCCGGGGTTGCCAAGGATTGAGTGGAGAGGCTCTCTAGACTATGTTCTCAGCAGAGTGATTTCATATTTGAAGGCCCAACGGATGGTTGGGAAGGGTTATTTATCTTATTTGGCCTTTGGGAGGGATGTTGGTGCTGATACCCCTACTATTGATTCTATTCCGGTGGTGCGATGTGTTTCCTGCAGACCTGCCGGGCATGCCACCTAATGGGGATATTGACTTGGTGTTGGTCACTCAACCCATTTCTATTCCTCCATACCGTATGACACCGACTGAGTTGAAGGAGTTGAAAAAGCAGCTTTAGGAACTTCTTAATAAGGTGTTTATTAGGCCTAATATGTCACCTTGGGGTGCACCAGTTCTGTTTGTGAAGAAGAAGGATGGTACCATTTAGATGTGTATTGATTATATGCAGTTGAACAAAGTTACCATCAAGAACAAGTATCCTTTGCCGCGCATTGATGATATATTTGACCAGCTTCAGGGAGCGAGGGCATTGTCTAAGATTAATTTTAGGTTTGGGTACCACCAATTGAAGATCCGGGACTCGGATATTCTAAAGACATTATTCAGGACCCGTTATGGTCATTATGAATTCCTTGTGATGTCTTTTGTGCTGACAAACACCCCAGCAACATTCATGTATCTGATGAACAATGTATTTTAGCCTTATCTTGACTCGTTTGTCATAGTATTCATTGATAATATCCTGGTGTACTCTCGTAGCTCGGAGGAGCATGCCCAACATTTGAGGATTGTGTTGTAGCGGTTGAGGGAGGAGAAGCTTTATGCCAAGTTCTCCAAATATGAGCTTTGGCTTAGTTCAGTGGTGTTCTTGGGGCACGCGGTGTCTAGTGAGGGGATTCAAGTAGAATTGAAGAAGATAGATGCAGATCAGAGTTGGCCCAGACTGTCCTCAGCTACAGAGATTCAGAACTTTCTCGACTTGGCCGGTTATTACCGTCGCTTCGTGCAGGGCTTCTCGTCTATTGCATCACCTTTGACCAAATTGACCCAAAAGGGTTCTCCTTTCAGAGTGGTCGGATGAGTGTGATGAGAGTTTTCAGAAGCTCAAGACTGCCTTGACCACAACTCCAGTTCTAGTTTTGCCTTCAACTTCAGGCTCTTATACAGTATATTGCGATGCTTCTCGGATCGGTATTGGGTATGTTTTGATGTATGGGGTAGAGTGATTTCTTAAGCTTCATGATATTTAAAGCCCCACGAGATGAAATACCATGTCCATGATTTGGAGTTGGCTTCCATTGTTCATGTATTGAAGATTTGGAGGCATTATCTTTACGGTGTGTCTTGTGAGATGTTTACGGATCATCAGAGTCTCCAGCACTTGTTCAAGCAAAATGATCTAAATTTTAGGCAGTGGATATGGTTGGAGCTGTGAGCACGTGATTTTTGCCTCACAAGAATTACTCCAAAAGAATTCGTAAATAATTTTTCTTTGTATACGATTTTGAATTTTTCGTGGCATTTTATCTGTACATGTTTATTTTATTCTAATTAAAGAAAAATACAGAAAAAATAGTAATATAGGTACATGTGCATTTAGAAATTAATGTTGCATTTTTTATAATTAAAAATATATTTAGGAATTAAATAAACCATAGTTGGTTTTAAAAGAAGAAAATATGCAGTGTGCCATTGTGTGATTTTATTTTGATTTTTAATGTTTTGTCTTGTGTGTTAATTGTTGTAAGTGTTCATTAATAGTTGTGTAGTTATATTTGGATTTTTACAAAATTAATTAAGAATAATGTTAAAATTAGGAATTAAAAAGAAAATAAGGGAAAAGGGTTCAAAATGTAAAAAAATGCGGATTGAGCCAGTTTTGTTTTAGAAAATCAGGCCCAAAATCACAGCCCACACCCGCCCCAATCCAGTCCAACTCAGGGTTAAACCAAACGACGTCGTTTGATCACTTTTTCATCAAGGCCATTGGATTAAATCAATCTAACGGTTGAGATTCAGTATCCTTACCCGTAAACCCGACCCTTGACCCAATACCCGGTAAAGCCCGACCCCCTGTTTAAACCAAACGACACCGTGTGGCTCAACCCCTTTCATCATGGTCATTGATCTTAATAGATCCAACGGCCAGGATCAATTGCCTCACCCCGTATATAAGTCCTAAACCATACCCCGCCCCCAGACCAAACACCCCCCTCCTTCCCTGTTCATCATTATCTCCTTCAGAGATCAAACATGTCCCCGCCTGCAACCACCGTCAACCACCCACCGGAAATCGCCTCACGGCGGTTCCGGTGGTCCAAATGACCCCATCTTAACACCCTTGACTCCTCTCAACCTCCCCGTTCCAACTATCATCATAGCATCCCTCGAATCAAACCCCAACATCTCAAATCTTCGATCAAAGTTTGGTCTGAAAACCCAAATTTCTCCGATGGCTTCCAAATTAACACCATAGTTCCTCATGACTACCCTCATCATAGATCTGGTAATGGTTTAGTTTGAATCACCCTGCAGCTTCTCGAATCTTCAATCGAAGATTCGAGCCTAACCTGAACCTACCCCAACCCACCCCAAACTCCCACCAGTCATTCTCCTAGCCTCACTCGTAACCAAACCAAACTTGGTTTGGTTCGAATCTGACCAGAAATGGTTGAGCCCTAAATCCGACCCTCAAGAACCCTAAAATCCCAAAATCTTGGAATCGACCCAAATTGAATAGAAGGTTGGGGCCTAACCGACCTTAATCGAATTATTTTCAGTTGAAAATACTTTGACTAAGGTCTGTTCGATTTCAAAATGTCCGAGTCAGAATTCCAAAGACTAGGTCCGTAAAAATCCTGTTATTATGAGGTATTTTCTTTCTTTCCTTCATGTTTGTTTTCATTAATTACGTATCTGTTTATTTACTATGTTGATTTTGTTTGTTTTAGTCAAATTGACTCTGTTCATCTCCAATGGACCTTTTTGGTCCGAATCTGTCTATTATTTTTAGTCGCTTTAACTATATGTATTATAAATTGTGAAATCGAATTCTAAATTTCGTCGCTTAGTTAATGCCCCGTTAGTCTATAAGTTCGTCGATAACACTGTTTGATAATTGCTTTGTTACTGATTTGTTTAAATGTCAATTGTAATATATAATCAATTAATGAGTTACGTCGAGTAATTAGTTTCCTGTTAATCTATGTTTCTGTCAATACCCCTAAAATTACCTGTGAATTGCCTAATTGTCTGGGTCTGATTATTTAGTATCAGTTGTGGCAAGCAGTCAGTTAATTAGTTTCGTCTATTAATTCGTTTCTTGTTTATAGACCAGTAAGTTTGTCAGACAGTTGTTGTGTGTGTTGATCTGCGGATACTCAGTTACAGAGAATTGTTAATAGACTGACAATGATACTGCATTCATGTGCATATTGATTAAATATTTCAGTTTCAGATTTAGGGATTGTGTTAAATTCTATGTTGTGTTAAGTCTAGATTGATTTAATTCCAAGTTCATTAGTTCCAATTGATTTCTAACTTTAGTCCTTCAGTAATCAGAAATAAGTTTGGGTACATTTGAAAGTCAGGTTTAAATTTTAAATCTTTGTTAAGGTTGAAAACAGATTTCAGATTTTAAAAGTTTTAATGCAATAGTGTTTGTGTTAGGAGGGCAGTAATATTAAGGTTTTTCAGGGGCAATTTGGGATTGAAGCAGTTAAGTTCTTACTTTAGTATTAGTGCTTTGTTAATGGGGGTATTAACTAATGCATTAATGGGGAGCAAAAGGTATTGGGGAGCTGAAAATCAGGGAAAAGGCTTCCTTAGTGGGATTTAAAGTAAAAAGAGCAGATTTTTAGTAGGAATTCTGATTTTGTTGAAAAGAAGAAGAGTGGGGCACCACTGAGGGAGAGGGGACAGACTTGTATAAAGAGAGGGGAGGGTCTGGACAGGAGAAAGGAAAACAGATTTTTTTTTAAAAAGTCAGAGAACAGATTTGAGAAGAAAAGAAAAAGACTGAAAAAAAAACTGGATAAAAAAAAAAAAGAACAACCAACAGATAGATTTGAGTGTTAAACAACTTTGAGTGTTGAGAGATAAAAAGAAAAAAAAAGACAAGGTTGAATTTTCAAGTCTTGAATAGGCCAGCTTAATTTCAGTTCAATTTTTGGGTTTCTCTGCTGTACACACTGTTTCATTTATGAGTTTTTGGGTTCTTCTGAGTTCACTGGATTTCTGCTTGGTTTAAATCTGTTTGCTGGTTTCCCTACTGGTCATTATTGGAATTTCTTGCTTGGTTTTATTTGGATTCAAACATCTGTTGGCTGGGTGTTTTGCTGCTGAGTGCTGTTTCCCTTGTTGCTGCTATTGTTGTCTGCTATTGTTCTACTGACCTTCACCTTCTTCTTTTGTTCTATTATCAGGTACACTTTCGAATCACTGTGATGTAGTTGTCAAAGTGAAAAGAAATATTCAAGTAGTCGAGTACTTAAGTTGTATCTGCAGTTTAATAGACAAATAATAGGTAGTTGTATAGTCTATCTTTGTAATCCAAATTAAAAACAGGGATGATGCAATTTACATTTGGACTAGAAATGTTTTCTTGTGATTATAAACTATAATTTGTGAATCATCAGTAGTTTCCATTATATGTTAATTAGAATTTTATCTCATTTCAGATTAAGTGTATTGAGTTGATGGAATTAAACAGGTTTAAGTAGTCATAGTTGGAGCTGGTATTTACATGAAACAATAGATTATTTTTGAATATATAGCCAAGACATAAGTTTTGCGAATCAGGCATTATGGTTCGATTTAGGTAGTTTATTTATTTGGAAGGGATTTGTTTGGACTAGGTCGGCTTAAAAAAAAATATAGTCAATAATTCCATAGAATCTGTAGATATACTACATTTGAAGTTAGGATCATGGTAATAACCATTAAAATCATTAATCCAATAGGCAGGAATTGAGTTCACAAAAGTTAAGTTAATGATTAAATTTAGTAAACTATAGCAAGCATTAGTAATCAAGGATGATGCTTTTGTTATTTGTAAACAAATAATTTTAATGGTTCAACTCATCTAACAATGTGAGTTAGATTATTTATAAGATAATTGGTTTCTTTTTGATAATACTTGTCCATTCCATATTTTATGTGTGATTTCAATTTTAGTAATACTTTTCTCACTAACATTTGTCTTAAGCTAATAACTACTAAGTGATAACCTTTTCAAGTATGTAATTCATTAGGATTATATTCTTTCATTTTAGAGACGGACGGAAATAGAAAAACATAGTTACTACAGGATGATTCCTTTAAAATAAAAATGAGACGAGTCTCGCTCAGGAAAACACAAAATGCGGGGCCCTCAATAATTGGTTATCGAAATACTTAGAAATTCAGGACGGGCCGTTTAGCGAATTTCGCGGCCTTCCCAAAAGATAATGACGCATTAGACACTTTAGACGCGATTCTAATAAAATTACCTTCTTAAATTCGGGTGCGCATTTCATGCGACCCAAATTCAAATCCCAAAACATTGAATAAAATGTGTTCCGGATTGCGGGTGCATTTCATGTGACGCAATCTAGAGACATGTTTTAAACGATGTTCACATTCTAAAAAGGTAAAAATAATAAAAATAATAATAATAAAAGCGGCTAAGAGTTAAAATTTGCACATAAGTTCATAATTGAATAAAATCAGATATTTAAGCCAAATATGACGATTGAGCGACCGTGCTAGAACCACGAAACTTGGGAATGCCTAACACCTTCTCCCAGGTTAACAGAATTCCTTATCCGGATTTCTGGTTCGCGGACTGTAATACAGAGTCATTCTTTTCCTCGATTCAGGATTAAAATTGGTGACTTGGGACACCCTAAATCTCCCAAGTGGAGACTCTGAAATAAATAAATAAATCCCGTTTCGATTGTCCTTTAAATGAAAAAAACTCCTACGCCCCCGCGGGGGCGGAAAAAGGAGGTGTGACAGCTCTGGTGACTCTGCTGGGGACCAGTACCCAGAACCACTGGTTCAGGGTTAGAAATTCGAGCTTATATAAATTGTTATATTTGGTTTTATCTGATTTTGTTACATATTTAGGCTCAATGTGCTAATTGATTGCCTTTTACCGCTTTAATATTACGTGAACTGTATATAAACTGTGCCGAAACCCATCTCCTCTCTGAGTCTTCTGAATCATGAAGAAGGGTGCACTTCGTGTGACTTCTTTTCTGTATAGTGTCTAAATTCCCAATTTAGAACGAGGTTGGATAAGTTGCAAAGCCGGTGAAGCTTCTGTATTCCCGGTACGCTGCCTCCCCCTCGGCTCGAGCTGTCCGCTCGGGTAAGCCAGGTCTAGAACAAACACCCAGGTTCTGAACCTAGAATAACTCAGCCTCATGCCGGATCCCTAATAGGAACGCTTATTTGCATCATGTGCATTTTGACTTAGGGGACTCAACACAGGGGTTGGGTCCGTCTAGGGATAACAACCTGAAATAAAGACCGTCCTGAGGCATCTTATTTGTTTTATGTGCATTTATTTGCTCAATCTTGCATGTTGACCGGCATCTGAATCTCGAAAAAAAAATTTAAGAGTTAAAAATTCAAAAAAAATATATTTCTTTAGACGTCTTACTTTAAAAAAAAAAAAAAAACTCTTCGTCCTCAAAGGCCGTAATCCAAAAATATTTGTTTAGAATATAGATAGTTTTAAAGTCAAATAAAAGTTTTTCCTTCTTTAATCACTATAATAAATGTGCAGGATGAGCACAAGTCAAAATGAACCGTTCTCAGTCTGTAGCGAGGTCCCTTTGCAACTCCACATGTGGTGGAATGATATGGAAAATGATAGTAAAAAGATAGTGGAAAGAGTTTTGGGAGATTTTGTCGATCTGCTGAATATCAAGCCAAGGACAGATATCATCGAGGCTTTAATACCGTTCTGGGACCCGACCCACAATGTATTCCGTTTTGTCGACTTTGAACTTTCACCTACGCTAGAGGAAGTCGCCGGATATGCGGGGTTGAATGGGAAACTAAGAGGGCAGTATTTACTTTCACCAAGACCAGTATCTCCGCACGCGTTCTTGGATTTGCTAAGCATTAGTCGGAAGGTGCAGAATGATGATTTGTCGAGGGGATGTTGTACTCTCCAATTCTTGTATCAACGGTACGGAATTCCTCAGGGTTGTGAAGAACCAAACCTCAGATTAATTCACACTGGGAACAGAATCAAGTGGGAAGCAAGACGTACTTTGGCATTTATCACAGCATTTCTGGGAGTTGTGGTCTGTCCCCGCAAAGATAAAAAAATAGAGATAGGCCTTGTAGGGATGGCCGATGTTGCAATCAAAAGAACCGACAGTACTGTGGTTCCTTTGATTTTGTCCGAAATCTACCGAGCTTTAACTATATGCCGAGAAGGAGGCAAGTTCTTTCAGGGATGCAATCTGTTACTCCAGCTGTGGATGCAAGAACACCTCCATCACCGAGGGGGATACATGAACCACGGGTTGACTGAGAGAAACTGTATTAGCGGCTTTGAGAAACGAATGACAGGCGTCATATTTCCCGAAGGTGTCGAAGCATGGCTTACACAATTGAGGTCAACAACAGCCGACCAAGTTGAATGGGCATTTGGGTGGCTGAATGATACTGAGGTAGTATACATGGCGGCCGAGGAATGTCATGTTCTTTTGATGGGACTTCGCAGCATCCAGCCATATGCTCCTCATCGGGTACTGTGCCAGCTAGGAAGATTTCAGGTAATTCCCACTGATGAGGATCTAAGCAAGCACGCCATTGAGTTGGGTCCAGGAGTCGTGTTCCCCGAAGGAAAAATTAGAAAGCTGTGGCACGAATGTAGATTCCTTGAGCCCAAGACTATGGTTCGAGAGCTGGCTAAGGGTGAGGTAGACCCAAAGTATGATGTTTGGTTCGGGAAAAGGTTCCAGATTCGTCAGAGACCTGCTAAAAGAGCTCACGTCCAACAATTTACGGACGATTCGTAGGAACAGTGGGGATGGTTAGTGAGAGAGAAAGGCTACCGGGCTGAAATCGGGAAGCTGAAGCGAGAAATTGAAAGGCTTATGTTTGAAAACAACGTTCAAGTAGCCTCGGAGCAGGGTGAAAAGAACAAATTAGCCAAAGAAAACCAGGCACTGAAAGACCAAATTCGCCAAGTCGGTAAGAGTGATAGCTGTCACACCTCCTTTTTCCGCACCCGAGGGGGTGCAAAGGAGTTTTTTCCAATTAAAGGACAATCGAAACGGGATTTGTTTATTTATTTCAGAGTCGCCACTTGGGAGGTTTAGGGTGTCCCAAGTCACCAATTTTGATCCCGAATCGAGGAAATGAATGACTCCATATTACAGTCTGCGTACCAGAAATCCGGATGAGGAATTCTGTTAACCCGGGAGAAGGTGTTAGGCATTCCCGAGTTCCGTGGTTCTAGCACGGTCGCTCAACTGTTATATTCGGCTTGATTATATGATTTTATACAAATATGAACTTATGTGCCAATTTTATCTTTTAACCGCTTTTGTCATTATTATTATTTTTACAAGGAATTGCAACGTCGCGAAAACATACCTCGAATCACGTTACATCAATGTACACGTGATTATTGACATATCTCAACTCGGTTGAGATTTGGATTTGGGTCACATAAATGTGCACCCGAGTTAAGGAAAATAAATTATTAAAGGCGCGCTTAAAGCAACTAGCGTGTTGTTATCTTGGGGAAAACCATGAAATTCGCTTAAACGGCATGTCCCGAATTCTAAGTATTTTATATATATACATTTAGAGGGCCCCGCACTTTGTACATTTTTTGTTTGTCGAGGCTCGTCTCATTCCTTATGAAAAGAATTTGCAACGTCGTGGAAATGCATCTCAGACCACGCCACAATCAATGTACCCGTGGTTAGAGACACATTTCGATTCCGTTGAGATTGGGATTTGGGTCACATAAATGTGCACCCGAGTTTAAGGAGATAACATTATTAAGTACACGTTTAAAGAGACCATCGCGTTATTATTCTGGGAGGGCCGTGAGATTTGCTAAACGACCCATCCTGGAAACTGAATGCTTCGATAATATACATTTAACGAGGGCCCCGCAGCTCGTGCGTTTTATTTATTTTTTGTCGAGGCTCATCTCGTTCTTATTTTAAAAGGATATCCTATAGCAACTACGTTTCTTGTCGTGTTTGTCTCTACTAATTGAAAACAATAGGTAGTCCTAATTAATTAGTGCTTGCAAGTTATCTATAACAACATTCAGAAATGCTTAAAATCAGAAATGAGGCTGCGTGCACCGTCAGCCGAACAAATAATCACGGGTCCAAATCCAGCCCATGCGTGATGGGCCAGACCTGGGCCACTGCTTGTTCGATGCGGACCTGCTTGGTCTGTTTTGACCTGGGCTCGACCTTCATGAGGTTGAGATTGCAAGTTTTGTGTTCTTTGTCTTAACAGGTGGTTTACTAGTTATATGAGACCATTAATCAGAAAAGGAAGAACTTAGCCAATGATGTACAGTTTTCATGCTTGGCATACATTACAGCACATATTACAAAGTAAACTAAGTCTGATATGCAACCTATTTCATTGAGAATATTTTCACCTATCAGCATACATATGTAAACTACTATTTAGCTAATCTATATTGATATACACTGGGCATACAGGCTGCTTCTATTGTCAACACAGGAATGAAAATTATCATACAGTACATGATATCTAATATAACAATCCATGTATGAAAAATCAACTTCAGGTCTTTTCTTTTTGCATTCATGCTCAATGTTCCAATTACATTTGATAGTGCATGGGTTGTGTACCTGGTATAGAGGACAAAGAAGAAAGGACTGATCAGCTGGGCAGTATGCAGTAAACACAGCAACAGTAGATACACAGCAACAACATAGCAACAAACCAACAATCACAAGTGTTTTCCACAGTCCACAGACAACCAGCAACAATTTCCAGACCAAAGAAAACCAAAGATGGTCGAGCACCAAACAAGTGATCCCAGAAAAGAGTAACGAGATGCAGCCAAGAAAACCCAAAATGTTCAATGCAGTAACAGTAGAAAATCAATAACCACAAAAGCTGAGCCAACAGCCAACAACAATCAGCAAAGACAGCTTGAACAACTTGAACTCTTACACAGTTTTCAAATGATACTCATTCACAGTATTCTCAAATCTCTTTCTATTTCTTTTTTTTCTGAAGACTAAAAGTCCAGCCCTTTTTAAGTTCCGAAATGGCCTATTTATAAGCCAATCGACCAGTGCAGCTAAGCTTCCTGGATTCCCCCACTTGCAGACTGCCCATTCCCTTTAAGCCCATGCCTAAGCATCTTTTTGTGCCAGCCATTTGTTCCCCACGCCTGGTTTATTCTTTAATCAAGGATTATGGGCTTATTTTAGTATTCATTTTAAACCCATACTCTTGTGTCTTGTTCCCCATTGGCATTAGTTTAATCCTAATTTAGTACCCTACTTGTCAGCTTATTTAAACTAAGCCTTTTCTGTTCTTTTCAAACCCCAGACTACCCCTGTTAAACCCTGCTTATTACTGCCCTGCCCCTTGCAGCATCAGGGCATTCTGAACTCATGAAAGTTCAAATTCAGGACTGCCCTGGACTGAACCTTTTCAGTCATTTTTGCAATGCAAACAAACTCATTTCAGACAATGCTGGGCATTCAGTCAGTGACAAGGTTCAATTAGTCATGTGAAATTATTAGCTCATTCGATCCATTAGTTATAGAAAACTAATCGACGATGTTTATCGAGTCGACTATACTAATTATAACAGGTAATAATCAGTCGTTCAAATAAACAAACACATACAAGGACCTAAAGGGCTTCGGACAACTTTGGTCGATCACTGGGAACCTATATAAGTTATTTATACGACGACTATCCTAATCGGACATGCTTATCATAGGATACATTCAAATCATACACAGAAAACAATCGACCAAATAAAAAGGTCTTTGACAGAGATGGAAGAAATTAAGAAAACTATCAGAAAATAACAAACAAAAACAACAAAGCATGCTAACGACTTAATTTGCAGTTGAATAAACAAAAAGGAAAAGAAAAACTTACCGAAAAATGTTTAGACCTAACTGACCCAAAACTGACTCAACTTTGACCATTTGAAGCCGAACAAACTTTAATCAGGGTGTTCTCACATGAGAACACCTTGATTAAGGTGTATTAGACCTCGAACCCTTGTTAAGGTCGGCTGGATTCCAAGGCTATCCGTGTTCTAGGTTTTGGATTCTCAGATCTGGTTTTTTGGGAGTTGTGGGTAGATTTGGACCAAACCAAGTTTGGTTTGGTCACGAGGAGGGTCAGGGGAGTGTCTGGTATGAAGATGGGGTGGTTTGGTATAGATCAGAGTTTCTACTCAAATCTTCAAATGAAGATTCGAGATGAAGGAAGGTGATTCGAGGCAAATGGATAGCAGATCCATGTTTAGGACAGTGAGGTGGTCTTAGGGTGTTCAGGAGGTGGTCACCGGCGTTCATGCCGCCGGGTTCTGGTGAAAGGGAACCTAGGGCGGCTGCTAGGGTTTGGGGTTTCAGGGCTTGGGGAAGGAGACGAGTGAAGGGTGGGGTTCGAATAGGGGGCGTGGGGTGTGAGGGAAAGCTTATATACGGAGTAGGGGATTGGATCTGAGCCGTTAGATCAGATGATCTCAACGACTTGGATCTGATGGTGAGGGGTGAGATGAAGCCGTTTGGTATTAAAACGGTGTCGTTTGGGTTTAAGTGATGGATTGGGTTGGAACGTCTAAACAGGTCGGGTCACGGGTGCGTATGTGGACTGTTGGATCAAGAGGCTTAGACGGCTCAGATCGACTTGCCTAAAACGGCGTCGTTTCGGGAGGTGCCTGGGCAAGCCTGGTCTGGACCGGGTCCTTGGTCCGTTTTGGGCCTATTTTTATTTCATTTTCTGGGCCCAAATCAATCTTTTCTTTGTTTTCTTATGTTGAAACAAAAATGAAATAACAAAAGTAAATAATGAAACAAAAAATGAAATTAAAACAAACAACCATGTGACACTTCAACACAATTATCACACCAAATTAAAATATTTAAGCAAGTTAAATCACAACCTAGAACGAACGACGCCTATATTTTTTGAATTTTCGTTCTTTTTAACGACCGAATTACGATTTTGACTACCCTGACAGACATGCTTTTGTATTTTGATCGGTAAGATTAAATGCAAAATGGGCAGATCCACACATGACTAACAACACCTGTCACGGAAAAACGACAAATTGTACAGTGAGGCCATTTATCACTATTTTTTGTTTTCCTTTTTGAGTGTTTGCTCGTGAAGCAAAAATCACATGCTTACAACTGCCCTTCTTTGCCCGAAGACACGAAGGGTTTTCGCGCAAAGATAAAGCAAGCGATTTTTGCCTGTCCGAATACTCCGTGTGAAGCATTTTTTGAAAAAGATTTGACCGAACCTTTGCTTCAGAGGTTTCCTACATATCCTGGGCTGAACAGGAATCAGGTCAATGTAGTTCGGGAAATTTTGGTAGCTGGGACTACCGTGTGACTGTAGTGCTCGCTGCTGTTGTGCGCTGTTGCATGCTGCTGTAGGATGCTACTGCTCACTGATCTCCTTGTTACATTGTTCTTGAAAGGAAAAACAAGAAGCTAAGCTAGAGTGTGAGATCTCATCTATCTTCCACTTGTTCTTGTTGCCTTGCTTTCTTGTCGGCTAACGCTTTCCTCTGATGCCTTTATTTTGCGAGCTTGGGAGATGATGCTGGTCCTTCGCCTTTTCTAAATGCCAGTTTTCATCACTTTGCTTGATCTGCTGGGAACATGGCCCTCTTCTTTAATTCTTCCAATGGTTTCTTCAGTGGTATCACAGTTTGTTATGTTGGGCGTGCTATAACGTTCCCAAACTGCTTTTTTTGAGACGCGTTCCTTCTTCCTTTTGAATCGCGCTTGCCTTTGCAGCCTTCTGCTTCTCGGCGCTGAGGATTTTGTTGTTTCCTGCTTGGGGATCTCTGTTGTAGCCTTCCGTCTTCAGGTGGGGTTACCGATTCCAAAATCTAGAGCTAAAAGTATTCCCGCATTTTACTGGTGGGCGACCTAGAACTTAAATGTATTCCCGCATTATACTGGTGGGCGACCTAGAACTTAAATGTATTCCCGCATTATACTGGTGGGCGACCTAGAACTTAAATGTATTCCCGCATTTTACTGGTGGGCGACCTAGAACTTAAATGTATTCCCGCATTATACTGGTGGACGACCTAGAACTTAAATGTATTCCCGCATTATACTGGTGGGCGACCTAGAACTTAAATGTATTCCCGCATTATACTGGTGGGCGACCTAGAACTTAAATGTATTCCCGCATTATACTGGTGGGCGACCTAGAACTTAAATGTATTCCCGCATTATACTGGTGGGCGACCTAGAACTTAAATGCATTCCCGCATTATACTGGTGGGCGACCTAGAACTTAAATGTATTCCCGCATTATACTGGTGGGCGACCTAGAACTTAAATGTATTCCCGCATTATACTGGTGGGCGACCTAGAACTTAAATATATTCCCGCATTATACTGGTGGGCGACCTAGAACTTAAATGTATTCCCGCATTATACTGGTGGGCGACCTAGAACTTAAATGTATTCCCGCATTATACTGGTGGGCGACCTAGAACTTAAATGTATTCCCGCATTATACTGGTGGGCGACCTAGAACTTAAATGTATGGAAATTGTTTCCCCCGCTCCTCCGAGAAATTTTTTGACAATTGGCAGAAAATTTTCTGCCCCGGTTTTTGGTGACTTCCCTGGCGTTGCATCTCGCTGCCATCATCAATCCTTTGTTTTCCTGCAGCAAACAAAAGGATCTAATTAGTTTTAATCGTGGTGGTAGAGAGTGCCTTTCCGGCGGATGATTTTTCCTCTCTTCCCTTTTTCTTGCTCTATGTCCCCATAATTGGTTAGTGGACGAAATTTCCTGCCGGGGGTCTCTAGCCTGCTGGGGCTGGTTTTCGATTTGTTCCCTTTTCTACTTTCTCTTTAAGCACATGCTGTGGGAATCTGCTTTTACTCCCGAAACCATTCCCTTTGGGAGCTTACTTCCTCCAAAACTGCGAGGCACGATCATTGCGTTGCCTGGGGTCGGCCTTTAAAACTGTTTGTGTTATCCTGTATTGGATGAATTCCCCTTCGGTCTCTGGTAGTAAGCTTTGAAAAATCCTTTTCAAGACAAATTTTAGGAAGAGAAATAAAAGCTAGAAAAGGAGAAAATCTTTCTGAACCCATATTTGGTGGGGAGAAGAAACTCAGAAGAACTTATCTGGAGGACATGACTGGTCCCCGTGATCATGACGTGCACCATAGATTCCCGACCCAGTCTATTTGTATCAATCGATTTGCCCGATGGTCTGACTTGCTGGGGATGATAAATGACTGTCCATTTCGTTGCAAATGTGGTCGCTTTTTGTTGATCTGTCTTGTCGCCTCATAGTGCCCTTCGAGGGGTTTTCACTAATGAGACTCTCTCTTTTCTCTCATCTCCCGGCGCCTTATGGTGCCTGTGAAGGTTTTCACCAATAAGACTCTCTCATTTCATATCCCTCATCTTACATCGCCTCTCGGTGCCTGTGAAGGTTTTCACCGATAAGACTCTCTCATTTTATTTCTTTCGAGGAATCGGGGCGTTGTAGATACGACCCTCTCTTCTGGAGATTCCTTTGACCATCAATTCATTCCCAGTCTTACGATCCTCTTCTTTGCTGGCGATCGGTGTATTATTCTCTGCCTTATTTGCCTGACTCGACATCTCTTGAACATTGATCGGGAGGTCTTTTGGACGTTGATGTTGGTTTTGGTGTGGAGTTAAAGAAAGGCTATAAAAATGAAAATAATTTGATGGGTGATGTGCTACAACTTTTGGAATCAAACCTTTGTTGGAACTTAAAACATAACCTCTGCCCCAGTTTTCTTGCTTGGGGAATTTTATTTTTTACACTTATGTTGAGCTATGTGCGTTACGCACATTGTGCCTATTATGCACACTATGTACATTATGCATCCTATATTCACTATGATGCACACTATGACCGAGCCGTGAGGCGCCTACGTATCCTCTTTGAGGAATCAGGTCAAACGTAGTTCCCACGGTTTGTACTTTATCTTCCCTTTTTTTCTTTTCCTTCTTTTCATTTTTTTTATGTCTTTCCATTAGTGATTCCAAAAGAGGGGTATGAAAGAATAACTTAAGGCTCAAAGGGGGAAGCAAGGGCTAAAAGTGTTTGGATAGAAGAAAGAATTGCCTCCGTCATCTCATTATCCAATAAATGCCAAATACAAACAAATAAACCAAAAATTGCCATAATTAAAGAAATTACGCATAATATCTCTTGACTGCATCTGAATTGATAGCCATGTCGACACATCTACCTTCGACATCTGTCAAACACAAAGCACCGTTGGACAATACTCTGGTCACGATATAAGGCCCTTGCCAATTTGGGGCGAATTTGCCTTTTGCCTCGACCTGATGTGGGAGGATCTTCTTCAATACCTGCTGCCCTACTTCAAAATTCCTGGGGCGCACCTTCTTATTATATGTTCTTGCCATTCTCTTCTGGTATAGCTGACCATGGCACACTGCTGCCAATCTTTTCTCATCTATCAGGCTCAACTGTTCCAATCGAGCTTTGACCCATTCATCATCATTAATCCTGGCCTCAGCGACAATTCGGAGGGACGAAATTTTGACTTCCGCTGGTATTACGGCCTCAGTTCCGTACACCAACAAATAAGGAGTTGTGCCTATGGAAGTTCGGACGGTAGTGCGGTAACCCAACAAAGCAAAGGGTAATCTCTCGTGCCATTGTCTAGATCCTTCCACCATCTTTCGCAGTATCTTTTTGATATTCTTATTGGCTGCTTCGACCGCTCCATTCGCCTTGGGACGATATGGGGTGGAGTTGCCGTGTGTAATCTTGAATTGTTGGCATACCTCTCTCATCAGGCTGCTATTAAGATTCGCACCGTTATCCGTGATGATCACTTTTGGGATCCCAAATCTGCAGATGATATGGGAATGGACAAAGTCCATCACTGCCTTTTTGGTTACTGATTTGAAGGTTTTAGCCTCAACCCATTTGGTGAAGTAATCAATGGTCACTAGAATGAACCTATGACCGTTGGATGCTGCCGGCTCGATGGGCCCAATGACATCCATGCCCCATGCCACAAACGGCCAGGGTGCTGACATCGTATGTAACTCCGTTGGCGGAGAATGAATCAAATCTCCATGTATCTGGCACTGATGGCATTTCCTTACGAAAGTGATACAGTCGTGTTCCATGGTGAGCCAATAACACCCTGTTCGAAGGATCTTTCTTGCCAATACATATCCGCTCATGTGTGGCCCACAAACTCCAGCATGTACCTCTGCCATAACCGTCGTTGCTTGACTGGCATCTATGCATCTCAACAATCCCAAATCCGGGGTTCTTTTGTACAATATTCCTCCGCTGAGGAAGAAACCATTCGACAAACGCCGAAGGGCTCTTTTTTGGTCTCCAGAGGCATGTTCTGGATATATCCCCATTCTGAGGTATTCCTTGATATCATGAAACCAGGGTTCGCCATCTGCTTCTTCTTCTACGGCATTGCAGTAGGCGTGCTGATCACGGACCTGGATGTGCAGAGGGTCAACATACATTTTGTCAGGGTGGTGCAGCATTGATGCTAAGGTGGCCAAGGCATCCGCAACCTCATTATGAACTCTTGGGATGTGTTTGAATTTCACCGATCGAAATTGCTTGCTCAGATCATGCAAGCATTGTCGGTATGGTATGAGTTTTAGATCTCGTGCTTCCCATTCTCCCTGAATTTGATGTACCAAGAGGTCCGAGTCTCCCAAGACCAAGACGTCTTGGACATCTATGTCGGCAGCCAAGCGCAGTCCCAGAATGCAAGCCTCATACTCGGCCATATTGTTGGTGCAATAGAAGCGTAGTTGAGCCGTAACAGGATAATGCCGTCCTGTTTCAGAAATGAGTACTGCCCCTATTCCAACCCCTTTCGCGTTTGCAGCTCCATCGAAGAAAAGCTTCCAACCCGACTCCTCAGGCAATTCCAACTCATTTGTATGCATTACCTCCTCGTCAGGAAAATACATTCTTAAGGGCTCGTATTTTTCATCAACGGGATTCTCCGCCAAATGATCGGCCAGCGCCTGGGCTTTCACGGCTGTCCTCGTCACATAGACGAGATCAAACTCTGTGAGCAGAATTTGCCATTTTGCCAACCTTCCCGTGGGCATAGGTTTCTGAAAGATATACTTCAATGGGTCCAAACGGGATATGAGATAAGTAGTATACGAAGACAGGTAGTGCTTCAACTTCTGAGCTACCCAAGTTAAGGCACAACATGTTTTCTCGAGTTGAGTGTACTTGACCTCATGTACTGTGAATTTCTTGCTAAGATAGTAGATGGCCTGCTCCTTCCTTCCTGTGTCATTGTGTTGCCCCAATACACAACCAAATGAATTTTCCAAGACCGTCAGGTAAAGAATTCGGGGCTTCCCGGGCTTAGGCGGGACCAATACGGGTGGATTAGACAGATACCCTTTGATTTGGTCGAAAGCCTCCTGACAATCTGCCGTCCAACCTACCGCAACATCCTTTCTCAGCAACCGAAATATGGGCTCACAAGTTGCTGTGAGTTGGGCGATGAACCTGCTGATATAATTGAGTCTACCCAGCAAACTCATTACCTCTGTTTTGTTCCTTGGCGGTGGCAAATCTCGGATGGATTCAATTTTGGATGGGTCTAACTCAATTCCCCGTCGACTGACGATGAATCCTAGCAGCTTTCCTGATGGAACCCCGAATGCGCATTTGGCCGGGTTGAGCTTGATATCATACCTTCGGAGTCTTTGGAAGAATCTCCTTAGGTCTGCTACATGGTCTTCCTGACGCCAAGATTTGATGATCACATCATCGACGTACACCTCGATTTCTTTGTGTATCATGTCATGAAACACAGCAGTCATTGCTCGCATGTATGTTGCCCCGGCGTTCTTCAATCCGAACGACATTACCCGATAGCAGTAAGTCCCCCATGGCGTAATAAACGCTGTTTTTTCCGCATCTTCCTCGTCCATTAGGATCTGATGATAACCCGCATAGCAATCTACAAAGGATCCGATCTCGCGCCCCGCGCAATTATCGATCAAGATATGGATGTTGGGCAATGGAAAATTGTCCTTGGGACTTGCTTTGTTGAGGTTGCGGTAGTCGACGCACACCCTGATTTTTCCATCCTTCTTTGGGACTGGTACCACATTGGCCAACCACTCGGGATATCGAGTGACCCGAATGACCTTCGCTTTCAACTGCTTAATCACTTCCTCTTTGATCTTTACACTCATCTCTGTTTTAAATTTCCTTAATTTTTGCTTGACGGGAGGGTATGCCGGGTCAATGGGCAATTTGTGAACCACTAAATTGGTGCTTAATCCAGGCATATCGTCATATGACCATGCAAAAACATCTTTGAATTCCATGAGGGTTTTGATCAATTCTTCTCTGACATTCGGCTCAATGTGGATGCTAATTTTGGTCTCTTGGACGTTATCAGCGTCTCCTAGATTCACAGCCTCAGTGTCATTTAGGTTAGGCTTGGGTTTCTCTTCCAATTGGCACAGTTCTCGGTTTATCTCTTCGAAGGCTTCACCTTCGTCACATTCAGATTCTTCATCACAAACGACCTCTTGCATCATTGAGTCGGATTCAGATTGATTTATTAGACTGGGCCGAAGATCCGCTGTGCATGCCATGTCATTAGAACCAGTAAAAAGAGAACTGTTCAGAAAGGAAAAGAACAAAACAAAATTAAAATGGGACAAAAGAAAAGAACTTTATTAAACTTGCGGGATAAAAGGGTTCACACTTTTACAAAAACTAAAGTAAAATTTGGATTACACCCTTGAATAATCCGGACAAAATAAAACACACAAAACATAAATCAAAGCCTGCTACCGAGACTCCCCTCGGACAGGAAGAGGAGTAACTGTCCAATTGTTGGTCTTGGCCTCAGGCCCCACAAACTGTATCTCTGCTCTGCTGGAACCTTCTCCAGCTTCCACCATACTGACATCCGCGAATAGCCTCTCAAAACTCTGATTCAGGTCTTCATTTATACCGATCAAAGGTCCTAGAATCTTTGGGACCGGTGACCCCTTGGCACTTGCTTTAACAAAAGACCTTGAGAGGCGGGGCACTGGTTTAGGCAGAAACCAGACCCTCTTCTTCATTTTTCGCGCTTGCTTCCTATCTGCTGCGGTTGGTTTGAACCCCAATCCGAAAGTTTCCAGATTTTTAGGAAGGGAGACAGGTTGGACAATCCCTTGAAGCTCGACTCCTAGGCCTTTTCCCGGCACAAATCCATTACCCAGCATTTCTGAGACCATCATGACTGTTGCGGCAGCTACCCTTGGGTGCGGGATGATTTCTTCTTCAGGAATTTTGTTGGCCGACCCTGTATCGAAAATCTGGTAGACCCAAGGACCTTTGTCATCAGCGGTCTCTATGAAAGGTACAATGGTTCCGCCCATGGTGCACGTTGTATCCTCGCCGTGTAACACGACCTCTTGTCTTTCCCACTCGAACTTCACTATCTGATGTAGGGTGGAGGGCACCGCCTTGGCTGCATGAATCCATGGTCGTCCTAACAGCAGGTTGTAAGATACTGTGGCGTCTAATACCTGGAATTCCATGGTAAACAGGACTGGACCGATGGTCAGTTCAAGTACAACATCCCCCACAGTGGCCGTTCCGTTTCCGTCAAACCCTCGGACACAGATACTGTTCTTGTGGATCCTTCCGTGGTCGATCTTTAACTGGTTCAAGGTAGATAGTGGGCAAATATTGGCGCTTGAGCCGTTATCCACCAATACTCGAGTTACCACCGAGTCTTCACATTTGACAGCTAGGTATAGAGCTTTATTATGCTCCGTACCTTCCACCGGCAGGTCATCATCTGAGAATGTTACCCTGTTCACCTCGAAAACCTTGCTGGCAATGGTTTCCAGGTGGTTTACAGAAATCTCACTGGGTACATGAGCTTCGTTCAATATCTTCAACAGGGCCCGACGATGCTCCTCAGAATGGATCAGTAATGACAACAGTGAGATCTGGGCCGGTGTTTTTCTCAGCTGTTCGACCACAGAATAGTCTTGTACTTTCATCTTCCTCAGGAACTCTTCAGCCTCTTCTTCGGACACAGGTTTCTTGGTTGCAACTGGGTTGGCTCTTCTTAGCTCCGCCGGAGCAAAACATCGACCTGATCGAGTCAACCCTTGCGCTTCACAACTGACTTCTTCCACCTGTTTTCCCTTGTACATCACCACCGCCTTTTCATATTTCCAAGGCACAGCCCTGCTGTCAATCATCGGCAGTTGGACCACAGGCTTTATGGTCACCAGTTCTCTACATACCCCTTTTAACACGACTGCCGGTGTGGGCGGGATCCCTGATATTACCAACTTGCTTGGCTCGGGTTTGCTTGTTATGGCGGACGGGCTCTTTCCCAATATCACTACCGGCTTGACGCCTTCTCCCTGCGACTGTACACTCGTTCCTCCACTGGTTGAGACTTCTTTCGGGGCGGCTTGGATCATCATCATTGTTTGTGAGGGTTTTCTCAATTCTCCTCCCTCACACACCAACTCAATCATGTGAGTTTCGTGGTGTGCTGGCAGTGGGTTTTGGTTGATGTTAGGAGCCTCCGGTGTCTGGACCTCGATCTTATTGGTGTCAATAAGATCCTGTATGGCATGCCTTAATTTCCAGCACTTCTCGGTATCATGCCCGAGCATCCCTGAACAGTATTCACAACTAATTGATCGATCCAAATTCTGAGGTGGGGGATTTGGTTCTCGAGTCTGGACAGGACTAACCAAACCCAATTGCCTCAGCTTGTGGAACAAAGCGGTGTAGGTTTCTCCCAGCTCCGTGAAAGTTCTCTGCTTCCGCAACCTGTCATTCCTAGCATCTGGATTTCCCGAAAGCCTGCCCCTGAAGGGTTTCTATACGCCCTTGGTGGAGGGTAGGTGTTTTGTGGTGGTGCATATATGTTCTGGGGAGCCGGCGCGCGCCATTGTGGGCGAACCGGAGGCTGAGTGTATGCCTGGGCTTGGTGTACGGAACAATGTGGTTCTCGAGGTGGATAGAAATTTTGTGGTGGGTTGTATGGGTATTCTGACCTGTGAGGTCTGGGTGGGTTGTAGTGCGGCCTGCCAGCCCTAGACCAACTGCCTGCCTCGATCGTGGCAACCTCTTCTTTCTTTCTTCTCAGCGCACCTCCCGTGCCGCTTTGAATAGCCTGGGTTGTGGCTTTGAGTGCCGAATAGTTCAGGATTTTGTCAGACCTCAGACCCTCTTCTATCATGACCCCTATCTTGACCACCTCGTTGAAAGATTTTCCAACTGTTGTCACCAAGTGACCAAAGTAGGTTGGATCCAGTGTCTGCAAGAAATAGTCCACCATCTCTCCCTCTCTCATGGGAGGATCGACTCTAGCTGCTTGTTCTCTCCAGCGGAACCCGAACTCGCGAAAACTTTCCCCGGGTTTCTTCCCAATTCTCAATAATGTGAGACGGTCAGGGACTATCTCGAGATTGTACAGGAAATGACCTGCAAAAGCCTGCGCCAGATCATCCCACGTGTACCACCTATTGGAATCCTGCCTGGTATACCATTCTAGTGCAGATCCGCTCAGACTTTGGCCGAAATAAGCTATTAGCAGCTCATACTTGCCGCCTGCCCCTCTCATTTTGCTACAGAATTCCCGCAAATGTGCCATGGGATCACCGTGCCCTTCATATAAATCAAACTTGGGCATCTTGAACCCAGCCGGGAGTTGGACGTCTGGGAAAGGGCACAGATCTTTGTATGCTACGCTGACTTGATTGCCCAGCCCGTGCAAGTTCTTGAAGGACTGCTCCAGGCTTTTGAACTTTCTCAATACTTCATCCTGTTCAGGAGCCTTAACCGGCTTCTCAACCTCTGCGGGCACTTCCAAATGTGGATTGTAAGCCTGTGGTTCGGGGGCATGAAACATAGGCTCGGGGGGATAGTATTGTGCATCGTGAGCCTGAAACAATGGCTCACTGGTCGTCCTTTGCAAAGGGGCTGATGTTGGTCCCACAAAAATGGGAATATTGGGTGTTGGGAGAGGTTGATGGGGTGGTGGAGCTTGGGAATCATGAGGGCTTCTTTCTTGATGATAAAGGGGATTTGGGCGGCTTGTGGAAGGGCCAGAGTGAGGGTACTCCGGCGTGTGTCCCAGTGTTTCAGGGCTCTTTTGTGTTTTGGCTAGGGCTAGCTGCATTGCATTCATCTCTAGTCCCATCCTTTCAATCTTTTCCATCGCTTCTTTTAGCAACTGGCTCATTGGCCTTTCTTCCTCATTACTATTCTCTGAAGTAGTCATGCTTGTTGCTACCGGTCCTTTGGATCTGGTTTGGTATGAGTGTGTTGCCAAAGTTCTTTAACAACTAACTTGTTTGGATCAGACAATAACAAACTTTGTTAGCGTTAGATTTTAACAGATTTGATCATAACACATAGAGGATGCAATGCACCTAGGCAGTTAACCGTTTCTACATGCTTTGCTTCAAACAACATGCGTCATCCCGATTTGCTCATTCGTCCCTTTAAAGTATTTTGGGAAACCCTGCGTTTTATTTTATTTGTATTTTCTTTTCTTTATTTATTAAAAGCCGTCGAATCTTATGGGGATTGCCTACGTATCACGTCCCCGCGTGAATCAGACCAAGCGTAGTTCTGCTTCAAAGTAAAGACACATAGAAATTCTTCTGGAATCACTCAATTTCATTATCGAAAATTGCTATTACACATTACTTTAACAAAATAGCAACAATACAGACTCCACGGTTTTAAACTTGGTTTGAGGAAAAGAAAACAACATATGGGGAAACAACAAACAAAACGAACAAGACTCGATCAGAGACTAATTTTCCAACTTAGGGACCCACGAGGCATCTTTCGGCCCTTTCGCGGCCCTAGGTGTAAGGTCTCTTTGCAAGCTCTTCAACTCTTTCATAATCCGGTGGACGCAGCCCATGATGGAGACAATGAGGGTTTCCCGAGGTGTTTGTTCGCATGCCAAGCATTTCAGGTAGATGTAATGCCCGATCTCGTCAATTCTTGCTCGAATGTTGTCCCTTTCTGCGAACAGCTGCCTCATCTGTCGGCTCTTTAATCCTAGCGTTTGTGCATTGGTGGCGAGCTGATCCTGGAACATCTCCATTTGCCTTTCCATCCTGGTCATTGCATTGTAATAGCGTCTTCTGTCGGCTTGGGCATCTTGTGTTTGCTTGAAGATCCGCTCTTGCACAGCGGAATTTGTTTCCTTTACCGCTTTGACGCTCAGTTCACAATCCCTCATGACCTGCTGTAGGCGCTTCCTCCGGGCCATTGTACCTTTTGCCCATTTGACCTTCATCCTTGCTATGCAAGCCTCTGATTGGTCTAATTCTTCTTGGCTCTAGATGACCTGATTTCTCAAACTGGCTATCAATCTTTTGTCGGAGCAACGCTTCTGTCGGTCGATGTTATTCTTACTGGCTTGGCGAAGGCGGGCCTTCAGGGTTTGGTTCTCTTGGGCTAGCTTGTCTTTTTCAGCCTGCTCCTGGGCGACTTGCACGTTGTTTTCGAATACAATCCTTTCAACTTGTCGTTTTAGCTTCCTGATTTCAACCAGGTAACCTTCCTCTTTTGCGAGCCAGTCCCATTGTTCTTGTGATGACTCAACAAAATCTTGGAGGTGAGGCCGTTTGGTTGGCCGTTCCACAATGTTCTTCTTGTTATGCCAAGCGAGATAGGCCGGCGAGACTTCACCCCTAGACACATCACCTACCTGAGTATTTGCCGTCAGGTACTGGCATTCACTCCATATGCAACGAACTGTCTTTTCAGGAAATTGGCCGTCACTACTGACCTCGACGGCATAAGTGCTGAGATCTTCGTCCGGGTGTAGTACTTGACATCTTCCTAACTGTCTCATTACCCTGTAAGGGGCATAAGGTTGAATACCCCTGAGTCCCATCAAAAGGAAGTGAGGACCAGTGACGGGCATGTATATGATTTCTTCCACAGAAAGCCAACCCAAAGTCCAGTTTATTTGATCTGCGGTGATGACCCGGAGATAGGATACCCATTCTTCAAACCCTCCCGGTGATCGGAAACCTGAAACCCTTAGGTTATAACCCTCGATGCAGCCCCCATTTGTAGACATGTAGCGCATATACTGAGGATGGTGACACAAGTGTTCGATCATCCACATCTGTAATAACAAGTTGCACCCCTCAAAGAAGTCTGTTCCGGCCTTACAAGCCGTGAGGGCTCGGTACATTTCTGACACTATCATAGGGGCAAGGATGCTTTTATCGTTGGTAATCAGGACTTTGACGATTCCAGCCACTTTCAGGTCGATATTTCTATCTTTTCGGGGGAACACCACAAGGCCCAAAAATGCCACCATAAAAGCGAACCGCCTATGCTCATTCCATTTTACCAGATTTCCCCTGCTGCAAACACCACTTTCTGGATCATTAAATCCTCCTATGCTCCCGTACCTCTGGTATATGAATTGTAGGGTAGAAAAACCTCTATCTAGTTCAGCGTACAGAACTCCCTTGCTTATCTTCAACAGATCCATGAATTTGTGTGAATTCACAGCTCTTGGAGCGATCAGGTATTTGTGTCTCAAACCTTCAGTGACGTCCATGTAACCCGCCATTTCTTCTAAGGTTGGGGTGAGTTCAAAATCCGAGAAACGGAACACGTTGTGGGCCGGATCCCAAAATGTAACCAAAGCCTTTATGATGTCGCACCGAGGCCTGACGTTCAACAAATTAACCAAACCTCCCAGGTGCAGTTTGATCTTGTCTTGCTCTGACTTTTCCAAATCCTCCCACCATAATCGCACTTCCAGAGGGATTTTGCTTTTAACTGTTACCGGCAAACTTGGACTTATGCTCATTCTGCATGTTTATTGGGGTGATTAAGCAAAGATCCAGACTCATTGGACTCAAATACCAAATTGACACACCCTTTTTTTTTCCTAGAAAAACGAAATTTGGTTGTTTCCGAAAAGTATGATGTCACCTTAAAAACTTTCGTTCTTTGGATTGTACCTATATTTTGAAAAACAAGTTGAGCCCGATGGGGGTTGCCTACGTATCTCGCACCCTGCGAGAATCAAACTGACGTAGTTCAGGCATAAGCCGAATTTTGGAGACACACTATTTTTCTCTTAGAAATGAATCAAAGACTCTTACTTTCTAAAACAAATTAATAAGACACACATTTTTTCTTCTTTTTTTTTTCAAAATTCTGGCAGAGCTTTAACCATTTTCTGGGTATTGATCTTTCAAGAATAATTATCTTTTTTTTTTCTCTTTTTTTTCAAACATTCCCGATATTCAGAAACCGGTCAGCATGCAAGCCTTGAAACAAGTAAATGCATAAAGCAAGTAGGATGTAGCAGGATGGTCTTTATTCTCAGGTTGCTTGTCCTAGACGGACCCAGCCCCTGTGCTGAGTCCCCTAAGTCAAATGCATATGATGCAAATAAGCGTTCCTACTAGGGATCCGGCATGAAGAGAAAGGCTACCGGGCTGAAATCGGGAAGCTGAAGCGAGAAATTGAAAGGCTTATGTTTGAAAACAACGTTCAAGTAGCCTCGGAGCAGGGTGAAAAGAACAAATTAGCCAAAGAAAACCAGGCACTGAAAGACCAAATTCGCCAAGTCGGTAAGAGTGATAGCTGTCACACCTCCTTTTTCCGCACCCGAGGGGGTGCAAAGGAGTTTTTTCCAATTAAAGGACAATCGAAACGGGATTTGTTTATTTATTTCAGAGTCGCCACTTGGGAGGTTTAGGGTGTCCCAAGTCACCAATTTTGATCCCGAATCGAGGAAATGAATGACTCCATATTACAGTCTGCGTACCAGAAATCCGGATGAGGAATTCTGTTAACCCGGGAGAAGGTGTTAGGCATTCCCGAGTTCCGTGGTTCTAGCACGGTCGCTCAACTGTTATATTCGGCTTGATTATCTGATTTTATACAAATATGAACTTATGTGCCAATTTTATCTTTTAACCGCTTTTGTCATTATTATTATTTTTACAAGGAATTGCAACGTCGCGAAAACATACCTCGAATCACGTTACATCAATGTACACGTGATTATTGACATATCTTGACTCGGTTGAGATTTGGATTTGGGTCACATAAATGTGCACCCGAGTTAAGGAAAATAAATTATTAAAGGCGCGCTTAAAGCAACTAGCGTGTTGTTATCTTGGGGAAAACCATGAAATTCGCTTAAACGACATGTCCCGAATTCTAAGTATTTTATATATATACATTTAGAGGGCCCCGCACTTTGTACATTTTTTGTTTGTCGAGGCTCGTCTCATTCCTTATGAAAAGAATTTGCAACGTCGTGGAAATGCATCTTAGACCACGCCACAATCAATGTACCCGTGGTTAGAGACACATTTCGATTCCGTTGAGATTGGGATTTGGGTCACATAAATGTGCACCCGAGTTTAAGGAGATAACATTATTAAGTACACATTTAAAGAGACCATCGCGTTATTATTCTGGGAGGGCCGTGAGATTTGCTAAACGACCCATCCTGGAAACTGAATGCTTCGATAATATACATTTAACAAGGGCCCCGCAGCTCGTGCGTTTTATTTATTTTTTGTCGAGGCTCATCTCGTTCTTATTTTAAAAGGATATCCTATAGCAACTACGTTTCTTGTCGTGTTTGTCTCTACTAATTGAAAACAATAGGTAGTCCTAATTAATTACGTGCTTGCAAGTTATCTATAACAACATTCAGAAATGCTTAAAATCAGAAACGAGGCTGCGTGCACCGTCAGCCGAACAAATAATCACGGGCCCAAATCCAGCCCATGCGTGATGGGCCAGACCTGGGCCACTGCTTGTTCGATGCGAACCTGCTTGGTCTGTTTTGACCTGGGCTCGACCTTCATGAGGTTGAGATTGCAAGTTTTGTGTTCTTTGTCTTAACAGGTGGTTTACTAGTTATATGAGACCATTAATCAGAAAAGGAAGAACTTAGCCAATGATGTACGGTTTTCATGCTTGGCATACATTACAACACATATTACAAAGTAAACTAAGTCTGATATGCAACCTATTTCATTGAGAATATTTTCACCTATCAGCATACATATGTAACCTACCATTTAGCTAATCTATATTGATATACACTGGGCATACAGGCTGCTTCTATTGTCAACACAGGAATGAAAATTATCATACAGTACATGATATCTAATATAACAATCCATGTATGAAAATCAACTTCAGGTCTTTTCTTTTTGCATTCATGCTCAATGTTCCAATTACATTTGATAGTGCATTGGTTGTGTACCTGGTATAGAGGACAAAGAAGAAAGGACTGATCAGCTGGGCAGTATGCAGTAAACACAGCAACAGTAGATACACAGCAACAACACAGCAACAAACCAACAATCACAAGTGTTTTCCACAGTCCACAGACAACCAGCAACAATTTCCAGACCAAAGAAAACCAAAGATGGTCGAGCACCAAACAAGTGATCCCAGAAAAGAGTAACGAGATGCAGCCAAGAAAACCCAAAATGTTCAATGCAGTAACATCAGAAAATCAATAACCACAAAAGCTGAGCCAACAGCCAACAACAATCAGCAAAGACAGCTTGAACAACTTGAACTTTTACACAGTTTTCAAATGATACTCATTCACAGTATTCTCAAATCTCTTTCTATTTTTTTTTTCTGAAGACTAAAAGTCCAGCCCCTTTTAAGTTCTGAAATGGCCTATTTATAAGCCAAACAACCCAGTGCAGCTAAGCTGCCTGGATTCCCCCACTTGCAGACTGCCCATTCCCTTTAAGCCCATGCCTAAGCATCTTTTTGTGCCAGCCATTTGTTCCCCACGCCTGGTTTATTCTTTAATCAAGGATTATGGGCTTATTTTAGTATTCATTTTAAACCCATACTCTTGTGTCTTGTTCCCCATTGGCATTAGTTTAATCCTAATTTAGTACCCTACTTATCAGCTTATTTAAACTAAGCCTTTTCTGTTCTTTTCAAACCCCAGACTACCCCTATTAAACCCTGCTTATTATTGCCTTGCCCCTTGCAGCATCAGGGCATTCTGAACTCATGAAAGTTCAAATTCAGGACTGCCCTGGACTGAACCTTTTCAGTCATTTTTGCAATGCAAACAAACTCTTTTCAGACAATGCTGGGCATTCAGTCAGTGACAAGGTTCAATTAGTCATGTGAAATTATTAGCTCATTCGATCCATTAGTTATAGAAAACTAATCGACGATGTTTATCGAGTCGACTATACTAATTATAACAGGTAATAATCAGTCGTTCAAATAAACAAACACATACAAGGACCTAAAGGGCTTCAGACAACTTTGGTCGATCACTGGGAACCTATATAAGTAATTTATATGACGACTACCCTAATCGGACATGCTTATCACAGGATACATTCAAATCATACACAGAAAACAATCGACCAAATAAAAAGGTCCTTGACAGAGATGGAAGAAATTAAGAAAACTATCAGAAAATAACAAACAAACACAACAAAGCATGCTAACGACTTAATTGGCAGTTGAATAAACAAAAAGGAAAAGAAAAACTTACCGAAAAATGTTTAAACCAAACTGACCCAAAACTGACTCCACTTTGACCATTTGAAGCCGAACAAACTTTAATCAGGGTGTTCTCACATGAGAACACCTTGATTAAGGTCTATTAGACCTCGAACCCTTGTTAAGGTCGGCTGGATTCCAAGGCTATCCGTGTTCTAGGTTTTGGATTCTCAGATCTGGTTTTTGGGGAGTTGTGGGTAGATTCGGACCAAACCAAGTTTGGTTTGGTCACGAGGAGGGTCAGGGGAGTGTCTGGTATGAAGATGGGGTGGTTTGGTATAGATCAGAGTTTCGACTCAAATCTTCAAATGAAGATTCGAGACGAAGGAAGGTGATTCGAGGCAAATGGATAGCAGATCCATGTTTAGGACAGTGAGGTGGTCCTAGGGTGTTCAGGAGGTGGTCACCGGCGTTCATGCCGCCGGGTTCTGGTGAAAGGGAACCTAGGGCGGCTGCTAGGGTTTGGGGTTTCAGGGCTTGGGGAAGGAGACGAGTGAAGGGTGGGGTTCGGATAGGGGCGTGGGGTGTGAGGGAAAGCTTATATACGGAGTAGGGGATTGGATCTGAGCCATTAGATCAGATGATCTCAACGGCTTGGATCTGATGGTGAGGGGTGAGACGAAGCCGTTTGGTATTAAAACGGTGTCGTTTGGGTTTAAGTGATGGATTGGGTTGGACCGTCTAAACAGGTCGGGTCACGGGTGCGTATGTGGACCGTTGGATCAAGAGGCTTAGACGGCTCAGATCGACTTGCCTAAAACGGCGTCGTTTCGGGAGGTGCCTGGGCAGGCCTGGTCTGGACCGGGTCCTTGGTCGGTTTTGGGCCTATTTTTATTTCATTTTCTGGGCCCAAATCAATCTTTTCTTTGTTTTCTTATGTTGAAACAAAAATGAAATAACAAAAGTAAATAATGAAACAAAAAATGAAATTAAAACAAACAACCATGTGACACTTCAACACAATTATCACACCAAATTAAAATATTTAAGCAAGTTAAATCACAACCTAGAACGAACGACGCCTATATTTTTTGAATTTTTGTTCTTTTTAACGACCTAATTACGATTTTGACTACCCTGACAGACATGCTTTTGTATTTTGATCGGTAAGATTAAATGCAAAATGGGAAGATCCACACATGACTAACAACACCTGTCACGGAAAAAACGACAAATTGTACAGTGAGGCCATTTATCACTATTTTTTGTTTTCCTTTTTGAGTGATTGCTCGTGAAGCAAAAATCACGTGTTTACAATAGCGACCGACAGAAACGTCGCTCTGATGAAAGGTTGATAGCGGAATTGAGAAATCAAGTCAGCAAAAGCTGAGAAGGCTTGGAGAGATCCAAGGCTTGTATAACAAGAATGCGGGTCAGGTGGGCCAAAGTTACAGCATCACGGAGAGAGCACCTATGGCAAGTAAAAAGGGACTACAAAATGAGTGTTGCGACATTGAGAGAGATAAACTCCATTCTCAATAATCGGGTCCTCAAACAAGCCCGGGATGCTAGAACAGATAGGGAACGCTGCTATGAATCAATAGCCCGAATGGAAGAACAAATGGAGAGGTTCCAAGATCAGCTCATTGACAATACTCGGATATTGGGACTAAAGAATCAACGGATAGAACAACTGTGCATAGAGAGGGATAGAATCAGGGGTAGGATCAATGAGATAGGGCGCTACATCACCACAAAGTGCCTAGCATGTGAAGAGATTCCCCATGATATCCTTTTTTCCCTCAGTCATGGATTATGTTCACCGGATCATGGAGGAACTAAAAAGCTTGCAAAGAGGACTGACACCAAAGCCCGCGGAAAGGACGAACGATGCCTCGCGGGCACCAAAATTCAAAGCTTTAATGTATCCCTAGCTCAATCTTGCACTTGTTTGAGTCTGTTGTCTACCCTTATATTCTCTTCAAACGTTCTTAAAAAGAAAAGTATGGAGTCTGTATTTTTGTTTGTTTTTTTATGATGGCTTGTAATCGCATATTTGAATAATAAAAGTTAAAATTGAGTCTTTATTTTTCTGGCACGAACTACGCTTGGTCTGATTCGTGCGGGGTCACGATACGTAGGCAATCTCTATAGGATTCGACCGTAATTATGATAAAAAGGGAGGAAAAATAAATATTTATATATATATATTTGTCAGAGCAAAAATAAGCCAGGATGATGCATGCGGTCAAAGCAAAAGCATGTTAGAAATGATTAACTGCCTAGGAGCATTGCATTCCCCAAATGCGCAATTACAATATCTGTTAAGACTCTAACACTGACAAGTTTGTTGTTTTTCCAATCATATCAGTTAGTTGTTAGAGCGTACTGGCACCGTACCATTATCAAACAAGATCGAAAGGTCCTATACCAGAAAGCATGACTGGATCAGACAACAGTGTTGAGTCGGAAAAAACGGCAAATCAGATGCTGAAGGAAGCCATGGAAAAAATGGAAAAAATGAGGCTGGAAATGAATGAAATGCAGATAGCCTTGGCCAGAGCCCAAAAAGGGCAGGAACTACCTGTTACTCCTACTCTCCAACCAGGACACACGTCAAAATATCCCTCTCCCGGTCCTTCAACGAGTTTCCCAAGCCATCACTACTATCAGGAAAGAGAGGCATATGATCCCCAAGCTCCACCACCCAGTCAAAACCCTCCTCCACCAAATGTTCCCGTCTTTGTGGCACCTCCCCCAGCCCCATTGCACAGATCATCCAGTGAGCCACTGTTTCAGGCTCACGATACACAATATTACCCCCTGAACTCACATATACAGCACCCGAGCCACATACCTATAATCCCCACCTTGAGGTCCCGGCAGAGATTGAAAAGCCGGCTAAGAGCACAGAGCAGGACGAGGTGATGCAGAAATTTAAAAGCTTGGAGCAGTCCTTCAGGAACATACACGGGTTAGGCAACCAGGTCAGCGTGGCCTACAAGGATCTATGCCCTTTCCCTGACGTTCAATTACCAGCAGGGTTCAAAATGCCCAAGTTCGATTTGTATGAAGGGCATGGCGATCCTATGGCACATCTACGGGGCTTTTGTAGCAAAATGAGAGGAGCAGGGGAAAAATATGAGCTACTGATAGCTTACTTCGGCCAGAGTTTGAGCGGGTCGGCACTGGAGTGGTATACAAGACAAGATCCGAGCAGGTGGTACACCTGGGATGACTTGGCACAGGCTTTCGCAGGACACTTCCAATACAACCTTAAGATAGTCCCAGACCGTCTCACATTTCTAAAGCTTGAGAAGAAACCCGGAGAGAGATTTAGGGAATTTGGGTTTCGATGGAGAGAGCAGGCATCCAGAGTTGATCTTCCGATGAGACAAGGAGAAATGGTAGATTACTTTCTACAAACTCTAGAGCCGACTTACTTCGGTCACTTGGTGACGTCAGTTGGAAAATCCTTCAATGAGGTGGTGAAAATGGGGAGTATGATAGAAGAGGGACTTAAGTCCAATAAGATCCTGAGTTACTCAGCAATTAAGGCAACAACTCAGGCCATTCAGAGCGACACGGGAGGTGCGCTCGGAAAGAAAAGGAGGGAGGAAGTCACGACAATAGAGGCAGGCAATTGGTCCAGATCTAAAGGCCCTTCCCCTCATTACCAATCCAGACCCCATCATCTAAACTACCCACACAATCCATACAACCCTCCACAACCCTACTACCCGCCACAAGAACAACATTTTTCCATACATCACGCCCAAACTTATACCCAGCCTCCGGTTCATCCGCAATGGCATGTACCGGCTCCCCAACATACATATCTACCTCCACAAAGCACATATCCACCACCGAGGGCCTACAGGAATCCTTCAGGACCAAACTTCCGCGGAAATCAAGCTTTCAGAAACGAAAGGATGCAGAAGCCAAGAACATTCACTCCGTTGGGAGAAACCTATACTACTCTGTTTCACAAGTTGAAGCAGATAGGCCTACTAAGTCCTGTTGAAGCCAAATTGCCTAATCCCCTTCCCAGAAATCTGGACCATTCAGTGAGCTGTGAATATTGTTCGGGTGCTCCCGGGCACGATACTGAGAAATGTTGGAAGCTAAAGACTGCTATACAAGATCTTATTGACACAAATAGGATCGAGGTTTAGGCACCAGGGCCCCCCAACATCAATGAAAATCCATTACCGGTGCACCATGAAGCCCACATGATCGAATTAGTGCACGAGGGAGGGAAACCAAAAACACCCTCACAAACGGTAATGATGATTCGCGCCAGTACTAATGAAGAGTCAACCAGTGGAAAGGCAGTGGTACAGTCGGGAAAGGTATATGACAAGCCCTTTGTGATAGCAGGGAAATGATCATCTATTACTGCGAAGAGGCCAGAGTCAGTCAAAGCAGTATTGCAGGGAGTAGCAAACAAACCAAGGTTGGTAGTAAAAGGGGTCCATATGGGACCAGTTGTTATCAAGCCGGTCATACAGTTGCCGATAACAAATGAGAAGGTTGTACCATGGAGCTACAGTTAGGTGACGGTAACGCATGAGGGGAAGGAGGTTGTAGAAGACATATGCGAGGCACAAGGGTTAACTCGATCGGGAAGGTGTTTTGCTCCCGCAGAGTTGAGAAAGGTCAATCCTGAAACAATAAAGAAACCTGTAACAGAGGAAGAAGCAGAGGAATTTTTGAAGAAGATGAAGGTGCAGGATTACTCAATTATAGAACAATTGAGAAAGACCCCAGCCCAGATTTCATTGCTATCCTTGTTAATCCATTCAAGCGATCACTGTCAAGCCTTAATGAAGATTCTGAATGAGGCCTATGTCCCGGACAAACTCTCAGTAAACCATTTGGAGAAGGTAGCGCACAAGATCTTTGAAGTAAACCGAGTGACATTCTCTGATGATGAGTTACCGGTAGAGGATACTGAGCACAACAAAGCACTCTATCTGACGGTAAAATGCGAAGAATCGGTGGTCACTCGAGCATTAATTGATAACGGGTCAAGTCCCAATATCTGTCTTTTGGCCACTCTCAACAAGCTAAAGGTTTCTGATGATAGGATCCTCCAGAACAGTGTCTGTGTCCGAGGTTTTGATGGAGGAGACATTAACACAGTAGGTGATATCATACTGGAACTAACCATTGGTCCAGTTGAGTTCACCATGGAATTCCAAGTAATAGATGTGGCAGTATCATACAATCTTTTGTTGGGTCGACCATGGATACATGCAGCTAAGGCAGTGCCTTCTACACTGCATCAAGTGGTTAAATTTGAATGGGATAGACAAGAGATTGTGATACACGGGGATGATGGCACACATGCCATCAGTGATGCTATTGTGCCCTTCATAGAAACCGACGATGATAAGGGCCCGTGGGTTTATCAAGTTTTTGATGCAATCTCGGTAGACAAAATTCCTGAGGGCGAGGGCCTTCCACTTCCCAGAATCACAGCTGCAGCCTTCATGATAGTAGCAGAAATGTTGAATAATGGGTTTGTACCAGGGAAAGGTCTGGGGGTTGATTTGCAGGGAATGATCCAGCCAGTTTCTTTGCCCAAGAACCTGGAAACTTTTGGGTTAGATTCAAGCCTACTGCAGCGGATGTGAAGCGAGCCCGCAAATTGAAGAAAAGAGTTTGGGTCCTTCCTAAACCAGTCCCACGCCTGTCCAGATCTTTTGTCAAAGCAGGGTGCGGAAAGTCGCCAGTCCCGGAAGTTCTTGGACCTCTTATGAGGCCAAACGGAGATTTGAACAAAAGCTTCGGAAGAGTATTTGCCGACGTCAACATGATAGAAGCTGGAGAGGGTTCCAGTAAGGCAGACATACAGTTTGTGGGTCCCAAAGTCAAGGTCAACAATTGGATGGCTACTCCTCTTCCTACTTGGAGGGAGTCTTGGTAGTTGATTCTGATTTTCCTTTTCTGTTTTCTGGATTATTCCAGGGTTGTAATCCAGATTTCTTTTTATTATATCGAATACAGTGTGAAACCTTGTTATTCCATAAATAAAACGAAAAGTTTTTTTTTCTTTATTTCTTATCTTATTTTCCATTATTTTAATCTTGTTTCTTTCATTTCTTTTTCTGAACATTTCTTTTCATACTGGTTCTAATGACATGGCATGCACAACGGATCTTCAACCTAGTCTAAAAGATCAATCTGATTCCGAGCTAACCATACAAGAGGTCGATTATGATAATGAGTCGGAATACGATGAGGATGAAGCATTCGAGGAGATAAACAGGGAGTTAAGCCAGTTTGAAGAAAAATACAAACCCAACTTAAATGACACAGAAGCCATCAATTTAGGGGATGCCGGCGATATCAGAGAAACTAAAATAAGCATCCACATTGCACCAAATATCAGGGAGGAATTGATCAAAACACTTATTGAATTCAAAGATGTTTTTGCATGGTCATATGATGACATGCCGGGATTAAGCACAGATTTAGTGGTTCATAAATTGCCCACTGACCCGGCATGCCCTCCCGTCAAGCAAAAATTGAGGAAGTTCAAAACGGATATGAGTGTGAAGATTAAAGAAGAAGTAACCAAGCAGCTGCAAGCAAAGGTTATTCGTGTCACTCGATATCCTGATTGGTTGGCTAATGTGGTGCCGGTACCAAAGAAAGATGGAAAGATCAGGGTGTGTGTCGATTACCGCAATCTGAATAGGGCAAGCCCTAAAGACAACTTTCCTTTACCCAACATCCATATCTTGATCGACAATTGTGCCGGACGTGAGATCGGATCTTTTGTAGATTGCTATGCTGGGTATCATCAGATTCTGATGGATGAGGAAGATGCGGAAAAGACAGCCTTCATTACGCCGTGGGGAACTTATTGCTACCGGGTAATGCCATTTGGTTTGAAGAATGCTGGGGCAACGTACATGAGAGCAATGACCACTGTGTTTCATGACATGATTCACAAAGAAATTGAGGTGTACGTAGACGATGTGATCATAAAGACCAAGCATCAGGAAGACCACGTAGTAGACCTAAGGAAGTTCTTTCAAAGACTTCGGAGGTATGATATTAAGCTCAACCCGGCCAAATGCGCATTTGGTGTTCCATCTAGGAAGCTTTTGGGATTCATTGTCTGTCGGCGAGGTATTGAACTGGATCCATCAAAAATCAAATCTATCCAAGAGTTGCCACCGCCAAAGAACAAAACAGAAGTAATGAGTCTGTTGGGAAGATTGAATTACATCAGCAGATTTATTGCTCAACTCACAGCAACCTGTGAACCTATTTTTTGGCTGTTAAAGAAAGATGCTGCAATAGGATGGACGGCAGAATGTCAGGAGGCATTTGACCAGATCAAAGAATATTTATCAAATCCACCTGTATTGGTTCCCCCTAAGCCGGGAAAACCATTAATTCTTTATCTAACGGTCATGGAGAATTCTTTTGGTTGCGTGTTGGGGCAACATGACATTACAGGAAGAAAAGAGCAAGCCATCTATTATCTCAGCAAGAAGTTTACAGTATATGAGGTTAAGTACACTCAACTCGAGAAGACATGTTGCGCCCTAACCTGGGTGGCCCAGAAGTTGAAACATTATTTATCCTCATATACTACTTATCTCATTTCCCGTTTGGATCCGTTAAAGTATATTTTCCAGAAGCCTATGCCCACAGGAAGGTTAGCAAAATGGCAAATACTACTCACGGAGTTTGACATCGTCTACGTGACGAGGACAACCATGAAGGCCCAAGCATTGGCAGATCACTTGGCTGAGAATCTGGTTGATGAAGAATATGAGCCGTTGAGGACGTATTTTCCTGACGAGGAAGTAATGAATATAGATGAGTTGAACTTACCTGAGGAACCAGGTTGGAAGCTTTTCTTTGATGGAGCCGCAAATGCGAAGGGAGTTGGAATAGGAGCAGTGCTTATTTCTGAAACAGGACATCATTACCCTGTTACAGCTCAACTGCATTTCTACTGTCCCAACAACATTGCTGAGTATGAAGCATGCATTTTGGGTTTGCGATTAGCGGCAGACATGGATGTCCAGGACGTCTTGGTCTTGGGGGACTCGGACCTCCTGGTGCATCAAATTCAGGGTGAATGGGAAACACGGGATTTGAAGCTCATACCATATCGACAATGTTTGCACGATTTGAGCAAGCGATTTCGATCAGTGGAGTTCAGACACATCCCAAGAGTTCACAATGAGGTTGCCGATGCATTGGCCACTTTAGCATCAATGTTGCATCACCCAGACAAAATTCATGTTGACCCATTGCACATCCAGGTTCGTGATCAGCATGCCTACTGCAACATGATAGAGGAAGAAGTGGATGGCGAGCCATGGTTTTATGACGTCAAAGAGTACCTTAGGATGGGGATATACCTGGAGCAGGCCACCGAAGATCAAAAAAGAGCCATTCGGTGATTGTCAAATGCTTTCTTCCTCAGTGGAGGAGTGTTGTACAAAAGAACCCCAGATTTGGGATTGCTGAGATGCATAGATGCCAGTCAAGCCACGACAGTTATGACAGAGGTACATGCTGGAGTTTGTGGGCCACATATGAGCAGGTATATATTGGCAAAGAAGATTCTTCGAGCAGGGTATTATTGGCTCACTATGGAGCATGATTGTATCAGTTTCGTACGAAAATGCCATCAGTGTCAGATACACGGAGATCTGATTCATTCTCCACCAACGGAATTGCACACAATGTCAGCACCATGGCCATTTGTGGCATGGGGCATGGATGTCATTGGGCCTATTGAGCTGGCAGCTTCGAACGGTCACAGGTTCATTCTGGTGGCCATCGACTATTTTACTAAGTGGGTTGACGCCAAAACTTTCAAGTCAGTAACCAAGAAGGCAGTAGTGAATTTTGTCCATTCCCATATCATCTGCAGATTTGGGATCCCGAAAGTGATAATCACGGACAATGGTGCTAATCTTAACAGTAATTTGATGAGAGAAGTATGTGAACAGTTTAAGATTACACTTATCGTCCCAAGGCAAATGGAGCTATTGAAGCGGCCAACAAGAACATCAAGAAGATATTGAGAAATATGGTAGAAGGATCCAGGCAATGGCATGAAAAATTACCATTTGCATTGTTGGGTTATCGCACTACCGTCCGGACCTCAGTAGGTGCAACCCCTTATTTGTTGGTATATGGAACTGAGGCAGTAATACCGTCGGAAGTGGAAATTCCATCCCTTCGGATTGTCGCCGAGGCTGAGATTAATGATGATGAGTGGGTCAAAACCCGTTTGGAACAGTTGAGCTTGATTGATGAAAAGAGATTGGCAGCTGTGTGTCATGGCCAGTTATATCAAAGGAGAATGGCATGAGCCTACAACAAGAGGGTGCGCCCCAGAAAATTTGAAGTGGGGCAACAAGTGTTGAAACGAATCCTGCCACACCAAGCAGAAGCAAAGGGCAAGTTCGCCCCGAATTGGCAAGGACCATTCATTGTAACCAGAGTGTTATCCAACGACGCTTTATGTTTAACAGATATCGAAGGGAAATGCGTCGACATGGCTATCAATTCCGATGCAATTAAGAGATATTATGTATGATCTCTTTTGATTGTAATTGTCATTTGTTTGTGGTTGGCATTTATCGGAGAATGAAACGACGGAGGCAATTCTTTCTTCTATCCAAACACCTTAACCTTTGCTTACCCTTTTGAGCCTTATTTATTCTTTCATATCCCTCTTTTGGAGTCAGTGATTAAAATAAAAGATAAAAAGAAGGAAAAACAATAGTAAAGACAAAAGAAAATCACAAGAAAAACAAAGGAAGTGGGAACTACGTTTGACCTGATTCCTCAAAGAAGGATACGTAGGCGCCTCGCGGCTCGGTCATAGTGTAACAAAAAAATAAGAATCCCCAAGCAAGAAAAACTGGGGCAGAAGTTGTGTCTATAATTTTGGGAAAGAAAGTTTGATTCCAAGAGTTGTAATATTTTACCCGTCAAAATTGTTTTAAGCTTTTGACAGCCTTTTCTTTTAACCCCCCACAAAAATCCCTATTGATATCCAAAAAAGACCTCCCGATCAGTATCCGAGAAGTGCCAATTTCATGCACGTGGAAGTCGGGAACAACACTCTGATCCCGCAGAGCAGAGAAGAGGATCATAAACTGGAAAGGAATTGATAGCCAAAAGAATCCCCAACAAAGAGCGTCAAATCGACAAACGCTTCAATCCCCAACTGAATAATAAAATAAAATGAGAGAGTCTTATCGGTGAAAACCTTCACCGGCACCATGAGGCGATGGGAGTTGAGAGAAATGAGAGAGTCTTATTAGTGAAAACCCCTCGAAGGGCACTATGAGGCGACGAGGCGAGATTGGCGGAAAAGGTCCACATTTGGCAAAAGTTGAGTATTTATTTATCCCCAATGAGATGAGGCCATCCGAAAGATTGATTGATACAAATAGACTGGTTTGATCGATCCGGAATGCACGACATGATCGTTGGGATTGGTTGTATCATTCAGATAAGTTCTTTTCTTTTCTTTTTCCCCGGAGTCTGCTCAGAAAGACTTCTTTTCTATCTTTAAAATTATCACTCTTTCATTTCTTGGTTTAAAAGATTTTATTTCCCCAGTCGTTTATCTTTGAAAAGGATTTCAGAGTTTACTACCAATTGACAAAATGGTGAAAGGCGAAATGCGAAAAGGACAAGCCAAAGATAAGGCGACAAAGCGAAAAGAAGTTTGTCGCAAGACCAAATGATGAATGAGTCTAGATCTTAATAGGCCCAAATTTCCAAGGAAAGTTATGGATCAAATTCCAAGATGATCCTCAGCAGATTTGCGAGATACAGGAACAACTCCGACAGATTCTCGACCAAGCTCCACAATGGTCGGACGACACGGAGCGGGGAAGGAAGAGAAACGACAACCATCCCCAGCAGGAATATCAGCCCCAACAATCAATATTCTCCCCAGCAAGTTTTATAGCCATGCAAGGAAAAAAAAAGAAAAAAAAAACCGTCCCCAACAGAGTGGCATGACCACTCGCCCCGTTTTAAACTAACAAATTTTTCTTTGATTTGAAACAGGGCAAGGGAATATTATTGACCGCAGGAAGACAGGGTCACAAGGAAGATCATCAAACTGGGGCAGAAAATTTTCTCTCATTACGAAAATTTTCTTAAAAAACAGATAGTCCTTTGGGAAAGAGAGAAGATAACACAAGTGTTGAAGGAAGAAAAATCTCCCATCAGTATACGAGAAGGGAGAAACAAGTTTTAAAAGAAAAGCAATCTTGGAAGAAGCAAGGTAATCAGTACCATCCCCACCATTGTTAAAAGGAGAAAGATAGTTCCCTAGCAGTATTATTCCCGGCAGGTTTCAGGGAAGCTAAAGCACCAGCTTTAAAGGAAATAGTCATTGAATAAGGAACACGACATATTGGTGAAATAAAATAACGGTGTTATCCCCAGCAATTTTCAGAGGAATAAAACACTAGTTTTGAAAGAAGTTGAAGAAGTCAGGAGCCCGCCTGGAGAATAGAGGTGATAAAATTTAAGTTATTGAAGTCAGGAGCCTGCCTGGAGAATGGAGGCTGAATTATTTTAAGAAGTTGAAGTCAGGAGCCCACCTGTAGAATGGAGGTTGTTATATTCAAAGTTAGAGAAGTCAGGAGCCCACCTAAAGAATAGAGGTGATAAAATTTAAGTTATTGAAGTCAGGAGCCCACCTGGAGAATGGAGGCTGAATTATTTTAAGAAGTTGTCAAAGTCAGGAGCCCGCCTGTAGAACGGAGGTTGTTATATGTTTAAGTTGAAAAAGTCAGGAGCCCGCCTGTAGAACGGAGGTGTTACATTTAAGAAGTTATTGAAGTCAGGAGCCCGCCTGGAGAATGGAGGTGATAAAATGCAAGAAGTTGAAGAAGTCATGAGCCCGCCTGGAGAATAGAGGTGATAAAATTTAAGTTGTTGTTGAAGTCAGGAGCCCGCCTGGAGAATGGAGGCTAAATTATTTTAAGCAGTTGTTGAAGTCAGGAGCCCACCTGGAGAATAGAGGTGATAAAATTTAAGTTGTTGTTGAAGTCAGGAGCCCGCCTGGAGAATGGAGGCTAAATTATTTTAAGCAGTTGTTAAAGTCAGGAGCCCGCCTGTAGAACGAAGGTTATTATTTTAAGTTGAAAAAGTCAGGAGCCCGCCTGGAGAATGGAGGTGTTACATTTAAGTTGTTGTTGAAGTCAGGAGCCCGCCTGCAGAACAAAGGAATACATTTCCAAATCAAACAGAAATCAGTAATCAGGAGGAGTACAACGAAGATCTCCAGCATAACAAGCTTTAGTATAAGAAGCGGTTGTCCCCAGCAGACAGAACAGAATAAAACTTATGCTCAAAAGGCAAAAGGCCAGCGTCGTCCCCAGCAGTTTTCGAAAGAAAGGCACCAAGGAAAACACAAGCCGACAAGAGTGAGGCAACCAGAGCAAAGGGGAGACAGATAAGATTTTGTAATTCCTAGCTTAGTCTAGCTTTTTATTTTCTTTTGGCACGATGTAATAAGGAGATCGGTCAGCAGTAGCAACAGCGAGCAACAACAGTAACAACAATCCCATGGTAGTCCCAGCTACCAAAACTTCCCGAACTACATTGACCTGATTCCCTTTTAGCCAGGGATATGTAGGAAACCTTTGAAGTAAGGTTCGGTCAAATCTTTCAAAAATGCTTCACACAGAATAGTGAAACGGGCAAAAATCGCTCGTATCCGCTCACTTTATCTTTGTACGAAAACTCTTCATGTTTTTGGATAAAGAGGGGCAGCTGTGAGCACGTGATTTTTGCCTCACAAGAATTACTCCAAAAGAATTTGTAAATAATTTTTCTTTGTATACGGTTTTGAATTTTTCGTGGCATTTTATCTGTACATGTTTATTTTATTTTAATTAAAGAAAAATACAGAAAAAATAGTAATATAGGTACATGTGCATTTAGGAATTAATGTTGCATTTTTTATAATTAAAAATATATTTAGGAATTAAATAAACCATAGTTGGTTTTAAAAGAAGAAAATATGCATTTAAAGTGTGCCATTGTGTGATTTTATTTTGATTTTTAATGTTTTGTCTTGTGTGTTAATTGTTGTAAGTGTTCATTAATAGTTGTGTAGTTATATTTGGATTTTTACAAAATTAATTAAGAATAATGTTAAAATTAGGAATTAAAAAGAAAAAAAGGGAAAAGGGTTCAAAATGTAAAGAAATGCGGATTAAGCCAGTGTTTTTTAGAAAATCAGGCCCAAAATCACAGCCCACACCCGCCCCAATCCAGTCCAACTCAGGGTTAAACCAAACGACGTAGTTTGATCACTTTTTCATCAAGGCCATTGGATTAAATCAATCTAACGGTTGAGATTCAGTATCCTTACCCGTAAACCCGACCCTTGACCCAATACCCGGTTAAGCCCGACCCCTTGTTTAAACCAAACGAAACCGTGTGGCTCAACCCCTTTCATCCTGGTCATTGATCTTAATAGATCCAATGGCCAGGATCAATTGCCTCACCCCGTATATAAGTCCTAAACCATACCCCGCCCCCCAGACCAAACACCCCCCTCCTTCCCTGTTCATCATTATCTCCTTCAGAGATCAAACATGTCCCCGCCTGCAACCACCGTCAACCACCCACCGGAAATCGCCTCACGGCGGTTCCGGTGGTCCAAATGACCCCATCTTAACACCCTTGACTCCTCTCAACCTCCCCGTTCCAACTATCATCATAGCATCCCTCGAATCAAACCCCAACATCTCAAATCTTCGATCAAAGTTTGGTCTGAAAACCCAAATTTCTCCGATGGCTTCCAAATTAACACCATAGTTCCTCATGACTACCCTCATCATAGATCTGGTAATGGTTTAGTTTGAATCACCCTGCAGCTTCTCGAATCTTCAATCGAAGATTCGAGCCTAACCTGAACCTACCCCAACCCACCCCAAACTCCCACCAGTCATTCTCCTAGCCTCACTCGTAACCAAACCAAACTTGGTTTGGTTCGAATCTGACCAGAAATGGTTGAGCCCTAAATCCGACCCTCAAGAACCCTAAAATCCCAAAATCTTGGAATCGACCCAAATTGAATAGAAGGTTGGGGCCTAACCGACCTTAATCGAATTATTTTCAGTTGAAAATACTTTGACTAAGGTCTGTTCGATTTCAAAATGTCCGAGTCAGAATTCCAAAGACTAGGTCCGTAAAAATCCTGTTATTATGAGGTATTTTCTTTCTTTCCTTCATGTTTGTTTTCATTAATTACGTATCTGTTTATTTACTATGTTGATTTTGTTTGTTTTAGTCAAATTGACTCTGTTCATCTCCAATGGACCTTTTTGGTCCGAATCTGTCTATTATTTTTAGTCGCTTTAACTATATGTATTATAAATTGTGAAATCGAATTCTAAATTTCGTCGCTTAGTTAATGCCCCGTTAGTCTATAAGTTCATCGATAACACTGTTTGATAATTGCTTTGTTACTGATTTGTTTAAATGTCAATTGTAATATATAATCAATTAATGAGTTACGTCGAGTAATTAGTTTCCCGTTAATCTATGTTTCTGTCAATACCCCTAAAATTACCTGTGAATTGCCTAATTGTCTGGGTCTGATTATTTAGTATCAGTTGTGGCAAGCAGTCAGTTAATTAGTTTCGTCTATTAATTCGTTTCTTGTTTATAGACCAGTAAGTTTGTCAGACAGTTGTTGTGTGTGTTGATCTGCGGATACTCAGTTACAGAGAATTGTTAATAGACTGACAATGATACTGCATTCATGTGCATATTGATTAAATATTTCAGTTTCAGATTTAGGGATTGTGTTAAATTCTATGTTGTGTTAAGTCTAGATTGATTTAATTCCAAGTTCATTAGTTCCAATTGATTTCTAACTTTAGTCCTTCAGTAATCAGAAATAAGTTTGGGTACATTTGAAAGTCAGGTTTAAATTTTAAATCTTTGTTAAGGTTGAAAACAGATTTCAGATTTTAAAAGTTTTAATGCAATAGTGTTTGTGTTAGGAGGGCAGTAATATTAAGGTTTTTCAGGGGCAATTTGGGATTGAAGCAGTTAAGTTCTTACTTTAGTATTAGTGCTTTGTTAATGGGGGTATTAACTAATGCATTAATGGGGAGCAAAAGGTATTGGGGAGCTGAAAATCAGGGAAAAGGCTTCCTTAGTGGGATTTAAAGTAAAAAGAGCAGATTTTTAGTAGGAATTCTGATTTTGTTGAAAAGAAGAAGAGTGGGGCACCACTGAGGGAGAGGGGACAGACTTGTATAAAGAGAGGGGAGGGTCTGGACAGGAGAAAGGAAAACAGATTTTTTTTTAAAAAGTCAGAGAACAGATTTGAGAAGAAAAGAAAAAGACTGAAAAAAAAACTGGATAAAAAAAAAAAAGAACAACCAACAGATAGATTTGAGTGTTAAACAACTTTGAGTGTTGAGAGATAAAAAGAAAAAAAAAGACAAGGTTGAATTTTCAAGTCTTGAATAGGCCAGCTTAATTTCAGTTCAATTTTTGGGTTTCTCTGCTGTACACACTGTTTCATTTATGAGTTTTTGGGTTCTTCTGAGTTCACTGGATTTCTGCTTGGTTTAAATCTGTTTGCTGGTTTCCCTACTGGTCATTATTGGAATTTCTTGCTTGGTTTTATTTGGATTCAAACATCTGTTGGCTGGGTGTTTTGCTGCTGAGTGCTGTTTCCCTTGTTGCTGCTATTGTTGTCTGCTATTGTTCTACTGACCTTCACCTTCTTCTTTTGTTCTATTATCAGGTACACTTTCGAATCACTGTGATGTAGTTGTCAAAGTGAAAAGAAATATTCAAGTAGTCGAGTACTTAAGTTGTATCTGCAGTTTAATAGACAAATAATAGGTAGTTGTATAGTCTATCTTTGTAATCCAAATTAAAAACAGGGATGATGCAATTTACATTTGGACTAGAAATGTTTTCTTGTGATTATAAACTATAATTTGTGAATCATCAGTAGTTTCCATTATATGTTAATTAGAATTTTATCTCATTTCAGATTAAGTGTATTGAGTTGATGGAATTAAACAGGTTTAAGTAGTCATAGTTGGAGCTGGTATTTACATGAAACAATAGATTATTTTTGAATATATAGCCAAGACATAAGTTTTGCGAATCAGGCATTATGGTTCGATTTAGGTAGTTTATTTATTTGGAAGGGATTTGTTTGGACTAGGTCGGCTTAAAAAAAAATATAGTCAATAATTCCATAGAATCTGTAGATATACTACATTTGAAGTTAGGATCATGGTAATAACCATTAAAATCATTAATCCAATAGGCAGGAATTGAGTTCACAAAAGTTAAGTTAATGATTAAATTTAGTAAACTATAGCAAGCATTAGTAATCAAGGATGATGCTTTTGTTATTTGTAAACAAATAATTTTAATGGTTCAACTCATCTAACAATGTGAGTTAGATTATTTATAAGATAATTGGTTTCTTTTTGATAATACTTGTCCATTCCATATTTTATGTGTGATTTCAATTTTAGTAATACTTTTCTCACTAACATTTGTCTTAAGCTAATAACTACTAAGTGATAACCTTTTCAAGTATGTAATTCATTAGGATTATATTCTTTCATTTTAGAGACGGACGGAAATAGAAAAACATAGTTACTACAGGATGATTCCTTTAAAATAAAAATGAGACGAGTCTCGCTCAGGAAAACACAAAATGCGGGGCCCTCAATAATTGGTTATCGAAATACTTAGAAATTCAGGACGGGCCGTTTAGCGAATTTCGCGGCCTTCCCAAAAGATAATGACGCATTAGACACTTTAGACGCGATTCTAATAAAATTACCTTCTTAAATTCGGGTGCGCATTTCATGCGACCCAAATTCAAATCCCAAAACATTGAATAAAATGTGTTCCGGATTGCGGGTGCATTTCATGTGACGCAATCTAGAGACATGTTTTAAACGATGTTCACATTCTAAAAAGGTAAAAATAATAAAAATAATAATAATAAAAGCGGCTAAGAGTTAAAATTTGCACATAAGTTCATAATTGAATAAAATCAGATATTTAAGCCAAATATGACGATTGAGCGACCGTGCTAGAACCACGGAACTTGGGAATGCCTAACACCTTCTCCCAGGTTAACAAAATTCCTTATCCGTATTTCTGGTTCGCGGACTGTAATACAGAGTCATTCTTTTGCTCGATTCGGGATTAAAATTGGTGACTTGGGACAACCTAAATCTCCCAAGTGGCGACTCTGAAATAAATAAATAAATCCCGTTTCGATTGTCCTTTAAATGGAAAAAACTCCTACGCCCCAGCGGGGGCGGAAAAAGGAGGTGTGACAGGAGGTGCTAAAGGACTATGATATCACCATTCTATATCATCCCGAGAAGGCCAATGTGATGGCCGATGCCTTAAGTAGGATGGCAGTGAGTATTGGCAGCCTTGCATTCATTCCTGTTGGTGAGAGACCGCTTGTAGTCGATGTTCAGGCCTTGGCCAACCAGTTAGTGAGATTAGATATTTTGGATCCTAGTCGGGTTCTAGCTTGTGTGGTTTCTCGATCTTCTTTATTTAACTGTATCAAAGAGCACTAGTATGATGAAAGGACAAGGTTCAACACGGTGATGCCAGAGATGTGACTATTGGAGATGATGGGCTGTTGAGGATGCATGGCCAGATACGTGTGCCCAATGATGATGGGCTACGTGAGTTGATTTTTGAGGAGGCCTACTATTCGCGGTATTCCATTCATCCGGGTGCCTTTAAGATGTATCAGAACTTGAGGCTGCACTATTGGTGGAGGATGATGAAGAAGTATATAGTGGGGTTTGTAGCTTGGTGCCTTAAGTGTCAGCAGGTAAAGTATTAGCATCAGAAACCGGGTGGATTGCTTCAGAGGATAGAGATTCTAGAGTGGAAATGGGAGCGGATCACCATGGATTTTGTAGTTGGGCTCCCACGGACTTCGAGGAAGTTCGATGCTATTTGGGTGATTGTGGATCAGCTGACCAAGTCTGTGCACTTCATGCCAGTTGGTACTACTTATTCTTCCGAGCGATTGGTTGAGATTTACATCCGAGAGATTGTTCGCCTTCACGGTGTGATAGTGTCCATCATTTTAGATCAGGCACACAGTTTACATCACAGTTTTGGAGAGTCATGCAGCGAGAGTTGAGCACCAGGTTGAGTTGAGTACATTATTTCACCCCAAGACGGGCGGATAGTCCGTGCGTACTATTCAGATATTGGAGGACATGCTACACATTTGTGTTATTGATTTTAGGGGTTCATGAGACCAGTTTCTACCACTTGCGGAGTTTGCCAACAACAATAGCTACCAGTCGAGCATTTAGATGGCTTTGTATGAGGCTTGGTATGGGAGACAGTGTCGATCATCGATGGGTTTGTTTGAGCAGGTGAGGCTAGGCTATTGGGCACTGACTTGGCTCAGGATGCATTGGAAAAGGTTAAATTGATTCGGGATTGGCTTTGCATGGTACAGTCTAGACAAAAAGAGCTATGCCGACATGAAGGTTCGTGATGTTGCTTACATGGTTGTGAGAAGGTTCTGCTCAAGTTTACACCCATGAAGGGTGTTATGAGATTCGAGAAGGAGGGCAAGTTGAGCCCTCAGTATATTGGGCCATTTGAGGTACTTCAAAGAATTGGAGAGGTAGCTTGCAAGCTTGCCTTACCACCTAGTTTTTTGAATATGCATCCAGTATTTCATGTTTCTATGCTCTGAAAGTATGTCGGTTATCCATCTCATATTTTGTATTTCAGCGTGGTTTAGCTGGATGGTGATCTGACTTATGATGTGGAGCCGGTGGCCATTTAGAAAGTTGAAGTCAAAGGATATAGCTTCAGTGAAGGTGCAGTGGAGAGGTCAGCCAGTTGAAGAGGCTACTTGGGAGACTGAGTGGGAGATGCAGAGCAGATATCTACACCTATTTGAGACTCCAGGTGTGTTTCTAGACCCGTTCGAGGATGAATATTTGTTTAAGAGGGGGGATGTAACGACCCGGCCGGTCGTTTTGAGAGTTGTAGCCCTTTTCCCCCATTTATTTCTCATTTTGTACTTTATAGATATTATGTGACTTGCAGGGTTAGTCGGTTCAGGTCCGGAGAGATTTCGAAATAAATTGAGACACTTAGTCTCAAAGTTGGAAGCTTAAGTTGAAAAGGTTGAAGGTATGTTGACTTATGTGTAAATGATACCAAAATGGAGAACTGATAGTTTCATTATCTCCGTTGGGTGATTTTGGACTTAGGAGCGTGTCCGGATTATGTTTTGGAGGTCCGTAGTTGAATTAGGCTTGAAATGGCAAATTTTGATTTTTTGGGAAGTTTGACTGGGAGTGGACTTTTTATATCAGGGTCGAATTCTAATTCTGGAAGTTGGAGTAAGTCCTTGGTGTCATTTGTGACTTGTGTGCAAAATTTGGGGTCAATCGGGCATGATTTGATAGGTTTCCGCATCGTTTGTAGAAATTGGAAGTTCAAAGTTCATTAGGCTTGAATCTATGTGTGATTCGTGTTTTTGATGTTGTTTGAGGTGATTTGAGGGTTTGACTAAGTTCGTGTGATATTTTGGGACTTGATGGTATGTTTGATTGAGGTCCCGAGGGCCTCGGGTGAGTTTCGGATGGTTAGTGGATCAATTTTGGACTTGGCATTTTGGCTGAAGACTGCTAGTTTTTGGTGTTACTGCTTTCCTCTTATGCGTTCGTGAGAAAGTCGCGCATTCGTGAAGGGTAGCTGGTGGTAGATGAGGATTTTTTCTTCACGTTCTCGAAGAGGGGGCTGCATTCACGAAGGTTTGGGTAGTGGGTGCATCGCAAACGCGAGAAGGGTGACGCGTTCACGAAGAAGAGAAGAGGCAGCTGGGACCCCACGCAATTTGTCTACGCGTTCGCGGAAGGGAGGTTGTGTTCACGAAGTAAGGGGCCATCGAAGCATCGTGTTCGCGAGTGATTGAACGCGTTCGCGTAGGAGGTTTTGGGTAGCAGACTTAATTGTGCTGCGCGAATGCGAGGTAAAGGTCGCGTTCGTGATAAAGGCTTAACTGGGCAGATTATAAGTTTCAAAAATGAGGGTTTTGAATTCATAACACAATTGATTTGGGAGCTCGGTAGAAGGTGATTTTTGGAGAGATTTCAAGTGGGTGTTTGGGGTAATTTATTCCTATCTAGTTTTTGTTAATTTCCATGATTATTCCTTTGATTCCATCATTAAATTTGTGATTTTGGGTGGAAAATTGGAAAAATGAAGAAAAGTTCTTAGGCTAGATTTTTGAGGTTTTGATTGGGATTTTAATATCAGATTTGAGTAATGTTTGTACGGGTGGACTCATGGTCAAATGGGTGTTTGGATTTTGTGACTTTTACCTGATTCTGAGATGCGGTCCTGGGGGCGGCTTTTGAGTTGACTTTTGACTTAAAGCTTAGTATTTTCTTATGAAATTGATTCCTTTAGCTTGTGTTGATTGTATCGAATTGTTTGTGGCTAGATTCGAAGCATTTGGAGGATGATTTGCGAGGTAACGACGTGTTGGAGTAGAGACTTGCTCGGATCGAGGTAAGTAATAGTTCTAAATCTTGTTCTGAGGGTAGAAATCCCATATTATGTGTCTTGTGATTGGTTTAGAGGTGACGCACATGCTAGGTGACGGGCGTGTGGACATGCACCGTAGGAATTGTGACTTGGTCCATTGCATGTAACTATGAAGTTGAATAACTTGTTATTAGCTATATGCTCTCCATGTGTTATAGAAATTTGATTGCAAATAATGTTAGAAATTATGTTTAGGTTATATGTTAGTATTGTTGGGACCCACATAGGTGTTGCGACCAAACACACTGTCACGACCCAAAATCCCTCCGAAGCAGTCGTGATGATACCTAGTCTCTAAACTAGGTAAACCTAACATTAACTGAAATAACATAGATATTTACTAACTTTAAATTAAATAACTCTGAACAAATTACAATTCTGAAAATCGATGGTACAAGTCATATGCCTTTCTAAGAGTAGTTATACAAAATAATTATGTCACTGCTCCGAAACAAAAGGAACATATGGAAATAAGTACAAGTTAAGGTGACTCCGATGCCTACGAGCGCTGCAGCAGGTTTACCTTGAGTCTCCACCGCAACGACCCGCACAGCTACTACCGATCAAATACCTGGATCTGTACACAAAAATGTATAGAAGTATAGTATGAGAACACCACAGCGGTGCCCAGTAAGTATCAAGACTAACCTCGGTGGAGTAGTGACGAGGAACAATTCAGACACCTACTGGTCAAATAAATTGAACAGGATATGATAATGAAATATCAACATAAAGATAACAAGGCAATATCAACAGCAGGGAGAGAACAAACTACAATCAGTAGAAATAATAAAGGGAAACACAGATGGAAACGAAAGATAACCAAGTAAATTAACACCAACATAGCTGGAACTCAGACAAGTAAAACTGTACTCAAATAAAGAAGGCGATTTCTGCTCAATAAATCATATCATTTCTGATGCACAATTCCAGCCATTTCAAACTCGATGTCTCATATCATAACCTCAATTACCAAACCTTTAGCACACCCGGCACCTTGTGCCCACATATTTCTATCTCACTTTGCACAACAATATTTTCATGTTACTCAATACATAGGGTTTGTAACCAATGCAATTAAGATGTTCAAGGAGTCTCATTTACATAATACAAAGTAGAGTACTGCTTCCAAACCAGTTAGGAACTCAGCAAGAAAAGATGAAGTTATTTTTAAAAAATCATTTGAATAAAGAAAGTACCATTTTCAATTAAAATACAACATCGAATGAATTATTACCTTTAACATGGGATTTAATAACTTACAACTTAGTAGAAATTTATTTTTAATTAAAATACAACCTCTGACGGTTTAAGGGGATTTAATTGAGAAACTAATTGGATTAAAAATGTAATACTTATTGAAATTTGAAGTACTGAAATATATATAGATAAATACGTCGAGGTATTGAAAACACTATGGGTTCCAACACAAGGAATCACATCAGTAAAGGAATCTAAATAGTTAAAATACTTGAATTGATAACAACAAATAAACACAACAAACAGAAAGTGCACGTCATCACCCTTCGAGCTTTAACCCTCTATCCTCACCTTGCAATCAATAGTAGAAATGTGCACGACATCACCCTTCGTGCTTTATCACTCTTCCTCACCATATGAATAATATAAATGTGCACGGCATCACCCTTCACGCTTTATCACTCTTACTCACCATATGCATCGATATAAATGTAAATGTGTACGACATCACCCTTTGTGCTTTATCACTCTTTCTCACCATATGAATAATATAACTGTGCACGACATCACTCTTCGTGCTTTATCTCTCTTTCTCACCATATGCATCAATATAAAGGTAAATGTGCACGATATCACCCTTCGTACTTTATCACTCTTCCTCACCATATGCATCAATGTAAATGTGCACGACATCACCCTTCATGCTTTATCACTCTTTCCTCACCCAAATAGTAAAAACAATAATATCCCGGCAAGGGAATCAACGATAGAAACACATATATCCCGGAAAGGGAATCAACAATAGAAATAAATATACCTCGGCAAGGGAATAAGCTATAACCAATCTCGTTCCAATAGTTACCTTCACAAAATAAATCCCAACTTGAGTCAATACTCAACAACGGTCAATACCAAGAAAATACCATAAGTCTTGTCCAACTTGAATAATCATCAATTTAAGCATAAATAGTACATAATAAGAATCACAACAGTCACAGTGTAAGACACATAGAAAAACCAAGAAGAGTAATAATGTCACGACCCTAAAATCAATCCGGTTGTGATGGTGCCTATCGTGAAACTAGGCCAGTCGACACAACTCCCGAATTAACCATTTAATAAAAAAACCATTTTTAAGCCTTTAATTAATCATATATATCATAATGTAAGTCTAGATGAACAACTAGGAATAAATATACAAGCCCGACATCAGGGTGTCACAAGTCACGAGCATTTACTAAGGTCTGAATACAACGAAGAGTCTGGAAATATACTAAAAATAGTCTAAGAAATACAAGAAGGAGAAGATCAGGGCATGCGAACGTCGGGCAACTACCTTGCTAACTCCGATGACGCTGCCACTGAGCAATCAACACCCGCTACCGGGTTCAGAAAAACCTGGATCTGCACACAAGGTGCAGTGAGTAATGTGAGTACGCCAACTCAGTAAGTAATAAAAGTAAATGAAAGCCAAGTAGTAAGAAAACATGTAAGCCATGTCAAAACACTACAACAGATGCAGGATATTTCCAACACAATACAGAAATCATTTACTTCGTAAATCATGCTCAGTTTCGGTAAAACCTTTTCAAACAATTTTTGATAGTTTTAAACAAGTAATAAAACAATGAGTAAATATGATAGAAATGCAAACAACCCCTCGGGCAAAACATGTACCATAAACCACCCCTCGGGCATAATATCAACAGAACTAGCCCCTCAGGCTACCTCACAATCACTCGTAATCAGCCCCTTGGGCATAACATAAATCAAGAACTGCCCCTCGGGCAATAACATGGAACAACATCAGCCCTTCGAGCTATATCACATCTCACACTGGGTACCCGCGCTCACTAGGGGTGTACAGACTCCGGGAGGGGTCCCTTACAGCCAAAGCGTAATAACAAGCCATCTCGTGGCATAATCAACATGCTTATAGCCTTATATAAAGCCACCTTGTGGCGTAACAACTCAGGCCCTCGGCCTCATAGTCATGAATCAGTACAATACCACTGCAGCGCGCAGCCCGATCCCACAATAATCCTCACAACACAGGCTATCGGCCTTACTCAGTCAGAAATCTCTCAATGCCACTCGGGCACAGTAAAATATGATGCTCAGCCCAAAATATCATTAAGATGTCAAAATAGAGTAAATATGGTTGAGTTATGAAAACAGTAAAATATAGCATGACTGAGTACAAATATGATTAAATAGTGAGGAATAGTAGTAAAAATTCCCTAAGGGTCCAATCCCGTTGGCACGAGGCCAAATATGGCATTCAACCCAAAACATGATGATAACAAATAGTTTTCAATCAAATACGCGATAAAACAGTCATACAGGACGGACTAAGTCACAATCCCCAACGGTGCATGACCCCACGCTCGTCATCTAGCGTGTGCGTCACCTCAAAGTAGCACAACAATGTGAAGTTCGGGGTTTTATACCCTCATGACAAACATTTACAATCATTACTTACCTCCATCCGGTCCAAACTCTAGCCCGCGATGCCTTTGCCTCTCGAATCGGCCTCCAAATGCTCCAAATCTAACCAAAATTAGTATATTATCATCAATATACGCTAAAGGAACAAAGCCCAAGCGAAAATAGTTAAATTAACTCAAAAATCCCGAAATTGGCTTAAACCCGGCCCCCCAGACCATGTCTCGGAATCGGATAAAAATTACAAAACTAGAAAACCCATTCGCTCACGAGTCTACCCATATCAAATTCACCAAAATCCGACATCAAATGGTCATCCAAAACCCCAAAATCAACTCTCCAAACCTTCTTCCATATTTCCCAATTTTCACCCCAAATTCCCAAATTAAATGATAAGAATCAAGACATAATCATGAGATTTAATCAAATTTGAGTGAAAAACACTTACCCCAATCAATCCTCTGAAAATTCCTTCAAAAATCGCCTCAATCCGAGCTCCAAAGCTCCAAAAATCCAAAAATGGCAAAATCCTCGAAATAGAGTACTTTATAATCTGCCCAGGCATTTACCCTATGCTATCGTAGACAAATTAATGCGATAGCAAAGCACAAAATTTTCCATCCCTTTTTTTACCCTATGCGATCGCGGCCATTCCCCCGCGATCGCGTAGAACAAATATTTCCAACAGCCTTCTCCAACTCTTCTGGACAACCTCTAGTATAATGGTCATAACTTTTTGTACAAAACTCCAATTTATAATTGGTGTAACCTTCTAAAAACTAGACATCAAGGGCTACAACTTTCATTTTTGGAGTATCTTCAAATTTCTTATAGATTGTGAGATATAATCTTCCAAAGTCGGGTCAGTGCAGTAGAGAATTTACTCTATACGATCGCGGGAAGACTTACGCGATCGCATAGCACAACTCCATTTTTCCAAATTTTCTCTATGCTAATGTGCTCAGATCTGTGCTAACGCACTGTACACCCCCGAAGCCAAAACCAACAACGAGAAATGGCCTAGAAATGGTCCGAAACCACCTCGAAACTCACCCGAGGCCCTCGGGACCTCAACCAAACATGCCAACACATCCCATAACATCATTCAAACTTGTTCCAATCTTCAGAACGCTCAAAACAGCATCAAAACATCGAATCACCCTCGGATTCAAGCATAAGAATTCCAAAACTTCCAAATTCTGAATTTTGAATTCGATCAAAAGGTCTATCAAACCTCGTCCGAATGACCTGAAAGTTTGCACACATGTCACAAATGACACAACGGACCTACTTCAATTTTTGAAATTTCATTCCGACCTCGATATCAAAATTTCCATTGCCGACCGGTAAATGCCAAATTTCCAATTCGCCAATTCAATCCTAAATCTACCACGAACCTCCAAAATACATTCTGGACGTGCTCCCAAGTCCAAAATTACCTAACGGAGCTAACCAAATCATAAAAATCCAAATATGAGATCGAACACTAAAAACTCAAAACTTGATCAAACCTTTCGAATTTAAAACTTCAAACTGAGAATTGTTCTTCCAAATCTATTCCGATTATCCTGAATACCAAAACCGACGATTTACGTAAGTCATAATACATCCCACGGGGCTAGTCATGCCCGAGAACTGGCAAGTGAAATGCAAAAGCTCAAAACAACCGGTCGGGTCATTAAAAATAACCTTAACAAAACAACAAGACATAATAAGCATGCGATAGCTACACCAACAACCACAAAAATTTGGACACATAGCATATATACACGGGGTCATAGAGGAATTCACAATTAAGAGATAACGAAACAATAAGGAGAACAATTTTTTCAATTAAGGCCAATAAGGGCTAAGTAACAAGTAGGAGTTAGAGGAAAGCTAACAACATCATATGGAGCATATAGAGGTACGTTAAGTCCCACAGAATGAATATAAGGACCTAAGAACACTAAAGGCAAATTTTTCCACAAATAAGTCCGAGAACACACTCGTCACCTCGCGTGCACGGACTACAACTATCATAGAAGACTCAACTCCTAAGGGGAAGTCTCCCACACAAGGTTAGACAAGATAATTACCTCAATCCGGTCAATTCATTACTCAATTTAGCTTTTCCTTTACCAATTCATCAACGCTTGGCTCAATCTAGCCAAAAATGACATGAATACATCAAACAATGCAAGAGAAAATAATTCCAATGAACAAAACAATGATTCTTATACAGTTTGCAAAAAGTCAACTCCCCGGGCCCGCGCCTCGGAACCCGACAAAATTTACAAAAAGTAAACATCCATTTTGCTACGAGTTCACCCATACAAAAATTATCAAATTTCGATACCATTTGGTCCTTCAAATCATCATTTTACATTTTTTGAAAGACTTTACAATTTTCCCCAAATTCCATCCCAAAGAATCAAATGATGAATTCAATGATAGATTCATGTATTTTAACCAAATCCGAGTTAGAATCACTTACCCCGATGAATTTCTTGAAAGACCTCTAAAAAAGCGCCAAGATCCGAGATCTCTAGGTCAAAATATGAAATAAAACCCTAAATCTCGTATTTATAGTGCACCTCTTGGATTCCCATCTCCGCTGACTGTGGAAAATCACCGCTGACCGCGCTTCTGGTGGCTGCACAGACAGGCCTTAGTATTTTGGCCATAACTTTCTCTACCAATATCCAAATGATGATTTCGTTTCCTTTTTGGAAACTAGACACGAAGGGCTACAATTATTGTTTTTGAAGCATATCTAAATTCCTTGTAGATCAAAAGATATAGACTTCCGAATTCGGACCAGCGAATCTGCAGATCATCCCTGGAGCACCTAAGCGCCCCATTTTCCGCCTCAGCGCTCCCTACTCCACCTCAGCGAAAATCCATTACTCTCAGCGGAAAATCCCTTCCCTCTCAGCGAAAATTAAACACCAGAACCATGTCTGATTTCCAAAAATGTCCGGATTCGCTCAAAACTCACACGAAACAAACCCGAGGCCTCCGGAACCTCAACCAAATGTGCCATCACATCCTAAAATACCATACTAACTCAATCGAGCTCTCGAATCACCTAAAACAATAACAAAAACATGAATCGCACACCAATTCAAGCTTAATGGACTTATAACCTCATACTTCACAACCGATGCCGAAACCTATCAAACCTTGTCCGAATAACCTCCAATTTTGCACACACGTCCCAAATGACATTACAAACCTACTCCAACTCCCGGAATTCCAATTCGACTCCGATTCATCCGGAAACTGGATCCAACCTTACACACAAGCCGATATACATAATGTGAAGATGCTCGTGACCTCAAAGTACCGAACCAGATGCAATTGTTCAAAACGACTAGGCAGGTCATTAAATCCTCCTCCACTTAAACATACGTTCGTTCTCGAACATGCTCAGAGTCGTTCGAAAGCCATCGAACCACTGCATGAGCTCCTTATACATACACCTGGGGTGATCCCCCATCACCCAATCCCATGTAGGACTGACAATGCAACTTATCTGAAGGTCTCGCCTCCTCTTCATTCCATAACCTTAGGACAGAACCATAACCTCAACATCTGAGATTCATCATAGAACCCGAATCACACATCATCACACTGTATAAACTTGAACAAGCTGAATCGAGCCAAAATTCCAACCCAGAATACAATCACATGCTGTTCCACATAGCTCAAATACTAGAAGCAGTAACCTCTGACCACCATAGCTGCTCAAATAACATCCTGGATGCCGACAATATACTTCTCATTGAATACAACCTTGTTCCGAATTTCCCCAACATTGCCCATGATAAAGAAACAGGCGGATATTCATAGACTCTCATGAAGTGAACAAGTCAAGAAGTTCTCTCGCCCACAAAGGGCCATTACCCAAATCTTAGCAGAAACACCCTCATACTTCCAAACACTCCTCACCCCCAATACCATAGTACCAATCTCAGGTCTAAGAACCTCATCTGAGCCAATACAAGCAGCCCAACTAACAACTCATCACAGAACCACATGGATTCTCGCACCACACAATTCGTATACGAAACCAACAATGACTCAATTATGCAGCACAAAAAAAACAAAGTATAAGAATTATCTAACAAGTACAACATGTGTAACAACAAAAGTGTAGTTTTTCATAAAATCGTCCCATAGAGGGAAAACACAACACCAAATAAACACAAGGAAAGGGTATCCCACATAACATCCGCTACAACGTGTAGCCCACTCCTAAATACTCATCAAGCCAACATGCTCAGGTTCACTGATCACATGATTACTGATATCAAGCACAGCAAAGTGCACAAATAAAATTGTGGGAAAAGTGAATAGAAGTAATAAGACATAAAAGAAGCAAGCACAACTATGGTGCAATGAGCAAATCAACATCACGAGGGCTATCTCGCTCGCATCGCCATAAGGTCTGAATGAAATTACAGCATGCGTGGGGAATAATCATACAACCTTACCGCCTAACACAACATAAAAGAGTAGCACATAATATAGGCTAGGGGCACAAATAATATCCATTCTGCCTGATAACATAACCAAAATGACAATATCAAAGGAGCACACAAACTTGATCTGGTACACAATACATATTCTCGCTGATATTCCAAATAGTCCCAACCAAATCCTGATCCTTCCTAATTAGGTAAATACGCTTCAAAAAGATCCACAACAACTTATCGATAATACATGTTATTAATTATCCCTTTCTCAACATTTCTTCAAAATCCGCAAACAGGAAATAGTCCATATATGATGGCATCTAGCCCTATACCTCAGGAATACCAAAATTTTCATACCCAACTCAACTACACAAATCAAATGGCTGATACAACTCACACCCCTATCATTCTGCGGAAACACTCATATAGAATATATGGCCGCGTAACAAATATGAACCTCAAAACTCAGTAATCACCATGCCACTAGCCACGCACCCGCAAACCAAAACTCAAGGGTCTTTCCCAAACTACCCACTCTTCACATGTGATAGACAACAATGCCAACACTCTATTAATTTCCGATACCGATTCAGGAGAAAACCACAATGTACCACATATTCCTTATGCTCGTAGTAGACAGCCAACTCAAGCCATTGCCAAACTATCGAGAACCCTCCGAGGTCCGCCCGCATGCAACTAAGCCATCATGACTGCACCTCCTAACTCAATCGAGTCACACAGAACGTCCAATTCAAGAGTGTTGCGACAAATGCTAGTAGAGAATTCCCATATAAAAGGACCAATTACTTCCATTGCCATGCTGACCCCATCACTACTGAACCGACCCATTTCTTTGGATAGTCGATAAGCAATATCCCCCATCAAAGCCCCAATATAATCCCTTGCAAGATCTCAGCCTTTAGTTATATACAAATTTCGGAAACCTTCCAATATCACTTATATACATACCTCAGGCCAAAACTGATGTAACTCTGACTCTGCAATCTGAACGCCGCTAGTGGACTCTTCCACTTAGAGCGAAGCCATAAAAAAACATTTGATGATCCGCAAAACTAACTTTTGTAGCTCTCACAACACCAATCACAAGGTACCCCAATACCACCAGCCGTTCTCAATCAACATCCACCTCGCGACCTTGCCACAATTGCGACGACTAGTCAACCAATTAAACCTTCCCAAGCTCGCACTTATCAACCAGATGTCGGAAATCGCTGCGCCTCCATATGAATAATTGAATAGTCTCTCAATACCTCTGTATCTTCAGTATGGACGAGACATTGAGACAATTCCTGAGCATCCCTGACTCCTTTGTAGCCCGTCTGTAGCATCACAAACCACTGGCGCATAGCGGACACTTAGAGCGTAATATCATACACGAGTGGATGTAGAGGAACATAAGTTATATACTTCGAGCTGAATCAATATCACACAAAAAGGAATAAAAGAAGTGAGATTATCCTAATCGTTCTGTAGCCTCTCGAAGATAAGTACAGACGTCTCCGTACCGGTCCGCAAGACTCTACTAAACCTGCTTATGACTCGTAGAACCTATAAACCTAGAGCTCTGATACCAACTTGTCACGATCAAAAATCCCTCTGAATGAGTCGTGATGGCAGATAGTCTCTAAACTAGGTACGCCTAACATTAACTGAAATAACATTGGTATTTACTAACTTTAAATTAAATAACTCTGAACAAATTACAATTCCGAAAATCGATGGTACAAATCATAAGCCTTTCTAAGAGTAGTTATACAAAATAATTATGTCATTGCTCCGAAACAAAAGGAACATATGGAAATAAGTACAAGTTAAGGTGACTCCGATGCCTACGAGCGCTGCAGCAGGTTTACCTTGAGTCTCCACCGCAACGACCCGCACAACTACTACCGATCAAATACCTGGATCTGTACACAAAAATGTATAGAAGTATAGTATGAGAATACCACAGCGGTGCCCAGTAAGTATCAAGACTAACCTCGGTAGAGTAGTGACGAGGAACAATTCAGACACCTACTGGTCAAATAAATTGAACAGGATATGATAATGAAATATCAACATAAAGATAACAAGGTAATATCAACAGCAGGGAGAGAACAAACTACAATCAGTAGAAATAATAAAGGGAAACACAGATGGAAACGAAAGATAACCAAGTAAATTAACACCAACATAGCTGGAACTCAGACAAGAAAAATGTACTCAAATAAAGAAGGCGATTTCTGCTCAATAAATCATATCATTTCTGATGCATAATTCCAGCCATCTCAAACTCGATGTCTCATATCCTAACCTCAATTACCAAACCTTTAGCACACCCGACAACTTATGCCCACGTATTTCTATCTTATTTTGCACAACAACGTTCTCATGTTACTCAGTACATAGGGTCCTTAACCAATGCAATTAAGATATTCAAGGAGTCTCATTTACATAACATAAAGTAGAGTACAACTTCCAAACCAGTTAGGAACACAGCCAGAAAAGATGAAGTTATTTTTAGAAATTATTTGAATAAAGAAAGTACCATTTTCAATTAAAATACAACATCGAATCAATTACTACCTTTAACATGGGATTTAATAACTTACAACTTAGTAGAAATTCCCTTTTAATTAAAATACAACCTCTGACGATTTAAGGGAATTTAATTGAGAAACTAATTGAATTAAAAATGTAATTATTATTGAAATTTGAAGTACTGAAATATATATAGATAAATACGGCGAGGTATTGAAAACACTATGGATTCCAACACAAGAAATTACAATAGTAAAGGAATCTAAACAGTTAAAACACTTGAATTGATAACAACAAATAAACACAGCAAACAGAAAGTGGATGACATCACCCTTCGTGCTTTAATCCTCAATCCTCACCATGCAATCAATAGTAGAAATGTGCACGGCATCACCCTTCATGCTTTATCACTCTTTCTCACCATATGAATAATATAAATGTGCACGACATCACCCTTCGTGCTTTATCACTTTTACTCAACATATGCATCGATATAAATGTAAATGTGCACGACATCACCCTTCGTGCTTTATCACTCTTCCTCACCATATGAATAATATAACTGTGCACGACATCACCCTTCATGCTTTATCTCTCTTCAACACCATATGCATCAATATAAAGGTAAATGTGCACGGCATCACCCTTCGTGCTTTATCACTCTTCCTCACCATATGCATCGATATAAATGTAAATGTGCACGACATCACCCTTCGTGCTTTATCACTCTTTCCTCATCCAAATAGTAGAAACAATAATATCCCGGCAAGGGAATCAACGATAGAAACAAATACATCCCGACAAGGGAATTGACAATAGAAACAAATACACCCCGAATCGCTATAACCAATCTCGTTCCAACAGTTACCTTCACAAAATAAATCTCAACTTGAGTCAATACTCAACAACGATCAATACCAAGAAAATACCATAAGTCTTGTCCAACCTGAATAATCATAAATTTAAGCATAAATAGTACATAATAAGAATCACAATAGTTACAGTGTAAGACGCACGGAAAAACCAAGAAGCATAATAACTTTAACAAAACAACAAGACATAATAAGCACGTGATAACTACACCAGCAACCACAATAATTTGGACACATAGCATATATACACGGGGTCATAGAGGAATTCACAATTAAGAGGTAATGAAACAATACGGAGAATAATCACTTTAATTAAGGCAAATAAGGGCCAAGTAACAAGTAAGAGTTAGAGGAAAGCTAACAACATCGTATGGAGCATATAGAGGTAAGTTAAGCAATTAGGAAACTCAATCATAACAGAATACTTCCCACATAATGAACATAAGGACTTAAGAACCCTAAAGGCAAATTTTCCCATAAATAAGTCCGAGCACACACTCGTCACCTCGCGTGCATGGACTACAAATAGCATAGAAGACTCAAATCCTAAGGGGAAGTCTCCCACACAAGGTTAGGAAAGATACTTACCTCAATTCGGCCAATTCAATACTCAATTTAGCTTTTCCTTTACCAATTCATCAACGCTTGGCTCAATCTAGCCAAAAACCACTTGAATACATCAAACAATGTAAGAGAAAACAATTCCAATGAACAAAAATATGATTCTTATTCAATTTGTAAAAAGTCAACTCCCCGGGCCCGCACCTCAGAACCCGATAAAATATACAAAAACTGAACACCCATTCCGCTACGAGTTCACCCATACAAAAATTATCAAATTCCGATACCATTTGGTCCTTCAAATCATCATTTTACATTTTTTGAAAGACTTTACAAATTTTCCCCAAATTCCATCCCAAATCACGAATCAAATGATGAATTCAATGATAGTTTCGTGTATTTTAGCCAAATCCGAGTTAGAATCACTTACCCTGATTAATTTCTTGAAAGACCTTCGAAAAATCGCCATGATCCGAGTTCTCTAGGTTAAAATATGAAATAAAACCCTAAATCTAGTATTTATAGTGCACCTCTCGGATTCCCATCACTGCTGACCGCGGAAAATCACCGTTGTCCGCACTTATAGTGGCTGCACAGACATGCCTTAGTATTTTGGCCATAACTTTCTCTACAGATGTCCTAATAATGATTTCTTTACCTTTCTGGAAACTAGACACGAAGGGGCTACAACTTTTATTTTTTAATCCTCTCAAAATTCCTTGTAAATCTAAAGATATAGGCTTCCGAAATCAGACCAGTGAATCTGCAGATCTTCCCTGGAGCGCCTCAGCGCCCCATTTTCTGCCTCAGCAAAAATCCATCGCTCTCAGCGGAAAATCCCTTCTCTCTCAGCGAAAATTAAACACCAGAACTATGTTTGAGTTCCGAAAATGCCCGAATTCGCTCAAAACTCACCTGAGGCCTCCGGAACCTCAACCAAATGTGTCATCATGTCCTAAAATAGCATACTAACTCAATCTAGCTCTTGAATCACCTCAAACAATAACAAAAACATGAATCACACACCAATTCAAGCTTAATGGACTTGAAACCTCATACTTTCACTACCGATGCCAAAACCTATCAAACCTTGTCCGAATAACCTCCTATTTTGCACACACGTCACAAATGACATTACGAACCTACTCTAACTCTTGGAATTCTAATTCGACTCTGATTCATCCGGAAACTAAATCCAACCATGCACACAAGTCAATATACATAATGTGAAGCTGTTCGTGACCTCAAACTGCCGAACCAGATGCAATTGTTCAAATGACTAGTCGGGTCGTTACACACACTCATGCAAGAATACGTGGTCGTCAAGTAATAGAGTAGTGAGTAGAGTATCGTTCCCACGAAGACTTATGATTAACTTTCGACTGATTCAAACTCAAACGACTTATAGATTCAAGAGATTTCTCACAATATAGATAATTTACTAATTTACTACCTAAAAGTATAAAGTAATGAAATAACTAGAAATCAACCAAAACAATTAAGCAATTTCGGATAACAATCAGTAGGGGAGGATTTTCCAGGGTCCGGGTTAGCTAACAATCGTGTTGCGTTCTTGTCTTGTCACAACCCAAGTTCGACCTCCGTGAACTGTCGTGACGGCACCTAGTCTCTACGATTAGGTAAGCCTAACAAATTGCAGAAAACAAAAAATGAAAGATAAAACTAGCCAAAAACTGTGGATAAAACAAAAATAAAATGTTTAAGATGTCGCTCGATATATACAAATATAAACTCCCAAACTAAAACAACTCCCAAAATCCGAAATCTCGTGAAATCACAAGCTGTGGAATAACTACAAAGTGTTCTAACTCCAAAATGACTAAACAAAAGTAAATACAGGAGAGCTAAAGCTAGAAGAGAGAATAGAGAGGGACTCCTCGGTCTGCAGATGCGGTAGATATACCTTGAAGTCTCCGAAGATCGCCTCTCCTCACTGGAAATACGGCTGACCCAAAGAACCTGGATCTCGAACCAGCTCAATCAACTCGAAATCACGTTCTTTCCATGAGTACCGACTCCAAATGGCCCAAATCTATTAAAATTAATTGCATGATTTAAATATAACTTCAAGTAGCTGATTCAACTAATTAATTCGAAGCTAACGCGCGAAATTAAGAAAATCGCCCAAAAAGTCCCCCAGGCCCACGTCTCGGAATTGTATAAGATTTACAAATTCAGAACCCTCGATCACTCATGAACACACTCGAACAAAAATCACCAAAATCCGACGTTAAAATCTCACTCAAATCCTAAATTTTCAATTGGGGAACCTTTCTCCCATTTCACAACTTTTACCCCCAAATTCCTTAATTAGAAGAGGAAAACAACAATGGATTAATGTTCTAAAATCAAAATCAATATAGAAATCATTACCTTCTCCTTCAAACCCCCTCAAGAAATCTCCCTCAACCGAGCTCCAAATCGTTTTTCCAAGTTTTGAGTTCAAACCCTCGTTTCTTCCCTTCTTCTAACCAGCAATACCGCTTCTGCGACCATGGGAACGCACCTGCATTCCCGCTTATATGGCAATTAAACCGCATTTGCGACTTTTCATTAAAGACCAAACTTCCGCACATGCGACCTCCTACACGCAAATGCGGTGTCGCTTCTGCGGTACCTGGGCCGCATCTGCGACCAATTGCAATATTTTCTCAGACCGCACCTGCAGTGCCTTAACTGCTTCTTCGGTGCCGCACCCGCGGTCCCATACACGCAGGTGCGATTATGACAGGTTCAACCAACTTCAGATTTTCCTAAGTCCAATTCAACTTTCGTTAAGCACCTGAAACTCACCCGAGGCCCTGAGACCTCAACCAAACATGCCAACCAATCCTAAAACATCATACAAACTTATTCCAACCCTCGAATCACATCAAACAATGCCGGAACACCAAATCACCCTCCGATTCATGCCTAAGAATTTCAAAACTTCCAAATTCCACTTTCGATCAAAAAGTCTACCAAACCTTGTCCGAATGACCTGAAATTTTGCACACACGTCACATTCAACACTATGGAGCTGCTCCAACTCTCAGAATTGGATTCCAACCCCGATATTAAAATTTCACTATCGAACCGGAAACTTCCAAATTTCAACTTTCGGCGTTTCAAGCCTAATTAAGCTACGGATCTCCAAAACACAATATGAACATGCCCCTAAGCCCAAAATCACCCAACGGAGCTAACAAAACCAACATAATTCCATTTCGAGGCCGTCTTCACACTGATCAAACTACGGTCCAAATTCTAAAGCTTAAGCTCTCATACGCACTCCGAAACTCCACACGATTACTCTCGGCAACTCACAATAGCACAAAAATAACACGGGAAAAGTAGTTCATAGGGGATCAGGGCGTTAGTTCTTAAGATGACCGATCAGGTCGTTACATCCTCCCCCTCTTAAAACATTCGTTCATCATCGAATGAGTATAGAGACATACCTGAAGTAGTGAAAAGATGAGGGTAACGACTGCACATATCCTGCTTGGTCTCCCAAGTCGCCTCCTTGACTGGCTGACCCCGCCACTGAACCTTCACAGATGCAATGTTCTTTGACCTCAGCTTTCAAACCTGTTTGTCCAATATCGCCATTGGCTCCTAAGCATAAGATAGATCCTTTTCCAACTGGACTGAACTGAAATCCAATACGTGTGATAGGTCACCGTGATACTTCCGGAGCATCGAAACATGAAATACCGGATGAACTCCTGCTAAGCTAGGAGGTAAGGCAAGCTCATAAGCAACCTCCCCAACACGTCTCAATATCTCAAAAGGACCTATAAACCTTGGACTCAACTTCCCTTTCTTCCCAAATCTCATAATGCCTTGATAGGCGAAACCCAAAGCAAGACCCGCTCTCCAACCATATAGGAAACATCACGAACCTTCCGGTCCGTGTAACTCTTTTGTCTAGACTGGGTTGTATGGAGTCTATCCTGAATCACCTTATCCAAGGCATCCTGAACCAAGTTTGTGCCTAATAATCTAGCCTCACCCGGCTCAAACCAACCCATCGGGGATCTACACCACCTACCATACAAGGCCTCACATGGTGCTAGCTGAATGCTGGACTGATAACTATTGTTGTAGGTAAACTCCACCAGTGGTAAGAACTGATCCCAAGAACCTCCAAACTACATCACACACGCACGGAGCATATCTTCAAGAATCTGAATAGTGCGCTCGGACTGTCCCTCCGTCTGGGGGTAAAATGTTGTGCTCAACTCACCCGAGTACCCAACTCATGCTGTATGGCCCTCCAGAATCGCGATGTGAACTAAGTACCTCTATCTGAGATGATGGAACCTGGAATACCATGCAGACGAAATATCTCTCGGAAATAAATCTCTGCCAACCGCTCCGAAGAATAGGTAGTACACACAGGAATGAAGTGCACTGATTTGGTCAGCCGATCCACAATTACCTAAATGGCATCGAACTTCTTCAAAGTCCGTGGGAGTCCAACTACGAAGTCCATGGTGATCCGCTCCCACTTCCACTCTAGAATCTCTATCTGCTGAAGTAACCCACCCGGTCTCTGGTGCTCATACTTTACCTGCTGATAGTTGAGGCGCCGAGCTACAAACCCAACTACATCCTTCTTCATCCGCCTCCACCAATAGTGCTGCCTCAAATCTTGGTACATCTTCGCGGCACCCAGATGGATGGAATACCGCGAACTATGGGCCTCCTCTAGAATCAACTCCCGAAGCCCATCAACATTAGGTACACATACCCGACCTTGCATCCTCAATACCCCGTCATCACCAATAGTCATTTCTCTGGCATCACCGTGCAGAACCTTATCCTTGAGGAGGAGCAAATGAGGGTAATCATATTGATGCTCCCTGATACGATCAAATAAGGAAGACCGAGAGACTACGCAAGCTAGAACCTTACTGGGCTCTGAAATATCCAATCTCACAAACTAGCTGGCTAAGGCTTGAACATCCATCGTTATGGGCCTCTCCGCTGCTGGTAGATAAGCTAAACTCCCCATACTCTCCACCCGGTGACTCAAACCATCGGCCACCACATTGGCCTTGCCCGTGTGATACAAGATAGTGATGTCATAGTCCTTCAGCAACTCTAACCATCTCCTCTGGCGCAAATTAAGATCCTTCTGCTTGAAGAGATGCTGCAAACTCTGGTGATCAGTATAGATCTCACAAGGAACACCACACATATAATGGTGCCAGATCTTTAAGGCATGAACAATAGCAGCTAACTCGAGATCATGTACATGATAATTCTTCTCATGTACCTTCAATTGTCTGGATGCATAGGCAATCACCCTACCATCCTGCATCAATACCGCTCCAAGGCCAATCCTCGAGGCATCACAATAGATAGTATAAGACCCCAAACCTATAGGCAATATCAATACTGGGGCTGTAGTCAAGGCTATCTTGAGCTTCTGGAAGCTTGCCTCACACTCTTCCGTCCACTGGAATGGAGCACCCTTCTGGGTCAGCCTGGTCATAGGTGTTGCAATAGATGAAAACCCCTCAATAAATCGGCAGTAATAACCTGCCAAGCCAAGAAAATTGCGGATCTCTGTAGCTGAGGATGGTCTGGGCCAACTCTGCACTACTTTCACTTTCTTTTGATTCACTTTCCCTTCACTCGATACCACGTGACCCAAGAATGCTACGAAATCTAACAAAAACTCACATTTCGAGAACATTTCATACAACTTCTTTTCTATTAAAGTCTGAAGCACTATCCTCAGGTGCTGCTCATGATCTTCCTGACTCCGGGAGTATACCAAAATATCATCAATAAAGACAATGACGAACGAGTCAAGATATGGCCGGAACACACTATGCATCAAATGCATGAAGGTTGTTGGGGCATTGGTCAGCCCAAATGACATAACAAGGAACTCGTAATGACCATACCAAGTCCTGAAAGTAGTCTTCAGGATGTCTGGCTCCCGAATCTTCAATTGATGGTAACTTGAACGCAAGTCAATCTTAGAAAACACTCGTGCACCCTGTAGTTGGTCAAACAAATCATCAATACGAGGCAAAGGATACAGGTTCTTCACTGTAACTTTGTTCAACTGGCGATAATCAATGCACATACGCATAGAACCATTCTTTTTCTTAACAAACAAGACAAGAGCATCCCAAGGTAATACATTGGGCCGAATAAAACCCTTATCAAGCAATTCATGTAACTGATCCTTCAACTCCTTCAACTCAAGAGGGGCCATACGATACGGAGGAATAGAAATGGGTTGAGTACCCGGCAATAAATCAATGCCAAAATCAATATCTCTGTAAGTTGGCATACCCGGAAGATCAGCTGGAAACACACTAGGGAAGTCCCGTACTACTGGGACTAAATAAACTGTAGGGGTATCAACACTAACATCTCTCACATAGGCCAGATATATGTCACACCCCTTCTCAATCATTCGTTGAGCTTTAAGGAAAGAAATAACTCTACTGGGAGTGTAATCTAAAGTACCCCTCTACTCTACTCGCGGTACACCTGGCATAGCCAACATCACGATTTTGGTGTGACAATCAAGAATAGCATAATGGGGCGGCAATCAGTCCAAGATAACATCGAAATCTACCATGCTCAACAATAATAAATCGGATCTAGTCTCAAAACCACTAAGAGCAACCAAACACAACTGATAAACGCAGTCCACAACAAGAGAATCCCCCACAGGAGTAGAAACATAAATAGGCGTACTCAAAGAATCCTGAGATACGCCCAAATGCGGGGCAAAATAAGAAGACACATAAGAATACGTGGAGCCTAGATCGAATAGAACTGATGCATCTCTATGACAAACCAGGACAATACCTATGATGACAGAATCGGAGGCGACAACCTCAGTATAGGTAGGAAGAACATAATATATGGCCTGACCTCCCCCTCTATGGCGACCTCTACCTTCCCGACCTCCACCTCTAGCTGGCTGAGCAGGTAGAGTAGCAACTGGTGCTGAAACCATAGCCTGGGAACTCTGTGGGGCATGCTGTGGCTGAGGAGTCTGTGAAGGTACACCCCTCCTATGTTTGGGGCAACCCCTCACCATATGGCATGTGTTGCCACACTCAAAACAAGATTTGGGAGGGCGTAGTGGCTGTGATTGGCTCGGGCCAGATCTGCTAGATTGACCACTGAAAGCACCCCGTGCAGGAGGCGCACTAGATACTGGAGGTGCATAATAAGGCTCCTAAGGTCTAGGAGGAGCTGGAATACCACTGGCTGCTGGAAGAGCGGAATGAACGGGGCGACTAATGTAACCCCTACCATGACGAACTGCAGCTGGAGCACGGGCACCAGAAATATGGCTCGACTCTCGAGACCTCTTGGCCTCCCTCTCCTCTCTATCCCGAGCATACATACCCTCAACTCTCCTATCAATTCTCACCATCTGCTGATAAGAAATATCCATCTCTAACTCACGATCTATGCTAGACCTGATGTTGGGAATGATCCCCTCAATAAACTAGCAAACCCTCTCACGAATTGTAGCAACCAAGGCTGGTGCATGCCTAACCAAGTTAGTGAAATGGACAGCATACTCTGAAACAGTCATAGTGCCCTGGCACAAATCTCAAACTCTATGTGCCACGCGTCTCTGAGGCTCTGAGGGACAAACTGTCTCAAGAACATATCTGAAAACTGAGTCCAAGTAAGGGATTCTACCTCAGCTAGACTGTCCAACTCAAAAGTACGCCACCACTGGTAGGCTGCTCCTCAAATCTGGAAGGCAGTGAAAGAAACCTCACTCGATTCTGATATACCCATAGTGCAGAGGATATGGTAACATTCCTCCAAAAATCCTAAGGCATCATATGATGCTAAACCACTGATTATAGGAGTCTTACACTTCTTGAACCTCTCAAGCCTTCGCTGCTCATCCTCTGAAGTTGCTGCCCTATCCTCAAGTTGAACTGGGGCCTCAGGCAGTACCGGTATAACCTCTGAGATTTGATTAACCTAGACCTGCTGCTCAGTAGTGCGGGCGGTGGGAGTCTGTGCTCCTCCCCCGGCCTAGGATGTGGCTGCAGCAAGGGGAATCAGCCCTGCCTGAGCTAGAGTGGTGTACATGCTTACGAACTGTGCAAGAGTCTCTTGAAGAGCTGGAATAGTAGTAGCAGTAGGCGTATCAGGTGCCTGGACTCCGGCTGGAGCTGCTGGTGGCTCATCTGTGGAAGCTCGCACGGGTGCTTTGGCTACACCACGGGCGCGTCCTCAGCTCCACCCCGGCCCCGACCTCTGATGGCTCTAATAGGGGGCACGGGTGCCTGGTCATCTCCGGTAGCACATGTCCTCACCATCTGTGAGAGAATAGAAGACAAACGTTTAGAATTGTGATACCAAAATCTCGCACGACAAGGAAATCAAATGAAGTGGAATTTTCCTGACAGTTACATAGCCTCTCGTAGATAAGTACAAAGGTCTCTGTACTGATCTGTGAGACTCTAATAAACTGGCTTGTGATTTATGACTCCTATGAACCTAGAGCTCTGATAACAACTTGTCATGACCCAAGTTCGCCCTCTGTGAACTATCGTTACAGTACCTAGTCTCTATGACTAGGTAAGCCTAACAAATTGCGGAAAATGAAAACAAAAGATAAAACTAGCCAAAAACTGCGGATAAAACATAAATAAAGTGTTTAAGATGCTGCTCGGCATATACAAATATAAACTCTCAAACTAAAATAACTCCCAAAACCCGGAATCTCATGCAATCACAAGCTGTGGAATAACTACAAAGTGTTCTAACTCTAGAATGACTAAACAAAAGTAAATACAGGAGAGCTAAAGCTAGAAGAGAGAATAGAGAGGGACTTCTCGGTCTGCGGACACGGCAGATATACCTCGAAGTTTCTGAGGACCGCCTTACCTCACCGGAAATACGGCTGAGCCGAAGAACCTGGATCTCGAACCTGCTCAATCAACTCGAAATCATGTTCTTGCCACGAGTAGCCGACTCCAAATGGCCCAAATCTATTCAAATTAATTGGATGTGTAAACATAACTTCAAGTAACTAATTCAACTAATTGATTCGAAGCTAACACGCGAAGTTAATAAAATCCCCCAAAAGGTCCCCTCGTCCACGTCTCAGAATTGGATAAAATTTACAAATTCAGAATCCCCGATCACTCACGAACACACTCGAACAAAAATCACCAAAATCCAACATCAAAATCTCACTCAAATCTCGGATTTTCAATTGGGGAACATTTCTCCCACTTCACAAATTTTACCCCCTAATTCCTTAATTAGAAGAGGAAAACCACAGTGGATTAATGTTCTAAGATCAAAATCAAGATAGAAATCATTACCCAATGCTTCTCCTTCAAAACCCCTCGAAAATCGCCCTCAACCGAGCTCCAAATCCTTTTTCCAAGTTTTGAGTTCAAACCCTCGTTTCTTCCCTTTTTCTGACCAGCAATACCACTTCCGCGACCATGGGATCGCATATGGTCCCGCTTCTACGACAATTGAACCGCCTCTGCGACTTTTCATTAAAGCCCAAACTTCCGCACCTATGACCTCCTACATGCAGATAAGGTGCCGCTTCTGCGGTACCTGGGCCGCATCTGCGACCAATTGCAACATTTTCTCAGACCGCAGTTGTGGTCCCTTAACCTCTTCTGCGGTGCCGCACCCGCGGTCCCATACACGTAGGTGCGATTATGACAAGTTCAGCCAACTTCAGATTTTCCTAAGTCCAATTCAACTTTCATTAAGCTCCCGAAACTCACCCGAGGCCCCTGGGACCTCAACCAAACATGCCAAACAATCCTAAAACATCATACGAACTTATTCCAACCCTCGAATCACATCAAACAATGCCGGAACACCAAATCACCCTCAGATTCAAGCCTAAGAATTCCAAAACTTCTAAATTCCGCTTTCGATCAAAAAGCCTACAAAATCTTGTCCGAATGACCTGAAATTTTGCACACACATCACATTCAACACTATGGAGCTGCTCCAACTCTCAGAATCGGATTCCAACCCCGATATTAAAATTTCACTATCGAACCGGAAACTTCCAAATTTCAACTTTCGGCGTTTCAAGCCTAATTAAGCTACGAATCTCCAAAACACAATATGAACATGCCCCTAAGCCCAAAATCACCCAACGGAGCTAACAGAACCAACATAATTCCATTTCGAGGCCATCTTCACACTGCTCCGACTACGGTCTAAATTTTAAAGCTTAAGCTCTCATTTAGGGACTAAGTGTTCCAAAACACTCCGAAACTCCAAATGATTCCCCTCAATAACTCACAATAGTAGAAAAATAACACAAGAAAAGCAGTTAATAGGGGATCAGGGCATTAATTCTTAAAACGACCGGCCGGGTCGTTACATGGCTTAAAATGACTAATTGATTTATCTAGGTTGTTGATTGATAGGGTTGATATTACTCATAAGAATTTATCGAGTTCTTACTCGCCTATTCAAGCTAACTTAATGCCTATATATCTATGGAATTAAGATTAACAAGAATGCATTTACACTTCCTGTATTTGAACCAAGCAAGGCAATTAGGTATATTTCTATCCTAATTGTGAATTCGCTTCCCGATGCCCAGGTTCAAGAACCTGCTCTATTTAGTTCTATATGCAATCTAGAATTCCCACTTTTGAGTTCAACTCTAGATTCGTAGATAGTAATTCACTATTAGCTACTCAACAAATTAATTAAAAACATAATTAAATAAACAACCCAATATGATAAAATCAACTTCGTCAAATTATACTTCAAACATCAACATTCATTTATCGCCCATGACCCTAGAATAATAGGGTTCTTAGTCACTCATGTTCATACAATCATCAAATAATTCACAAGAGTGTATAAAAATCAATAAAAGAAGGAAAAAAAATAAGAACTAAAGACGAATTCCGTGGTTTCCAAGCTTTGTCGTGGCTTTTTCTCGCTTCCCGATATGTTAGATGACCTAAAAGAGGCATTTTCGGCTTATATATTACGTACAAAAGTTGTGGGCAAAGGTTTTCCTATTCCTAATCCAACTCAGCTTCCACTTTTTCAGCTTCACATGCTAGGGTTTGTTCCTCCATCTATGCTTTGCCCAGGTGTGGATGCTAAGGCAGATGCTATGGTTCAACTTCACTGCTAAGGGTGCACCAACTAGCCTTCTTTCCAAAGTTAGATGCGATGCATCTACCCTCTTCTCCTCTACTTGAAGCATCTTTTATTCATATTTTTGCAGTTCAAACATCCTAAATCATCTCACACAACTTAATTAGTCAAAAACTAATAATTAACATATGTTGGGCATTTTTAACACCAAATAGCAACAAAAAGCGATTAAAACATGGGTAAAGTAACATCAAAACATATAGAAATATGCCCAACATCAATAGGATGTGTTACATATTGAATTACCTGCTAATTGTTCTTTGGACTCAGTATCAGTTTTACTTGCGTATCATATCTCAGTCTCTATTATTCCTTTTTGATACATCATATTATTGCTGTTTGGGCTGATTTTCATAATTCCTGAGAGCTCGAGAGACAAGAGAGGTTTATGACTGAGCGAGGCCGAGGGCCTGATTGTGAGGATATTTTGGGATCGGATAGCACGCCACAACATGTTTCATTGATTTATGCCATGATTAGCTTTATATAGCGCTTGGGCTGAAGGAGCCCCTCCGGAGTCTATAAAGACCTCAGTGAGAGCAGGTACCTACTTAGTGCAAGTGCCGAGCGACTAAGAGGAATGATTGTCTGTGAGGAATGAGTGATTGTGAGGTTTGAGTGAATGGGAGGGCTGAGTGACTATTGATCTGAGAGGATGCATTTGATTTCATTATTGTACTTAGCTACCATATATCACTATTTTTGAAATTTTTGAGAGATATTACATTCTTTTTTACTTGAACTTGACATGTATTAACTGATTTGACTTAAATTGCCGGAATTAAAAGCATGCCTAATTTCCTATATTGAGACTACTAAAATTGAACTATAATTGTGTAGCTCGTCACTATCCTCAGCTCTTTATTAGTCTTTTTACTTACTAAATTGGTTGTACTCATGCCACATCCTGCACTTTGTCTGCATATCTAGGTGTTTCCGGACACGATGGGTGTTGATCTCTGCGCAGTTGATCCTTTTGGAAACTTTGAGGTAGCTGTCCGGCATTCGCAGATCTTGTTTCTCCTTCCCTATCTTTCCTTTTATTGTATTTAGTTTTGGACTATCTTAGACAGTGTATTCTAGACTTGTGATATTTAGATGCTCATGTACTCTGTGACACTCCGATTTGGGAGTTTTTAGCATTGTGTTTTGGAGCTTTCTATCCTGTTTATGAGAAGTTACTATTTAAACAGCTTTAAATCCATTTTCTGCTAAAAGTGTTGGAGTTATTCGTGAATGTCGGCTTGCCTAGTACCACGTTAGGCTCCATCACGACATGTTAGGATTTGGGTAGTGATATCTATCCTAGGGAGTCTACAAGCCGTGTCTAGTAGAGTTTTGTTTATGGTTGTATTGTGCACCACACTTATAAGTAAGAGGCTATAGGGTATTTAAGACTGTCACTCTTTCTTCTTACTCTAGATCGTGTGGTAGAGCTCAGTTGTAAGAATTCAAACTCCTAAATTCTACTTTATTCGTAATACAACAATACCTACATCCACAAAGACAGTTTGTAAGAGATTGAATGTGGCTGTGGAAGAGTAAAGTCAGAGGAAGTCGATTTTATATCATGTTTATGATGAGTAAATGTGAGGTCTTCAGCAGATCATGTATGTACTAAGACGTGTAAGCTTTTTGATAAGTATCCCTAAGGCATGAATACCTATCCACCCATATGGTAAAAAGCAATAAAAGAATCCTAAGATAGATACAATTTTCAACAAGTAAAAGAAGCAAAGTACAGAAGGGTACAACGTCCCAGTTAGTGAAGATTATCAATATTTACATTTCAGGCAAAGAAGTATAAACGTTTTGAATTACTTTCAACAGTAACAAAGATATATACAATTGACCACATCCATCTCAATTATATCCTATGGGAGCTAACAAATATAGTTTAAGAGAAGGATGAGAGATCGGGATCCAGTTGGGGTTAGAGTAACCCAAAATTATTGATGGATTGTTATCACTAGCTCACATTTTCGATGGATATTGCAAACTTGGTAATAGTTCTTCTTGTGAGACACTCAGATGGTGTACTCAAGAATAATACCGTCAGATATGAATAGTAGAATGTTCAGAAATTTCAAAAGATAAGCAGTGGAATCCTAGAAGGAAATATTTACCTTAGTATGACTCCCGTCCCTAGTAAAAAAAGGAGAGAGAATGTTAGGTGACCCGAAGAGCCAGTGGGATGAAACAAGGGGAGCTAAAAGTGAAAGAATATTTTGTTGAAGTTTTTGGAATAAAGTGATAGACAGAAATATTAGCCGGAGAAAAAGAAGAGAGTTAGTGAAACACTATGAGTAAGATGTGATAAATGGGCGATAATGGTAAATCAAAATATGACAGACCAATGGAGTCTATATTCAAGTGAAGGAAAAAAAAAGAGGTGACATGACTTGAGACAATATAAGAGTATAAGCTCTAAAGTCATATCCTCATTTTGATAAATGAGTTGGTGAGTCCAACATGATTACTAAAATAAAAAGTTAGACCCCCAGAGTAATAAAAATTAGTGTGGATTAGTGAACACGATAAACTAAACATGAATTAGGGACCGGAGGATTTGTTAATAGGTGGCATCATGAGAATTTCAGAGATAGCATTTTGGCAATAATAGAATGGACAACAAAAGAATAACCTTTAAAGGTCATTCAGAAAGACGCTTCCCTAAATCAAGAACTGTGAGCAGAGTTAAGCTTAAGGGACTAAATGTGCCAGTTATACTAGGTGTCACCTTTGTGCATAAGAAATTCAGTTATCCCTGGTACAGAAAGGTTACCGTAAGGTAAGTAAGGGTCATTGATGATGTGAAAAGATGCCAAAGATGAAGAGGTAAAATATCTATAGGTAGATCATTGTAGCAGTGATCTTAGTACTCCCCTAATGGAGAGGGGGAGGGGAAGATGGTGTGATATAGTATTAAGTCGGAGATAAGTGGTTAGGTAACTGTGGAATGGTAAAGGAAGAATGTGGTAAAAAGATGAAATGGGTGATGTTGCATTTATTTAGATCCTATAGATATGTCGCGACTCTAGAACATTATGCAAGCACAATGCCGGGGAGAGGCAGTAAGAGTTCCCGGCCATGATGTTATTGATAAATAGGTGCGAATGGATACTTGATACATCAGGAGCCAGTGTAAGAGGTAAGTTAAGACAAAGTACATATACTAAGAGAGATTATGCGGAATATAGATATGAGAATGGACCAATGAGTAGTTAGTAGTTGATTCGAGATGAGCCTAGTTATAGCTGCACAATAGGATACAGAAAAATTAGCAGATCATGCAAGATAAACATAGTAAACTCCAACATAGTGAATTCAGTCTCACAGATATGACATCATGATCCTTGAGAAATATTCAGATAGGAGTTGGGGTAGTTAAAGGTACCGTATAAGCGTTACAGAAATAAAACAGAGTTCCACTAGGGAGATAGTTTAAATTTTAGTTCAGAAGCAACCCTACGAACAAGAGTTGTATAGGCGCACTTACAAGTTCAGAGTCGTACAAGCTGCATGATAGAAAGTAGCATCAGTTATGAGATTGGAGGGATTCCGACCACAAGTTGTAGTATTAAAGTATTCATAAAAGCAATAGGTTATTAGACTGATAGGTGCGTCAGTCAACATTCGAGGATGAATGTTTCAAAGGGGGAATGATGTTACTCCCTATATTATTGTACGTAAGAGTATTCGTAAGTCAATTGATGTAAGCTCAGAAATGAAATCGTCTTTAAGAGTACATAAAGTAAGTTAATAATGTTACCTTGGAGGTTACAAATCTTTAATCATGAATAACAAGTACCAAGAGGATTGGAAAGCTTAGAAGCTAAACGAAAAATAAGTTTCGTCGAAAGTCGATAAGTTTGGAATGTTATAACATGCACTTTGGGGTGAGACTATGGTTCTTAACGTGATAAGGATGTTATATTATGAGTTCTTTTAGTCATATGATATTCATGTGTTATGTTTTGAAGTCAAGCGAGTTGTGGAATTTTTTTTGGTAAAGGTCATCACAAGTTACTGCTAAAAAATAAAGTCAAATGTAGTGGAGCTTTTCTCCCAATATACTTGGAATTACAGGATGATACATATATCAAAATGAAGATCTATGAGTCTATTTTCTAACTCATTAATCCATTTGTCAATACGACATCAGAGTACAAAGATATTTGCAATTTCTCGAGACTGCATGAGTGACAAGCAGGTCTATCACTAAAGCTTTTTGAGCAATACATTTTGTATGTTATATGAGGTCTTTTGGGACATATTATATACCAAATTAAAGGCCTTGAAATTTAGTTTCCAATTCTCTTAATAGTGCATTTATACGACATCCGGATAATGAGATATAAACATCAGAAGAAGGGTCAATGCTAGAGTGCCAAGCTAGTACGTCTTTGACTTTTCAAAAGTTGATATATATAGGTTTTAAATCGTCTCTCTCTTAATTGTTTTCATAGAACACGACCAGAGAATCTCCATAAACTTACACTTAAGCTTTTTACAAGGGTTTTAAAGTAGATTAGCATCCCGAGTATGAAATCATAACATTAGAACGATCCCTACGACCTAAGTATCGGTATATCGCCTCTCTTTTTCTTTGTAGTTTGAGTTTTGGAAGGTACTTCAAAGTTAAGAAAACGTCTACTTTCTGTATTTAAGCTTTTAAATATCAAGTAAGGTTGAGATACGTGATATACTAGCGCCATCTAAGTTGTACATGGATTTCTTTATTATAGGGCTGGTGCTCTAGTTGTTGTAAGCTTGTTGTTGGGTTACATTGACGATTTGAGGTATGTTAAGGCTATCCCTTCTTTCCTTTTTAGCATGATCCATATGATATAACGAAACGAGCCAACACACAACTTTCACAATGACTATATTCTTAAAAGTACTAAGGTTTCCTATGTTCTTGATTCCCCATGTATTCTATTATTATATCGTGTATTTGTGGGTCTCAGAAAAATACGTAAGTTGATAAAGTTTATCCGAAGTCATAATGATCTTATAACATTCCGATAGATCTTATTGACTTACTTCATTTTACATTGCATTCATTTATACATGTACATTGACTCATGACCAGATGACGTTATATTCGCGTATATTATATATATGTGGTATGGAGAAAGGCCATGGCATTATATACGCACCACCAATGGGGAAAGGCTATGGCGTTATATACGCACTACCACCTAATCAGCTGGTATACATTGGTGATTTCGCCCTCAGAGGCCGAGATGATATGATGGGATGCCCTCAGAGGCTTGATGATGTTATGTACTCATATACCTATGCATGATATGACATTTATATGCATGATATTATAATTGCTTCATGATTTACAATGCTATTCAGACTTACAGGTTGAGTCATTTACTCCATGTTTCTTTCATGTCTTATATACATACTACTTTTCATGCCTTACATACTCGATACTTTATTTGTAATGATGTCCCTTTTTCCTGGGAATGCTGCGTTTTATGCCCGCACGTCCCGATAAACAGGTTGACAGTCCTCCTAATAGGCTATTAGCTCAACAGAAGGTGTTGTTGCACTCCACTTGCTCCGAAGTTGCCTATTTGGTCAATATAATTTGGACATATATTGATAGGTATGGCGGGGCCTTGTCCCGACCTTTATAATGTTTAGGTACTCTTAGAGGCTTGTAGACAAATGTCATATATATGGATATTTGTCTGGCTTTGTCGGTCTATGTTTTGAGTGTACAAATGATTATTTCGGCCTTAGATGCCCGTATGTCACATGTATAAGTTTTTATATTATGTTGGGTTATCCTATATCTAGTATTCCTTATGTTTTATTCTGGTTATGTGATGACGGTCCTTCTGGCCCATTTACCTATGATGGTGTGATAAGAAAGATACGTTATATTGGTACTTGGTTGAGTAAGGCATCGGGTACCCGTCGTGGCCCTCTGATTTGGGTTGTGACATTAACAATAAAAGTTTGCCTAATATTTTAGATTTTTTAATTAAATTACTCAAATATTCATTTATATCAATAAGATCTTTAACAACAAGAACTAAGGTAGATGCTGAAACAAAATGGCTAACATCAGATACTGAGGTGTGGTCCACCTCCAATGAACAAGGCTATGGCTGCTCATCTTGAAGCCCTTGGATACACCCCAGAGATGCAATTCCCCAACAGAGTCGCCAGAGCTGTCACACCTCCTTTTTACACACCCGAAGGTAGTACAAAGGAGTTTTTCCAATTAAAGTGACATTATTCAAAATGGGATTAATTTATTCAATTTTGTTCAGAGTCGCCACTTGGGATAGTTTATTTGGTGTCCCAAGTCACCGATTTATTTTAAATCCCAAATCGAGGAAAATTTCGACTTTCCTTTTTGAAGTCTGCGAACCAGAAATTCTGAATAAGGAACTCTGTTAACCCGGGGGAAGGTGTTAGGCATCCCCGGATTCCGTGGTTCTAGCACGGTCGCTTAAACTATTATAACTGGCATATTATCTGATTTTAATACATGTTTTAAACTATTGTGCATTTTTACCTTATAACCATTTTTATTTAATTATTGTTACATATTGCGAATCATGTCACGAGAACCGTACTCACGATCTACAACATGTTTAATTTTTATTTTTTTTAAAGATTAAATTGTGGCCGGGTCACATAACTGTACCCCCGGATTTTAGTAACTAGGTGTCACAAACTACGTTACGGGAACCGTACCCGTAGCTATGACAATTATTCAATTAACGCGCCTAAAGTAAACTACGAAAGTTCAAGCCAATTTCTATTTTTTTAGCTTGCGTCTTCTATCTCTTTTATACATACACGAACATATACATACTTCAAAAGTTTTTGCAAAAAAGGAAGATATATATTTAAATTTGCTCGACTTATGTAACTTAATTTACAAGTCATGAAAATACATAGACTAGTAAAAAAAGGATTGGATAAATCAGGAGGCAAAAAGTCCAAGAACAAGAAAATGTGAGGCAGAGAGGATGGGGGGGGGCAAATTTTGACGTTAAACTAATCAAATAAATAAAGTAGATTGTGGTTGTAAAAGCTGGAGTGCACAAACAACTCATTAACAAACTATTGAGGAATCATTATGCCTACGAGTTGAAGCATGTGATACTATATATCTTTATATTTTTTCTACTAAAAAAACTATATACCTCATGATGCCGCTTATCTTATTTCTGAAAGTGGAGTATAGAATATAATTTACGGCTTGTTTGCTATTAAAAGATAACCATTGCTGGCCATCAGATCCTCGATTTAAGAACAAATTTGCTTGGATTTTACTCTCTTCCTCGATGACAAGAAGTGGAAATTAAAGAAAATGAGTAAAGACTCCCAAAGCAAATAACAGATTCCAAAATCTTTACAGCATTTACTTCGTCAACATTTAATCTAAAGTTTAACATCTTCAATTCATTACACTACTTTATTCAAATGGAAACCAAACATTCATCCATGACACACTAGAATAGCAGAAATCGTATTTTTGAGCAAATCCAAAAATCTAAAAGGAATTCAATAACTTTATATAGCCATTCAGCAAAACATAATACAAAGGATTTGGGACTGACCTAACAGAGTTAAGCGGACACCAAGAGATAAGCCAAATAAAAGCAGAATCCAAATCACATGAGGAGCTCAAGAAGCAATTTCAACAGTAGCAACAGAGCAACAAACCTTTACCCGAATCCAGCTGAAAATTTTGAATTTTGAAGCCTTTGCTTTCAGCTCTTTTGAGTGTGAAAAACTTTCAAAGTGAGTCTCTCAAATGTTGGGTGTGAATTCAGGTGTGCATTTTCAGAGAAGCCTTCGTGGTAAAATGAGTGTGTGCGGCCGTTTTTCTTGGGAAGAAAAGGGTGAGATCTGTTGTATTTGTCTGTTGCTTGGAGAAAAAATCCAAGAAGAAGAAGAAAGCTCCCTTGTAAAATGCTCCCTTTTCTATATATAATTTTTTTTAAGGTGAGGTCTTGATGTGTATTATAGGTAGAGAGAATGATGAAGAGTGGGTGGAGGAAATATTTTTTTGGGAGAGTGGGGAACATGAGTGGGGAAAGTGGGGAACATGAGAGGGGAACATGAGTGGGGAAAATGGGTAGTGGGTAGTGAGTGAAGAAAGTGGGGAAAGTGGGTAGTGAGTGGAGAAAGTGGAGAAAGTGGGGAGAGTGAGGAACATGAGTGGGAAAAATGGGAAAAATGGGTAGTGAATGGAGAAAGTGAGGAAAGTGGGTAGTGAGTGAAGAAAGTGAGGAAAATGAGTAGTGAGTAGAGTAAAGTAGGAATACATTCAAACATGGTCAAAAATAAGCTGCTCACAGATATCAATATAAATGAATATTGGAGTACTAATAAATGTTTGTTGTTAAGCCAACCATGAAAACATAACTTCTCTTTCCAACAACAAAAGGAGACTATATACAATAAATAGACATTGACAGAATGCATATCAAATTATCTTTGAAGTATCGAATGAAAGTGTAATATAATGTTATTATCGAAGGTGCTCGGAAACTTTCTTCTTCTTGGTTCTCCTGGTATTAAGAGAATCTTCTAACTACTTTTCAATTTTAAAGTCACATAGATCATAAGGATCTTTAAAAATATTAGTAGAACAACCTAATATCTTATATGTAAAGAATGTCTCGCATGATATTTATATCATCTGCGGTGAGCCTCATGTATACCAACATGTGTTAGCCATTAAAATAAAAATAAAATGAAAAAGTTTTATATTTTAAAAATATAATTTTCATGCTAAAATATTTTTTAAGAGAGAGAGAAATATACATCACGTAGGACTAAATGGATATTAATATCTCATATACTTCTTCTTGTAGAATAAGATCTGTATACAAACCAAGTTCACTACATATTGGAGGACATGAATATGTGGGCCAAAGTTACGCCCAAAATCATTTTTGTAATTATTTATGTTAGCATAATCAAAGTCAATTAGCAGAATAATCACCGTTCTATTGTATGAAAAGATCCTCGGATAGCCAAGTATATCTCTAACAAGTAGAGACAAAATTTCCGACGTTATATGCATAGCACACATCTTAAAGAAAATGAAAAGCAAAATTCCAAAGTATAGGGATATAAGTTTTTGAAATATTTGTCGTGAAAATAACAATTTTTTATACTGTCACAACTTCTCAATGCAGATGCGTTAGCCGAGAGCTTGGGATCTAAGTAATGAATACGTTTTCTTCAAATGGTTAGTGAGCACTTACATATGACAACTATGATAAATTATATATTTTAGATTATTATATGGTGTTATTTTAGTATACATTGTATTAGTTATTGATATGTACACCTTCGTCTGTACTGTTTTTTGTGAATGTAATTTAGTTAATGATGTTGTATGGAGATTTAGTTTGTGAATATAAGACAAGAATTAAATCTCTAATCAATGTTAATTCTCACATCATACCCTTGTAAGTTGTTGTTCACCTACTTGAGAACATCCTTGTCCAATCACTATGAAAATTGTATATAAATGTAAAAACATCATGAACGAATACTTTCATTGCCAAAGGAAAATGAAGAAGTATCACGACCCGAATTTTCCACCCTCGGGAGTTGTGATGGCGTCTACTAGTGAAAGCTAGGCAAGCCGACCATTTGCATAAATTACCTTTTTCTCATTTTAATTCCTTAACAAGTGGAAATAATAGTTATAAACACCAGAAATTTAAACAAGCGGAAGAAAACGATAAAACCATCTGAATATATATACAGTACAACATCTTAAACAAAGTCTACCCAGAACTGGTGTCACAACTCCACAGACGGTCTAGAATTTACTACAAACAATGTTTCTGAAATAAGTATATGAAACGGGATGAAGAGATAGAGGGAGACGCCAGGGCCTGCGGACTACCTCGGAAACTCCAACTGGACTGAAGGCAGCCACCCAAGCTAAGGTCCGAATGCTTCTGCTCCGAGATCTGCAAGATAGTGCAGAGTATAGTGTCAGTACAACCGACCCCATGTACTGGTAAGTACCTAGCCTAACCTCGGCGAAGTAGTGACGAGGCTAGGACCAGATTACCAAATAAACCTGTGCAGTTATATCATACATAGAGGAAAATAAAATAGAAATATACAATTAAGGATGGGAGGGGGACATGCTACGGGGAGATGTCATCTACCAACAGTAACTCAGGAGAAAAGCATAAAGAACAATTTAAAATTTGCGGCAGAAAGAATAAGGAAACCGTAACCAATCAATAACCCCTTTTATCATTTATTGTTGCGGCGCACAACCCGATTCAAATTATATAAACACTGTTGTGGCATGAAACCCGATCCATATCATTTATCACTGTTGCTGCGTGCAACCCGATCCAAATATAATATTGTTGTTGCGTGCAACCCGATCCAAATATAATATTGTTGCGACGTGCAACCCGATCCAAATATAACATTGTTGCGGCGTGCAACTCGATCCAAATATAATATTGTTGCGGCGTGCAACCCGATCCCAATATACAATTCAACACCAATCACAAGAAGAGTCCCGACAAGGGAACAATAAGGAAACAACACTATCCCGGCAAGGGAATCGACAATATAAGTATATTCGCCCCGGTAAGGGAGTCATCTATAACCGAACTTGTTCCAACATTTAACTTCACAAAAGAAACCTCAACTAGCACCAATATTCAACCATAAGCAACTTCCACGAGAATAATCATAATTTTTGCCCCACACAGAAAATCAACAACTTAGGCATTCATAGTACTTATTAAGAACACAACGATTTCAATTTAAGACTCACGGGCATGCTTGACACCAACATATAGATACTCGTCGCCATGTTTATACGTCGTACTCAACAAATAACACATAGCAAATAAGACACAACTCCTAATCCCCAGAGCTAAGGTTAGACCAAACACTTACCTTGATGCCTCGAACACAATTCAAGTCTCAACTATCGCTTTACCTCTTGATTCCACCACCAATTCGCTCGTATCTAGTCACAAATTACTTAATCACATCAATAAATGCTAAATGAATCAATTCTAATGCATGAACATAAGTTTTCTAAAGTTTTTTCCAAAAAGTAAAAAATCTCCCCCGGGCCCACATGGTCAAAACTCGAGGTTCGAACCAAAACTCGATTACCCATTCCCCCACGAACCCAAATATATGATTTGTTTTGAAATCGGACCTCAAATTGAGGTCCAAATCCCCAAAAACTAAAAAACCTAGGTTCTACCCAAAACACCCAATTTTCCCCATGAAAATCATTGATTTTGAGTTGAAATCATGTGGAAAGATGCTAAAGATTGAAGAAAACTAGTTAGAAATGACTTACAATCGATTTGGAAGAGAAATTGTCTTTGAAAAATCACCCAAGAGTGTTTTGGTTTTGAAAGAGTGTGAAAAATGGTTGAAATGCGTCTAAGTTATGAATTTACAGGTTGCAGGTATCACAATTGCGACAATTGCAAACCCAGAAGTCTGCTACTCTCGCATTTGTGACCAACTTTCGCTTTTGCGATAAAACTGTCGCATTTGCGACACTGGGGAAATCCAGACCACTTCGCAAATGCGATGGCCCTTTCGCATTTGCGACATCGTTTTTCCGATGACTGCTTCGCATTTTCGACCCCAAGGCAGACCAGGTCCCTTTCGCATTTGCGGTGATTTTCTCGCATTTGCGAAGCCTACAAATCTGATCATACCAGCTGAAAAACCTGCAATTTCCTAAGTTAAAATTCAACTCTATGGCCTATCCAAAACTACCCGAGCCCCGGGGCTCCAAACCAAACATGCACACTAACCTAAAAATATCATACGGACTTGCTCCTGTATTCAAATCACCAAAATAATATCAACAACTATGAATTTAGCATCAAAATCATGAAATCACTTAAGAACATCAAATTTTTCCAATTTTCTCAAATAAGGTCCGGCTGACGTCATTTCAAGTCCGTTTCTTACCAAACTTCACAGACTCAACTTAAATCACATATAAGACCTGTACCGGGCTCCGGAACCAAAGTACGGGTCCGATACCATCAAATTTCAAACATATTTCATTTCCAAAAACTCATAAATATTCCCGAAAATAATTTTCTTCAAAAATTCATTTCTCGGATTTGGGACCTCGGAATTCGATTCCGGGCATACACCCAAGTCCCATATTTTCCTACGGACCCTCCGGGACGATCAAATCAGGGGTCCAGGTCCGTTTACCCAAAATGTTGACCGAAGTCAACTTAAATTCATTTTAAAGGCAAAATTCATCACTTTTCATAGTTTTTCACATAATGGCTTTCCGGCTGCGCGCCCGGACTGTGCACGTAAATTGAGGTGAGACCGAAAGAGGTTTTTAAGGCCTCGGAACACAAAATTTATTTTTTTAAAATAAGTGATGACCTTTTGGGTCATCACATTCTCCACCTCTAAAACAATCGTTCGTCCTCGAATGGACATAATAAGGAAGTACTTGAGTCGAGGAAAAGATGGGGATAACGGCTCCGCATATCGGACTCATACTTCCGGGTCGATGCCTCAGCAGGCTGAACTCTCCACTGAACACGAACAGAAGGAAAACTCTTCGACCCCAACTAACGAACCTGCCGGTCTAGAATAGCTACCGGCTCCTCCTCATAAGACAAGTCCTTGTCCAACTGGACAATGCTGAAATCTAACACGTGGGATGGATCACCGTGATATTTTCGAAGCATGGACACATGAAACACTGGATGCACGGCTGATAAGCTCGGCGGCAATGCAAGTCTATATGCCACCTTTCCCACTCGATAAAGAATCTCAAACTGGCTAATAAATCTAGGGCTAAGCTTGCCCTTCTTCCAAAATCTCATCACGCCCTTCATAGGTGACACTCGAAGCAGTACCTGCTCACCGACCATGAATGCCAAGTCACGAACCTTTACGGTCGGCATAACTTCTTTGCCTGGACTGAGCTGTACGAAGCCTATCCTGAATGATCCTGACCTTGTCCAAGGCATCCTGTACTAGATCCGTACCTAACAACCGAGACTCTCTCGACTCAAACCATCCCACCAGCGACCGACATCGTCTACCATACAAAGACTTATAAGGGGCCATCTGGATACTCAACTGGTAGCTGTTGTTGTTGGTAAACTCTGCTAAAGGCAAAAACTGATCCCACGAGCCTCCAAAGTCAATGACACAAGCTCAGAGCATATCATCCAAAATCTGAAATGTCCGCTCGGACTGCCCGTCCGTCTGAGGATGAAACACTGTGCTTAACTCAACCAACTCTCACTGAACTGATCTCCAGAAATGTGAGGTAAACTGCGTACCTCGATCCGAAATGATAGACACGGGCACACCATGAAGGCGAACAATCTCCCGGATATAGATCTCAGCTAACCTCTCGGAAGAATAGGAGACTACCACAGAAATGAAATGTGCTGACTTGGTCAGCCTATCAACAATAACCCACACTGCATCGAACTTCCTCTGAGTCCGTGGGAGTCCAACAACGAAGTCTATAGTGATATGCTCCCACTTCCACTCAGGAATCTCAATCTTCTAGAACAAACCACCAGGCTTCTGATGCTCGTACTTAGACTGCTGACAATTCAAACACCGAGCCACATATGCAACAATATCCTTCTTCATTTTTCTCCACCAATAATGCTACCGCAGATCCTGATACATCTTCGCGGCGCCCGAATGAATAGAGTACCGGGAACTATGGGCCTCCTCTGAAATCAACTCTCGAAGCCCATCCACATTTGGCGCACAAACTCGACCCTGCAGCCTCAAAACTCCATTATCTCCTAAGGTAACCTACTTGGCACCTCTGTGCTGCACCGTGTCTCTTAGGACACACAAATGAGAATCATCATACTGCCAATCTCGGATACGGTCCAATAATGAAGAACGAGCGACTGTGCAAGCTAACACACGACTGGGCTCAGAAACATCCAACCTCACAAACTGACTGGCCAAAGCCTGAATATCCAAAGCAAACAGTCTCTCACCGACCGGGATATAAACAAGACTGCCCATACTGGATGACTTCCTACTCAAAGCATCGGCCACCACATTGGCCTTTCCCGGATGATATAAGATGGTGATATCATAGTCCTTTAATAGCTCCAACCACCTTATCTGCCTCTAATTTAACTCCTTCTGCTTGAACAAATACTGAAGACTCTTGTGATCTGTGAACACCTCACATGCCACCCATACAGAAAATGCCTCCAAATCTTCAACGCGTGAACAATTGCTGCTAACTCCAAATCATGAACCAGATAGTTCTTCTCATGAATCTTCAACTTCCGCGAAGCATATGCAATGACATTGCCATCCTGCATCAATACCGCACCAAGTCCAATACGAGATGCATTACAATAAATCGTATAAGACCCTGAACCTGTGGGCAAAACCAACACCGATGCCATAGTCAGAGCTATCTTGAGCCTCTAAAAGCTCGCCTCACACTCGTCCGACCACCTGAACTAGGAACCCTTCTAGGTCAACCTGGTCATCGGTGCTGCAATAGACGAAAACCCCTCTACAAACCGTTGATAGTAGCCTGCCAGACCCAAGAAACTCCGGATCTCTGTAGCTGATGCTGGTCTAGGCCAGTTACTGACTGCCTCAATCTTCTTTGGATCAACTTGAATACCCTCTGCTGATACAACATGACCTAAGAATGCAACTGAACTCAACCAGAACTCACTTTAAAAACTTCGCATACAACTGACTATCTCTCAAAGTCTGAAGAACCACTCTAAGATGCTGCTCATGCTCCTCCCGGCTATGGGAATAGATCAAAATACCATCAATGAAGACTATCACGAACGAATCCAAGTAAGGCCTGAACACTCGGTTTATCAAATCCATAAAAGCTACTAGGTCCATTTGTCAACCCGAATGACATCACCAAGAACTCATAATGCCCGTACCGAGTGCGGAAAGTTGTCTTAGGGACATCGGATGCCCTGATCCTCAACTGATGGTAGCCAAATCTCAAGTCAATCTTCGAAAATACCTTGGCACCCTGAAGCTGATCAAACAAATCATCAATCCTCGGCAATGGATACTTATTCTTGATTGTAACTTTGTTTAACTGCCAGTACTCAGTACACATTCTCATTGATCCGTTCTTCTTCTTAACAAACAACACCGGCGCACCCCAAGGCGAGACGCTAGGTCTAATGAAGCCTTTCTCAAGCAAGTCTTGCAATTGCTCCTTCAATATTTCAACTCAGGAGGGGCCATACGATACGGCGGAAAAGAAATGAGCTGAGTGCCCAGAGCCAAATCAATGCAGAAGTCAATATCCCTATCGGGTGGCATACCCGGTAGGTCTGAAGGAAATACCTCAGGAAATTCATGAACAACAGGTACAGAATCAATAGAAGGAACCTCAACACTAGAATCACGAACATCGACCAAATAGGCCAAACACCCCTTCTCGACCATACACCGAGCCTTCATATATGAGATAACACTATGGATAGAATGACCAGAAGTCCCTCTCCACTCTAAATGAGGTAAACTCGGCAAGGCTAAGGTCACAGTCTTGGCATGACAGTCCAAGATAGCGTGGTAAGGTGATAACTAGTCCATCCCCAATATGACGTCAAAATCAACCATGTCCAGAAGTAACAAATCTACACGAGTCTCAAGACCCCCAATCACAACTATACACGAATGATGGACTCGATCTACCACAATAGAATCATCCACCGGTGTAGACACATATACAGGAGCACTTAAAGAATTACTAGGCATGACCAGATACGGTGCAAAATAAGATGACACATAGGAGTATATAGATCATGGATCAAATAAAACTGAAACATCTCTGCTACAAACCAGAACAGTACCTGTGATAACTGCATTGGAAGCCTCAGCCTCACGCCTAGCTGGTAGAGCATAACATCGGGGCTGCACCCCACTACCCTGAACTACCTCTCTAGGACGGCCTGTTGCTGGATGGCCTCCATCTCTAGCGGCCTGACCTCCACCTCTAATACCTCTACCTCCACCTCTACCTCCACCTCCACCTCTAGCTGGCTAAGCGGGCTGTGGAACACCTGGCTCCTGAACCATAGCACGAGAACCCTGCTGCTACGACTGAGTACCCACCAACCTCGGACAAGCCCTCCGGATATGACTAAACTCACCGCACTCAAAGCATCCACCTGAGACCTGCGGCTGAGGAAACTGAGACTGACCCTGGTGACCAGAATGACCACCCCGGAAACTCTGGAGCGGCGGTGCACTGATAGGAGCTGGTGGTGCACTATAGGACTGCTGATCAGAATACTGCATATGAGAACCACGACCACGACCACCTAAAGCATCGTGAGAAACCTGAAGTGCTAACTGAAAAGGCCTAGGAGGATGGCCCCTACCATACGAATCTCTGCCCCCAGAAAAGGCTCCACTAAATCTGCCTGAATGACGAGACCTCTTGTCAGACCCCTGATCACCCCACTGCGACAAAACCATCTCAACTCTCCTGGCCACATTGGCCGCCTCCTGGAAAGAAATCTCACTCCCTGTCTCCTTAACCATCTAAAGTCGAATAGGCTGAATAAGTCCCTCAATGAACCTCCTCACCCGCTCTCTCTCGGTGGGAAGTATAATAAGAGTATGACGGGCCAAGTCGATAAATCTGGTCTCGTACTGAGTGACTGTCATAAAACCCTGTTGGAGACGCTCAAACTGCCTCCGATAGATCTCTCTTTAAGAGTTAGGGAGAAACTTCTCCAGAAATAGCTGAGTAATTTGCTCCCAAGTCAAAGTTGGCGATCCGGATGGTCTAGTCAAACAGTAATATCTCCACCAAGTCTTGGCGGATCCAGACAAGCAAAAAGTAGCGAAGTCGACCCCATTGGTCTCCACTATCCTCATGTTCCTGAGAACCTCATGACAGTTGTCTAGATAATCTTGGGGATCCTCAGAAGATGCACCACTGAGAGTAGTAGTGAAGAGCTTGGTGAACCTGTCCATTCTCCACAAAGCATTGGCAGACATAGCTGCTCCATCACCGGTCTGAGCTACCACACCCGGCTGAACTGCTCCAACTAGCTGAGCTGCTAGAGTCTAAAATTGGGGAGCCATCTGCTCCGGAGTGCGAGTAGCAGGAGTCTAGGCTCCTCCTCTAGCCTGGGAGACAGCTGGTACTATAGGAAGCAAGCCTTCTCGGGTGACACTCTCCATAAGGCCCACTAGACGGACCAGAGCATCTTGGAGTACTAGGGTAGCAATAAACCCCTCTGGGACCTGAGCTGGGCCCACCGAAATTGTCTGGGCTGGAACCTCATCATCAAAGTCAACCTGAGGCTCCGCCGATGGTGCTGCTGCTCTGGGCTGAGCTCTGCCCCTACCTCGGCCTCTAGCATGGCCTTAGCCTCGCCCTCTGCCCCTCGTGGGAGCTGCTGCTGGGGGATCGAGCTGCTGATCGGAGGATGAGGAAGCGCGTGTTCTCGCCATCTGCGAAAGAACAACATAGAAATTCAGTCAGCATTGCGAAACCAAACCGCACGACGGGAAAGAATAAATATGAAGTTTTTTCCTAACTCTGTTGCCTCTGAGGGATAAATATAAACATCTCCGTACCAGTCCCTCAGACTCTATCGAGCTTGTTTGTGAATTGTGAGACTCATGTAACCTAGAGCTCTGATACCAACTTGTCACGACCCCGATTTCCCACCCTCGGGAGTCGTGATAACGCCTACTAGTGAAAGCTAGGCAAGTCGACCATTTGCACAAATTACCTTTTCCTCATTTAATTCCTTAACAAGTGGGAAACAACAGTAATAAACAGCGGAAATTTAAAACAAGCGGAAGAAAACGATAAAACCATCTGAATATATATCCAGTACAACATCTTAAACAAAGTCTACCCAAAACTGGTGTCACAACTCCACAGACGGTCTAGAATTTACTACAAACAAGGTCTGAAAGATAGCTAATACACTGTTTCTGAAATAAGTATATGAAACGGGATGAAGAGATAGAGGGAGACGCCAGGGCCTGCGGACGCCTACAGGACTACCTCAGAATCTCTAACTGGACTAAAGGTAGCCACCTAAGCTAAGGTATGAATGCTGCTGCTCCGGGATTTGCACACAGTGCAGAGTGTAGTATCAGCACAACCGACCTCATGTACTGGTAAGTGCCTAGCCTAACCTCGACGAAGTAGTGACGAGGCTAGGACCAGACTACCAAATAAACTTGTGCAGTTATATCATACATAACAGAAAATAAAATAGAAATATACAATTAAGGATGGGAGGGGGACATGCTAGGGAGGGATGTCATCTACCAACAGTAACTCAGGAGAAAAGCATAAAGAACAATTTAAAATTTGCGGCAGAAAGAATAAGGAAACCGTAATCAATCAATAACCACTTTTATCATTTATTGTTGCCGCAGCAACCTGATCCAAATCATATAAATATTGTTGCAGCGTGCAACCCGATCCATATCATTTATCACTGTTGCGACGTGCAACATGATCCAAATATAATATTGTTGCGGCGTTTAACCCGATCCAAATAAAATATTGTTGCGACGTGTAACCTGATCCAAATATAACATTGTTGCGGCGTGCAACCCGATCCAAATATAATATTATTGCGGCTTGCAACCCGATCCCAATATACAATTCAACACCAATCACAAAAAGAGCCCCGACAAGGGAACAATAAGGAAACTACACTATCCCGGCAAGGGAATCGACAATATAAGTAAATTCGTCCCGGCAAGGGAGTCAACTATAACCGAACTTGTTCCAACATTTAACTTCACAAAAGAAACCTCAACTAGCACCAATACTCAACCATAAGCAACTTCCACGAGAATAATCATAATTCTTGCCCAACACAGAAAATCAACAACTTAGGCATTCGTAGTACTTACTAAGAACACAACGATTTCAATTTAAGACTCACGGGCATGCTTGACACCAATGATTTCAATTCGTAGAACAATCATAATTCTTGCCCAAGTCTCATATTTTCCTACGAACCCTCTGGGACCATCAAATCACGGGTCTGGGTCCGTTTACCCAAAATATTGACCGAAGTCAACTTAAATTTATTTTAAAGGCAAAATTCATCACTTTTCACAGATTTTCACATAATGGCTTTTCGGCTGCACGCTCAGACTACGCACGCAAATCGAGGTAAGACCGAAAGACGTTTTTAAGGCCTCGGAACACAGAATTTATTTTTTTAAAACAAGTGATGACCTTTTGGGTCAGAAGCCTTGTAAATTCTACAAACACAATTTGAATTTTTGAGATTTTAACTAGTAATAGTTGCTAAACAAATATACAATAATATGTACTGATTATGTATAAAAATATATTTTTTATACACGCTATTAATATGTACGCTATTAATTTTTAAGGCGGCTATACCATAGATTCTCTCTGTTTTAAGCGACATGTTCAAGTTCCGTAAATATTAAATAGCATATGAAGTCATACTGATATTATAACATCTTCAAAAATAAAAACTTAATGCCAGAAAAAAAGGGGAGGAGGAAGCCTTGTCCACAAAAAAAGGACGGTTGTATAACAAAATATTCCACAAATTTGAAGATCATGCAGAAGCAAATAAATTCTCCTTGAACTTAGAAAGGCACATTTATAAACTAAGGGAAAAACACTTGTCCTAATCACATTATTCAAAAACAGTCATATTTCTAATAGGCATTCATCTTTAGCTTCTTCCCGATATCTAATTTGATTAAGCCAAAGTTGCTAGCTAAAGTTGATGTTTCCATTATTTATTTATTCACTAGTGAATTAGCCGCACTTCACGCAGTTGTATAAGTATCAGAAAATTTCGAAAAACCATTTTATAAAAATTACCAACTAAAAACTCTCAGGGTATTTAAGAAAATGAAAGTTTTGCACATTTTTAATTTACATCAGAAGTGTAGGTACATGATAACAGAGGTAGTCCTCAAGGTTAATCTCCGTTAAGATCAACTAAGAATTCTACTAAAGCTGGAATTAAAGGAAAGATTTAAGAGTTCGACTACGATGTTTATTCAACACTCCAAGAAGGTGAAAGTCGAAGTAAAAGCTTTAGATGGAAAGGTAGCAGCACTAGTCGTTGAAAACAAAAAGTGTTTCAGCATGCCAAAAGCAACGATTAACACTATTAAAAATAATATACAAAATATTTTTAACAAACTTTTGAGATCTTTAGTAGCAAATATACCATTTTTCTGTTTTGAGAAAAATTACCAAAATATTATTTTCCTTTATCAATATTTTTACATGCTATTCGAACATCTATCTTTATTTTACAATAAAAAAACTAATGCTTTGCATGTATGGTAAAAGTGTGTACACTGTATTTACATACATGTTATTCTTTAATTTAAGTACATATTTTAAAATTTATTTCTTAAAAAGTTGAAATTTTTTACTCTAACAACTTTTCACTATTTTAACATGTTACCCAAAAAAAAGAGAGAGAGAAACAAAGTTGCATGGCGCAATAATTAAACATTGCCTTGTTTAGTTAGTTGGAAGAAGAAACAGTTCGAACTTTAGCAAATGAAAATCAAGAAAAGAGAAATTATAACTTACAAAACCACTGACTGAGCATTTCATTCAATTATCTCAAATTAAAGACCAAACGAACAAAAGCTCCTTTCTTAACAATCAACCACATGATAATTACTATATTTTTCAGTTACAACGTTGAAAAGTAACTCTTTGCCACATGTTTAAAACCTTTGTGTCCGAGCTAGGAGTAAATAATTCTATACAATTTCTAAGAAATGATAATATAATCTCAGGATATGTATCAATCAAGACACACAAACATCATTACAACTCCCTCGGCATGTAGTTGTTGATATCCAATTTTGTCCTCATATTTTCTTAAAATATGTATATAATTTCAAAACATTAATTTTGCATCATTATTTAGTTTGCAAATCTATACAAGCATTTTTTATAATTTTTCATAATTTTAAATCTTTAAAATTAATTTTTTTCTGCATTTAAATTACTCGAATAATTATTAATTACTCCTTCAAATTATTTTGTGATGACTTAGTTACCTAAAATTATTATTTGCACCTATAATATATGTTTTAAATATTTTACTTCATTTCATATAATTCCATTAGCATCTTTAAAAGCTATTTGCACAATTTTGCAAGAAATAGCCTATATTCATACACAAACGCTTTTTATTTATATTATTTGTGTCAAAATAGTATTTTATATTTTTATAATGCTAAATAATTATTTTAAATTATTTTAGTGCATAAAAAATATTTTTATTTATTTACTAATCATTTTTATAAATTATTTTGATAAAGTATGTGTGTTTAAAAGGGTGGCCCAATCTTTAAAGCAATTTTTTGGACCAAAAATGGCCCAACACCTTAGCCCAGAACCCCCAGCCCAAGGCCAAACGGCCCCTTTACAAAACCCAGTCGGTACCCATTTTAATCGACCCACCCTGTTCACTTTTTAATCCTAGTCGTTGATCTTTCAAGATCAACGGTCCTCGTTCGTCCCCCCACTTTTAATTACTTCCCCACCTAAACCCTAGAGAACTGTTTCATCTCTTTACAGCCTCCCCTGAACGCTCTCAACCGCCCCTTCTCTTTTCTGAGGAACCCTAGCCGCCTCCCCTTAATTCCCTCTCCTAATCCCACTAATAATGGGATTCGACCTCGTTTTGTTTACCATATATGGATCCTTTGGGTACTGGTTACGCGATTTTAGTATTACTTAGGTATTTTCCTAATTTTGGCAAATACCACCTCTATATCGGACGAGAATCGACTCAATCTTGAAGATTTGGGTGATATCTCGTCCATATACGCAAGATGAATGTGATTCTTCATACCAGTTGGCCGATTTTGAGTTTAAAAACCTAACTAGGTTTGGGAGTTTGATACTTTTCCTTTCTTGTTACTCTACTGACTTGCATGCAAGATTTCCCCTTTTTCTTCGTCCATGTTTACTTGATTTCTTTTTTTATCCATGTTTAATAAGTTTATTTCCTTGTTTACTTGTCCGACTTCTGTCACTATATAAACCCCTCCCCATTCCCTTTTAAAACAGACTTTCAGTCAATATAATCTCACTAAAACTTGAAGTTTTGGTATGCTATTCCTTCATCATCTTGTTTTGTACTTTGTTTTGGCTGGCTGAAAGCCAAGGCAACTGAGAATCTACTGTTCGAACTTTCTCTTGATGCGAACATTGCCCGGGGTTCTTTTAAAGCTCTTGGGAACTTTGACGCATTGAGGTTCTGTGTTCCTGTGGATCTTTTGTTCTTTATTGTTGTCCGTTTAACTGGTAAGCCATTTGACTTTTGCAATTTCATCCTTATGTGTCTTTGATTTGCATGTGTTCTCACCTCTGAAATCCATGGCTTAATGTGTTTCTAGGTTACTTTTATGCACGACTCTATTAACTTTCACTTGTTTTAAATCTCTTTAGCATTTAACTTCTCTTAATGCTTCTAATTCTGAGATTGTTTAAGTCTAATTTTGGATAATCTGACCTCCTTAAATTCGTTTAACTAGTGTGTTGGTGCCTGAATATTCATGAGTATGCTTACTTGTTTTGTCCCGAATATCTGTAATGAATGCTTCACATTTGTAATGACCTGTATTAGAACTTCCTATGTTAACTATGACTTGTTTTCTAGTTTTTGTGTCACTCAACATGCTCACTTGATCCCATACCCCATTAGTTATTGACTGAGATCCTAACAGTTACTTCAACTTGTTTTCTTACCATGTTTGAACTATTTTTTTTCATGATATTTGGATGAATCCTTGTCAAAATCTGGACCTTCTTTGGTTAAATAGTCTACTGGTTAATACTGGAATGCCTATGTTTTCCATTTGGCATGAGTTTATATTTCATACTGCTCTGAATCTCTACAATGTTTGTCTTGCATATATAATGTGTTTTAATATGTGTTAAGACCTTTTCTATCAACTATGATCTTTTTTCCCTGCTAATATGTCCCTCCGTATGTCTCATCTAATTCTTTGTTCCTTCAGTGATTACTTGGCTTGTCATAATGTGTGCCCCCATCATATCTCAATATAGTGTTGCTTCTTGATGAGAGTTAACATGCCTGTCTTATGACACTAGGATGTATACTTAGCATAATTTGGACTTCTTAGGTTTCATTTGTTTAGTATCGTGTATCTGTGCATGATAACTTCTATCAAATCTTGCAAACTTGTTTCTCCCCTAACTCTTTCAATATGTGGTTGTTATGTGCTGCTTTGCTAAGTGTTGAAATCCTGCTGAACCTGCTTCTAAGTCCTGTGACCTGCTTGATTAGCTACTCTGTATGCTCAACTTGGCTATGCCTACTTTAGGTTATAAGTGTATCCCCCAACTTCTGTCCCTCATCCATTATCCACTTCCCCCCATTTGTTACCTATGCTATCCTGAACCTATCATTCTTAGCCGGCTGAAAGCCAAGGCTACCAAGGATCTTACTACTGACCTCCCTAGTGCGACCACTGCTCAGGGTCCATTTGAGGCTCTTGTGAACTCTGAGACACTAGGATTTAGGTCTTTAGTCACTCCCTAAAACCTAAACTATCCCACGCAACTCTTTCTTCCTATTATGTGTTGGTTGGTTTAAGTGATTCAATGCTTGGAAATATGGTTGTGTGATTTGGCTTTGTCACGACCCAAATTTCTCCCTCCGTGCGTTGTCGTGACGACACCTAGTCTCTATGACTAGGTAAGCCTAATACTTTGTAGAAATGAGATAAAAACTAGAACATAAACAACTAACAGTAACAATATCTAATAAGCAACTAAATACCACTCGACATATATATTTTTCACTTTTGAAATACACCAAACAATTCCCAAAATCCGGAAACCCGCAAGTCACAAGATACTAAGAAGTCTTAACTGTTATATACACCATTCTACAGAAAGAGGGAAAAATGAACATAGGGGGATAGAGGGGGACTCCGAGGATCTGCGGGCACGGGTATATGTACCTTGAAGTCTCCAATAAGCAACATCGATTGCAACTAGTGATGTGGCTGGTACGATGAACCTGGATCTACATACGAAAAATATATGTAGGAAAGGGCATGAGTACACCATAATGGTACCCAGTAAATGTCAAGCCTAACCTCGGTCGAGTAGTGATGAGATTAGGTCAGGGACCTTCTGGTATATATAAAATGAAATAAGGCAAAATGAAATATCACAGTAAATGTCACGACCCAACTTTCCCTCCGTTTGGGTATCGTGATGGCACCTAGTCTTAGGAACTAGGTAAGCCTAACTTATACTGAAATACCACAATAATAAATGACATTTAACAGTCTTAAAGCAGAAATCTCTACAAAATTTATCATTCTCAAAACCCGATAGTACAAGTCATAAGCTCTATTGAGTTTCACTATAGCTTCTAAACACAACCGTATGGAAACAAGTACAACAATATGAATATAAAATAGAAAGGTGACTCTGAAGCCTACGAACGCAGCAATAGGTTTACCTTAAGTCTCCTCAACAACGATCCTCTCAGCTACTAACAATTAATACTTGGATCTGCACAAAAAATGTGCAGAAGAGTAGCATGAGCACACTACAGCGGTGCCCAATAAGTATAAAGACTAACCTCGGTAGAGTAGTAACGAGGATTAGTCAAGACACCTACTAGCCAATAAACTGTACAAATATAAGCATAGGAACAACAAAACATGATGTCTATATAAAGGCTACATGATATGGCTAACAATACAACAATCGCAATATGGAAGAAAACAACAAGTGACAACGGAAACACCGTAATAATGACATAAAAGAGCGATCGGAAACATAAACCCAAATCCCAAATCACAACACAGTAAAGGCAAGTAATAACTCAGAAACTACGAAAGTTTTCACATAAGGTCTTAGCCAACAACTCCTCGAAGTACCGAACCTCGAACAAAATTACAGCTCATTGGTCTCAATACCTGAACCCTAACACTTGGCGTCCTATTCCCTCATCACTCCTTATGATCATGTTGACAATAACTGACTAACTAGGCCACTCTCACATATTTGACAAGCAAACGAGGATGTACCTCTATACTTAACAATACCAGGGGAAAATTTCTTAACCAATAGGAGTATTTAGCTACGTGTATACTTGTGAAAGTATTCTAACATAGATCATACCAGCTAAAGATGTAAGGAAAAGAATGGACAGCACGTAAGGCATTTTCTCACAACTTTCATGAGGTAAAGCTCATATAGGTAAACATACCATAACACAATATCAACAACAAGAATACCCCCAGGACATCACAAAGGAACACAACCAATTCTTGACATAGTACATATTTTAAGAACAAATTCCGTGTTCCGAGGCCTTAAAACCTCTTTCTATCTCACCTTGATTTGGCCGGAAAGCCATTATGTAAAAATCTATGAGAAATGATGAATTTTGGCTTTAAAATGAATTTAAGTTGACTTCGATCAACATTTTGGGTAAACAGACCCGGACCCGTGATTTGACAGTCTCGGAGGGTCCATAGGAAAATATGGGACTTGGGCGTATGCCCGGAATCAAATTTCGAGGTCCCAAGCCAGAGAAATAAATTTTTAAAGAAAATTATCTTCTGGAATATTTATGAGTTTTTTAAAGTGAAATGTGTTTAAACCTTGGTGGTATCAGGCGCGTATTTTGGTTCCAGAGCTCGGTACAGGTCTTATATGTAATTTAAGATGAGTTTGTATTTGGTAAGAAACGGACTTCAAATGACGTGAATCGGACTGTATTTGAGAAAAAATGGAAAATTTGAAGTTCTTAAGAAATTTCATAATTTTGATGTTAAATTCATAGTTGTTGATATTATTTTGGTGATTTGAATGCACGAGCAAGTCCGTATGATATTTTTAGGTTGGTGTGCATGTTTGGTTTAGAGCCTCGAGGGCTCGGGTGAGTTTTGGATAGGCTACGGGGTGGATTTTAGACGTGAAAAAATGCAGGCTTCAGCTGTTTCATTGTAGGCCTGCAGGCTTCGCATTTGTGAAGCCTGACTCGCAAATGCGAGGGCTGAGTTGCAAATGCGAAACAACCCAGGCCAGCCCTTCCTCGCAAATGCGAGATTTCCCTTCGCAAATGCGATGCTCCCCATTTGGGGCCTGTTACCGCAAATATGACTGTATTTTCGCAATTCTGACTTCGCAAATGCGTAAGTTTCCTCGCAAATGCGAGCTTAGCAAAGCCTGGATTTGCAATTGCGAACCCTGATCGCAATTATGAGACCTGCAACCTGTAAGTTCATAACTTAGACGCATTTTCAACCATTTTCACATCTTCTCAAAACATAAACTCTCTAGGGCAATTTTTCAAAGGCAACTTCTCTTCCTAATCGATTGTAAGTGATTTCTAACTAGTTCTATTCAATCTTTAATATTTTTTCACGTGATTTCAACTCAAAATCAATGATTTTCATGGGGGAAATTAGGTGTTTTGGGTAGAACCTAGGTTTTTCAAAAAATTGGTGATTTGGATCTCGATTTGAGGTCCGATTTCAAAACAAATTATATATTTGGGTTCGTGGGGGAATGGGTAATCGAGTTTTGGTTCGAACCTCGGGTTTTGACCATGTGGGCGTGGAGACAATTTTTGACTTTTTGGGTAAAACTTTGGAAAACTTCTTTTCATGCATTAGAATTGATTTATTTAGCGTTTATTTATGTAATTAAGTAACTTGTGGCTACATACGAGCGTGTTGGTGGTAGAATCAAGAGCTAAAGCGATAGTTAAGGCTTGAATTGTGTTCGTGGCATCGAGGTAAGTGTTTGGTCTAACCTTACCTTGAGGGATTAGGAGTCGAGTCCTATTTGCTATGTGGTATTTGTTGAGTACGACGTATAGGTATGGTGACGAGTATCTATATGTTGGTGTCAAGCATGCCCGTGAGTCTTATATTGTGATTATTATGACTTCATTTATAGTATTCCTAGACAGTCTGTGAAGTTGTGACGTCAGTCTTGTGTAGATTTGTTATGGATTGGTATTAGCAGTATTTTTAAATCCTTACAATGCGGTCTTCTGTTTATTCAATTTTGTTGTTATCTAATTATTGGCTCTAAACTGTTATCGGATTAAAGATGGAAACACGGTAAATAGTTCAGTTGGTTGGATTGCCTAGCTTTCACTAGTAGGCGTCATCACGACTTCGGGTCGTGACAAGTTGGTATCAGAGCTCTAGGTTACATAGGTCTTACAATTCAAAGACAAGCTTAGTAGAGTCTGAGGGATCAGTACGAAGACGTCTGTATTTATCCCTAGAGGCTACAAAGTTACTAAAAGTTTCACTTCCATTCTTCCCTGTCATGTGATTTTGTTCTCTCACTGCTAAATTGAAACCTCTACTCTTTTCCTTTCACGAATGGCGAAGTCACATACCGCTTCTTCAGTCGAACAACAGCACAGACCGGTGATATATCAACTATGTCTTCGGAGGCTTTGCGGAGGTTGGATAGGTTTCACCCAGCTCTTCACTACTACTTTCAGCGGTGCATCTTCTGAGGATCGCTAGAATTATCTGGATGGATGTCATGAGGTTCTCAAGAACATGGGGATAGTGGAGACCAATGGGGTCGATTTTGCTACTTTTCGCTTGTCTGGGTCCGCCAAGACTTGGTGGAGAGATTATTGTTTGGCTAGACCAGCCAGATCACCAGCTTTGATTTGAGAGCAATTTACTCAGCTATTTCTGGAGAAGTTTCTCCCCATCACTCAGAGAGAGATCTATCGGAGACAGTTTGAGCGTCTCCAGCAGGGTTCTATGACTATTACTCAATATGAGACCAGATTCATCGACTTGGCTTGTCATGCTCTTATCATACTTCCCACCGAGAGAGAGAGTGAGGAGGTTCATTGAGCGACTCGTTCAGCCTGCTTAGTTAGCTAGAGATGGAGGTAGAGTTACTAGAGGTAGATGTAAAGGTAGAGGTAGAGGTATTAGAGGTGGAGGTAGAGGTCCTAGATGTGGAGGCAGAGGTATTAGAGGTGGAGGTACAGGTACTATTCTGGTTTGTAGTAGAGATGTTTCGGTTTTATTTGATCCAGGATCTACATACTCCTATGTATTGTTTTATTTTGCACCGTATTTGGTCATGCCTAGTAATTCTTTGAGTGCTCCTATTTATGTGTCTACACCGGTGGGTGATTCTATTGTGGTAGATCGAGTCCATCATTCATGTGTAGTTATGATTGGAAGTCTTAAGACTCTTATAGATTTGCTTCTTTTGGACATGGTTGATTTCAATGTCATATTGGGGATGGACTGGTTATCACCTTATCACGCTATCTTGGACTGTCATGCCAAGACTATGACCTTAGCCTTTCCGCGTTTACCTCGTTTAGAGTGGAGAGGGACTCCTGGTCATTCTACCCGTAGTGTTATCTCAAATATAAAGGCTCGGCGTATGGTCAAAAGGGGGTGTTTGGCCTATTTGGCCTATGTTCGTGATTCTAGTGCTGAGGTTCCTTCTATTGATTCTATGCCTATTGTTCATGAGTTTCCTAAGGTATTCCCTTAAGACCTGCCGGGTATGCCACCTGACAGGGATATTGACTTTTGCATTGATTTGGCTCCGGCCACTCAGCCCATTTCTATCCCACCGTTTCGTATGGCCCTGCCTGAGTTGAAATAGTTAAAGGAGCAGTTGCAAGACTTGCTTGAGAAAGGTTTCATTAGACCGAGTCTTTCGCCTTGGGGTGCATTGGTGTTGTTTGTTAAGAAGAAGGCTGGATCGATGAGGATGTGTATTGATTACCAGCAGTTGAACAAGGTTACAATCAAGAATAAGTATCCATTGTTAAGGATTGATGATTTGTTTGATTAGCTTCAGGGTGCCAAGGTATTTTCGAAGATTCACTTGAGATCTGGCTACCATCAGTTGAGGATTAGGGCATCCGATGTCCCTAAGATAGCTTTTCGCACTCGGTACGGGCATTATGAGTTCTTGGTGATGTCATTCGGGTTGACAAATGCCCCATCATCTTTTATGAATTTGATGAACCGAGTGTTCAGGCCTTACTTGGATTCTTTCGTGATAGTCTTCGGTGATGATATTTTGATCTATTCTCGTAGCCGGGAGGAGCATGAGCAGCATCTTAGAGTGGTTCTTCAGACTGTGAGGGATAGTCGGTTGTATGCCAAGTTTTCGAAGTACGAGTTCTGGTTGAGTTCAGTTGCATTCCTGGGTCATGTTGTATCAGCATACGGTATTCAGGTTGATCAGAAAAAGATCAAGGCAGTCAAGAACTGGCCTAGACCAGCATTAGCTACAGAGATTCGGAGTTTCTTGGGTTTGGTAGGCTACTATCGTCGGTTTGTGGAGGAGTTTTCATCTATCGCAACCCCGATGACCAGGTTGACCTAGAAGGGTGCCCAGTTCAAGGGGTCGGACGAGTGTGAGGCGAGCTTTCAGAAGCTCAAGACAACTTTGACTACGACACCAATGTTGGTTTTTCCCATAGGTTTAGGGCCTTATACAGTTTATTATGATGCATCTCGTATTGGACTTGGTGCGGTGTTGATGTAGGATGACAAGGTCATTGCCTATGCTTCGCGGCAGTTGAAGATTCATGAGAAGATCTATCATATTCATAATTTGGAGTTGGCAGCCACTGTTCATGTGTTAAAGATTTGGAGGCATTATCTGTATGGCGTGGCATGTGAGGTGTTCACGAATCACAAGAGTCGGCAGTATTTATTCAAGCAGAAGGAGCTAAATTTGAGGCAGAGAAGGTGATTGGATCTATTAAAGGACTATGATATCACCATCTTATATCATCCGGGAAAGGCCAATATGGTGGCCGATTCTTGGAGTAGGAAGTCAGCCAGTATGGGTAGTATAGCTTGGTGATAGACCGCTTGCTTTGGATATTCAGGTTTTGGCCAATCAATTCGTGAGGCTGGATGTTTCTGAGCCCTGTAAGCACGTGATTTTTGCTTCACGGAAATTACTCCAAAAGAAAAAGAAAATCAAAAATATATGCATAAGTGTTTCTTGTCATTGGTTGATTTTTTATTAAATGTTAATTTGTGGGTGTATAAATTTATTTTGTTTTATTTAAGAGTTTTTGTTTAAATTAAAGAGGAAAAGAAAAGAGGATACTCAGTTTTGGGCCAGGAAATTAAACAAAAATAGGCCCAAAACGAGCTGGCCCAATGAGCAAAATGGTCCGTCTCTTTAAAGGTGTCCAAACGGCATCGTTTTGTCCCGGTTAAGCTGGGCCGTTGATCTCAAAGGGATCAACGGCCAGGATCACACCCCCAGATCCGTTAACATGACCCGGTCCATCCCCCTACCCGGTTTTACCCACCATCACCCTCGAACGACGTCTTCCCTCTTTAATGAGTAGATCCTGGCCCTTGATCTCACATGATCCGACGGCCAGGATCTAAACCTCTAAATCAAATATAAAGCCCAACTTTGTTACCCCGCCCCCTATCCAAACACCCCCCGGCTTCATCGTCTCCCTGACCAACCCTAACACCCAAACCCTAGCAGCCTTCATAGCTTCTCTTTCACCTGAACCCGGCGGCAACAATGCCGATGGCCACCGGACTAACACCCTTAAGACACAAGACCACCCCTAACCCCGATCTGGTAATGGTTTGGATCGAATCTTCCTGGAACGTCTCGAATAATCATTCGAAGGTTCGAGCCGAAACCCTAAGTCACCGGATGAGTCCCAAATTCACCCTAGTCACTCCCCTAACATCCCTCATACCCTAATCAGCTTTGGTTCCGGTCAAATATAAGCAGAACTCTTCGAATCCCAAATCTGAGTTCAAGAACCCTAAAAACCAAACCTGTTTCGTTTTGAGGTAAGTTTCCGATGTAATCGTCTTTCTTTCCTTTTGTGTAGGTGTTATGCATATGTTCGTGGATTTGTTCTGGATTTTTGATTATTTTTCTGTCCACCTTCAAAGACCCTTTTGTTTGGTCGATTTCTTTTCTTAAGTGTTAATTTAGTGTTATAAGATGTCTATTCGCTTCGATTGATGTTGTCGACTAGTTAAGTTTTCGTAAATTCCATGTTAAATGCCCCGAGTTTTGAAATAAATTGGTGCCCTGTTTAGTCTGTGTTGTTCGTCGATTAATTGGTACGTATAATAGTTCGTATAGTCGATTTGAGTAACGTCGTCAAATATTTAAGTTTTGTAAGTTCCATTGTTGACAGAAAATGCCTGAATCACTCAGTTGTTCTGTGTTGAGTTTAGTTGATCAGCGACTAGTTAGTATACGTTATAACTCGCAAAGTCGACTCGACACATGTTATCGTTTGTTTCACAGTATTAAAATGACGAACGACCTAACTCTTACTGGCTGATTTAGTTGAAGGGTTGTGTTGGACTGTTTATAGGTCTGTTTGTTAGCTGTGGGAGGGGTTCGAACTAGTTCTCAAATGATTAATAACTGGCAGATACAATAGAATGAAAGGGTGGGGCAAGGCAGCAATGATCAAGGGTCTGTGGGGTAGCTTTGGTTGGGGAAAAAACTGATTAAATGTGCAGGATTAATGGGCTGTCAATTGTTTAAATCAGAAATACTATTAAACTAGTATTAGTGGGGACAAAACATAGGAGCATGGGAGTAAAATGAATACTTAAAACCCATGACTCTTGATTAGAGCAATAAGGCCAAGCATGGGGAACCAAATAACTTGCATCAAGAAGATGTTTAGGCATGGGAAGTGAAGGATGGGCAGACCTGGGGGTTGTGAAATTCCAGGCAGACCTTAGGGGTTTCTTTTTCAGATTATAAATAGAGGTATTTTTAGCTAAGAAGGGGCTGGACATTTTTTAGTCTTCACAGGAAAAAAAAAAGAAAATTTCAGAATATTGTAACCAAACACTGTCTGAAAGCTGTATAAAAGTTTAAGTTGGTCAAGCTGTCTTTGCCAATAGTTGTTGGTTATTTGCCGAGTTTTTTTTTGATTACTGGATTGTTGTTGCTATTGCATTGAGTCTTCTGGGTCTTTCCTGTTGGTTGCAACTCTGTTTCTGGGTTTGCTTTGTGGTGCTCGACCACCTTGGGTTATCATTATTGAACTATCGTTGGGCTTCTTGGGCTAGAGGTTACACTGTTGCTGTTTGCATTGCTGTGTTACTGCTGCTTGGTTGCTTGCTGCTGACTCCCTTCCTTTTCTTTTGTTTGGTTATCTGAATCCAGGTACACATACTTAATCGATGTAATTCCATGTTTGAAGTTGACATTTGAAGCATGAATACACACCTGAAGAAGTTGAAGCTATAAACTGAATTTTTTATTGATTGTACTTGAGCCATTTTGTGTATCATTAATATGTAATATGTTACCCTTGTCCTGCTGTTTGTAGCATAGAATATTTGTGTGTTTAACATGAAAAGTTTGGTTTTCAAACTATGTAATGAAATAGTTTTCAGTCCATAAGGAGTTTGGTCTGGTAATCTATCGTTGTATGTTAGTCAGAAAGAAGCTAGCTGGATAGTAATGATACTCGGCCAACAATGGTTTCATATAAGGTCTGTTGAAATGAATGCAGTAATCACATTTGCTTCACCTTAACTCATCAGTAGATAATGTATATCTCGAAGGCATACTAGGCAATCTGGGTGTAGCAAGAAAGGAAAAAATTGTGTAGTCATACATATAGCAATATCACACTAAGTTAGATAGGTTCGGTTTCAGTTGTTTCGTTCTTTTTAGTGTCAAGTATGTAAGGAATCATTAACTGAACCTCATGTGCATGCCCGTCCATAAATAAGGTTGCATACGTCTAATTTCTTCATCTAAAAAAAAATAATCTGTTTCGATATTATTGTGCGTCAACCTCATGTTTCAGTTTTGTTAAATAATAGAATATAGAAAAAAAAGCAATCCCTCTTTGTACAAACTCTCCTGCAATTTCTCATTTATGTCAGCCGTAAACTAATAACTAATAAGTTACACCTTTTCAGCATGTAATTAATCGAGGTATTTTCTTTTATTTTTTAGAGACAAATTTAATAGAAAAAATGCAGTTGCTGTAGGTTTATCCTTAAAAGTAAAAATGAGATGAGCCTTGCCGAAAAATACAAAATCGCGGGGCCCTCAGTAAATACTTGTTTCAAAATTGCTTAGACTTCGGGATGGACTGTTTTAGCAAAATTCCACGGCCTTCCCAAAATAATGATACGCTAGTTGCTTTAGGCGCGTATTTAATAATGTTATCTTCCTAAAATCGGGTGCACATTTATGTGACCTAAATCCCAATCTCAACAGAGTTGAAATGTAGCTCTAACCACGGGTACATTGATTGTAACGTGGTTCGAGGTGTGTTTTCCACGATGTTGCAATTCTTGATAAAAATAACAGTAAATGATAAAAGCGGTTAAAAGATAAAATTTGCACATAAGTTCATATTTGTATAAAATCAGATAATCAAGCAGAATATAACAGTTGAGCGACCGTGCTAGAACCACGGAACTCGGGAATGCCTAACACCTTCTCCCGGGTTAACAGAATTCCTTATCCGGATTTCTGGTGCGCAGACTGTAATATGGAGTCATTCTTTTCCTCGATTCAGGATTAAAATTGGTGACTTGGGACACCCTAAATCTCCCAAGTGGCGACTCTGAAATAAATAAACAAATCCCGTTTCGATTGTCCTTTAATTGGAAAAACTCCCTTGTACCCTCGCGGGTATGTAAAAAGGAGGTGTGACAGCTCTGGCGACTCTGCTGGGAAATTATTTTGCTCGACCCAGAACCACTGGTTCAGGGTTAGAAATTCGAGCTTAGATAAATTGTTATATTTGGCTTTATCTGATTTTTACATGTTTTGAGCCTAATGTGCTAAATGCTGCTTTTACCGCTTTGATATTATCTGAACTGTATATAAATTTGTGCCGAAACCTTTCTCTTCTTACCTCCGGGGATGTGCTTACTGGTTGAGACTCCCTAATTCTGTTAGTGTCATACCCTAAATAAAAGAGGCTCGGAAAGTTTCTAAGCCGGCTGGCCTTTTAGTTCCCGGAAAGGAGCTCCTTCCTCAACTCGAGTTGTCCGCTCGGGTACACTGTCTAGAACACCGACCCAGGTTTTGAACATAGAATAACGTGACTTCATGCCGGATCCCTAGTAGGAACGCTTATTTGCATCACGTTGCATTTGACTTAGGGGACTCAACACAGGGGTTGGGTCCGTCTAGGACTAGCAACCTGATATGAAAAGACCATCCTGATGCATCCTATTTGTTTTCCGTGCATTTATTTGTCTCGCGCCCTCATGCTGACCGGTGTTTGAATATTAGGAGTATTGTGAAATTGATGGAAAAAAGAAGAAGAGAAATAGCGGTTAGGGAATTGATTGTTTATTTTTGAAAAAACCTAATACACAAATACTGTCAAAACTCTGCCAAAATTTTGAGAAAATGAAAAAATGTCTTATTAGTTTGTTTTATTAAAAGCAAAGGAAAAATAGAAAAAAAGGAGTAGTTGTCCTGTCTTGTTTTTCCAAAAAAAAAAAAAAAATCAAAAAAATAGTTTGTCTTGCCATAAAAATGAAAATGGAAAAGAGTCTTGTTTTTAAAATGGGTTTTTATTTATTTATTTGTTTATGAAAATGCCAAAATAAAAATAAAAATAATAAAATAAAAAGAGTTGGGCGTTGAAAGTGGTTTTATTATTTGTTGCAAATATATATATAAATCCAAAAAGTTTTTCTTTATTTCCAAAAATGTATATATATCTTTATTTGTTGCAAAAATATTTGTCTTGCCAAAAAGTCTAGAAAAGTTTAGATTCCCAATTCTCAAAACAAAAAATCCAAAAATATTTTCCATTATTGACTTCTTTAGAAAGTCTTTTTAATTTTTAATATATATATATATATATAATAAAATAAATAAAATAAAAAAATAAAAAATCCGAAAATATTTCCCTTCCTCTTTAAAAAATTGAAAAGAAATTCAAATTCAAAAAATATTTTTAGAAGCATTTCTTTTATTAAAGGTAAAATTCCAGAAAATATTTTCTTTCTTCTTTAGAATAAGAGAAAACAAATGAAAATTCAGAAAAAAAAAATATCTTCCTTTTACTTTTGAAATTCTCAAAGTTCAAATCAAAAGAAAAGAAATTTTTGGAAGTATTTCTTTCAAAAAAGAAAATCAATCAAAAATCCAAAAATAATACTTCCTTTATTCCGTTAAAGCAGTTCTTTCACAAATTCAAAAAATAATAAATAGTTTATTTACTTTATTCTTGATCTACTCGAACTACGCGGGTTTGATTCTCATAGGATGTGAGATACGTAGGCATCCTCCGTCGGGTCCAACCTCCCATTTTTGAAAATTGATAAAATAGCAAAAACGCCCAAGTATGTGTTTCTGTCATAAGGACGGGTGACGCCGCTTATATAAAAAATAGCCAAATGTTCCCAAAAGAAACTCTGGAAGGCTGGCTTTGTACAAACGGCCACCTCTTGTTGTTTTTTTATCACACAATCTTAAAAATCTTCGTCCCTGAAGTGCTGAGAGGTCGTGTTCAGAAATCCTTTTGAGGAAAGTGAGCATATGTTTTCTTTTGTTTTTGTTGTATGTTTTTATCAAAATAAGTTTCGTTTGTTAAAATCTTATTAATAAATGTGCAGAATGAGCACGACTCCAAATGAACCCTTTTCAATCATGAATAAAATTCCCCTCCAATTGCGGCTTTGGTGGAATGATTTAGGCAAAGAAGGGCATGAAGAAATCAAGAAATATCTGAAAGGCCTCACGAGTTTGTTGGATATCAGGCCACGGGGAGTTATGATAAGGGCACTAGTCCCTCACTGGGATCCTGCGCACAATGTCTTCCACTTCTCGGCAGTGCTGAGGCTCCATTGAGGCATAAATACCTGGTTGCTCCAAGAGCTGTGGCAGTACACCAGTTTCTGGACTCATTAAAGATAGTCAGAACAATTCATAACCCTGACTTGGCAAAAGGTTTTTGCACTATGAGTTTCATATACCAAAGATATGGTCACATAGGAGGATTCGACAAGCCGGAAAACCAGTTGTGCAGCAAAAGTAACCGTCGAAAGTGGGATGAACATAGACGGGTTGCTTTCATGATAACTTTCTTAGGGCTCTTAGTGTTCCCAAGAAAAGACGGGAATATCGACATAAAGATAGCGGGGGTCGTCAACACTTTGCTCACACAGAAAGATAGCACGTTGGCACCCATGATTGTATCTGATATTTTCCGGGCTCTCACGTCCTGCAAGGCCGGAGGAAACTTTTTCGAAGGTTGCAACTTGTTGTTGCAAATGTGAATGGCTGAACACCTATGTCACCGAGCCCAGTTTCTGAGCCATGGATCCACTGAAAAGACCTGCATAGAGGAGTTCTATACCAGAGTTAATGAGGCCTACCTACCTGAAGGAGTCTCGCCATGGACCTCATATTTCCGTTCCCTCAACGCCAGTCAAATACAGTGGACGATGGGATGGTTACCGATCGACGAAGTCATATACATGCCAGCAGCCAGGCCCCATTTTCTCTTAATGGGACTTAAGAGCATTCAACCATATGCGCCGCATCGGGTTTTAAGGCAACTTGGGAGGTGTCAAATAGTGCCGAAAGACGAGGATCTAAGCACCCAGGTGATCGAGATCAGTCCCGATGGCCAGTTTCCTGAAGCAAGGGTTCGCCAAATTTGGAGCCAATGTCAATACTTAGAAGCAAATACTTGTGTATTGAATCGGGCAAAAGGGGAAGTTTCGCCCGGGTATCAGGCTTGGTACAAAGAGGAAATGTCATCTGGAAGGCCGACTAGAAGACCTCACCTGCAAGAATTTGCTAGGTCCTCACAAGAGCAGTGGGGCTGGTTGGCCAAAGAGCGGGAATACCTTGCCGAAACAGGCAAACTAAAACAACAAATTCAGGATATGAAGTTTGAAAGCCAATTACAGTCCGCTGCCCACAAGGGAGAAAAGAACAGATTAATCAGAGAAGGCGAGATCCTCAAAACTCAGATCCGAAAAATGAAAAAAGAGGCCGACAACCAACTGAGAAGCCGGGCGGATAAAAGGTTGATAGCAGGGTTAAGAAATCAGGTTGCGGAATGCCAGGAAGATTTGGAAAGATCCAAGGCTAGCACAACAAGATTACGGACCAAGTGGGCAAAAGGTACAATGGCCCGGAGGCAGCGCCTACAACAAGTCATAAGGGATTATGAACTGAGCATCGGGACATTAAGGGAAACGAACTCCACTCTTCAAGAGCAGATCTTCAAGCAAACACGAGATGCCCAAGCCGATAGAAGGTGTTGTTACGATGCGATGACCAGAATGGAAAGGCAAATGGAGATGTTCCAGGATCAACTTGCCAACAATGCGCAAACACTAGGATTGAAGAACCGACAAATAAGGCAGTTGTTCGTTGAAAGGGACAACATTCGAGGAAGGATCGACGAGATTGGGCACTACATCTACATAAGATGCCTAGCATGCGAGCAAATGCCTCGGAAAACCCTCCTTGTTTCCATCATGGGCTGCGTCCACCGGATCATGAATGAATTGAAAAGCTTGCAGAGAGACCTCACACCTAGAGCCGCGAAAAGGCCGAATGATGCCTCGTGGGCCCCTAAGTTGGAAAATTAATCTTCGGTCGAGTCCTGTTCATTTGGCTTTGTGCTTTCCCATATGTTGTTTTCTTTTCTTTTAGCCAAATCAAGTTAAAAACTGTGGAGTCTTTACTGTTGCTATTCTTTGTTTGAAGTAATTTGTAATAGCAAATTTTGATGATGAATTCAATGATTCCAAAAAGAATTTTGTGTGTCTTTACCTTATGGCAGAACTACGCCGGTCTGATTCGCACGCGGACGTGATACGTAGGCAATCCACATAAGATTCGACTGCCTTTAATAAAGAAAATACAGGGACAAATGAGCAAGCCGGGATGACGCATGTTGTTTGAAGTAAAGCATGTAGAAACGGTTAACTGCTTAGGAACATTGCATCCTCTATGTGTTGTTATCAAATCTGTTAAACTCTAACGCTAACAAAGTTTGTTGTTGTCTGAATCCAGACAGTTAGTTGTTAAAGAATTCTGGCAGCACACCCTTACCAAACCAGATCCAAAGGACCGGTAGCAACAAGCATGACTACTTCAGAGAATAGTACCGAGGAAGAAAGGCCGATGAGCCAGTTGTTAAAAGAAGCGATGGAAAAGATTGAAAGGATGGGACTAGAGATGAATGCAATGCAGCTAGCTCTAGCCAAAGCACAAAAGAGCCCTGAGCCACTGGGGCACATGCCGGAATACCCTCACTCCGGCCCCTCAACAAGCCTCCCGAATCCCCATTATCATCAGGAGAGAAGCCCCCATGATTCCCAAGCTCCACCGCCCCATCAACCTCTCCCGACACCAAATGTTCCCACTTTTGTGGGACCCACATTAGCCACCCTGCAAAGAACGACCAGCGAGCCATTATTTCAGGCTCACGATACGCAATACTATCCCCCTGAGCCCACATTCCATGCCCCCGAACCACACACCTACAATCCACACTTGGAGGTACCGGCAGAGATTGAAAAACCGGTGAAAGCGCCAGAACAAGATGAGGTATTGAGGAAGTTCAAAAGCCTGGAGCAGTCCTTCAGGAACTTGCACGGATTGGGAAACCAAGTCAGCGTGGCCTACAAGGATCTATGCCCTTTCCCGGACGTCCAACTCCCGGCTGGGTTCAAAATGCCTAAGTTTGATTTATATGAAGGGCACGGTGATCCCGTGGCACATTTGCGGGGATTCTGTAGTAAAATGAGAGGGGCAGGCGGCAAAGACGAGCTGCTGATAGCTTATTTTGGCCAAAGTCTGAGCGGATCGGCACTAGAATGGTATACCAGGCAGGATTCTAGCAGATGGTACACCTGGGATGATCTGGCGCAGGCTTTCGCAGGTCATTTTCAATACAATCTCGAGATAGTCCCTGACCGTCTCACATTGCTGAGGACCGGGAAGAAGCCCGGGGAAAGATTTCGCGAGTTTGGGTTCCGCTGGAGAGAGCAAGCAGCCAGAGTCGATCCTCCCATGAGAGAGGGAGAGATGGTGGACTACTTCTTGCAAATATTGGATCCAACCTACTTTGGACCACTTGGTGACGACGGTTGGAAAACCCTTCAACGAGGTAGTGAAGATAGGGGTCATGATAGAGGAGGGTCTGAGGTCTGACAAAATCCTGAATTACTCGGCACTCAAGGCCATGACCCAGGCTATTCAGAGCGGCACGGGAGGTGCGCTGGGAAGAAGGAAGAAAGAAGAAATTGCCATGATTGAGGCAAGCAGTTGGTCCAGGTCTGGCAAACCCCACTACAACCAACCCAGACCTCACAGTCCAAACTACCCATACAACCCACCACAACACTGCTATCCGCCTCGAGAACCATATTGCTCCGTACACCAGGCCCAGACATACACTCAGCCTCCGGTTCGCCCGCAATGGCGTGCGCCGGCTCCCCAGGACACATATGCACTGCCACAAAACACCTATCCTCCACCAAGGGCATATAGAAACCCTCCAGGGGCAGGCTTTCGGGGAAATCCAGCTACTAGGAATGACAGGCTGCGGAAATATAGAACTTTCACAGAGTTGGGAGAAACCTACACCGCTTTGTTCCACAAATTGAGGCAATTGGGTTTGTTTAGTCCTGTCGAGACTCGAGAACCAAATCCCCCACCCCAAAACTTGGACCGATCAATAAGCTGCGAGTACTGCTCAGGGATGCTGGGACATGATACCGAAAAGTGTTGGAAGTTGAGGCATGCCATACAGGATCTTATTGATGCCAATAAGATCGAGGTCCAGACACCGGAGGCGCCTAACATCAACCAGAACCCATTGCCAGCACACCACGAGGCTCACATGATCGAGTTTGTGTATGAGGGAGGAGAGTTGAGGAAGCCCTCACAGACAGTAATGATGATCCAGGCCGCTCCGAAAGAGGGATCGACCAGTGGAAGACTGGGGGTACAGTCGCAGGGAGAAGGCGTCAAGCCAGTAGTGATATTGGGAAAGAGCCCGTCCGCCATAACAAGCAAACCCGAGCCAAACAAGTTGGTAATATCAGGGACTCCACACACCTGCAGTAGTGTTGAAAGGGGTATACAGGGAACTGGTCACCATAAAGCCTGTAGTCCAGCTGCCTATGATTGATAGCAAGGCCGTGCCTTGGAAATACGAGAAGGCAGTGGTGATATACAAAGGAAAACAAGTGGAGGAGGTTAGTTGTGAAGCGCAAGGGCTGACTCGATCAGGATGGTGTTTTGCTCCGGTGGAGCTGAGAAGACCCAACCCAGCTGCAACCAAGAAGCCTGTGTCCGAAGAAGAGGCTGAGGAATTCTTGAGGAAGATAAAAGTGCAGGACTACTCTGTGGTCGAACAGCTGAGGAAAACATCGGCCCAGATCTCGCTGCTATCATTACTAATCCATTCTGAGGAACATCGTCGGGCCCTGATGAAGATATTGAACGAAGCTCATGTGCCCAACGAGATTTCTGTAAACCACCTGGAAACCATTGCCAACAAGAGTTTCGAGGTGAACAGGGTAACATTCTCAGATGATGATCTGCCGGTGGAAGGTACGGAGCATAATAAAGCTCTCTACCTAACTGTCAAATGTGAAAACTCGGTAGTTACTCGGGTATTGGTGGATAACGGTTCAAGTGCCAACATTTGTCCATTATCCACCCTGAACCAGTTAAAGATCGACCATGGAAGAATCCACAAGAATAGCATCTGCGTCCGAGGATTTGACGGAAATGGAACAGCCACTGTGGGGGATATTGTACTTGAATTGACCATCGGTCCAGTCCTGTTTACCATGGAGTTCCAGGTGTTAGACGCCACAGTATCTTATAACCTTCTGTTAGGACGACCATAGATTCATGCAGCCAAAGTAGTGCCCTCCACCCTACATCAGATGGTCAAGTTCGAGTGGGATAGGTAGGAGGCCGTACTACACGGCGAGGACACGGCGTGCACCATGGGTGGCGCCATTGTTCCCTTCATAGTGACTGATGATGACAAAGGTCCTTGGGTCTACCAGATTTTTGATACAGTGTCGGCAAACAAAATTTTTGAAGGAGAAATCATCCCGCACCCTAGGGTAGCTGCCGCAATAGTCATGATGGCCTCGGAAATGCTGGGTAATAAATTTGTGCCGGGAAAAGGCATGGGAGCTGAGCTTCAGGGGATTGTCCAACTTGTCTCCCTGCCTAAAAATTTGGAAACTTTCGGGTTGGGGTTCAAACCAACCGTAGCATATGTAAAGCAAGCACGGAAGATGAAGAAGAAAGTCTGGTATCTTTCCAAACCCGTGCCACGTCTCTCGAGATATTTTGTCAGAGCAAGTGCCAAGGGGTCACCGGTCCCAAAGATTCTCAGACCATTGATCGGGATGGAAGGGGACCTAAATCAGAGTTTCGAGAGGCTATTCACTGATGTCAGTATGGTAGAAGCTGGAGAAGGTTCCAGCAGAGCAGAGATACAGTTAATGGGGCCTGAGGCCAAAACCAACAATTGGACAGTTACTCCTCTTCCTATCCGGGGGGAGCCTTGGTAGTAGGCTTTGATTTATGCTTTTTCTTGTTCGGATTATTCTAGGGTGTAATCCAAATTTTACTTTTGTTTTGTAAAAGTGTGAACACTTTTATCCCGCAAGTTTAATAAAGTTCTCTTCTTTTGTCTCATTTTAATTTTGTTTTGTTCTTTTTCTTTCTGAACAGTTCTCTTTTTACTGGTTCTAATGACATGGCATGCACATCGGATCTTCGACCTAGTCTAATAAATCAATCTAAGTCCGACTTAATGATACAAGAGGTCGTTTGTGACGATGAATCTGAATATGACGAAGATAAAGCCTTCGAAGAGATAAATCGAGAATTGTGCCAATTTGAAGAGAAACCCAAGCCTAACCTAAATGACACTGAGGCTGTGAATCTAGGAGACGCTGATAATGTCCGAGAAACCAAAATCAACATCCACATTGAGCCGAATGTCAGGGAAGAATTGATCAAAACCCTCGTGGAATTTAAAGATGTTTTTGCATGGTCATATGATGATATGCCGGGATTAAGCACCAATTTAGTGGTTCACAAATTGCCCACTGACCCGGCATACCCTCCGGTCAAGCAAAAGCTAAGGAAATTTAAAACAGAAATGAGTGTAAAGATCAAAGAAGAGGTGATTAAGCAGCTGCAGGCGAAGGTCATTCGGGTCACTCGATATCCCGAGTGGTTGGCCAATGTGGTACCAGTTCCAAAGAAGGATGGGAAAATCAGGGTGTGCGTCGACTACCGCAACCTCAACAAAGCAAGTCCCAAGGACAATTTTCCATTTCCCAACATCCATATCCTGATCGATAATTGCGCTGGGCGTGAGATCGGATCCTTTGTGGATTGCTATGCGGGTTATCATCAGATCCTAATGGACGAGGAAGATGCGGAAAAGACAACTTTTATTACGCCATGGGGAACTTACTGCTATCGGGTAATGCCGTTCGGATTGAAGAATGCTGGGGCAACGTACATGCGAGCAATGACTACTGTGTTTCACGACATGATACACAAAGAAATTGAGGTGTACGTAGATGATGTGATCATAAAGTCTTGGTGTCAGGAATACCATGTAGCAGACCTAAGGAGATTTTTCCAAAGACTCCGAAGGTATGATATCAAGCTCAACCCGGCCAAATGCGCGTTCGGGGTTCCATCAGGAAAGCTGTTAGGATTCATCGTCAGTCGACGGGGTATTGAGTTAGACCCATCCAAGATCGAATCCATTCGAGATTTGCCACCGCCAAAGAACAAAGCAGAGGTAATGAGTCTGTTAGGTAGACTCAATTACATCAACAGGTTCATCGCTCAACTCACAGCGACTTGTGAGCCCATATTTCGGCTGTTGAAAAAGGATGTTGCGGTAAGTTGGAAGGCAGAGTGTCAAGAGGCTTTCGACCAAATCAAAGGGTATCTGTCAAATCCACCCGTGTTGGTTCCACCTAAGCCAGGGAAGCCCTTAATTCTTTATCTGATGGTCCTGGAAAATTCATTTGGTTGTGTACTGGGGCAACATGATGACACGGGAAGGAAGGAGCAGGCCATTTATTATCTTAGCAAGAAGTTCACAGTATATGAATTCAAGTACACTCAACTTGAGAAAACGTGCTACGCCCTAACTTGGGTGGCTTAGAAGTTGAAGCACTACCTGTCCTCGTATACTACTTATCTCATATCCCGTTTGGACCCATTGAAGTATATCTTTCAGAAACCTATGCCCACGGGGAGGTTGGCAAAATGGCAAATTCTGCTCACAGAGTTTGATATCGTCTATGTGATGAGGACAGCCATGAAAGCCCAAGCGCTGGCCGACCATTTGGCAGAGAATCCCATTGATGAAAAATACGAGCCTTTAAGAACGTATTTTCCCGACGAAGAAGTGATGCATACAACTGAGCTGGAGTTACCCGAGGAACCGGGTTGGAAGCTTTTCTTCGATGGAGCCGCGAACGCGAAGGGGGTTGGAATAGGAGCAGTACTCATTTCTGAAACAGGACGCCATTATCCTGTTACGGCTCAACTACGCTTCTATTGCACCAATAATATGGCCGAGTATGAAGCTTGCATTTTGGGTCTGCGATAAGCTGCGGACATGGATGTCCAAGATGTTTTGGTCTTGGGAGACTCGGACCTCTTGGTGCATAAAATTCAGGGTGAATGGGAAAAACGGGATTTGAAACTCATACCATATCGACAATGCTTGCACGATCTGAGCAAGTGATTTCGATCGGTGAAATTCAAACATATCCCGAGAGTTCATAACGAGTTTGCGGATGCATTAGCCACCTTAGCATCAATGTTGCACCACCCTGACAAAATGTATGTTGACCCTCTGCACATCCAGGTTCGTGATCAGCACGCTTATTGCAACGCAGTGGAAGAGGAAGCAGATGGCGAGCCCTGGTTTCATGATATCAAAGAGTACCTCAAAATGGGGATATATCCGGAACAGGCCACTGGAGACCAAAAAAGAGCCCTTCGGCGTCTGTCGAATGGTTTCTTCCTCAGCGAAGGAGTTTTGTACAGAAGAACCCCGGACTTGGGATTGTTGAGATGTATAGATGCCGGTCAGGCCACGACAGTTATGGCAGAGGTACATGCTGGAGTTTGTGGGCCACATATGAGCGGATATGTGCTGGCAAGAAAGATCCTTCGAGCAGTGTATTATTGGCTCACCATGGAGCATGACTGTATCACTTTCATGAGGAAATGCCATCAGTGTCAGATGCATGGAGATCTGATTCATTCGCCGCCAACAGAGTTACATACGATGTCAGCACCCTGGCCGTTTGTTGCATGGGGCATGGATGTCATTGGGCCTATCGAGCCGGCAGCATCCAACGACCATAGGTTCATTCTGGTGACCATTGACTACTTCACCAAATGGGTCGAGGCTAAAACCTTCAAGTCGGTAACTAAAAAGTCAGTGGTGGATTTTGTTCACTCCCATATCATCTGCAGATTTGGAATCCCAAAGGTAATCATTACGGACAACGGTGCAAATCTTAACAGCAGCTTGATGAGAGAGGTATTCCAACAATTCAAGATTACACACCGCAATTCCATCCCATATTGTCCCAAGGCGAATGGAGCGGTCGAAGCAGCCAATAAAAACATCAAGAAGATACTGCGAAAGATGGTGGAGGGATCTAGACAATAGCACGAGAGATTACCCTTTGCTTTGTTGGGTTATCACACTACCGTCCGGACTTCCATAGGTGCAACTCCTTATTTGTTGGTGTACGGAACTGAGGCCGTAATACCAGCGGAGGTCGAAATTCTGTCCCTCCGGATTGTCGCTGAAGCCGAAATTGATGATGATGAATGGGTCAAAGCTCGACTAGAACAGTTGAGCTTGATAGACGAGAAAAGATTGGCAGCAGTGTGCCATGGTCAGCTGTATCAGAAGAGAATGGCAAAGGCATACAATAAGAAGGTACGCCCCAGGAAGTTTGAAGTAGGGCAGCAGGTATTGAAGCGTATCCTCCCTCATCAAATTGAAGCAAAAGGCAAGTTCGCCCCAAATTGGCAAGGGCCTTATATCGTGACTAGAGTGTTGTCCAACGGTGCTTTGTGTTCGACGGATATCGAGGGAAGATGTGTCGACATGGCTATCAATTCTGATGCAGTCAAAAGATATTATGCGTAATTTCTTTGATTATGCTAGTTATCGGTTCATTTGTTTGTATTTGGTACTTATTGGATAATGAAATGACGGAGGCAATTCTTTCTTCTATCCAAACACTTTTAACCCTTGTTTCTCCCTTTTGAGACTTAAGTTATTCATTCATACCCCTCTGTTGGAATCACTAATGGAAAAGATATGAAAAAAAAAGAGAAAGAAAAAGAAGAAAATTTTAAACAGAAAATGAAAAAAGAAGAAGAGAAAGATAAAAATCACAAGAAAAACAAAACCGTTAGGAACTACGTTTGACCTGATTCCTCAAAGAGGATACGTAGGCGCCTCACGGCTCGGTCATAGTGTGCACAATGTGCATAGTATGCACAGTGTGCGTAACGCACATAGCTCAACATAGTGTAAAAATAAAAATCCCCCAAACGAGAAAACTGGGGCAGAGGATATGTCTTAAAGTTTCAACAAAGGTTTGATTTCAAGAGTTGTAGTGGCTCACCCGTCAAAGTTATTTCAAATTCTTGATAGCCTTTCTTTTTACCCCACACCAAAACCAACATCGATGTCCAAAAGGTGCCAAGTTAGGCAAATAAAGTCGAGAATAATACACTGATACCCAGCAAAGAAGAGGATCATAAAACTGGAAATGAATTGACAGTCAAAAGGAATCTCCAGAAGAGAGGGTCATATCAACAGCACTCCAATTCCCCGTTGAAGAAATAAAAAAAATGAGAGAGTCTTATCGGTGAAACCTTCGCAGGCACCATAAGGCGATGAAAGATGAGAGATATAAAACGAGAGAGTCTTATCGGTGAAAACCTTCACATGCACCATAAGGCGCCGGGAGCTGAGAGAAAAGAGAGAGTCTCATTAGTGAAAACCCCTCGAAGGGCACTATGAGGCGATAAGACAGATCGACAAAAGGGTCCACGTTCGCAAAGAAATGGACACCCATTTATCCCCAGCAAGTAAGACCATCAGGCAAGATGATTGATACAAATAGACTGGATCGGGAATCTATGGTGCACATCATGATCATAAGGACCAGTCAGGTCCTCCAGATAAGTTTTTCTCTTTTCCTTTTTCCACCAAGTATTGGTTCAGAAAGATTTTTATCCTTTTCTATCTTTTTCATTTCTTCCTAAAAATTCATTTTGAAAAGGATTTTTCAAAGTTTACTACCAGAGGCCGAAGGGGTACAAAAGCAAAATACAAAAGGGATAGGCCAAAAGCCGAGAATAAGACAAAAGGCGTCGATTGCAAAATCAAAGGACGAATTGCGTAGAAAGTTAAGGGTGACGTAAAGAGAGTGAAAAATGACGGGTGAAGGACATATGGACCAAGTTCCGAGAAGGTTTCCCCGTATAATGTCGATGAATCACTGACCCAAGTCCGGAGTGGTCAGACTCCACAGGAAAGGGAAATTAATCCGATGCAAGATAACCCTAACAGTCCTAGAGGTTATCCCCAGGCAATAAAGTTCTATGCCTTGCAGTTCCGGGAAGAAATAAACTCCTAAGGGAGTGGTTTCGGGAGGGAAGCAGACTCCCATAGTTTGTTCTGTAAAGAGAAAAGCAGAAAAGGGGATAAATGGAAAACCATCCCCATCAGACAGGTCACCCCCAGCAAGCAACTTTGTCCACCAACTAGTTGTGGGGGCACAAAGAAAAAAAATCATCCCCCAGCGGGAAAGACACCGCTGCCCACTAGGATTAAAACTAACAAAGTCCTTTTGTCTGCTGCAGGAAAATAAAGGTTGATGATGGAAGAAGGACGCGATGCCAGAAAGGTCACCAAAACCGGGGCAGAAAATTTTCTGCCATTGTCAAAACTTTCCTCGGAAGAACGAGGAAACAAATTCGAACACATTCATGTTCTAGGTCGCCCACCAGTATAATGTGGGAATACATTCATGTTCTAGGTCGCCCACCAGTATAATGCGGGAATACATTCATGTTCTAGGTCGCCCACCAGTATAATGCGGGAATACATTCATGTTCTAGGTCGCCCACCAGTATAATGCGGGAATACATTCATGTTCTAGGTCGCCCACCAGTATAATGCGGGAATACATTCATGTTCTAGGTCGCCCACCAGTATAATGCGGGAATACATTCATGTTCTAGGTCGCCCACCAGTATAATGCGGGAATACATTCATGTTCTAGGTCGCCCACCAGTATAATGCGGGAATACATTCATGTTCTAGGTCGCCCACCAGTATAATGCGGGAATACATTCATGTTCTAGGTCGCCCACCAGTATAATGCGGGAATACATTCATGTTCTAGGTCGCCCACCAGTATAATGCGGGAATACATTCATGTTCTAGGTCGCCCACCAGTATAATGCGGGAATACATTCATGTTCTAGGTCGCCCACCAGTATAATGCGGGAATACATTCATGTTCTAGGTCGCCCACCAGTATAATGCGGGAATACATTCATGTTCTAGGTCGCCCACCAGTACAATACGGGAATACATTCATGTTCTAGGTCGCCCACCAGTATAATGCGGGAATACATTCATGTTCTAGGTCGCCCACCAGTATAATGCGGGAATACATTCATGTTCTAGGTCGCCCACCAGTATAATGCGGGAATACATTCATGTTCTAGGTCGCCCACCAGTATAATGCGGGAATACATTCATGTTCTAGGTCGCCCACCAGTATAATGCGGGAATACATTCATGTTCTAGGTCGCCCACCAGTATAATGCGGGAATACATTCATGTTCTAGGTCGCCCACCAGTATAATGCGGGAATACATTCATGTTCTAGGTCGCCCACCAGTATAATGCGGGAATACATTCATGTTCTAGGTCGCCCACCAGTATAATGCGGGAATACATTCATGTTCTAGGTCGCCCACCAGTATAATGCGGGCATACATTTCATATCTTCACACTCAGGCGCCCACCTTATAACAAGAGGAATACTTTTTAGTCTTATACTGCAGATTTTGAAATCAGTAACCCCACCGGAAGGTAAAAGGTTACAACAGGAATCCCCAGCAGGAAACAATAAAAATCCCCAGCACCGGGAAGCAGAAGGTTGCAAACTCAGGCGCATGAGTCAAAAGGAAGAAAGACGCATCCTGGAAGAAGCGGCTGGTGAACATTAAATCATGCCCAGCATAGCAAATCTGATGAAGAGAACCGTACCACCAGGGGAACCATTGAAAAGCTTAATGAAGAAAGCCGTGTCCCCAGCGGACCAAGCAAAATGATGAAAACTGGTACTCAGAAAAGTGAAGGGCCAGTATCATCCCTCAAGTTCACAAAATAAAAGCATCGGAGGAAAATGCAAGCCGACAAGAAAGCAAGGCGACAAGAACAAGTTGAGGATAGATGAGATCTTATGACCCATAGTCTAGCCTAGCTTCTTGTTTTTCCTTTTCAGCACAATGTAACAAAGGTGATCGGTAAGCAATAACAGCATACAACAGCATGTAACAGCACACAACAACAGCGTACATGACAGTCACAAGGTAGTCCCAGCTACCAAAACTTCCCGAACTACATTGACCTGATTCCTGTTCAGCCCAGGATATGTAGGAAACCTCTGAAGCAAAGGTTCGGTCAAATCTTTTTCAAAAAAAAAATGCTTCACACGGAGTACTCGGGCGAGCAAAAATCACCCGCTTTATCTTTGCGCGAAAGCCCTTCGTGTCTTCGGGCAATGAGGGGCAGCTGTAAGCACGTGATTTTTGCTTCACGGAAATTACTCCAAAAGAAAAAGAAAATCAAAAATATATGCATAAGTGTTTCTTGTCATTGGTTGATATTTTTTTAAATGTTAATTTGTGGGTGTATAAATTTATTTTGTTTTATTTAAGAGTTTTTGTTTAAATTAAAGAGGAAAAGAAAAGAGGATACTCGGTTTTGGGCCAGGAAATTAAACAAAAATAGACCCAAAACGAGCTGGCCCAATGAGCAAAATGGTCCGTCTCTTTAAAGGTGTCCAAACGGCATCGTTTTGTCCCGGTTAAGTTGGGCCGTTGATCTCAAAGGGATCAACGGCCAGGATCACACCCCCAGATCTGTTAACATGACCCGGTCCATCCCCCTACCCGGTTTCACCCACCATCACCCTCGAACGACGTCGTCCCTCTTTAATGAGTAGATCCTGGCCCTTGATCTCACATGATCCGACGGCCAGGATCTAAACCTCTAAATCATACATAAAGCCCAACTTTGTTACCCCGCCCTCTATCCAAACACCCCCCGGCTTCATCGTCTCCCTGACCAACCCTAACACCCAAACCCTAGCGGCCGCCATAGCTTCCCTTTCACCTGAACCCGGTGGCAACAATGCCGATGGCCACCGGACTAACACCCTTAAGACACAAGACCACCCCTAACCCCGATCTGGTAATGGTTTGGCTCGAATCTTCCAGGAACGTCTCGAATAATTGTTCGAAGGTTCGAGCTGAAACCCTAAGTTACTGGATGAGTCCCAAATTCACCCTAGTCACTCCCCTAACATCCCTCATACCCTAATCAGCTTTGGTTCCGGTCAAATATAAGCAGAACTCTTCGAATCCCAAATCTGAGTTCAAGAACCCTAAAAACCAAACATGTTTCGTTTTGAGGTAAGTTTCCGATGTAATCGTCTTTTCTTTCCTTTTGTTTAGGTGTTATGCATACGTTCGTGGATTTGTTCTGGATTTTTGATTATTTTTCTGTCCACCTTCAAAGACTCTTTTGTTTGGTTGATTTCTTTTCTTAAGTGTTAATTGAGTGTTATAAGATGTATATTCGCTTCGATTGATGTTGTCGACTAGTTAAGTTTTCGTAAATTCCATGTTAAATGCCCCGAGTTTTGAAATAAATTGGTGCCCTGTTTAGTCTGTGTTGTCCGTCGATTAATTGTTACGTATAATAGTTCGTATAGTTAATTTGAGTAACGTCGTCAAATATTTAAGTTTCGTAAGTTCCATTGTTGACAGAAAATGCCTGAATCACTCAGTTGTTCTGTGTTGAATTTAGTTGATCAGCGACTAGTTAGTATACGTTATAACTCGCAAAGTCGACTCGACACATGTTGTCGTTTGTTTCACAGTATTAAAATGATAAACGACCTAACTCTTACTGGCTGATTTAGTTGAAGGGTTGTGTTGGACTGTTTATAGGTCTATTTGTTAGCTGTGGGAGGGGTTCGAACTAGTTCTCAAATGATTAATAACTGGCAGATACAATAGAATGAAATGGTGGGGCAAGGCAGCAATGATCAAGGGTCTGTGGGGTAGCTTTGGCTGGGGAAAAAACTGATTAAATGTGCAGGATTAATGGGCTGTCAAATGTTTAAATCAGAAATACTATTAAACTAGTATTAGTGGGGACAAAACATAGGAGCATGGGAGTAAAATGAATACTTAAAACCCATGACTCTTGATTAGAGCAATAAGGCCAATCTTGGGGAACTAAATAACTTGCATCAAGAAGATGTTTAGGCATGGGAAGTGAAGGATGGGCAGACTTGGGGGTTGTGAAATTCCAGGCAGACCTTAGGGGTTTCTTTTTCAGATTATAAATAGAGGTATTTTTAGCTAAGAAGGGGCTGGACATTTTTTAGTCTTCAGAGGAAAAACAAAAAAGAAAATTTCAGAATATTGTAACCAAACACTGTCTGAAAGCTGCATAAAAGTTTAAGTTGGTCAAGCTATCTTTGCCAATAGTTGTTGGTTATTTGTCGTGTTTTTTTTCGATTACTGGATTGTTGTTGCTATTGCATTGAGTCTTCTGGGTCTTTCCTGCTGGTTGCAACTCTGTTTCTGGGTTTGCTTTGTGGTGCTCGACCACCTTGGGTTATCATTATTGAACTATCGTTGGGCTTCTTGGGCTAGAGGTTACACTGTTGCTGTTTGCATTGCTGTGTTACTGCTGCTTGGTTACTTGCTGCTGACACCCTTCCTTTTCTTTTGTTTGGTTATCTGAATCCAGGTACACATATTTAATCGATGTAATTCCATGTTTGAAGTTGACATTTGAAGCATGAATACACACCTGAAGAAGTTGAAGCTATAAACTGAATTTTTATTGATTGTACTTGAGCCATTTTGTGTATCATTAATATGTAATATGTCACCCTTGTCCTGTTGTTTGTAGCGTAGAATATTTGTGTGTTTAACATGAAAAGTTTGGTTTTCAAACTATGTAATGAAATAGTTTTCAGTCCATAAGGAGTTTGGTCTGGTAATCTATCGTTGTATGTTAGTCAGAAAGAAGCTAGCTGGATAGTAATGATACTCGGCCAACAATGGTTTCATATAAGGTCTGTTGAAATGAATGCAGTAATCACATTTGCTTCACCTTAACTCATCAGTAGATAATGTATATTTCGAAGGCATACTAGGCAATCTGGGTGTAGCAAGAAAGGAAAAAATCGTGTAGTCATACATATAGCAATATCACACTAAGTTAGATAGGTTCGGTTTCAGTTGTTTCGTTCTTTTTAGTGTCAAGTATGTAAGGAATCATTAACTGAACCTCATGTGCATGCCCGTCAATAAATAAGGTTGCATACGTCTAATTTCTTCATCTAAAAAAAATAATCTGTTTCGATATTATTATGCGTCAACCTCATGTTTCAGTTTTGTTAAATAATAGAATATAGAACGAAAGCAATCCCTCTTTGTACAAACTCTCCTGCAATTTCTCATTTATGTCAGCTGTAAACTAATAACTAATAAGTTACACCTTTTCAGCATGTAATTAATCGAGGTATTTTCTTTTGTTTTTTAGAGACAAATTTAATAGAAAAAATGTAGTTGTTGTAGGTTTATCCTTAAAAGTAAAAATGAGATGAGCCTCGCCGAAAAATACAAAATTGCGGGGCCCTCAGTAAATACTTGTTTAAAAATTGCTTAGACTTTGGATGGACTGTTTTAGCAAAATTCAACGGCCTTCCCAAAATAATGATACGCTAGTTGCTTTAGGCGCGTATTTAATAATGTTATCTTCCTAAACTCGGATGCACATTTATGTGACCCAAATCCCAATCTCAACAGAGTTGAAATGTAGCTCTAACCACGGGTACATTGATTGTAACGTGGTTCGAGGTGTGTTTTCCACGATGTTGCAATTCTTGATAAAAATAACAGTAAATGATAAAAGCGGTTAAAAGATAAAATTTGCACATAAGTTCATATTTGTATAAAATTAGATAATCAAGCCGAATATAACAGTTGAGCTACCGTGCTAGAATCACGGAACTCGGGAATGCCTAACACCTTCTCCCGGGTTAACAGAATTCCTTATCCGGATTTCTGGTGCGCAGACTGTAATATGGAGTCATTCTTTTCCTCGATTCAGGATTAAAATTGGTGACTTGGGACACCCTAAATCTCCCAAGTGGCGACTCTGAAATAAATAAACAAATCCCGTTTCGATTGTCCTTTAATTGGAAAAACTCCCTTGTACCCTCGCGGGTATGTAAAAAGGAGGTGTGACAAGCCCAGGTGTATGTTAGCTTGCATAGTCGCTCGTTCTTCTTTACTGGAGCGTATCCAAGATCGGCAGTATGATGATCCTTATTTGTATGTCCTTAGAGACACGATGCAACACAGAGGTGCCAAGCAAATTACCTTAGGAGATGATGGAGTTTTGAGATTGCAGGGTCGAGTTTGTGTGCCTAATGTGGATGGACTCTGAGATTTGATTTTAGAGGAGGCCCATAGTTCCCGGTACTCTATTCATCCGGGTGCCGCAAAGATGTACTAGGATTTGCGGCAACATTATTGGTGGATAAAAATGAAGAAGGACATCGTTGCATATGTGGCTTGGTGTTTGAATTGTCAGCAGGTTAAGTACGAGCATCAGAGGTCTGGTGGTTTGTTCCAAAAGATTGAGATTCCTGAGTGGAAGTGGGAGCGTATCACTTTGAACTTCGTTGTTGGACTCCCATGGACTCAGAGGAAGTTCGATACAGTGTGGGTTATTGTGGATAGGCTGACCAAGTCAGCACATTTCATTCCTATGGTAGTCTCCTATTCTTCCGAGAGGTTAGCTGAGATCTATATCCGGGAGATAGTTCGGCTTCATGGTGTGCCTGTGTCTATCATTTCGGACCAAGGTACGCAGTTTACCTCACATTTTGGAGAGCAGTTCAGCAAGAGTTGGGAACACGAGTTGAGTTGAGCACAACGTGTCATCCTCAGACAGACGGGCAGTCTGAGCGGACCATTCAGATTTTGGAGGATATGCTCCGAGCTTGTGTCATTAACTTTGGAGGCTCGTGGGATCAGTTTTTGCCTTTAGCAGAGTTTGCCTACAACAACAGCTACCAGTCGAGTATCCAGATGGCTCCTTATGAGGCTTTGTATAGTAAGCGGTGTCGGTCGCCGGTTGGATGGTTTGAACCGGGAGAGGCTCAGTTTTTGGGTATAGATTTAATGCATGATGCCTTGGACAAGGTTAGGATCATTTAGGATAGGCTTCGTACAGCTCATTCCAAGCAAAAGAGTTATGCCGGCCGTAAGGTTCGTGATTTGGCATTCATGGTCGGTGAGCGGGTATTGCTTCGAGTGTCGCCTATGAAGGGCGTGATGAGATTTGGGAAGAAGGGCAAGCTTAGCCCTAGGTTCATTAGCCCGTTTGAGATTCCTGATCGAGTGGGAGAGGTGGCTTACAGACTTATGTTGCTGCCGAGCTTATCAGCCATGCATCCAGTGTTTCATGTGTCCATGCTTCGGAAGTATCATGACAATCCATCCCACGTGTTAGATTTTAGCATTGTCCAGTTGGACAAGGACTTGTCTTATGAGGAGGAGTCGGTATCTATTCTAGACCAGCAGGTTCGTCAGTTGAGATCGAAGAGTTTTCCTTTTGTTCGTGTTCAGTGGAGAGGTCAGCCTACTAAGGCATCGACCTGGGAGTCTGAGTCCAATATGCAGAGCCGCTGTCCCCATCTTTTCCCCAACTTAGGTACTTCCTTCTTATGTCCGTTCGAGGACGAACAATTGTTTTAGAGGTGGATAATGTGATGACCTTTTGGTCATCACTTGTTTTAAGAACAAATTTCGTGTTCTGAGGCCTTAAAACCTCTTTCTATCTCACATCGATTTGCATGCATAGTCGGGGGGTGCGCAACCGAAAATCCATTATGTTAAAATCTGTGAGAAATGATGCATTTTGACTTTAAAATGAATTTAAGTTGACTTCGGTCAACATTTTGGGTAAACGCACCGGACCCATAATTTGACGGTCCCGGAGGGTCCATAGGAAAATATGGAACTTTGGCGTATGCGTGGAATCGAATTCCGAGGTCCCAAGCTCAAGAAATGAATTTCTAAAGAAATTTTTTTCTGGAATATTTATGAGTTCTTGAAAGTGAAATGTGTTTAAACCTTGATGGTATCGAGCTCATATTTTGGTTCCGGAGCCCGGTACAGGTCTTATATGTGATTTAAGATGAGTTTGTGAAATTTGGTAAGAAACAAACCTGAAATGATGTGAATCGGACCGTATTTGAGAAAAAATGGAAAATTTGAAGTTCTTAAGAAATTTCATGATTTTGATGCTAAATTCAGAGTTAATGATGTCATTTTGGTGATTTGAATGCACGAGCAAGTCCGTATGATGTTTTTAGATTGGTGTGCATGTTTGGTTTGGAGCCCCGAGGGCTTGAATGCACAAATACGAGTTCGCAAATGCGAAACAGCCCAGGCCAGCCCTTCCTCGCAAATGCGAGATTTCCCTTCGCAAATGCGATGCTCCCCATTTGGGCCTGTTATCGCATATGCGACTGTATTTTCGCAATTCCGACTTCGCAAATGTGAAAGTTTCCTTGCGAATGCAAGCTTAGCAGCGCCTGGGTTCACAATTGCGAACCATGATCGCAATTGCGATACCTGCAACCTGTAAGTTCATAACTTAAGACGCATTTTCAACCATTTTTCACATCTTCTCAAAACATAAACTCTCTAGGGAGATTTTTCAAAGGTAACTTCTTTTCCTAATTGATTGTAAGTGATTTCTAACTAGTTTTCTTCAATCTTTAACATCTTTTCACATGATTTCAACTCAAAATCAATGATTTTCATGGAGGAAATTGGATGTTTTGGGTAGAACCTAGGTTTTTCAAAAACTTGGGGATTTGGATCTCGATTTGAGGTCCGATTTCAAAACAAATTATATATTTGGGTTCGTAGGGGAATGGGTGGTCGGGTTTTGGTTCAAACCTCGGGTTTTGACCATGTGGGCCCGGGGGTGATTTTTGACTTTTTGGGTAAAACTTTGGAAAACTTATTTTCATGCATTAGAATTGATTCATTTAGCGTTGTTGATGTAATTAAGTAACTTGTGGCTAGATACGAGCGAGTTGGTGGTGGAATCAAGAGGTATAGCGATAGTTGAGGCTTGAATTGTGTTCGTGGCATCGAGGTAAGTGTTTGGTCTAACCTTAGCTTGAGGTATTAGGAGTCGAGTCCTATTTCCTATGTGGTATTTGTTGAGTACGACGTATAGGCATGGTGACGAGTATCTATACGTTGGTGTCAAGCATGCCCGTGAGTCTTATATTGTGATTATTATGACTTTGTTGTATTATTCATGCTTTGATAATGATTTCTATTGTTGGGCAAAGTTTGTGGAAGTAATTGTGACATTTGAACATTAAGGAGCGTTGGCTCAAGTTGTATAATGAAATGTGAAAGTATAAGTGGTAATTGACCCTTTTAGAGCATTAGCTCAAGTGTGAAGTGAGTTGTGAAGTAAAAGTGAAGAAGAGAAGAGAATCACTATGTTGCCTCCCTTGCCGGGATATTGTTACTTTTAATGCTATCTCCCTTGCCGGGATGTTTATGTTTCTTTTGATGTTAATCCCTTGCCGAGTCTTGATTGTTGAACTATTATTCCCTTGCCGGGATTCTTATTGTAATTTCATTTATTTCCTTGCCCTTATTTCTTATGATTGTTGTTTGGGTGAGGAAGAGTGATAAATCATGAAGGGTGATGCCGTGTATGATTTTGTGAGGAAGAGTGTAAAGCACAAAGGGTGATGTTGTGTCGCATGATGTACAATTCTGTGCCGATTATATTGATTCTTGGTGAGGATGAGAGTAAAAGCACGAAGGGTGATTCTGTGTAGTTTATATTGGTTCTTATGGTGAGGACGAGAGTAAAAGCATGAAGGGTGATGCCGTGCACTTGTCCTTGATTTTCCTGATTCTTGCTGATAATTGAGTTATGTTGTCCTTTACGTTTATTTACAGATTTTCTGTTGTTACTTGATTTTATTTGATGTTATAGATTCCATTACCCTATTTGCTTTGTGATTGATGCTTGGGTGAGGAAGAGTGTAAAGCACGAAGGGTTATGCCGTGTATTGTTTTGGTGAGAGAGTGTTAAAGCACGAAGGGTGATGCGGTGTATTATTTTGGTGAGAGAGTGTTAAAGCACGAAGGGTGATGTTGTGCACTTGTTTTTGATTTCCTGATTTTATGGATAACTAAGTTACGGTTTCTCTACATTTAATTGTTGGTTTCTTGTTGATACTTGTTGTACCCCGCAGCATGATTCCCCCTTCCTACTTTCAATTGAACTGTGGTGATCCTCATATTTATTTGTTGTTCTTTTGTTATTAGTCGATGTCCCCGTAGCATGTTATCCCCCCTCCCATACTTAAATGTACATTATTGTTCTTCTTTTCCGCTGTATATGATTTAACTACACAGGTTTAATTGGTAGTCTGGTCCTAGACTCGTCACTACTTCGCCGATGTTAGGCTAGGCACTTGTCAGGACATGGGCTTGATTGTGCTGATACTACACTCTGCACTCTTTTGTGCAGATCCCAGTGCTGTAGATTTCGAACCGCAGTGAGATTACTGTTTCTTGATCATTAGGCGACCCGAAGTAGTCCTGCAGGCGTCCACGGGCCTTGGCGTCTCCTTCTATCTACTATTCATGTTTCTTTCATGTATTTCCAGAGACAATGTTTTATTTATTTCTTTTAGACCTTTATTTGTAGTACTCCTAGATAGTCTGTGAAGCTGTGACACCAGTCTTGGGTAGATTTGTTATGGATTGGTATTAGCAGTATTATTAAATCCTTACAATGCAGTCTTCTGCTTATTTAATTCTATTGTTATCTAATTGTTAGCTCTAAACTGTTATCGGATTAAAAATGGAAACAAAGTAAATAGTTCAGTTGGTTGGCTTGCCTAGCTTTCACTAGTAGGCGCCATCACGACTCCTGAGGGTGGAAAATCCAGGTCGTGACACATAGCCCACCTTGTCTTACCACGTGTGCAATAATAACATAATAAGTGCCCGCCTTGTTTCGCCACACGTGCAACATAATGTTACCACCTTGTCTCGCCACATGCACAACCTACATATAAACATACATATATCCCGCCTTATCACGCGCGCATGTGCAATATATCAATAGTAACAATAGCACGGCAGAAACCTCGTGCAACCCCATAACAACAACCGCACGACAGAGACCTCATGCAAACCTATAACAACAACCGCACGACAGAAACCTCATGCACCAACACAACCAGTACAACAACAACAATGATAGTAGTACAAAGTATGACGAGTGTATCCACTCCAGAAATTTAAATCACAAGGAAATGGTAGAACCAGTTCACAAGGAATAAACCACAGTAAGGAATGAAAGGAAAAAAGGGAGCAGTTCAACAAAGGAAAAACTAACATGTAGTAACGGTCCCACAATATACAAGTCAATAACAAGGAAATCAACACGAGTCCAGTAGTCCCACATAAAGGAAAGTCAACAAAGATATAAGTTATCTAAACCCCTTTTAAGGTTGGAAAGTTACGAGGATATTCGACAATTCAATTTAAGAAAATGTGATCTTAGTTTCACTTAAGACTAGACAATTATAGGAGGGATGATAATAAATCTCAAATAATACAGGCAGTTATGAAAAGATAACATGACAATAGGAGAGATGAAATTCTTCAGTTAAATCAAATAGGATAACACTTAGGCAATAAAAGTGAATCCTGAAGCAATTAATATCAATTAAGCATGTAGGGACGAAACAAATAAGCAGGAACTCAGTCGTATCAAGAATAACTCCATACATAGTGAATATAAGAACCTAAGAACCCTAAAAGGTCAATTCCCCACAAATAAGTCTGAGTACGCACTCGTCACCTCGCGTACACGAACTACAATCAACACAGAAGACTCAAATCCTAAGGGGAAGTCCCTCACAAGATTAGACAAGATACTTACCTCGATTTGCTCCAATTTAATCCACTAGTAGGCCTTTTTCCTCGATTATCCAATTTTGAATGGCTTGAATCTAGCCAAAATAATTCGATACAGTCAACAAAATTTATAGAATCAATTTCATAAGAAAATACTATATATTTCAATAAAAAACCGAAATTAACTCAAAATTCACTCATGGGGCCCACGTCTCAGAATACGATGAAAGTCACGGAATATGGAAGCCCATACAATAACGAGTCTAACCATACCAAAATTACTAAATTCCGATAACAATTCGACCCCCAAATCCTCAAATCTATCCAAGAGGGTTTTCAAACTTTTCCAACTTAAATCACAGATTAAATGCTAAAATTAGTAATAGATTCGGGTAATCTAACTAAAATTGAGTTAAGAACACTTACCCTGTTATTTTCTCTGAAAATTCCTTGAAACATTGCCCTACCCAAGCTTCATTGGTCCAAAAATGGAAGAATGGGATGAATTTGGACTTTATTCTACTGCCCAGGGGTTTGTTCTTCGTGTTCGCGACCTTTCTCTCACGTTCGCGATGAACAAATTCCTCATCAGCGATTTCCAAACTCATTCCAGACAGCCTTTAGTATAATGGTCATAATTTTTTGCACAAAGCTCCAAATGACAAATGGTTTGATATTCTGAAAACTAGATACCAAGGGCTATATTTTCATAGGTTGTTCATTTCCTGAGCCATTATATATTGCGAGATATAAGCTTCCAAAGTCAACCCTGTGCAGCAAAGATTTTTGAACTCACCCCGGACAGCTTGTAGTGTAACTACCATAACGTTTTGTACACAAATCTAAATGCCTATTAATTTACGAAAAATTAGACACAAAGGGCTACAACTTTCATTTTTAGATCATCTCCAAATACCTTATAGACTGTGAGATATGAGCCTCCGAAGTCAGACCTGTGCAACCGAGATTTCCTTCTCCGCGAACGCGAGAGTCTCTTTGCGAACGCGAAGAACAAACTTCCAGAAGCCAAATTCTTGTTTGCGAACGTGAGAGGCTCCTCGCAAACGTGAAGAACAACACCAGATATCAGAAATCAACGTCCAAATTAGCCTAAAATGATCTGAAACACACCCGAGTCCCACGGGACCCCAACCAAATATACCAACAAGTCCTAAAACATGATACGGACTTGGTCGAAACTTCAAATCACATCAAACAACGTCAAAACAACGAATCATACCATGAATCGAACTTAGGAACTTTCAAATCGTCCAACTTCCAAAACTCGCACCGAAACATATCAAATCAACCAGGAATGACGCCAAATTTTACAGACAAGTCCAAAATGATATAACGGAGCTGCTCCAACTCTTGGAATGCGATTCTGATCCTGATATCACAAAAGTCAACTATGGGTCAAACTTCTCCATTTTTCAAACTTCAACTTTTCCAACTTTTCGCTGAAATGCCTCAAATTACCCTACGAACCTCCAAATCTGAATACGAACGCGTGCCTAAGTCCAAAATACCATAGGAAGTTGTTGAGATCACCCAAAACCCATTCCGATGCCGTTAACTCAAAAGTCCAATTCCGATCAAATTCTCACCGCTTAAGCTTCCAAAACTAGATTTCTTCTCCCAATTCAACTTCGAATCATCCGATAACTCAATTCAACCATGAACACAAGTCGATACACATAATATGAAGTTGTTTAAGACCTTACGCCGTAGAATGAAGCTTAAATTCTCAATATTACCGGCCGAGTCGTTATAGTAAAAGTAAATACGGAAATCTAATAGGAATAGGATCAATGAAAGACAACAGCTCAGAACACAGTGATAACAACATGGGATCTCCCGGGATACCGCCCCGTAGTCCCAAACGTAAATGTGCAGAGAGAGATCCCGGAATACCGTTACGTAGTTCCAAAGTAAATATGCAGTGGTGAGGGATCTCCCGAAATACTATTTCGTAGTCCCAAAGTAAATATGCAGTACAGGGGGATCTCCCGAAATACCGTTCCGTAGTCCCAAAGTAAATATGCAGCTCAACCAATATAAACAACAGTTACAATAGGAAAACCTACAATTTAGACTAAGTTCTAATCAAAGAAAGCAGGTAATTTCACTAAACATGCTGCACAGAGTTCAAATAGGCAGTTAAAACACGTAAGCATACTTTTCTAATCTAAACAAGGTAGTTACATATGCTAGTGTTGTTCAAACAAGGAGAAATAGGTTATGACTTAGTAAAAAATGGAGTTTTACAACAAATAGCCCGTGTACGTACTCGTCACCTCAAGTACACGACGCTCATGTATCAAACAATACCAAATCCTAAGTGGAGTTCCCCCACACAAGGTTAGGCAAGCCACTTACCTCAAACTAAGCTCAATTCAATCTGTCACAATGCTCTTTCCACGAATATCCAGCTCTGGATGGCCCAAATCAAGTCAAATCAATTACATAACGCAAATATAGCTACAAACAACTAATCTAGCTAATGAAATCAAAGCTAAGGCAAGAAAATAGAAAAACGCCCAAAGGGTCTCCCCTGACCCAAGTCTCGGAATCGGGTAAAAGTTACCAAATATGAACACCCATTCATTCACGAGTCTAACCATACCAAATTCACTCAAATCCGATACCAAAATATCCATCAAAACCCCAAAATTCGACCTAAGAACATTTTCTCAATTTTCCCCAATTTTCCACCCCAAATTCGAAATTAAATGATGAAATCAAGCATAGATTAGTGGATATAATCAAAATCAAGTGTAGAATCGTCACCCAATAGATGTCTCTGAAAATCCCTCAAAATCTAGTCCAAATCCGAGCTCCCAAACTCAAGTTTTGATAAAAAATGGCCAAACCCTCGTTTTTAAATATTATATTCTGACAAGGTGCTCACACTACGCGATCGCGGAACATCTCATGCGATCGCGTAGAACAAAATTCCAGCCTTTTAAAAACATGCTACGCTAATGCGGATACATGCTCGCTAACTCGTACCATTACCCAGCTGACCTACGCGATTGTGTAACACTCCAAGCGACCGCGTAGAGTAAATCCTCTCACTACCCAGCCTCCTCTCTTCAGCACTGCGAACGTGGAAGGGCTATGCGTTCGCGTATCAATAGTTATGCAAACATCACGATCGCTGACGATCTCTTGCGATCGCATAGAACAAAAAGGGGACTGACCCATTCAAAGCTTCGGGATCGCGTCTTCCCCTTCACAATCGCAGAAGAGAAAACTAGAACTGAATACACCAGAAATTCTGCAGTTCTTCCAAGTCCAAAACTAGTCCGTTAAGCATCCGAAATTCACCTAAGGCCCTCGGGAACTCAACCAAATATACTGACCAATCCTATAACACCATACAAACTTAGTCGAGCCCTCAAATCGCATCAAACAATGCTAAAAACACAAATCATCCTCCAATACAAACTTAATGAACTTGAAACTTCCAAATTCGACAACCGATGTCGAAACCATCCAACCCACAATCGATTGACCCCAAATTTTGCACACAAGTCATATTCAACACTACAGACCTACTCCATCTTCCAAAATCGAAATCCGACCCAGGTATCAAAAAATCCACTACCGGTCCAAAACTCCAAAATTTGACTTCGCCATTTCAAGCCTAAATGAGCTACGGACTTCCAAACACAATCCAGACATGCTCCTAAGAACCAAAATTACTCAACGAAGTTAACAGAATCGACGTAATTCCATTCCGAAGTCGTCTTTAAAATATTCTGACTACGGTCCAAATTCTAAGACTTAAGCTCTCATTTAGGGACTAAGTATCCCAAAACACTCCAAAAACCAAAACGAAACCTCCCCGCAAGTCATAATAATAGAAATAGATACGGGAAAAGCAGTTAATAGGAAATTAGGGCTCTAACTCTCAAAATAACCGAATAGGTCGTTACAGCCTCCCTCTCTTAAAACAATCATTTGTCCTCAAACGAGGATAAAGACATACCTGAAGTGGTGAAAAGATGAGGATAACAGCTGCGCATATCCTGCTCGATCTCCCAAGTCGCCTCCTCAACCGGCTGACCCCGCCACTGAACCTTTACTGATGCAATGTTCTTTGACCTCAGCTTTCGAACCTGCCTGTCCAAAATAGCCATTGGCTCCTAGACATACGATCGATCCTTGTCCAACTGGACTGAGCTAAAATCCAACATGTGAGACGGATCGCCATGATGCCTCCGGAGCATCAAAACATGAAATACCGGATGAACTCCTACTAGGCTGGGAGGTAAGGCAAGCTCATAAGCAACCTCCCTAACTCGTTGCAACACCTCAAATGGACAAATGAACCTTGGGCTTAGCTTGCCCTTCTTTTCGAACCTCATAAAGCCTTTCATAGGCGATATCCAGAGCAAGACCCGCTCTCCGACCATGAACTCCACATCGCAAACATTCCAGTCTGCATAACTCTTTTGTCTGGACTGGGTTATGCGAAGTCTATCCTGAATAACCTTCACCTTCTCCAAGGCATCTTGAACCAAGTTCATACCCAATAATTTGGCCTCGTCTGGCTCGAACCAACCCAATGGGGACCGACATCGCCTACTGTACAGAGCCTCATACGGTGCCATGTGAATGCTGGACTGATAACTGTTATTGTAAGCAAACTCTGCAAGTGGCAAGAACTGATCCCAAGAACCTTCAAACTCCATCACACAAGCACGGAGCATATCCTCAAGAATATGAATAGTGCACTCGGACTGCCTGTTCGTCTCTTAAAGGTGAAATGTTATGCTTAACTCCACCCGAGTACCCAACTCATGTTGTACGACTCTCTAAAACCATGATGTAAACTGCATGCCCCAGTCAAAGATGATAGGTACCGGAACGCCATGAAGTTTGATAATATCCTGGATAAAAACTCGAGCCAGCTGCTCGGAGGAATAGGTAGTCATCACAGGAAGGAAATGAGCTGACTTGGTCAGTCTATCTATAATCACCCAAACTACATCAAACTTCCGCTGAGTCCATGGGAGTCCAACAATGAAATCCATAGTGATATGCTCCCACTTCCGCTCCGAAATCTCTAACTTCTGAAGCAACCCACCCGGTCGTTGATGCTCATACTTCACCTGCTGGTAATTTAGACACCAAGCAACATAATCCATTATGTCTTTCTTCATCCTACACCACCAATAATGCTGCCTCAAGTCTTGATACATCTTCGAGGCACCCAGATGAATAGAGTACCGCGAGCTATAGGCCTCCCGAAGAATCAAATCATGAAAATCATCAACATTAGGCACACATAGCCTACTCTGCATCGTCAGTGCACCATCATCCCCAATAGTGACTTCCTTAGCATCATCGTACTGGACCGTGTCCCTAAGGACACGCACATAGGGGTCATCATACTGACACTCCCTGTTACGATCATAAAGAGAAGACCGAGAAACCACGCAAGCTAGAACCCGACTGGGCTCCGACAGATCCAATCTCACAAATTGGCTAGCTAAGGCCTGAACGTCCATCGCCATAGGCCTCTCTGATGCTGGTAAATAAGCCAAACTCCCTAAACTCTCTACCCGGCGACTCAAAGCATCGGCCACCACATTGGCCTTTCCCGGGTGATACAAATAGTGATATCATAGTCCTCTAACGCAAATTAAGATCCTTCTACTTGGACAAATGCTGCAACTCCGGTGATCAGTATAGATTTCACAAGGTACAACGTACAAATAGTGCCTCCAAATCTTTAAGGCATTAACAATAGCTGCTAGCTCAAAGTCATGAACAAGATATTTCTTTTCACGCACCTTTAGCTGTATGGACACATAGGCAATCACCCTATGGTCCTGTATCAACACCGCATCAAGGAAAACTTATGACGCATAACAATAAACTGTATAAGACCCCGAACCTGAAGGCAACACCAATACTGGGGTTGTAGTCAAAGCTGTCTTGAGCTTTTGGAAGCTCTCCTCACAGTTTTCTATCCATCTGACAGAACACCCTTTTGGGTCAGCCTGGTCATAGGCGCTGCAGTAGATAAGAACCCCTCAACAAAATGATAGTAATACCCCACCAAACCAAGGAAGCTCCAGATCTTTGTAGATGAAGATGGTCTGGGCCAACTCTGCGCTGCTTCCACTTTCTTCGGATCCACCTTCATCCCTTCGCTCGATATTACATGACCCAAGAAAGCCACGAAATATAACCAGAACTCACATTTTGAGAACTTTGCATATAACTTCTTCTCTCTCAAGGTATGAAGCACAGTCCTTAGGTGTTGCTCATGATCTTCCCGACTCCTAGAGTACATCAGAATGTCATCAATAAAGACAATGACGAACGAGTCAAGATAAGGCCGAAATACACTGTGCATCTAATGCATAAATGTTGTTAGGGGTGTTGGTAAGCCCAAATGACATGATAAGGAAATCATAATGACCATACAAAGTCCTGAAAGCAGTCTTCGGGATATCTGGCTCCCCAATCTTCAACTGATGATAACCTGAATGCAAGTCAGTCTTGGAGAACACCCTAGCACCCTGTAACTGATCAAATAGTTCATCAATATGAAGAAAAGGATAGCAGTTCTTCACTGTAACTTTGTTGAACTAGCGATAATCAATACACATACACATAGAACCATCTTTTTTTCTTCACAACCAAGATAGGAGCACCCTAAGGTGACATACTGGGCTGAATGAAGCCCTTATCAAGCAATTCCTATAACTGTTCCTTCAACTCCTTCAACTCAGGAGGGGCCATTCGATAAGGAAGAATATAGATGGGTTGAGTGCCCGTCAACAAGTCAATGCCAAAATTAATATATTTGTCTGGTGGCATGCCCGGAAGATCAGCTGGAAACACATCAAGGGGAGTCCCTTACTACTAGGTCTAAACTATAGAGGTATTAATACTGACATCTCTCACATAAGCTAGATACGTGTGACACCCCTTCTCAACCATTTGTTGAGCTTTAAGAAATGAAATAACTCTTTTGGGGTGTATTCTAAAGTACCCCTCCACTCTAATCGCAATAAACCTATCATAGCCAGCGTCATAGTTTTGGCATGATAATAAAAAATAGCATAATAGGGAGACAACCAGTCTATGCCTAATAACATTAAAATCTACCATGCTGAGTAATAATAAATCTGCTCTGGTCTCAAAACCACTAAGAGTAATCAAACATGACCGATAAACACAATCCACTATAAGAGAATCTCCCACAAGAGTAGACACATATATAGGGGAACTCAAAGAATCCCTAAATAAATCCAGATGCGGGGCAAAATAAGAGGACACATAGGAATAAGTAGAGCCTGGATCGAATAGAACCGATGCATCTCTATGATAGACCGGAACAATACCTATAATGATAGAATTAAAAGCAACGGACTCTGTACAAGCAGGAAGGGCATAGTATCTGGCCTGGCCTCCCCTATAGGGCAACCTCTACCTCCCCGACCTCCACCTCGGGCTGGCTAAGCAGGTGGGGTGGAAGCTAGTGCTGTAATCATAGCCTAAGGACCTAGTGGAGCATACTGTGGCTAAGAAGTCTATAGAGGTGAACCCCTCCTAAGTATGGGGCAATCCCTCACCATATGGCGAGTGTCGCCACACTCAAAATAAGCTCTAAGAGGATGTAAAAACTATGACTGGCTCAGGCAAGGTCTGCTAGACTAACTGCTGATAGCACCCCGTGCAGGAGGCACACTAGATACTAGAGGCGCATAATAAGGCTCTTGAGGCCTAAGAGGAGCTGGAATACCACTAGCGCCTGGAAGAGCTGAATGAACCGGGCTATGACAAACTGCAGTTGGGTCACGGGCACCAAAATAATGGCCATACTCTCGAGACCTCTTGGCCTCTCTCTCCTCCCTATCCCGAGCAAGCATTCCCTTTACCCTCCTAGCAATACTCACCACCTGCTGATATGAGATATCCATCTCTAACTCCCGGGCCATGCTAGTCCTGATGCTGGGAATGAGTCCCTCAATAAACTGGAAAACCCTCTCTTGAACTATAGAAACCAATATTGGTACATGTCTAGCCAAGTCACTGAAACAGGCTGCATACTCTAAAACAGTCATAGTACCCTAGCAAAACTGCTCAAACTCTGCGCGTCATGCATCCCTGAGGCTCTGAGGGATGTACTCTCTCAAAAGCATGTCCAAGAACTGAGTCCATGTAAGGGAAGCTGCCTCAGCCGAACTTTCCAACTCATAAGTACACCATCACTAATAGGCCGCTCCTCGAAGCTGAAAGGCAGTGAAAGAAACCCCACTCAACTTTTCTATGCTCATAGTGCTGAGGATACGGTAGCACTCCTCTAGAAATCCCTGATCATCCTATGATGCTAGACTATTGAATGTAGGAGGGTCGTACTTCTTATACCTCTCGAGCCTATGCTGCTCCTCCTCTAAAGCTACTGCCCTAGCCTCAGGATGAACTGGGGCTACAGGCGGTACCGTTATAACCTTTGGAATCTGATCAACCTGAACTTGCTGCTCTGGGTGCGGGCGGCGGGAGTCTGTGATCCTCCCCCAGCCTGAGATGTAGTTGTAGCAAGGGGAATCAACCCTGCCTGAGCTAGAGTGATGTACATGCTCATAAACTGTGCAAGGGTCACCTGAAGAGCTGGATTAGAAGTAGTAGGTGTATCAGGTGCATATGCTCCGACTGGAGCTGCTGGTGGCTCCTCTATAGTAGCTCGCTCGGGTGCTCTAGTTGCACCAGGGGTACGCCCTTGGCCTCTACCCAGCCCCGGCCTTGGGCGGCTCTAGCAGGGGGCGCGAGTGCCTGGTCATCTCTGGCTACACATGTCCTCACCATCTGTGAGAGAATAGAAGACAGAAGTTTAGAATTCCGAAGTCAATAATCTTGCAAGACAAGGAATCAAATGGAGTGGAATTTTCCTAACAGTTCCATAGCCTCCCGAAGATAAGTACAGACGTCTCCGTATAAATCTACGAGACTCTAATAAACCATCTTATGACTCACGACATCTATTAACCTAGAACTCTAATACCAATTTGTCACGACCCAAATTTCTCCCTTCGTGAGTTGTCATGACGACACTTAAGTATCTACGACTAGGTAAGTCTAACACTTTGTAGAAATGAGATTAAAACTTGAACATAACCACTAACAGTAACAATATCTAATAATTAACTAAATGCCACTCGGCATATATAATTTTCACTTTTGAAATGCACCAAATAATTCCCAAAATCCAGAAAGTCGCAAGTCACCAGCTACTAATAAGTCTTAGCTGTTCTATACATCATTTCTACAGAAAGAGGGAAAAATGAATATAGGGGGATAGAGGGAGACTTTGAGGATCTGCGTGCATAGGCATGTACCTTAAAGTCTCCAATAAGCACCAGCGACTACAACTAGTGATGTAGCTGGTACGATGAACCTGGATCTGCACACGAAAAACATGTGTAGGAAAGGGAATGAGTACACCATAACGGTACCCAGTAAGTGCCAAGCCTAACCTCGATCGTGTAGTGATGAGATCAGGTCAGGGCCCTACTAGTATAAATATAATGAAATAAGGAAGAATGAAATATCATGGTAAAAGTAAATACGGAAATCTAACAAGAATAGAATCAATGAAAGACAACAACTCAGAACACAATGATAACAACAAGGGATCTACCGGGATATCGTCCCGTAGTTCCAAATGTAAATATGTAGGGGGAGCTCCCGGAATACCGTTTCGTAGTCCCAAAGTAAATATGCAGTGTTGGGCGATCTCCTGGAATACCGATCTGTAGTCCCAAAGTAAATATGCAGTACATGGGGATCTCTTGGAATACCGTTCCATAGTCCCAAAGTAAATATGTAGCTCAACCAATATAAACGACAGTTACAGCAAGAAACCTACAGTATTGACTAAGTTCAAATCAAAGAAAGCAGGTAATTTTACTAAACATGTTGCATAGAGTTCAAATAGGAAGTTAAAACACGTAGGCATGCTTTTCTAATCTAAACAGTGTAGTTACATATGCTAGTATTGTTCAAACAAGGAGAAACATGTTATGACTTAGTGAAAAATGGAGTTTTACAACAAATAGCTCGGGTACGTACTCGTCACCTCACATACACGACACTCATATATCAAGCAGTACCAAATCCTAAGGGGAGTTCCCTCACACAAGGTTAGGCAAGCCACTTACCTCGAACCAAGCTCAATTCAATCCGTCACAATGCTCTTTCCACGAATATCCGACTTCGGATGGCCCAAATCTAGCCCAATCAATTACATAATGTAAATATAGCTACAAACAACTAATCTAGCTAATGAAATCAAAAGCTAAGGCAAGAAAATAGAAAAACGCCCAAAAGCCTCCTTGGACCCACGTCTTAGAATCGGGAAATACCAAATATGAACATACATTCACTCACGAGTCTAACCATACCAAATTCACTCAAATCCGATACCAAAATATCGATCAAAACCCCAAAATTTGACCTAAGAACTTTCTCTCAATTTTCCCCAATTTTCCACCCAAATCCGAAATTAGATTATGAAATCAAGCATATATTAGTGGGGTATAATCAAAATCAAGTGTAGAATCGTTACCCAATAGATGTATCTTAAAATCCCTCATAATCTCATCCAAATCCGAGCTCCCAAACTCATGTTTCGATAAAAATGGCCAAACCCTCGCTTTTGAAATGTTATATTCTGCCCAGGTGCTCACACTACATGATTGCGGAACATCTCATGCGATCACGTAGAACAAAATTCCATCCTTTTAAAAACATACTACGCGAATGCAGATACATTCTCGCTAACACGTACCACTACCCAGCTAACTTACACGATCGTGTAACACTCCAGCGACAGCATAGAGTAAATCCTCTCACTGCCCAGCCTCCTTTCTTTAGCACTGTGAACGCGAAAGGGCTATGTGTTCGCGTATAAATGGTTATACAAGCATCGTGATCGCGGACGAGCTCTTGTGATCGCATAGAATAAAAATGGGACTGCCCAATTCAAGGCTTCACGATCGTGTCTTCCCCTACGCAATCACATAAGAGAAAACCAGAACTGTATACATCGGAAATTCTGCAATTCTTCCAAGTCCAAAACTAGTTCGTTAAGCATCTAAAACTCACCCGAGGCCCTCGGGACCTCAACCAAACATATCGACAAATCCTAAAACACCATATAAACTTAGTCGAGCCCTCAAATCATATCATATAATGCTAAAATACAAATCACCCTCCAATTCAAACTTAGTGAACTTGAAACTTCAAAATTCGACAACCGATGTCGAAACCAACCAACCTACGTCCGATTTACCCCAAATTTTGCACACAAATCATATTCAATACTACAAACCTATTCCAACTTCCGGAATTGAAATCCAACCTTGGTACCAAAAATTCCACTACCGGTCCAAAACTCCAAAATTTGACTTTCATCATTTCAAGCCTAAATGAGCTACAGACCTCCAAAACACAATCCAGACATGTCCCTAAGCCCGAAATTATTCTATGAAGCTAACAGAATTGATGAAATTCTATTTTGGAGTCGTCTTCACACTGTTCCAACTATGGTCCAAATTCTAAGACTTAAGCTCCTATTTAGGGACTAAGCAACCCAAAACACTCCAAAAACCAAAACGAAACTTTTCGGCAAGTCACAATAGTAGAAATAGATCTGGGGGAAGCAATTAATAGGGGATAAGGGCTCTAACTTTCAAAATAACTGGCCGGATCGTTACAGGCTTTGAGCTATTATATGGATTCTGGGTTGTGTTGATGAATATGGCTCCTTGTTGGAAGTCTGGGTATGCTACATAAGAATTGTTGAAGGCCCAAACAGTGCTGGGTATTTCTTTAGGGCCTGTTGTAGGTCTACTGTCATTATTTATACCATATTTGTAATTAATTTATTGTTGGTCCTATAATTATTTTTTAATGAAAAATTGGGTATTAGTAAAAATTGGGAATGGGTAGATTCTTAATGTTTGTATACAAGGGGTAGACAACATGCCTATAGGACTCATTGATTCGCTTGCTATATGTGCCATTCGATCTATATCTGCATTGTAGAAACCATGTCATTAGGATAAACACACACACACACACACATTGTCTGTTGGCAAACATGTATTCAAATGCTGCAATTATTCTTACTACTACGTGTTACTAGAAAACCTGCCTATAGGAACAAATGTCAATGAACTATTTTTCAATTTACTTCAACATATTCACTAGAAATCATGCCTATGGGATTTTGATCACTTCATTTGTTGTTGTATTGCACTGATCACTAGAAATCATGCCTATAGGATTTTGATTGCTTCATTTGCTATTGTATCGCACTGTTCACTAGAAATCATGCCTATAGAACTAAGTGTAACAATAAAATGAGTTTCAAGCATCAAATGTTAGAGATCTTGCCTATAGAGTATAATTACACGTTCTATAATAATGATAGACCTCTAAAACACTATTTACCGCTTGTTTATACCAATGTCAGCAAGCATAAGTAATTCTTCGCTACTCCTAATGGTCTTCAATAATCCTTACTGCACAAGTCACCTAGACACAACATGTTTAATAACTGGAAACCTGTAATCTAAATGATCAGCGTATGTAATCCTATCTGTGAGCAGTGTCTAGCCTCTGAAACTGCTTGTATGCTTCAATGCATTGTCACATAGAGATCATGTTATAGGGCTTAATATTCTTAATCCTGAATTGTCTAACATGAAAACTTGTCTTGCATGCATTTGTTGATTAAGTGTGGAGGCAAACTTGAGTCCTTAATTGCCTATATTTGAAGTCCAATGTGTTTTTGTATGTCGCCTAGTTTTGACATCTCTGAGCAGCCTAAGTAAGGTTTAGAACCACCCAAATAAAGGTCCAATCTGGACCATAGACATGGGATGGGTAGTGCACACATAGAGTACGACTTAGAATTTAATTAGCACGCTGTAAGTAAACAACTTTAATATAGTAATAGGGTAGCAGGAGATGATAGTCTGTGCCCGCTGAATAATATAAGTAACTCCCTATCCAAAGGGAGTTGCAAAGTATTATTTATGTTGCACGGGGTGATTCTTTAGGCTAAAAAACATAGGATCCCCCCTCTCTTTATATGTTGTTATTAGATCTAAGTAGTTGTATCCCTATATTTGCACTAAGATCTGTACTAATCATGTTGTAATAAAATTCTTTAACTTCTAAATTCCCTTTGTTTATTTGATCACCTAGCTTAATTGTAATCCACATATTCTTAAGTTCTATTGGGACCCATAGTTGTGGACCTCGAAGAGTTCCTAACACCTTCTCTTTGAGGTAATTTGAGCCTTATCCGGTCTTTGGTAAGTTGACTAGTCAAACAGAATTATCTACAAATAGGTGCCCTAACTCACCTTAATAATAGTTAGGTGGTGACTCTTCTCTTTTAATACCTCCTAATACCAATTTAAAGGAGTTGTCACGACGCCGAAAACCGCTTTTGCGAGAAAATGGTGCGCAACAGCATGTCGACTCTTCTGGGGATTTATTTTTAGGCTCTTACTATAATGAACTTGGCTTATGTGGATTATTTTCCTTATTATAAAATGCACATCTCTTTTTATCTTTATTTTTTAAATCTTGCTATTACATGCACACCCTTTTCCCTATTCACCCTTATTCATTTAAATTTGTTATAACGTGCACATTCCTTCCCTCCTACCCTTTATTTGTTTAAATTTCTTATAACATGCACACCCTTTTCCCACTCACCTTTATTTGTTGTGGCATGCATATCGCTTCCACGTTCACCATTATTTGCTATGACTACTCTTCATTTTGTTTAAAGACTGTTGCATCATGCCTCTCTCATCCCTACTCCCTTACTTGCTTATTACTTTTTTGTATATTATTCTACGAACAAACTCCTTCCTTTTGTCCTTCTTTTCTATGTTTTTCACGTGTTACTACTATATTTACTGTTTTTACGTATTTATCATGAAAATATTTGGCAACGTGTTATTATCTCCGCATAAAGCCTACATCATACTCCACTCATGCCAATTATCATAATAGCGGCGCTTAATGAGTGTCCACTCTGTTCCAAAATTACCTTTTTAAATTGGAAAGGCTTATTTGCAATAAACTAGTTGATCAGCGATGCAGTCGACGGTCCCATGTATTTCCCTCTCAAGTTGTCCACTTGAGAGCATTAGTCTAGGCCATTCTAGAAACCTTAATCCAATATCAAATGTACATGCATCATGATAAACCTAGTACGGGTTAGAACATTGTTAATGTGATATCCCGCTAAGATAAGTCTTGTCCCAAATTTCGATAATCCCAATGGACACCGTCACGTTATGTGCATTACTTGGAGAAAATATGCCAATGTGTTGATCATTAGTCTAAATAGTCAAATCTGGAGGGGGAGAGGGCTAACTCTATTTGTTTGAGAAAATGAAGTACAAAGTCCCCATGTTCGGCGTGGTCCAAAACATCCTACCTTTGTTGCTTGATTGGTGGAAAAATCCCGCGCCTAGCGACAAGAATCCTGTGAGAAGGGTCCTTGGTAATTTGCCTTCCTTGTTATACAATCGACCAAATAGAGCATTGATTGAGGCCGCTACTATGTTTTGGGATGAGAACAAGGCCGTCTTCCATTTTAGTGACATAGAAATGACTCATCTCTTAGAGGAAATAGGAGGTTTCGCTAAGCTGCCATGGGATAGTCTAGGGTTATTGGTACCAGAGAATCTCACCCCTTGTGGTTTCCTGAAAATGCTAGGTTTAAAGAAAAATGATGAATTGCTTTGTTTGAAGAAGTCATACGTTCCATTTGAATTCTTTTACGAGCATTATGGGCACAGTAAGTCATATCATCTTCATCATGAGGAACTCGCCATTACTTCTTTGGGTTGGACGCACTGTCGGGTTTATATGTTCATCATCTGCTTCTTAGGGTTATTGATATTTCCAATGAAGGGGGCAGGATCCATACTCGCCTTGCCATGGTCGCCAAGACTCTAATGGAAGGAATCGAGGGACAAAATTATACTATTATTCCCATGATCTTAGCTGAAATGTACCGCGCTCTAGATCGATGCAAACAGGGATTCGAGCACTTCGAAGGTTGTAATTTGTTACTACAAGTTTGGTTGTTAGAACATTTTTAGAGGGGAGAATATAACCAAGAGTTTCTGCGTTGACCGCTAATGACTACATAGCTTACCATCATCCAAAGAAAATGACATTTATCCCAGATAGGTTTGCACAACCTGGAAATGATGTGAGCTGGGTGCGTTTCTTCAACAATTTGACAGACGATCAAGTACATTGAATGTTCGAATGGTTTCCTAGTAGTGAGTTCATCATCAGGTTGAAAGAGACTACTCATCTAGTACTGATCGGGTTGAGGGGAATCTATCCTTATGCTCCTATAAGGGTGATGAGACAAGCGGAAAGAAAATAGGTTATACCTTGGGTTTCCGACATGGTCCAGTATAAAGCTGATTTTAAAGGGGATATTATTCCATTCAAGTTCGAAGCATAGCATATGTGGAATCAGAAGGTCATTGTGAAAAGGTATACTATTGATACAGACAGATATCACGCTAGTCATGTGTACTTATACCCATCATGGTTAGTGGACGACATAGAAGGAGACGTCAAGCTGGGAATTAATCTAGAAAACAGAATCATAGATGACGTTGCTGAAGCATAAGTCAAGTACAGGAGATTGTGCAAGAGTGTCTTCGAGTCTGAAGCTAGGCATCTGAAACAACACAAAGTGGATATAGAAGCAATCAACGAGTGGTAGGAAATCGCCACTAAATTAACAGAGAGATTGGAATATCTGGAGCAAGGGTTGATGGAACTTGAAGGAAAAATGAGAAAGAGGATTTCTGACTGTCAAAACACGGATGGTAATGAAGGAGGACACCTAGCAAAGGCTTACCTATTGTTGGATATGCGCGACCTGGAGAATCTGATCGATGGAATCAAGAGATCCAAGCACAGGGAAGGTCCTTCTGGGACCAAGTAGATTAGGGAAATGTTGTTTTACTGCTTTATAGCTTAGTTTAGATTTTGATTGTAGTAAGGCAGCCATTAGCAACTTTCTTATTATTGTCATTTTAGTAAGGATTTGATTCATTTTCACATTAATGAAATGACGCAATTATTGGCATAAATTTTCTCCAAGTCTATATGTCACTTAGGCCTACTTCGGGCACAACGAGGTCCCCAAAATTAGGACGCGAATTTATTACAAAGCATGTTCAATATTGAAATAATTCTTTCAATAATCCTTACTGACTTGGTTACCTTTTATTTTTTTCTCTTTTGATTATTCCCATTCCCCAAGGTTGGTTTTCGCATACCGACATCCTCTGCGTATCACACTAGATCCAGAGGTCCTCCACCACCTCCTCCTCAACCAAGTTATACTACACGCAAAAGCAAAGGGAAAGGAAAGGTGGATGACTTAAGCGGTATCAAAAAGGACAATGCAAAAAACGTTGAAACTTTGGATGGTCGGAGTACTCCAGCACAAAATGAATTGGTCCTACGCCTGGAATAGAAAATACTAGAGATATAAGGAGAACTTGAGCAGGTCCGGAACTTGGAAAATCTTTCCCTCACCCTAAACGTCCCCAATATCAATCAACAAAACACAAACGCCTAAAACCCGGCACCTCCCCAAAACACACAGAATCAAAATCTACCACCAAACCCTCCTGCACCACATCAATACACCACACCTCCTCAGAACCATAACCCCCCCCCCCACCGGTACCTACTCTGCAACAACACCATCATCATTCAACTCAATACCTACCAATTACCACTTACTATACCCCTCAAAATGCACCTCAACTTACTTCGGATCCACAAAACTCAACCAATAACCACCATTATGCCTAGATTCCCGGAGTTCACTAAAGTAATCCCACACCCCACAAAGAACCCTATTTATACTGAAATCCATCAAGAAGGACCTTCTTATCAAGAACATGGCGAAAGAACTCAAGAAGCTCACTGGCAGAGTTAAGAGTGTCAAAGGTGGTAAGGGTATTGAAGGTTTGAATTATGAGGATTTGTGCATTAACCAGATGTAGAACTGCCGGAGGATTACAAACCCCCCAAGTTCGAAATGTTCAACGGAATTGGTGATCCGAAAGTACATCTAAGAAAATACTATGACAAACTTATAGGGGTTGGCAAAGATGAACGAATTCGCATGAAGGTGTTCATGAGGAGCCTCACTGGAGATGTTTTGTCTTGGTACATCAGTCAGAACCCAATGAAGTGGGTTAATTGGGTGAGCATGGCGTCAGATTTCATGGATCTATTCAGGTTCAACACAGAAATTGGACTAGACATTTTCTACATTCAAAATCTCAAGAAGAAACCAATGGAAACCTTTCACGAGTATGCTACTTAATGGAGATCTGAAGATGCAAAAGTAAGGTTGGCACTTGAAGAAGAACAAATGAATAAGTTCTTCTTCATAGCTCAAGACCCGCAATACTACGAGAGGCTGATGGTTATTGAAAACCATAAATTCTTTGATACCATCAAACTAGGAGAAAGAATAGAAGGAGGGATCAAGAGAGGAATGATGACAAATTTTGAAGCACTCCAGGCCACAAATAAAGCTTTACCATCAGGAGGTATCTCCAAGAAGAAAGAAATGGGTGCAGTAATGGTAGCCCAAGGCCCAAAGTCTCCTCTCACATACAAAACACCTCCACCCACATACCAGCCTTCACCCCCCAGATACTAACAACCTGCTTCCACCTACCACACTTATAACACCCAATCTACATATTACTACTCACCACTGCCAGCCCTCCAAAAATATCAAAAACCAAGACTAAATTTTGATCGTAGACCACCCAGACAATACACTCTGATTGCTAAAACCATAGACCAACTATATGAGAGACTGAAGGCTGCCGGTTACGTCACTCCCATTCCAGCTGTTGTTATGGAAAACTCCTCTCAGTGGATTAACCCGAACAAGACATGTGTCTATCACTCAGGATGAATGGTCATACCAACAATGAATGTCGCACTATGAAGGAAAAGATCCAGACATTAATTGACACTAACGTCACGCAGGAAAATGAGGTTGCACCCAATGTTCGTAACAATCCTCTCCCAGATCACAGAGGTGATGGATTAAATGTGATAGAGATCGATGAAGAATGGGATCCAAAAGGGTCAATTGGACTCATTTGGGATGGGGATGATCCTAAAACATCTCCAGTCACCCTCACACCTATTGTAGTACAAACCCAAGCACCAATTAAAGTTGAAGTAGACGACCAGCACCATTTGAAGTTGAGGTAACCACACCCTTCACCATGATGGTAGCAATTATGCCATCTTATACGTCTGATGTTATACCATGGGATTATGTTGCGGGAGCAAGAAGGAAAGGAAAAGCGAAAATGGAAGAAACTGGTGCAACACACGGCATGACTAGAATTGGTAGAATTTATACACCCAAGCACTTGGGAGGAACAAGCAAGAAAGTTGTATCTAAGTCTCCTATCATTGAAACTGGCCCTGACGACCTTTGGAGAAAAGTGCAAGTGAGAGAATACTCTGTGGTTGACCATTTGAACAAAAATCCTGCTTAGATATCTGTTTTATCACTGCTACAAAACTTTGAGACACGCCGGACTTCCTTGATGAAGGTGCTAAGTGAAGCCTATGTACCTACCAACATCACTAGTGGGGAAATGGCCAACATGTCGGGCAGGTATTGGAAAGCCACAAAATCCCTTTTCATGAAGACGAGCTACCACCGGAAGTACTTAGTCATAATAGGGCACTACATATCACAATGAAATTTGAGGACCAATTCATCGCCAGGGTCCTGATAGATGGGGGCTCAAGTCTCAACATATGTCCACTGACTACTCTGAAGAGACTGGTTAAAGGCCTGCACGAGATACGAGCAGGAAGTATGAATGTGAAGGTGTTTGATGGATCTCAGAGGCTATAATTATAGAGATAAACCTCAGCTTATAGATGGGCCAAACCTGGTTTGATGTTGAGTTTCAAGTGCTGGATATATCTGCTACCAACAATCTACTGTTGGGATGACCCTGGATACATACCATTGGGGCCGTAGCTTCTACTCCACATCAAGCTGTGAAGTTTGAATGGAACCATCAGGAAGTGATCATCCATGGAGACAGGAGTAATCCTATTTATACCAATCAAATTGTTCCAGTCATTGAAAATATGAGAAGCTGGATGGAGAAACATACTGTCGCATTGAGCGTGTCAATGCAATTGAAAAGGAAAAATGGTGGAGCAACAAGATAGAAAGCATATTGCTATGGACAGGGTATGGGCCTAGCAAGGGTCTCGGCAAGAATGTCCAAGAGATCACCAAACTGGTACAGTTGAAGCGTCATGGCATAACTTTTGGGCTTGGGTATGAATACACTTGGAAAAAGTACCAGGATTGGTCGTCGCCATGCATGGTCCTTATTATCCGCTGGAACAACTGGTACCACATTTACACCAGACATTTCACCAATCCGTCATGATATGGGAGTCTGAGGAGGATGAAGCTTTAGCTGGCATGAGAAAAGTTATTTTTGGATGATGAAGACATGGACTGCAATGTGATAGTTGAGGAAGAGGAGGAGGAGGAAGACCTTACCATTTAGATTGTGGAGAAAGGAGCTATTCTCAAGAACTAGACTGTTGCGCCATCCCGGGCCTGTCGAGTTCCTGGGCAGCCTGGTAATTAGCATAACTTATTTTAAAGTAACCTTTTGAACATGTAAGACATTTTCAGTATTTTGTTTTGAACGTATTTTGTTTTGAAATAATTCTTCGAGTCATCAAGCCGTACTTATTTGATGTTTTAAGATTTATTTAATGCATTGCTATTTTTAGTATTTATTACTATCCTTTACGTTTTCTCTCTACAACATTATTATTACTTATCCGGATGAACCTACAACTGTGACATATAATGAGATAACACAACATAAGGATAATGATTCAGAGGATCTGGAAGATGATGTGATACCTGAAGAAATTGTTAGAGAAGTAGAAAATTTTGAAAACAAGCCTAAGTCTAATTTGGACGAGACTGAGATGGTTAACTTAGGGGATTCCGAAACAGTCAAGGAAACCCGTATAAGTATTCAACTATCACAATCATAGAAGGAAGAGTCCATCCAATTCCTAAAGGATTATGAGGACATCTTTGCTTGGTCTTACGATGATATGATTGGTCTGAGCACATCCATAGTGGCTCACAAGCTACCTACCAATCCCATGTGTCCGCCGGTAAAACAGAAGCTCAGAAAGTTTAAGCTAGATATGAGTTTGAAATAAAAGAGGAAGTCACTAGGCAAATCAAAGCCAAGATTCTCAGTGTGGTTGAATATCCAACTTGGTTCGCCAACATTGTGCCGGTTCCGAAGGTCAAAGTATGTGTCGATTATCGGGATTTAAATAGAGCGAGTCCCAAAGATGATTTTTCATTGCCCAATATACACATACTGATTGCCAACTGTGCCAAGCATGAACTCCAGTCTTTTGTGGATTGCTTCATGGGGTATCATCTGATCTGGATGGATGAAGAGGATACCGAAAAGACAACATTTATCACACCATGGGGAATGTATTGCTATAGAATGATGCCATTTGGGCTAAAGAATGCTGGAGCCACTTACATAAGAGCTATGACAACCATTTTTCATGACATGATACAACAAGAAATAGAGGTGTACGTGGATGACATCATAATCAAGTCGAGAAGAAGCACATATCATATAACAGATTTGAGGGAATTCTTTGATCGGCTTTAAAGGTACAATCTGAAATTGAACCCTGCCAAGTGTGCCTTCGGAGTTCTTGTCGGAAATATTGCTACGATTCATCGTCAGCCACCGAGGGATTGAATTGGACCTTTCAAAGGTCAAAGCTATCAAGGATTTTCCACCTCCGAAGAACAAAAAAGATGTGATGAGTTTCTTAGGACGTCTCAACTATCAGTCGTTTCATAGCACAATCAACTGTGATCTGTGAACCAATTTTCAAAATGTTGAAGAAAGATGTTGGAACAAGTTGGACTGAAGAATGCTAGAAAGCATTTGACAAAATCAAAGAGTATTCATCTAAACCACCTGTTCTATTCCCACTGGAACTAGAGAGACCTTTGCTGCTTTATTTGTCCGTACTAGATAGGGCTTTTGGTTGTGTTCTGGGGCAACATGATGAGACTGGGAGAAAGGAGTAGGCCATATACTATCTGAGTAAGAAATTGACACCTTACGAAGCTCGGTACTCTTTGCTGGAGCACACCTGTTGCGCTTTGACATGGATCACTCAAAAGTTAAGGCATTAATTCTATACCTACACCACATATCTCATATCGAGGATGGACCCGCTGAAATACATCTTCTAGAAACCTATGCCTACTGAAAAGTTAGAAAAATGGCAGATATTGATGAGTGAGTTCGACATCATCTATGTAACTCAGAAGGCGGTCAAAGGGCAAGCATTGGCAGATCACTTGGTAGATAGACGGAGAATACAAATCATTGAAAACGTATTTTCTTGACAAGTAAGTATCATTTGTGGAAGAAGACATCACTGAAGCATATGATGGTTGGAGGATGTTTTTCGATGGAGCTGCAAACTTCAAAAGAGTAGGTATTGGAGCTGTCTTAGTATGAGAAACCGGCAACTATTATCCGATATCCGCAAAACTCAGGTTTCTATGTACCAACAATATGGCAAAATATGAGGCTTGCATCTTGGGACTTAGGTTGGCCATTGACATGAATGTTCAGGAGTTGCTGGTGATTGGAGATTTCGATCTTTTAATACATCAGGTTTTAGGAGAATGGGCTACCAAGAACACCAAGATATTACCATATCTATACTGTGAGCAAGAGCTGATCAAGAGGTTCAGGAAGATAGAATTCAAACATGTTCTGAGGATTTAGAATGAGTTCACATACGCATTGGCCACTTTATCATCCATGATAAAACACCTAGACAAGAATTTTATCGATCCTATACCAATAGGAATTCATAAGCAGCCAACTTATTGTGCTTATGTTGAAGAAGAAAGTGATGGAAATCCATAGTTCCATGACATCAAAGAATACTTGGCAAAAGTAGAGTACCCTGAGCATGCAAATCATACTCATAAACACACACTCTTAAGGTTAGCCAACCACTTCTTTCAAAGTAGAGGAATTCTGTACAGAAGCACTCCTGACTTGGGGTTATTATGGTGTGTCGATGCCAAGGAAGCATCGAGATTGCTCGAGGAAATACATGCCGGAACCTGCGGGCCGCACATGAATGGTTGTCTTAGCCAAGAAAATGCTAAGAACAAGATATTTCTGGATGACCATGGAAACAGACTACATCAAGTATATCCAGAAGTGTCACCAATGTCAGGTACATGCTGACATGATACGGGTGCCACCCAATGAACTCAATGCAACAAGTGCACCCTAGCCTTTCTCCGCTTGGGGCATGGATGTCATCGGTTCAATCGAACTTGCTTCTTCAAACGTGCATAGGTTCATTCTAGTGGCCATAGACTATTTCACAAAATGGGTTGAAGCTACATCTTACAAGGTTGTAACTAAAAAGGTCATTGCAAATTTTGTTCGGGATCGTATTGTTTGTCGGTTCAGAGTTCTAGAATCAATTATCACCGACAACACCGCCAATCTTAACAGTGATTTAATGAAGGCCATGTATGAAACTTTAAAGATCAAGCATAAGAATTCCACAGCATATAGGCCGCAAATGAATGGAGCTGTAGAAGCCGCCAATAAAAACATCAAGAAGATATTGAGGAAAATGGTAGATAATTATAAACAATGGCACGAGAAGCTACCATTTTCTTTGCTTGGATATCGTACCAAAGTTCGCACATCAACTGGGGTAACTCCTTATTTATTGGTTTACGGTACTGAAGCGGTTATCCCGTCGAAATAGAAATTCCTTCTCTAAGAAACATACAAGAAGCTAAGCTCAGCGACGCAGAATGGGTACAAAGCCGCTATGAATAACTGGCCCTCATTGATGGAAAGAGAATCAATGCAGTATGTCACGGTCAACTCCACCAAAACAGAATGGTAAGAGATTTCAACAAAAAGGTTAGACCAAGCCAATTCACACCGGGACAATGTGTGCTAAAGCGAATTTTCTTGTATCAAGATGAAGCTAAACAGAAATTTTCACCCAATTGGCAGGGCCCCTACATGGTTCATCGAGTACTAACAGGACGAGCACTTATACTTGCAGAAATTGACCGGGAGATTTGTCCAAAACCTATCAACTCAGATGCATTCAATAGATACTATGTTTAGGATTACTTACATTTCTTTATTTGATGTAACTGAGATATGCTTGACCTGATTCCCGTTTTAGAGGGGATACGTAGGCAGCCTTGTGGGTTTGGTCATATCTTCATAAAATCTTCGTTTTGCCATGATCAGAAAACTAGGGTTCCTCAAAATTCTAAAGCAAGTTCAGCCAATTTCGTCATACACAGAACAACCAAAAGCATTGCATTTAAACTAGGGCAGAATTTTGAGGGTTGCAATATCCCCAAAATGTGTCACAGTCATCGGTTCATCTAAATTACTTGATATTGCATATTACTATATTTCAAATAACTATATTTATCAAATGCATGCATATTTTTTGAAAACTTTATTTCTATGGAAGCCAGATTTATCTAGGGTCACTCAAACAGGATCTCAAGGCAGGAGCAAAGATAGAGCAGAAAATGAAAGTGCAAACTAGCCTTCCCCACAGAACTCACAATTTTTCTTTGGATGCAGGCACAATAAGACAACAGTATTTGCAGACACGTCAAATCACTACCTTCAAGACAACAAATTCTCTAACTCAAATATCTCCAGCTAAGAAATACTTTATGTTCTCACTATCACTCATTGTTTTCTTTGCATGAGGCTAAGCATTGCCTCCCAAATTACATAAGGATAAGCACTGCCTTTCCATGGATCGAGACTAAGTATTGTCTCCTCTTCTTGCATGAGGTTAAGCACTGCCTTTCTGTGCATCGAGACTAAGCATTGTCTCCACTTCTTTCCATGAAGCTAAGCATTGCCTCCCTGATTGCATAAGGCAAAGCATTTCCTTACCCTCAAGGTTAAATGCTATCTCCATTATGCTATCTAAGACACAACACTATCCTCTATTCGCCTGGGGCTAAGCACTGCCCTAATCTTATACAAGACTAAGCTTTGTCTTGTTTCATTTCGCATATGACCAAGTATCATATCTTTGCATCTCATAGGATGAAACATCGCAATTTTGTCCAAAGGCATCATAGTCTGAAGACATCATCCTCATAGCTAGAAGACACCATTCCATGGCCTGAGGATCTCTCAAAGTGCACATCATTATTCAAAGGCGTTATTGTCACGACCCTAACCCTAAACCCGGTCGTGATAGCGCCTCTCATGAAGACAAGGCCAGCCAGACCAAAACAGAACACCTCTTTTAAACAGTTAAATACCATAAATAGTTCTAAAACATGATATAACAACCATAATTTGCGGAAATAACGATAACAATAGTAGAAACTATCCCGACACAGCCCTAACTGAGGTGTCACAAGTCACGAGCATCTATTAGAGTATAAATACAACTACAAGATCTAAAATATACAAAAACAGGACTGATGAGCAAAAAGGGAGAGAAAATGGTGCTGCGAACATTGGCAACCATCTTGCTAAAATCCGATAACTCTGCCACCGATTAGCCAAACCCCACTACCGGGTGTATAAATACCTGCATTTGCACACAAGGTGCAGGGAGTAAAGTGAGTAATCCAACTCAGTGAGTAATAAAGGTAAATAACAACTGAGCAGTAAGAAGTCACATAAGGCAAACCAACATGCTGTATAGAAGCAGTGTAAAACCTTTGAGAAAAACAATGAAGCTGTGAAATCTATAGAAACATCTTAGCTCAGTTTAAAACCTCTTTCGAAAATGACATTTTCAACAGTTACGCAAATAAATGCAAAATAGTTAGTGTCGATAAGCACAGTCCTCCCCTCGGGCACAAATACCACAGTATAACAGGTAAAATGCCAAGTAAATATAAAAGATGAACACATAAAGGTTTGCCCCTCGGGCAAACTCTCAAAACAGTACCAGCCCCTTGGGCTCACTCTCAGAATAATATCAGCACCTTGGGCTCACTCTCAGAATAATATCAGCCCCTCGGGCTCACTCTCAGAACAATATCAGCCCCTCGAGCTCATTCTCAGATCATGATGGGTACCCGCGCTTACTGTGGGTGTGCAGACTCCGGAGGGGCCCCTTACAGCCCAAGCGCTATATCAAGCCACCTCGTGGCATCATCTCTCGGCACTCGGCCTCACATTACTCAAGCCACCTCGTGGCGTATAAAAGTATCTCAGGCCCTCGGCCTCATATCACTTAGCATATCCTCACATATGGCCCTCGGTCTCACTCAGTCCGAAATCATCACAAGCCCCTGGGGCATTAGTAAAACAGTAGTTCTCAGCCCAAAACATCATTTAGAAATATCATTTAAGTTTCAAATATGAGTAACAGTGACTGATTTTGTAAAACAATAAATATCAATAGGACTGAGTTCCAGTAATAAGTCAAAGCAGTGAGAAAATAGTGATAAAAATTCCCGGAGGGTTCAAATAGTTGGCACGAAGCCCAAATATGGCAATCGACCCAAATCATGATGCTAACAAACAGGTTTCAGTCAAATATGCAGTAAAATCGTCAATCGGGACGGACCAAGTCACAATCCCCAATAGTAAACAACCCCACGCTCATTATCAGCGTGTGTCTCACCTCAATATAGCACTATGATGTGCAATCCGGGGTTTTAAACCCTCAGAGTATCATTTACAATCACTACTCACCTCAAACCAGCGAAATCTCTAGCTCGCGACCCCTTTGCCCTTCAAATTGGCCTCCACGCGCGTCGAATCTATCCAAAATCAGAACGAATACATCACAATATGCTAACTCGAAACTCAGAAATTTTCACATCATTAGATTTCTTATCACCCCACGAGTTCATACATATAAAATGTTCTCAAATCCGACCCCAAATGGTCTTCCAAATCCCCAATCAAAGATTTAAAATCCCAAGCCCTAGTTCTTCCATTTTTAGCTTAAGTTTCCATGATTTTCTAGGTGTATTTCCCAATAGATTCAAGTTAGGTTCAAAAATCTTACCTCCAAACGTTTCTCCTTGAATCCCTCTTCGATTTCCTTCAAAAAACTCTCAAAAAGACCAACTAAGGAGGAAAAATGACCCAAAATCGCGGATGAAATAACTTAAAACATTCTGCCTAGGGGTTTTTGCATCTTCGACCACACCACCGCTCCTGCGGCCATTTTCTCCGCATCTGCAGAATCCACTTGACGAGCCAAAACCGCATCTGCGGTACACTGCCGCATCTGCAGTTTAAGTCCAAAATCTTCCCGTTAACCATCCGAATTCACCCCGAGGCACCAGGGACCTCAACCAAAAGCACCAACATGACCCAATACCTTATTCAAACTTATTCCAATCATCAAAGCACCTCAAACAACAACAAATTACTCAAAACACATCGGATTCAAGCCTAATTTTTGAGAAATGTTCCGAAATACGTTTTCGATCAAAAACTCAACCAAAATATATTCGAATGACCTGAAATTTTGCACGCACACCCCAAATGACATAACAACGCTACTACAACTCTCGAAATTCCATTCCGACCCCCATATCAAAATCTCGCCTATCAACCGGAAATTTCCAAAATATCAACTTCGCCAATTCAAGCCTAATTCTACTCCGAACCTCCAAAACACATTCCGATCACACTCCTAAGTCACAAATCACCTCCCGAAGCTAACCGAACCATCGTAACTCACATCCAAGCCCTCTAACACAATAGTCAACATTCGGTTGACTTTTCCATATCAAACCTTCTTAAAAGAGACTAAGTGTCTCATTCCTTACCAAATCCTCTCCAAACACAGACTAATCAACTTGATCACATAAAACATGGATAACGGAGCATAAAAAAGTAGAAATGGGGGAAAATGGAGCGGTAACTCATGAGATGACTGGCTGGGTCGTCACATTTTCCCCAACTTAAACAAACGTTCGTCCTCGAACGTGCCCAGAGTTATTCTAAAAGCTAACTAAGCGTTGAATAACCTTATCATGCATATACCCAGGGGTGATCCCACGTCACCCTACCTCATATAGGCCCAATAACATAATGAAACTGTATTTCCACATTCCAACCTAGCCCGTAAGCCTTAGAACCACATTTCTACTTCTGAAATCATTCACATGATCAGAATCTCACACCTATTTTTCAGAATAAGCCCGAACAAGCTGTAATCACCCATACTTGCAATCTCAGGTGCAATCACTTGATATACCACATAACTCAAACACTCGTAGCGATAACTTCTATTCACAGCAGCTGCCCACAAAACCGAATACTGGTAGAAAACCTCTTATCAACTAAAGTCTCATTCCAACACTTTCATATACTGCCAACGATAGATGAAACGCAACAAACCATAACCATTTCTCAGCTCAACTATTCATGAAGCCACTTCTCCTTTGGCAAATACCATAGAAAATTTCCGAGCCGGACCTCGATATTATCCTTCCAACATGCTGAAATCGAATTCGTTCGTATTCATTAATGATCCCAACAATCTACTCTAGTCCAACACACTACTCTGGTGACACGACACATCAATACAGGCTTAAGACACAACTTGTGCAATCCGTGCACCACAATCCGAACTTACTCAAATCATGAAATAACTCAAATGGAAGAGCTGTAACTCAAGCTCACCAGTACCACTACAACACAAGGCTGAGAACCCGTCTCATATCATAGAATAGAACACACGAATCTAACCCGCAAGGTCATATCCGATACGCCATTCACCGAGCAACACCCAATTACTCTTCCCGCTCAACTTCGACTATGAACCCCAATAGAACCGTACCATATGTGCCCATAACCAACAAATCATACATCTCGCAACACAGAAAGGTAATTCATAGACCTCCCCAGATTACTAATAAGCTCAATAACAGTCGAATCGACACATCCCTCAACAATGCAATTCGGAGCCAACCAAGCCGACTCAAGTTAGAACACACATCCACATCGGCCCACCAATAAACTCTTTATCAAGGAAATCCTAAAGTTGTTCCTTCCACTACTATAAATCCTGTCGGTGCCATACGATATGGTGCTCGACACCAAATCAATACTGAAATCAACAACCTTGCCTGGCGCCATGCCCGACCACAAGAAACACATCCGAAAAGTCCCTCACCACCGGGACTAAATCAACAAAAGGAGCCTCAGTACTGACACTCGTCACAAGAGCCCAAATAAGAAAGACAATATCCTTCCCAGCCGTCCACTGGGTCTTCAACATGTAAAAAAAATTCCTCCAATGGGACATAATCCGCCGAACATCACCACTCAATCTGTAGCATTTTCCGGCATAGTTAACAGCGCCGCCTTAGCGCAATAGTCCAGAATGACGCAACACGGAGACAACCAGTCTAAACCCAATATCACTTCCAAATCTAACATACCAAGCAACAAAAGATCTACTCGGGTCTCCAAACCTCGATAGTCAATACACAGTGCCGACATACACGACTCACGACCACAACATAGTCTGAACATGAGGACTCCCAGTCTCCAACTCCATATAGCACACGAATCATCATACCTGATCCCAATTCTGTTGTCCGAACACATACCACACCTCAAATACCAAATCACTCCATGGGAGATATTCAAATATTCCTTTGTGCCCCTAATCAAACTCGAATGTCAGCGGACGATCTAGTCAGAAAGTGCCACAATACTACTGAAGTGTCATCAACTTAATCACATTGCCTTTCCTGAAACATATATTCTAGTCAAATCACTTCTGATTGGCAATACCATTTCCTTAATCATCTGAGGCTACCCGCTACCTAGGAGTTTCAGAACTTCCTTTCAGAACTGAACTGTAACCTTACACATGCAAATCTTGGTCTGCACAACATACCGCATATACTATACCATCCTAGGATAACATGAGAACTTCATCTCCCTTCCGAGCCATAGACATCTACGCACTTAACTAGTCAAGAACTTTCCATCGGTCCCATCTAGAAGAAAAATCACTATACATCTCCTGCTCTGCATGCCCATAGAAAATATACATCTCTAAACCGCGGTAAAACCATCAAGAACTCTCTGAGTCCCCTTTGCACAAATTAGACCTGCCAGGACTGAATCCTTCTAACTTGACCAAGCTAAGCAAGCCATCAAAACTTAAGTGCATTGCTGCAAAATACCCGCAAGAACCCATTACCTCGAACACACACACAGAATTAATCATATTCTTACCCTACCGGTCCAGTCTACTATCAAGCTACTCCATTTATCGAAATTTCCTTCTGATTCATCTTTAACTGGATATTCCCTCTTGCTGTAGCACCACAATGCCTCAACCCAGGCTTACCACACGAGACCCAAGCATAAAACCACACTGTCTAAGACCCATAAGCCGCTGAATACTCTCTCAAATACTCCCAGAAATACCACATCCCAAAATACTTTACTTTGAAGAGCTTTCTACGAATCTAACTCAGTTACCTTTACTTTCCTAATACTGATACATAGAATCCCATAAGTAACATAGAAATACCACAAGTCTTGACCTCTTCCAATGAAAACTCAGTTTCTAACCGCATATATAGCTCTAAAATACCCAATTGTTCCCTGTAGAATATTGAACACATTTGAACCATTCTCGAGAGTCATTCACTCTTATTCAAACTGCAATTTACTTGGCCCAACGAACAGAACCACCCGTGCCTTATTGGCACTACGACACCGCAGAATAAAGTCCCCATCCCAATACAACCAAGAAACTTCCTGCTCTATGCACTGAGCATTCTTTACCAACCACAACTTAAGACATCCCATGGTTTTCTTACCCTATGAAGCATAATATAACCTTTGTCAAAAAAATTTCCTTTACTCGAGCCATCCTCGGTCTCAATTTCCGCAAGCCATAACTAATTCACCCACACTCCTCAAACTAGAACCAACATAGCACCTAACTGTGCAATCAACCACTCACAGTAAACTCCCCCACTTGGCTTGAAGCCATAGATCAAAATACACTTAATAACTCATAACACTTATACTCTATTGATGCCACAATACCATAGTGAGATTAAACTCAGATCCTTTGCAAGCTTGTGAAAACACAGATCATCTAGTACTTTATATCTTCGGCAAATCTCGCACTCATTCTAGCAACAGTTAAGCCCCCTCTCTCAAGCAACCCAAAATTCAAATTTCAACACTTACATTCCACTTGCATATGAGATCTTCTAACAGTCACATAAGGGTCACACAACCCCAGAATTCTTCGCATGAGATAACCCACATGCTTTGACTTCAACTAACATTTATGTATACCTTCCACCGTCACAAACCGTCCGCAGTTACTTAGTCTTCTTGAGTCTGAACTCATACCGCAACATAAAATCTACTTCACTATCAACTGGGAAACATTGAAAGATCTTTCATACGCCCATAACTCAGGGCTACACCTTGAATCAAGATGAAAATCAAGCACCTAATAGTTCTTCTATCCTCCAGCAGACCTTCCTCGTCACTTCCAAGTCATATAGATACATCTCACAGTACTAACATACTTATCACATAGTTATCCAACCGTCACTCCTACTAATAGGGACGATACCAAACATATAAGTTCAAAACACTTGCTCACATAATCAGCACCTCGGTGCTCAAGCCATAGGCAAAAATCCGGCCTCAAGTCCCCCAGACTAGACTCACATCAAACTCACAGTGATCACATCTCGCCCCTCGATCAGGGGATCACAAGCCATCAAGTCATATCTGATACTGAGCGCTCATGTGCACATGCGAATGCGTGGAAGGAATTTCAAGAGTTACTTTTCAAGCTAAATCAAGGATGCACGATAAGAATTCAAGAATGTGATGTTTTTTTAAAGGTTCTGCAACCTCTTGAGGATAAATACATACGTCTCCGTACTGATCCATGAGACTCTACTAAACCTGCTCATGACTCATGAGACCTATGTAACCTAGGCTCTAATACCAACTTGTCACGACCCTAACCCTAAACCCGATGGTGATGGCACCTCTCGTGAAGACAAAGCCAGCCAGACCAAAATAGAACACCTCTTTTAAATAGTTAAATACCATAAATAGTTCTAAAACATGATATAACAACCATAATTTGCGGAAATAACGATAACAATAGTAGAAACCATCCCGACACAGCCCTAATCGGGGTGTCACAAGTCACGAGCATCTATTAGAGTATAAATAAAACTACAAGGTCTGAAATATACAAAAACAGGACTGATAAGCAAAAAGGGAGAGAAAATGGTGCTGCGAACGCTGGCAGCCACCTTGCTAAACTCCGATAACTCTGCCACCGATTAGCCAAAACCCACAACCGGGTGTATAAATACCTGCATCTGCACACAAGGTTCAAGGAGTAAAGTGAGTACTCCAACTCAGTAAGTAATAAAGGTAAATAACAACTGAGCAGTAAGAAGTCACATAAGGCAAACCAACATGCTGTATAAAAGCAGTGTAAAACCTTTGAGAAAAACAATGAAGCTATGAAATCTTTAGAAACATCTTAGCATAGTTTAAAACCTCTTTCGAAAATGACTTTTTCAACAGTTACGCAAATAAATGTAAAATAGTTAGTGCCGATAAGCACAAAACATCCGCCCCTCGGGCACAAATACCATAGTATAACAGGTAAAATGCCAAGTAAATATGAAAGATGAACACATAAAGGTTTGCCCCTCGGCAAACTCTCAGAACAGTACCAGCCTCTCGGGCTCACTCTCAGAACAATATCAGCCCCTCGGGCTCACTCTTAGATCATGATGGGTACCCGCGCTCACTGTGGGTGTGCTAACTCCGGAGGGGCCCCTTACGGCCCAAGCACTATATCAAGCCACCTCGTGGCATCATCTCTCGGCACTCGGCCTCACATCACTCGGCACTCGGCCTCAAATCACTCAAGCCACCTCGTGTAATATAAAAGTATCTCAACCGCTCAGCCTCATATCACTCAGCATATCCTCACATATGGCCCTCGGCCTCACTCAGTCCGTAAATCATCACAAGCCCCTCGAGCATTAGTAAAACAGTAGTTCTCAACCAAAAACACCATTTAGAAATATCATTTAAGTTTCAAATATGAGTAACAGTGGCTGATTTTGTAAAACAGTAAATATCAACAGGACTAAGTTCAAGTAATAAGTCAAAGCAGTGAGGAAATAGTGATAAAAATCCCCGAAGGGTTCAAATAGTTGGCACGAAGCCCAAATATGACAATTAGCCCAAATAATGATGCTAACAAACAGGTTTCAGTCAAATACCCAGTAAAATTATCAATCGGGATGGACCAAGTCACAATCCCCATAGTAAACAACCCCACGCTCATTATCAGCGCGTGTCTCACCTCAATATAGCACTACGATGTGCAATCCGGGGTTTCAAACCCTCAAAGTATCATATACAATCATTACTCACCTCGAACTAGAAAAATCTCTAGCTCGTGATGCCTTTGCCCTTCAAATTGGCCTCCACGCGCATCGAATCTATCCAAAATCAGAACGAATACATCACAATATGCTAAGGGAGCAAAGCCCAAGCAAAAACAATCGAAAAATATTGAAAATTCCGAAATTAGCAAAACTCGAGCCCCGTGCCCACTCCTCAAAACTCAGAAATTTTCACATCATTAGATTCCTTATCACCCCACGAGTTCATACATATTAAAAGTTCTCAAATCCGACCCCAAATGGTCCTCCAAATCCCCAATCAAAGATTTAAAATTCCAAGCCCTAGTTCTTCCATTTTTAGCTTAAGTTTCCATGATTTTCTAGGTGGATTTCACAATAGATTCGAGTTTTAGGTTCAAAAATCTTACCTCCAAACGTTTCTCCTTGAATCCCTCTTCGATTTCCTTCAAAAAGCTCTCAAGAAAACCAACTAAAGAGGAAAAATAACCCAAAATCGCGGATGACTTAAAACATTCTGCACAGGGGTTTTCACATCTGCGACCACACCACCGCTCATGTGGTACCGCTTCTGCGGTCATTTTCTCTGCATCTGCGGAATCCACTTGACGAGCCAAAACCGCATTTGTGGTACACTGCCGCAACTGCGGGTCTGCATGTGTGGTTCATATTCCGCATCTGCGGTTTTTGACCTCTCTCCTCAAATCAGCATCTGCGGAAATTCCTTCGCGCATGCGATGCCGCACCTGCGGTCCCCAAACCGCAGGTGCGGAAATACCAGAAGCAACAATCTTCTGAAATCTCTTAAGTCCAAAATCTTCCCGTTAACCATCCGAATTCACCCCGAGGCCCCCGGGACTTCAACCAAAAGCACCAACATGACCCAATACCTTATTCAAACTTGTTACAATCATCAAAGCACCTCAAACAACATCAAATTACTCAAAACACATCGGATTCAAGCCTAATTTTTGAAAAATCTTCTGAAATATGTTTTCGGTCAAAAACCCAACCAAAACCATATCTGAATGACCTGAAATTTTGCACACACATCCCAAATGACATAACGAAGCTACTACAACTCTTGGAATTTCATTCCGACCCCCGGATCAAAATCTCGTCTATCAACCGGAAATCGCCAAAATATCAACTTCACCAATTCAAGCCTAATTCTACTCCGAACCTCCAAAACCCATTCCCATCACACTCGTAAGTCAAAAATCACCTCTCAAAGCTAACCGAACCATCGGAACTTACATCCGAGCCCTCTAACACAATAGTCAACATCCAGTTGACTTTTCCAAATCAAACCTTCTTAAAAGAGACTAAGTGTCTCATTCCTTACCAAATCCTCTTCGAACAAATTAATCAACTTGATCACATAAAACACGGATAACGGAGCATAAAGAAGTAGAAATGAGGGAAAACGGATCGGTAATTCATGAGACGACTAACCGGTCGTCACAGTTATAGTCTAGAGGCACCATCCTCATGTCTCGAGGACATCATTCCATGGCATACGAATCCTTTATCACATGATTCATGGCCTAGGACGTCATGGTCCAAGGACATCATCCTCACCGTCCAAAGACAACCTTCATGGTCCAAAGAGAATTTGCATCATGTTTAAATTTTCGCAATAATCCATATATATCTACATGCATCGTGTTTTAAGTTTTGCAGGTAATCCAGGAGGTAACCGTTCTCCAAACGGGAGCAATCTTCGCTCCAATTTCCGCTCATAACGTCCACATCCTTCAATTGTTTCAAACGTAACTGACCATTAAGTACCTGCCTTTTACTCTATGACTGTTCAGATATTTACTCTGTGATACATCTATAACGTTTCAAACTCACATCGATGACTCTACATAAATTCATCTGATATTGTCCTACCCCTAAAGAACCCTTTTCCAACACATACGACCATTCCTATAACAACTCCATCGGTTTCGTTCACTGTTGGATCCGAAACTATACATGGTCTGATTCCCATAACACCAGGGATATGTAGGCAACTCAGGAACAAGGGTTTGGCCCCCATTTTTCAAAATCACATCATCCCTCATTCAATTCGGCCAAAATTGATCATCATTTTCCTTACCAGACAACTCTTTCATCACTCTCGGGTAAAGAGGGCAGCTGTTGATACCCAATTTTGCCTTTATATATATATATATATATATATATGCCCTTTCAAAACGTCAATTTTGCCTCATTATTTAGATTAGAAATCTATACAAGCATTTTCTATAATTTTTCATAATTTTAAAGCTTTAAAATTAATTTTTTCTTGCATTTAAATTACTTGAATAATTATTAATTAATCCTTCAAATTATTTTGTGATGACTTAGTTACCTAAAATTATTATTTGCAACTATAATATATGTTTCAAATATTTTACTTCATTTCATATAATTATATTAGCATCTTTAAAGGCTATTTGCACAATTTTGCAAGAAATAGCCTATGTTCATACACAAATACTTTTTATATATTATTTATTTCAAAATAGTATTTTATATTTTTATAATACTAAATTATTATTTTAAATCATTTTAGTGCATAAAAATATTTTTATTTATTTACTAATCTCTTTTATAAATTATTTTGATAAAGTATGTGTGTTTAAAAGAGTGGCCCAATCTTTAAAGCAATTTTTTGGACCAAAAATGGCCCAACATCTTAGCTCAGAATCCCCAGCCCAAAATCAAACGACCCCTTTACAAAACTCGGTTGATACCCGTTTTAATTGACCCACCCCATTTATTTTTTAATCCCAGTCGTTGATCTTTCAAGATCAACGGTCCTTGTTCGTTCCCCCACTTTTAATTATTTCCCCACCTAAACCCTAGAGACCCATTTCGTCTCTTTACAACTGCCCCTGAACGCTCTCAATCGCCCCTTCTCTTTTCTAAGAAACCCTAGCCGCCTCCCCTTAATTCCCTCTCCTAATCCCACTAATAATGGGATTCGACCTCTATTTGTTTACCATATATGGATCATTTGGGTACTGGTTATGCGATTTTAGTATTACTTAGGTATTTTACTATTTTTTGCAAATACCACCTCTATATCGGACGAGAATCGACTCAATCTTGACGATTTGGGTGATATCCCATCCGTATACGCAAGATGAATGGGATTCTTCATACCGGTTCACCGATTTTGAGTTTAAAAACCTAACTAGGGTTGGGAGTTTGATACTTTTTCATTTCCCATTACTCTACTGACTGGCATACATGATTTCCCCCTTTTCTTTGTCCATGTTTACTTGCTTTCTTTTCTTATCTATGTTTAATCAGTTATTTTCCTTATTTACTTGTCCGATTTCTGTCACTATATAAACCCCTTTCGTTCCCTTTAAAACAGACTTTCAATCAATATAATCTCACTAAAATATGAAGCTTTGTTCTGTTATTCCTTCATTATCTTGTTCTATACTTTGTTTTGGCCGGCTGAAAGCCAAGGCCACTGAGAATCTACTGTTCGAACTTTCTCTTGATGCGAGCATTGCCCGGGGTTCTTTTGAAGAACTTGGGAACTTTGACGCATTGAGGTTTGGGTTCTTATGGATTTTTTGTTCTTTATTATTTTCTGTTTAACTAGTAAGACACTTGACTTTTGCAATTTCATCCTTATGTGTCTTTGATTTGCATGTGTTCTCACCTCTGAAATCCACGGCTTAATGTGTTTCTGGGTTACTTTTATGCACGACTCTATTAACTTTCACTTGTTTTAGGTCTCTTTAGCATTTAACTTCTCCTAATGCCGCTAATTCTAAGATTGTTTAAGTCTAATTTGGATAATTTGACCTCCTTAAGATCGTTTAACTAGTGTGTTGGTGCCTGAATATTCATGAGTATGCTTACTTGTTGTGTCCCGAATCTCTGTAATGAATGCTTCACATTTGTAATGACTTGGGTTAGAACTTCCTCTGTTAACTATGACGTGTTCTCCTATTTTTGTGTCACTCAGCATGCTCACTTGATCCTATACCCCATTAGTGATTGACTGATATCCTAACAGTTACTTCATCTTGTTTTCACACCATGTTTGAACTGTTTTGTTTCATGATATTAGGATGAATCTTTGGCATAATTTGGACCTTTTTTGGTTAATTAGTCTACTGGTTAATACTGGAATGCCTACGTTTGCCATTTGGCATGAGTTTATATTTCACATTGCTCTGAATCTTTGCAATGTTTGTCTTGCATATATAATGTTTTTTAATCTATGTTAAGACCTTTTTTATCATCTATGATCTTGCTTCCCTGCTAATATGTCCCTCAGTATGTCTTTGGCTTACCTAATTCCATGTTCCTTCAGTGATTACTTGGATTGTAATAATGTGTGCTCTCTATCATGTCTCAATGCATTTTTGCTTCCTGATGAGAGTTAACATGCTTGTCTTATGACACTAGGATGTATACTTAGCATAAGTTGGACTTCTTAGGTTTTAATTTGTTTAGTATTGTGTATCCGTTCATGATAACTTCTATCAAATCTTGCAAACTTGTTTCTCCTCTAACTCTTTCAATATGTGGATGTTATGTGTTGCTTTGCTAAGTGTTGAAATCCTGCTGAACCTGCTTCTAAGTCCTGTGACTTGCTTGATTAGCTGCTCTGTATGCTCAACTTGGTGATGTCTACTTTAGGTTATAAGTGTATCCCCCCACTTCTGTCCCTCATCCATTGTCCACTCCCTCTCATTTGTTACATATGTTATCTTGAACCTCTCATCCCTAATATGAGCATTGTTCGGGATCCATTTGAGACCCTTGTAAACTCTGACATACCAGGATTTAGGTCTTTAGTCACTCCTTAAACCTGAACTATCCGACTCAACCCTTTCTTCCTATTATGTGATGGTTGGTTTAAGTGATTCAATGCTTGGCAATATGGTTGTGTGATTTGGCTTTGAGCTCTTCTATGGATTTTAGGTTGTGTTGATTAATATAGCTCCTTGTTGGAAGTCTAGTTATGCTACATAAGAATTGCTGAAGGCCCAGACAGTACTGTGTATTTCTTTTGGGCCTGCTATGGGTCTACTGTTGTTATTTGTACCACGTTTGTAATTACTTTATAATTGGACCTATAATAATTTTGTAATGAACAATTTGGTATTAGTAAAAATGGGGAATGGGTAGATTCTTAATGTTTGTATAAAAGGGGTAGGCAACAAGCCTATGGGACTCATTGATTCGCTTGCTATATATGTCGTTCGATCTATATGTGCACTCTAGAAATCATGTCATTAGGGAAGCGCGCTCACACACTGTCTGTTGGAAAACATGAATTCAAATGCTGCAATTATTCTTACTGCTACGTGTTACTAGAAAACCTACCTATAGGAACAAATGTCAATGAACTTTCTTTCAATTCATTTCAGCATATTCATTAGAAATCGTGCCTATAGGATTTTGATCACCTCGCTTGCTATTATCTCGTACTGTTTACTAGAAACTATGCCTATAGGATTTTAATCACTTCATTTGCTATTGTATTGCACTATTCACTAGAAATCATACCTATATGACTAAGTATAACAATAAAATGAGTTCAATTATCAACTATTAGAGATCCTGCCTATAGGGTAAAATTACTCGTTCTATAGTAATGATGGACCTCTAAAACACTACTTACCGCTTGTTTATACCAATGTCAGTGATCATAAGTAATTTTGGGCTCCTCCCAATGGTCTTCATTACTCCTTATTGTGCAAGTCACCTAAACACAACAAGTTTAATAACTGGAAACCTGTAATCTCAATGATCAACGTATATAATCTTGTCTGTGAGTAGCTCCTAGCCTCTGAAACTGCTTGTATGCTTCAATGCATTCTCACATAGAAAGCATGTCTGTAGGGCTTAAGGTTCTTAATCCTGAATTGTCTAACATGAAAACTTGTCTTGCATGCATTTGTTGCTTAAGTGTCGAGGCAAACTTGAGCCCTTAATTGCCCATATTTGAAGTCTAGTGTCTTTTTGTTTGTCGCCTAGTTTTGACATTTCTGAGTAGCCTAAGTAAGGTCTAGAACCACCCAAATAGAGGTCCAATATCTCCTGGACCATAGGTATGGGACGGGTAGTGCACGGATTGAGCACGACTTAGAATCGAATTAGCACGCTTTAAGTAAAACTTGAACATAGTAATCAGGTAGCAGGAGATGATAGTATGTGTCCGCTGAATAATATAAGTAACTCCCTATCCTAAGGGAGTTGCGAATTATTATTTATGTTGCATGGGTGATCCCTTAGGCTAAAAAACTTAGGACTCTCCCCCCCCCCCCCTCTTTATATGTTGTTATACGGTTTAAATAGTTGTATCCCTATATTCGCACTAAGATCTGTACTAACCATGTTGTAATAAAATTCTTTGACTTCTGAAATCCTTTTATTTATTTGATCACCTAGCTTAATTGTAATCCACATAATCATATGTTCGGCCTTAGGAGGACCCTAGTTCGCCCTCTGTGAACTATCATGACGGCACCTAGTCTCTATGACTAGGCAAGCCTGACAATTTACGGAAAAAGGAAAACAACAAATAAAAACTAATAGAAACTGCGGATAAATATAATGAAAACATTTAATATGCCGCTCGGTATATACAAATACACACTCTCAACTGAAAAGATCTCCCAAAACTCGGAATCTTATGAAATTACAAGCTAAGGATACTACATAGTGCTCTAACTCTAGAATGTCTAAATCAAAGTAAATACAGAAGTGTTGTAACTACAAGAGAGAATGGAGAGGCACTCCTCGGTCTGTAGACGCGATAGATATACATCGAAGTCACTGAATAATCGCCTCGCCTCAAGAATGGTAGGGCTGAGCCGAAGAACCTGGAACTGCACATGAAAAACATGCACAGGAAGGGCATGAGTACGCCACAACGGTACTTAGTAAATGCCAAGCCTAACCTCGTTCGGGTAGTGACGAGGAAAGTCAGGGCTATACTGATTATAGATGAAAACCAAGGTAAAACTGTATAGAATACGACAATATAATTTAAGTGCTAACAGTCTATAACAAATAAAATCACAGAAAAAACCTAACTCAGTACACAAAATTAGCAACAGAGGATCTCCCGGGATACCGTCCCGTAGTCCCAAACGTAAATGTCCAGAGGATCTCCCAGGATACCGTCCCATAGTCTGAATCATAAAGATGCAGGAGAAACTCCCGAAATACCAATCCGTAGTCCAAAGTAAATATCCAGTACAGGGGATCTACCGGGTGTGGTCCCATAGTCCCAAATATAAATGTGCAGGGGGATCTACCAGAATACCGATTCGTAGACCCAAAGTAAACAAACAGGGGGATCTCCTAGGATACCGTCCCGTAGTCCCAAAGGAAATACACAACAGAAACACGAAGAATATTCAATTCAATCCAATTTCATACCAAGGTAAAACAAGTATTTCTAACCTAGCATGATGCACATAATTCAAATAAAGCAGTTTGAATAAGTAAAGCAATTAAGTCACTTAGACATGCTTCCCTAAACTAACAGTAGGCTTAAATTGCAAGTAATGTACAACAAGGAAGAAAAACACAGTTATAGTTACTTAATGAAAACATAATTTTTCAACAATTAGCAAATGTACGCACTTGTCACCTCACGTACAAGGCATTTCATATCTCAACAATACCAAATCCTAAGGGGAGTTTCCCCCACATAAGGCTAGACAAGTCACTTACCTCGAACCAACTCAATCAACTTGATATCACATTCTTTCCACGAGTATTCGACTCCAAATGGCCCAAATCTATTCAAATGAATTGCATAATGTAAATATAATTTCAAGTAACCAATTCCACCACGCGAAATTAGGAAGATCGCCCAAAATATCCACCGGGCCCACGTCTCAGAATCGGATAAAATTTGTAAAACTAGAATCCTCACACTCTCACGAGTTCATACATACCAAATACACGAAAATTGGACCGCAACAACCCCTCAAATCCCTAATTCCAAGTCTCTAATTGCAAACCCTAAACCCCCAAATTTATCCCTTATTTTCCAAAAGTTTCTTGCCAAATCAGTAGAATAATACCATAATAACGAGTTTGGGTTCCAAAAATCTTACCTTCTCGAAGCTCCCTTGAATTCCCTCTCAAAAACCTCCCAAAAAAGCTCAAATCCCGAATGAAAAAATGAAAGAATGGGCAAAAATCGCGAATGAAACCATATATAGGTTCTGGCCCAGGGTTTCCGCACCTGCAGCCTTTTCCTTGCACATGCGGACCCACACCTGCAGTACCAGGTGCGCATCTGCAAAATTCCACTTAAAGTACTGGGCCGCACGTGACTTCTTCTACCGCACCTGCGGATTCGTAGTTGCGCTCTAGCTCTCACACCTATGACTTCAGAACTCCAAACGCTCAACCGCATCTGCGGCTTCTCCATCGCTTCTACGGGCCCGCACCTGCGGTCCCATGCACGCAGGTGCAGTTATGACAGATCTAGCCAACTTCAAATTTTTCCTAAGTCCAATTCAACTTCCGTTAAGCACCTGAAACTCACCCGAGGCCCCCGGGACCTCAACTAAATATACCAACCAATCCTAAAACATCATACGAACTTATCCCAACCCTCGAATCACATCAAACAACGCTAAAACCACAAATTGCTCTCCAATCCAAGCCTAAGGATTCCCAAAACTTCAAAATTCCACTTTCAATCAAAAAGTCTATCAAACCTCATCTGAATGACCTCAAATTTTGCACACACGTCATATTCAACAATACAAAGCTAGTCCAACTCTCAGAATTCCATTCTGAACCCTAGATCAAAATCTCACTATCGAACTGGAAACTTTAAAAATTCAACTTTTGGCATTTCAAGCCTAAATAAGCTAGGACCTCCAAAACACAATCCGAACACACCCCTAAGCCCGAAATCACCCAACGGAGCTAACAGAATCGACGTAATTCCATTCCAAGGCCGTCTTTACACTATTTCGACTACGGTCCAAATTCTAAAACTTAAGCTCTCATTCAGGGACTAAGTGTCCCAAAATACTCCGAAACTCCAAACGAATCCTCCCGGCAACTCACACTTGCAGAAATCAACATGGGGAAAGCAGTTAATGGGGGATCGGGGCGTAAATTCTTAAAACGACCGGCCGGGTAGTTGCATCCTCCCCCTCTTAAAACATTCATTCGTCCTCGAACGAGCATAGAGACATGCCTGAAGTAGTGAAAAGATGAGGGTAAAGGTTGCAGATATCCTGCTCGGTCTCCAAAGTTGCCTCCTCGATCGGCTGAACCTACTATTGAACCTTCACTTATGCAATGTTCTTTGACCTCAGCTTCCAAACCTGCCTGTCCAATATTTCCACTAGCTCCTCAACATAAGATAGATCATTGTCCAACTGGACTGAACTGAAATCCAATACGTGTGACGGACCGTGAAACTTCCGGAGCATCAAAACATGAAATACCGGATGAGCTCCTTCCAAGTAGGGAGTTAAGGCAAGCTCATAAGCAACCTCCCCAACACATCTCAATATATCAAAAGGACTAATAAACCTCAGACTCAGCTTCCCTTTCTTCCCAAATCTCATAATGCCCTTCATAGGCGAAACCCAAAGCATGACCCACTCCCCAACCATTTAGAAAGCATCACGAACCTTCCGATCCGCATAACTCTTCTGTCTGGACTGGGCTGTACGGAGTCTATCTTGAATCACCTTAACCTTCTCCAAAGTATCCTGAACCAAGTTTGTTCCCAATAATCTAGCCTCGCCCAACTCAAACCAAACCACCGGGGATCTACACTGCCTACCATAAAAGGCCGCATATGGTGCCATCTGAATGCTGGACTGATAGTTATTGTTGTAGGCAAACTCCGCCAGTGGCAAAAACTGGTCCCAAGAACCTCCAAAGTCCATCACACACACACGGAGCATATCCTCAAGATGCGCTTGGACTGTCCGTCTGTCTGGGGAGAAATGTCGTGCTCAACTCCACCCGAGTACCTAACTCATGTTGTACGGTCCTCCAAAACCGTGATGTGACCTCTGTCTAAAATGATGGAAATTGGAATACCATGCAGGCAAACAATCTCCCGGATGTAAATCTCCGTCAACCACTCCGAAGAATAGGTAGTACAAATAGGAATGAAGTGCGTGGACTTGGTCAGCTGATCCACAATCACCCAAATGACATCGAACTTCCTCAAAGTCCGTGGGAGTCCAACTACAAAGTCTATGGTTATCCTCTCCTAGTTCCACACCGGAATCTCTATCTGCTGAAGCAACCCAGCCGGTCTCTAGTGCTCATACTTCACCTGCTTACAATTGAGGCACTGAGCTACAAACCCAACTATATCCTTCTTCATCCGCCTCCACCAATAGTCCTGCCTCAAATCCAGGTACATTTTTGTGACACCCGGATGGATGGAATACCGCGAACTATGGGCCTCTTCTAGAATCAACTCTCGAATCCCATCAACATTGGGTACACATACCCGACCCTGCATCCTCAATATCCCGTCATCACCTATAGTCACATCTCTAGCATCACTGTGCAGAATCTTGTCCTTGAGGACGAGCAAATGAGGGTCATCATAATGACGCTCCCTGATACGATCAAATAAGGAAGACCGAGGGACCACGCAAGCTAGAACCCGATTAGGATCCAAAAGATCCAATCTCACAAACTGGCTGGCTAAGACCTGAACATCCATCGTCATGGGCCTCTCCACTGCTGGTAAATAAGCCAAACTCCCCAATCTCTTTGCCCGGTGACTCAAAGCATCGGCCACCACATTGGCCTTGCCCGGGTGATACAAGATAGTGATATCATAGTCCTTCAGGAGCTCTAACTCTGGCGCAAATTAAGGTCCTTCTGCTTGCTGCAAACTCTGGTGATCAGTATAAATCTCACAAGGCACGCTGTATAAATAATGACGCCAGATTTTCAAAGTGTGAACAATAGTAGCTAACTCGAGATCATGGACAGGATTATTCTTCTCATGTACCTTCTACTGTCTGGATGCACAGGCAATCACCCTACCATCCTGCATCAATACCGCTCCAAGGCCAATCCTCGAGGCATCACAATAGATAGTATAAGACCCCGAATCTGTAGGAAATATCAAAACTAGGGCTGTAGTCAAAGCTGTCTTGAGCTTCTGGAATTTGCATATAACTTTTTTCCCTCAAAGTCTGAAGCACTATCCTTAGGTGTTGCTCATGATCTTACCGACTCCGGGAGTATACCAGAACATCATCAACAAAGACAATGATGAAGGAGTCAAGATATGGCTGGAACACACTGTGCATCAGATGTATAAATGTTGCTAGGGCATTGGTCAACCCAAATGACATAACAAGGAACTCGTAATGACCATACAGAGCCCTAAAAGCAGTCTTTGGGATATCTAGCTCCCAAATCTTCAATTGATGGTAACCTGAATGCAAGTCAATCTTAAAAAACACTTGTGCACCCTGTAATTGGTCAAACAGATCATCAATACGAGGAAAATGATACCGGTTCTTCACTGTAACTTTGGTCAACTGGAAATAATCAATGCACATACGCATAGAACCATTCTTTTCTTCACAAACAAGATAGGAGCACCCCAACGTGATACACTAGGCCGAATGAAACCTTTATCAAGCAATTCTTGTAACTGATCCTTCAACTCCTTCAACTCAGGAGGGGCCATACGATATGGAGGAATAAAAATGGGCTGAGTGACCGACAACAGATCAATGCCAAAATCAATATCTCTGTCGGGTGGCATACCCAAAAGATCAGCTGGAAACACATCACGGAAGTCTCGTACTACTGGGACTGAATCAACTATCGGGGTATCAACACTAACATCCCTCACATAGGCCAGATACGCATCACACCCCTTCTCAACCATTCTCTAAGCTTTAAGGAAAGAAATAACTCTATTGGGAGTATAATCTAAAGTACCCTTCCACTCTACTTGCGGTACACCTGGCATAGCCAGCATCACGGTTTTGGCGTGACAATCAAGAATAGAATAATGGGGCGACAACCAGTCCATGCCCAAAATAACATAGAAATCTACCATGCCGAGCAATAACAAATCGGATCTAGTCTCAAAACAACTAAGAGCAACCAAAAACACTGATAAACACGGTCCATAACAAGAGAATCTCCCACAGGAGTAGAAACATAAATAGGGGAACTCAAAGAATCCCAAGATACGCCCAAATGCAGGGAAAAATAAGAAGACCCATAAGAATAAGTGGAGCCTGGATCGAATAAACCCGATGCATCCCTATGACAAACTAGGACAATACCTATGATGACAGAATCGGAGGCGACAGCCTCGGTACGGGCAGGAAGGGCATAATATCTGGCCTGGACTCCCCCTCTAGGCCGACCTCTACCTCCCTGACCTTCACCTCTAGCTGGCTGGGCAGGTGGGGTAGCAACTGGTGTTGGAATCACAGCCTGGAAACTCTGCGGGGCACGCTGTGGTTGAAGAGTTTGTGAAGGTGCACCCCTCCTAAGTCTGGGGCGATCCCTCACCATATGGCGTGTGTTACCATACTCAAAATAAGCTCTAGGAGGACATGGTGGTTGTGACTGGCTTGGGCCAAGTCTGCTAGACTGACCACTGAAAGCACCTCATGTAGGAGGCGCACTAGATACTAGAGGTGCATAATAAGGCTCCTAAGGTCTAGGAGGAGCTGGAATACCACTGGCTGCTGGAAGATATGAATGAATGGGGCGACTCATATAACCCCTACCATGACGAACTGCAGCTGAAGCACGGGCACCAGAATAATTGCCCGACTTTCGAGACCTCTTGGCCTCCCTCTCCTCTCTATCCCGAGCATGCATACCCTCCACTCTCCTAGCAATGCTTACTACCTGCTAATAAGAAATATCCATCCCCAACTCACAAGCCATGCTAGACCTGATGTTGGGAATGAGTCCCTCAATAAACCGGTGAACTCTCTCATGAACTGTAGCAACCAAGGCTGGTGCATGCCTAGCCAAGTTAGTGAAACGGACAGCATACTCTGAAACAGTCATAGTGCCCTGACGCAAATGCTCAAACTCTGCACATCATGTATCCCTGAGGCTCTGAGGAACAAACTCTCTCAGGAACATATTTGAAAACTGAGTCCAAGTAAGGGATTCTGCCTCAGCTGGACTGTCCAACTCAAAAGTATTCCACCACTGGTAGGTGGCTCCTCGAAGCTGGAAGGCAGTGAAAGAAACCCCACTCGATCTTGATATACCCATAGTGCGAAGCATACGGTGACACTCCTCCAGAAATCCCAAGGCATCATCTGATGCTAAACCACTGAATACAAGAGGCTTATACTTCTTGAACCTATCAAGCCTCCACTGCTCATCCTCTGAAGCCGTTGCCTTGTCCTCAGGCTGATCCGAGACTACGGGTTGTACCGGTATAACCTCTAGGATCGGATCAACCTAGATGCGCTACTCAGGAATGCTGGCGGCAGGAATCTGTGCTCCTCCCCCAGCCTGGGATGTGGCTGTAACATAGGGAATCAGCCCTGCCTGAGCTAGAGTGGTGTACATGCTCACGAACTATGTAAGAGTCTCTTGAAGAGCTGGAATAGTAGTAGCAGTAGGCGCATCAGGTGCCTAGACTCCGGCTGGAGCTGCTGGTGGCTCCTCTGTGGCAGCTCGCATGAGTGCTCTGGATGCACCACGGGCATGTCCTCGGCCTCTACCCCGGCCCCGACCTTTGACGGCTCTAAGAGGGGGCGCGGGTGCCTGGTCATCTCTAGTAGAACATGTCCTCATCATCTGTGAGAGAATAGAAGACATAAGTTTAGAATTGTGATATCAAAATCTCGCACGACAAGGAAATAAAATGAAGTGGAATTTTCCTAACAGTTACACAGCCTCTCTTAGATAAGTACAGACGTCTCCATACCGATCCGCGAGACTCTAATAAACCGGCTTGTGATTCATGACTCCTATGAACCTAGAGCTCCGATACCAACTTGTCACGACCCCAGTTCACTCTCCATGAACTATCGTGACGACACCTAATCTATACGACTAGGTAAGCTTGACAATTTGCGAAAAAAGGAATACAAAAGATAAAAACCAATAGAAACTGCGGATAAACATAATGAAAACGTTTAAGATATCGCTTGGCATATACAGATATATACTCTCAACTGAAAAGATCTCCCAAAACCTAGAATCTCATGAAATCACAAGCTAAAGATACTACATAGTGCTCTAACTCCAGAATATCTAGCTCAAAGTAAATATAGAAGGGTTGTAACTATAAGAGAGAATGGAGAGGGACTCCTCGATCTGCGGACGCGGCAGATATACCTTGAAGTCTCTTAAGAATTGCCTCGCCTCAAGGATGCTGAGCCGAAGAACCTGGATCTGCATATGAAAAACATGCGCATGAAGGGCATGAGTACACCACAACAGTACTCATTAAGTGTCAAGCCTAATCTTAGTCTAGTAGTGACGAGAAAAGTTAGGGCCCTACTGATTATAGATGAAAAACAAGGTAAAACAGTATAGAATACGACAATATAATTTAAGTGCTAATAGTCTATAACAAATAAAAACATAGAAAGAATCTAACTCAGTACACAGAATTAATTAGCAATAGGGGATCTCCAGGGACACCGTCCCGTAGTCCCAAACGTAAATGTCCAAAGGATCTCCCGGGATACCGTCCCATAGACCGAATCATAAAGATGCAGGGGAAACTCCCATAATACCAATCCGTAATCCAAAGTAAATATCCAGTACAGGGGATCTACTGGGTGTTGTCCTGTAGTCCCAAATATAAATGTGTAGGGGGATCTACCGGAATACCAATCCGTAGTCCCAAAGTAAACAAACAGGGGGATCTCCCGGGATACTGTCATGTATTCCCAAAGTAAACACACAACAGCAACACGAAGAATATTCAATTCAATCCAATTTCATACCAAGGCAAAACAGGTATTTGTAACCTAGCATACTGCACATAATTCAAATAAAGCAGTTTGAACAAGTAAAGCAATTAAGTCACTTAGACATGCTTCCCTAAACTAATAGTAGGCTTAAATTGCAAGTAATGTACAACAAGGAAGAAAAACACAGTTATAATTACTTAATGAAAACATAATTTTTCAACAATTAGCACATGTACGCACTCGCCACCTCACGTACAATGCATTTCATATCTCAACAATACCAAATCCTAAGGGGAGTTTCCCCCACACAAGGCTAGACAAGTCACTTACCTCGAACCAGCTCAATCAACTCGATACCACGTTCTTGCCATGAATATCTGACTACAAATGGCCCAAATCTATTCAAATGAATTGCATAATGTAAATATAACTTCAAGTAACCAATTCCACTAATTAATTCGAGGCCAACAGGCGAAATTAGGAAGATCGCCCAAAAATCCCCCGGGCCCACGTCTCGAAATCGGATAAAATTCGCAAAACTAGAATCCTCACACTCTTACGAGTTCATACATACTAAATACACAAAGATAGGACCACAAACAACCCCTCAAATCCCCAATTCCATGTCTCCAATTTCAAACCCTAAACCCCCAAATTTAACCCTTATTTTCCATACATTTCTTGCCAAATCAGTAAAATAATACCATAATAACGGGTTTGGGTTCCAAAATCCTTACCTCTTTAAAGCTCCCTTGAATTCCCTCTCAAAAACCTCCCAAAAAGCTCAAATCCCAGATGAAAATGGTGAAATAATGGGCAAAAATCGCGACTGAAACCTTAAATAGGTTCTATCCTAGGGTTTCCGCACCTGCGTCCTTTTCCTCGCACTTGCGGACCCGCACCTACGGTCCCAGGTGCGCATCTACGAAATTCCACTTAAAGTACTGGGCAACACCTGTGGTTTCACAGGTGCGCTCCAGTTCTCGCACATGCGACTTCAGAACTCCAAATGCTCAGCCACATCTGCAGCTTCTCCATCGCTTCTGCGGGCCCACACCTGCAGTCCCATGCACGCAGGTGCAGTTATGACAGATCCAACCAACTTTAGATTTTTTTCTAAGTCCAATTCAACTTCCGTTAAGCACTCGAAACTCCCTCGAGGCCCCTGAGACCTCAACCAAATATACCAACCAATCCTAAAACATCCCACAAACTTATCCCAACCCTCGAAACACATCAAACAACACTAAAACCACAAATCGCTCTCCAATCCAAGCCTAAGGATTCCCGAAACTTCAAAATTTCACTTTCGATCAAAAAGTCGATCAAACCTCGTCTGAATGACCTAAAATTTTGCACACACGTCACATTGAACACTACGGAGTTACTTCAACTCTCGGAATTCCATTCTGACCCCTAGATCAAAATCTCACTATCGAACCGGAAACTTCAAAAATTCAACTTTTGGCATTTCAGGCCTAAATAAGCTACAGACCGCCAAAACATAATCCGAACACGCCCCTAAGCCCAAAATCACCCAACGAGGCTAACGGAATCGACAAAATTCCATTCTGAGGTCATCTTCACATTGTTCTAACTATGGTCCAAATTCTAAAACTTAAGCTCTCTTTTAGGGACTAAGTGTCCCAAAACACTCCAAAACTCCAAATGAATCCTCCTGACAACTCACACTAGCAGAAATCAACACGAGGAAAGTAGTTAATAGGGGATCGGTGCGTAAATTCTTAAAATGATCGGTTGGGTCGTTATAGGCCTGGACCCACAGTTGTAGACCTCGAAGAGTGCCTAACACCTTCTCTTTGAGGTAAATCGAGCCCTTACCTAATCTTTGGTAACATTGACTGGTCAAATAGAGTTATCTGCAAATAGGTGCCCTAACACACCTTAAAAATTGTTAGGTGGCGACTCTTCTCTTTTAATACCTCATAATACCCATTTAAAGGAATTGTCACGATGTTGAAACTCGCTTTAGTGAGAAAATGAGGCGCGATAGCATTGTAACGACCCAACTAGTCATATTGAACTCTAGTGTGTCATTGTGGCGCCCTTTTTTCTCGCAAAATCGGGTTGCGACACGTGACAGCTCTTTTAAGGAAGGGTTTTTAAAAGAGAGAGTTGCCACCTAACGGATTAGGGTGTGTTAGGGAACCTATTTGCAGATAACTCTATTTAACTAGTTTGCATCACAAAAGATCGAGTAAGGGCTTGAAATTACCTCGAAGAGAAGGTGTTAGGCACTCTTCGAGGTCCACAACTGTGGTTCCCGGCCAAACTTAATTATATGAATTAGTCTAGGAGATCAAGTACAGAAAAACAAGGAATTTGGGAAGTTTATTATTAAACACAAATAATTGACGAAGGGCAAGATGGGGGGGTCTTAGGTTTTTTAGCCTAAAGGATCACCTCGTGCAACATAAATAATATTTCCTGACTCCCTCAAGGTGGGGTGTTACTCATATTATTCAGTGGGCATAGACTATCATCTTCTGCTACTTGATTACTATCTTTTAGTTGTTACTTAAAGCAGACTAGTTAGTTCTGAACCATACCATATGCGTGCAATACCAGTCCTAGGCCTATGGTCTAGAAGGTGTTTGGACCTCTATTTGGGTAGTTCTAGACTTAACTTAGGTTGCTCAAAATGAGAAAAACTGGGCGACGTACAAAACAAGTTGGACTTCATATAAAAGCAGTTAAGGGATCAAGTTAGCCTCCACACTTAAACAACAAATGCACGCAGACTAATTAACAAAGACAGTTGTAGATTTTAATAAGTCAAAGTTGCAGAAACCTATTGGCAGGATCTCTATGTGACTCTGGATTTAAAGAGCGGGCAGTTTACAATCTCCGAAACCTACATGGTTGCCTACTAATTACAGGTGTAAGAGATTAAACCTATATGCATGATATCTAGGCCTTTTTTATGCGGTAACTAATAGTGGTAATTTATCGAGGCCAACCCTGCACTACAATTGAGTAGTGAGAGAGGGTTGAAGGAGCTTTTGCCCGATTAAGGTCGGGATCGATTTCCACAGGGAGCTAGAAGTTGGAGTGGAGTCTCTATCTAGTTGAGAGTTGTGTATGTGTTCCAAATTAAACTTCTAAATATTTTTGGGTTTTTATTTTACTTCTAATGTTATCAAACTACAATGCTAAATTAAACTAGAATAAGCTAAGAGTAAACTATTGCTAGTTGTTCAAATGGTTAAAAGGCACTAGGGTAGTGACTTTCGCCTAGGTAGTCAATTGACGGATACTTGAGTCTAAGGCTTGATTAACATATTTGGGGAGTATGATATAACCATTGCACGATTTTACCCACTCTATACCTCTCGGTAGTTCGAGTGATTTTGCCTGAATTGACTTTCTCAAGACCAATTGGGTATGCAAATTTGCACAAACAATCAAGGTTCAAGTCGGGTATTGTTATCTCTAGGTTTAACCCTTTAATTGGGGATATCAATCTCTTGAGTACGCTCCAATTCCTTGTTGGACCAATTTCAGAGACTTAGGCTCTCTTTCTCAAGAAGAGCCAAAGTCAACTAAATACAAACTAGTGTTTGTAACCACCAATTCAGTAATTAAACATGAAATTAGCCTAAATATCAAACACCCATAATCAATCTAACCCTAAAATACAAGACCCATCAATTACCCACACTAGGGTTGAGCCACAACCCTAGCTTATGGGTCTAGCTACTCATAATTAGAGAAGAAAACAAAGAAATAGATGCAGAAAAACTCATATTAATTAATTGCTAAGATAAACTAGAAGATTCAATGTTGAAATGAAGCTAAAATTATTCAAAATAGCTCAAATATTTGAAGTCACAAGCACAGCCCTGTACCAAAACAATCTGATATCCTAAAAGTGGGAAAAGAAGCTATTTATACTAAGCTGAAAAATCTGAACAACAATACCCCTGCGGGGCTAGTGCGGACCACACAAAATCACGTGCGGCCACACTAAGGCTCTTGACTTAAAATTCAGCTCTCTGAACTTGGGCAATGCGGACCGCACAAAATCGAGTGCGACTGTGGTGGCTTCTAATGCGGTCTGCATGAAATGGAGCGTGAACTGCATTGGGCTTCAAACTCCAAACTGGCACTTCTCAGATTCTTGGCTCTGCGGACCGCACTAAATCGAGTGCGTCCGCATTGACTCCAATGCGGACTTCATTAAATCTCATGCGGATGCATTGCTTGTTGGCCTAGAAATCAACCTCTCTGAACCTCACTTGTGCGAACCGCACAGAATGGTATGCGGTCGCATTGGGCCTATTTTGCCTGAGCTTTGTCTTGTCTTGGTACTTGTGCAAGTTTCACTCCTTTTTGAGCTGATCTTTGACATCTTGTCACTTTTTTGATCAAACCTGCAATCAAGCATAACTTGTGAGCCTTTTGGGACTATTTTGTACAAATTTCTAATCAAAACATAAGCAAGAAGGAGTATAAAATGTATCAAAATCCCTAGTTATCAACTCCCCCAAACTTAAGTTTTTGTTTGTCCTCAAGCAAACAAAATGAGACCCACCCCTTAAGGAAAATTCCAAGAAATTCAACTGTTCTAAAGTGCCCTCATCTAGCATCAATTGGGACTAACAATTGCCCTCAATACAAATGAATCACTAACAACATTTACTCTTTGAAACACCATGGATTAAGTGTGACACAAGAGCATGAAGAGTTGACTCAACACATCAAAGAACTCTTCGTATTACTTTGGTCATTGTGGAACCCAAACTCACACATCCTCAACTCTCCCTAAGCAAACCTCACCTTTAGAATAGTAGCACTCAGAACGAGGTTAATGGAAAATCACTCATCTCTCTCAAGGAAAAGTCACGAGTCCGGCTCTAAGTACCATATGCTTTCCCCTTATGTGAGTCACCACTAATGCAAGTTTCATTCAACTCAATGATCATATAGGGCTTTTGTGGAGACATAGTGAAGGCTTTTGGTTTAGGGTAGGAAATGTTTGGTCTAAGTAGTTTCCATCTTTCCTTAAGCACTTCTTTTGTTTCATTTTGGCTCAAATTCATTTGACTTTTTGAGTCTTTTCACTTCTTTCTAAGGGGTTAGAGAGACACACTGTCACTCTTTCTTGTACATTTCAAATCTTTTCTCCTTTCTCAACTTTCCACACCTTTCATTCTTTGCTTTTCTTGAATCCCTTTTTTATTCAATTCTACTTTGAGCATTCTTTTTGTCTTTTTGCTTTTCTTTCTTTTTCATTGCCTTTGCTTTCTTTATTTTGTACCTTTTTACCACTTTGTTTCCATCCTCGTATCTCCCCTCCAAACTTATACTTTTGCCATGTGCTAAAGGAAAGATCGGGTGCCAAGAGAGGGTATCTTTTAGAACGGATAAAGTCTTGTATCATGGTCCTTTGAAGGAAAAAGGTTTAAGGCTCAAAAGGGTTGACTAGGGATCTTATCATTGGTAGGTTATGGAAGTGTTCAAGCTATCATTTGGAATAAGGAGAGCCTATAATCATGTCTCAAGTCAAAATTCACTTAGGATTTCGCCTCAACAAACATTCAGGGCAAGTTCTAGACCAATGGCTCGGGACTTGGACTTGCAATGCAATTTCTCACCACACAAGCTATGGGATTGCTAGGGACACAGAGTCAGGGGCCCACAACGACCTTAGATAAGATTAGCACACAATGGTCCCGAAAATGATTATCGGTCAACACAAGAGTCTCAAGGTCACGACTTTCACCATCCTAAACACAACAATTTGTTTTTGACCATGAGATCAAAGGCAAATGTGCTAGGCCCAAGTGAAACTCTTCTTGAGGTATCCTTACCACTAACTACTAAAAACAAAAAAGAAAAACAGACTCAAACCCTTAAGAAGGTTGTCACACCATCCATCATTGGGAAGAGCCACCCGGTTCATACAAACTCCACCTTTGGAAAGAACCGTGGTATTAAGAAAACCAAAGGCTTATTGAAAACATTCAGAACAAGAAGCTAAGAACATAAATAAGAAGCTAAGAAAGAAAAATTGCGGAAAGTAAAATGAATATATACAAGAGGGAATTTAATCGAATATACAATAGATGGGATGAATATGTACAATGTAACATAACTTTATATATAGACCCAAAGTAAAATAAAAGTACGAGAAATGTAACGAAATGTTAAAATTATATACAAACCAAAGATGAAAAAATAAAGAAAGCATAAAAACTGTCAAATATATACAATAATCCAAATCCATAAAAGTAGGGCCTACCCTCCCAAATGAAAGCTGGCATTGTCCCCAATGCCAACTAAACCAAATAAGCACCAAAAAGAAAAGGTGAAAAGGATATAGAGACTCCCTATGGCCCGTCTGTCTGCATGAGCTCGTGAGTGGTCCCTGGGTCCTCAATATGCTTGGGAACCTCAGACTGGTTCCCTATAGCCTACTGTTGGGACCTGGACCTGGACGGGCTCCTGGGTTGCATCTTGTGGCTGACTAGAGGAGGTCTTTGGTGGGTCTGCCAACTGGATGACTACATCATCTACTCAGGGAATCATCCTCTTCCTCTTGGGAGGCCTATGGGATTACTCTGGCTGGGAATGAGCTACTGGTATCAGGTCCTATAGCAATAAGTCCAAAGGCAGATGATCTGCCTTCATCCTGTCAACCTCAACCATGAGCTTCTTTACGGATTCCTTGGAAGCCCGCGTCTTTCTCATCTTCTTAGCCTCCTTCGCAAGCTCCTTGAGAGCTCTCCCATGAGACTCTACAGCGTCCGTAAGAACCTTCTGTGTATCAAGGATTTTCTTCTAGTTGTCTAGAATATCCTTGAGGGCATCCTCGATAGACTACGAGACCTGCGGAGGCAGAGGTGCCGACTAAGCTTCCACTGTAGTAGTGAGGATAGACAACTTGGATGAAGTTGTCTGCATCTAGTTGTTGATGCTGAGAAGATCATGGCTCAGTCGGTGTGCAATCACTAGGTAGGCTCGGGAAGAGGGTATCTCGGGATCTGCTAAAGTGGATGGACCAGGAGGAATGTCTGCGGAGGTGGAGGCAGGCTGAGTAGGAGCCATTACCACAACTAGCTCTTCAGACTGGCCAGTTGGAGCAGTAGTTGTTTCCTTGAAGTTCCTGCTCTTTGGGTTGCCATCACCCTGCATACTGTACCATGAGAACGGGGCCTTCGCTTTTACCTTTATATCAAATGGCCTGTTTTCAACTTTGAGGTCCCTGAAGTATATGGTCAAGAAGCTGGGGAAGGGCTAGTTTCTGTCACCCTCACTAACTACCTGCGTAATTACCCGAGACTTTACCTTCCCGACATTAATCGGGTACCCCGCCATGATCGATGCCACCAAAACTGCCCAATGAAGAGGGAGGGAGTTGTCATGAGTAGTGGGGTCCAATCTACTACACACAAATGTTTCCCACCCTTTGGCTTCGAAATTCTGACTTCTTCTCAAAATTTTCATCCCGCATTTAGCCAGTCGGGGGTGGTACCTGGGATTGCCAGATACCGTTCCAACAAGGGACGGACCTCCTCGCCCAATTCTATCTTTGCCATATACAGTTCCTCATCATCCTTATCAAAGCCGAGGTAATCATTTATTGTTTTCCCTCCAAAAAGCACCTTTAGATTTTGCACCTTGGTCACTTTTGTACCCTTTTTTATGTGGGCAACATTGGTATACAATTCTTTGACCAGGTGCTCATTTGCATCCTCACAGTTGTTCAAGAAATACTCCTAGCCAACTCTCTCCCTAAATTGCCTCCTCACATTGGGATTGTGAGGTAATAAGTCTCTATCAACAAAGCTCCTCTCCGGGATCAACTTCCTCACCGGCCACCATTCCTTAAATTTGTGATAAACTACCTCTCTCACAAATAGGTCTTGCCACACCTCCGGGTTTCTAGTTCATTCTACCCCGCCAACCTGGGGCTCACCCCCTTCTCCTACTACCTCTTCTCCTACTGCACCCTCTCCGAATAATGAAGCTGCGGGAGAGGTGGAGTATTTATCCCCACTGCCTTCAGCTGAACCCTCAGATGACCTAGAAGATACATTTACTGACGCTTGGGCAGCGGGGGAAGTGGGAGGAGTGTCTCTTAGTCTGTTTCTCTCTGGCTAGTCAGGGATGTACTCTGGGATTGAGTCTGAAGATATCTCCCGGGAGGGCTCGTACTCACTCCCAGACATATCAATGACCATATCAGCAGCTTTAATCATCTTCCTCATGTTTTTAATGTTTTGCCGAGCTTGAGCAGTCAATCTTACCATTTTATGTTTCCCTCCCCGGGAGGATTCACCTCGACCAGCTTGTTTAGAACCCTTGCCTCTTTGTTTCACCATTGTCTGTAAACATCATCCATTTCGCTTGTTAGTATCAGTAAAAACAATTAAGATTAGAGTTGCAGAAAAGAAAAAATTGCAGACAGTTGCAGAGGTGACATAGAGAGGACCGCACAGAGGTGGGGTTCAGACTACCCACTCTCTGTATCCAAGCAATGCGGGCCACACAAAATTGAGTGCGGTCGCGGTGACTCCAATGAATACCGTACAAAATGTAGTGCGGTCGCAGTCCCTGAAGATCATATTACAAACACTCATCAATGCGATCCGTACAAAATGCCATTGCGGACTGCACTAAAGCACCGTAGACCGCACAAAATCGACTGCGGTCTGCACTGAGTGCTTAGAAGCAACACTAACTTAAGGTTCAATGTATTTTTATTTTAAGTCCAATTTTACACCTAATAAAGGTCCCTAAGTGTTTGCCCAGTGATTTTAACTACCTAATTCTACTTTAATCAAGAAGTCAACTACCATAACCTAACCAATCGAAGAAAATACGGGAAGAACAAAATAATAGACAAGAAAAACAAAAAGTAAAGGAGAATAAAAAAATTAAAGCAATTAAAAAAAGACAAGTTACCATATGTGAGATTTAGTGATTATTAATGATTCCTAGCTACTAGTTACGAGCAAAAGGGATGATGAACAGTGTTTTTAGGGGTTCTGAGAGTAAAGAGATCGAAAAGTGTAACAGGAGGTCATCAGGCCCTATTTATAGAAAAGGACCTAGGGCCCAGCTTATCAACCCAGTGCGGACCGCACAAAATGGACCACGGTCCGCACCATACAGCATGTTTCAAGTTTGAGAAGACAACCCACTGCGGTCCGCACAAAATGCCATGTGGTCGCAGTGGTCGACCACGGACCGCACAAAATATATTGCGGTCGCGGTGGCAAACTTCATAGATTTAGACATTTCATCCTTCATCAGTGCGGTCCGCACTAAATGTAGTGCGTTCACATTGAAAACTTCAGAGACCGGAACACTTTTTCCATTATGTCCTACACTGCATCAACACAATCATGTAGCATCTCACAACCAGTTAGTCCAAAAATAAATCCTATACTACCATGAAAATCAATGAAAAACAAGAAGAAAAACACATGGGTTGACTCCCAAGAAGCGCCTAATTTAACGTCGTGGCACGACGCAAGTTACCATCAAATCATTTGAGATGAAGAAGTGCCACCACGTGGTTGTCATTAATTTCTCCCAAGTAGTGCTTGACCCTATGCCCATTCATTCTAAAAACTTCCCTATTTTTGTTATTTAAATCAGGAGCACCAAATGGGGTCACACACACCACTTAAAAAGGTCCACTCCATTTTGATTTAAGCTTTCTCGGAAACAGACGTAACCGAGAATTGAACAAGAGAACCAAATCACCAACTTTGAACTTCTTGCTACGAGTATATTTATCATGGAGGTACTTTATCTTGTCTTTGTACAAGGATGAACTGGAGTATGCATGGAATCGGAATTCATCAAGTTCATTAAGCTGCTCCACACGAAGATTTGCTACAACATCCCATTCAATATTTAGCTTCCTCAAAGCCCACATGGCCTTGCGCTCTAACTCGACCGGTAGATGGCAAGCTTTCCCAAACACCAACCGATATGGAGACATACCAATAAGAGTCTTGTAAGAAGTCCTATAAGCCCATAGAGCGTCATCCAACTTCTTTGACCAATCGGTCATATTTTCATTGACCGTCTTTGAAATATGCTTTTGATTCCCCTATTGGAGACTTCAACTTGACCACTTGCTTGAGGGTGATAGGGAGTAGAAACTTTGTGATTGACACCATACTTTGAAAGCAAAGTGTCAAAAGCTCTATTACAAAAATGAGACCCCCCATCACTTATGATTGCACGAGGAGTACCAAACCTTGTAAAGATGCTCTTCTTGAGAAATGCAACAATACTCCGAGCCTAATTGTTGGGTAAAGCCACAGCTTCAATCCACGTTGAAACATAATCCACCGCTACAAGAATGTATATGTTTCCACACGAGCTAACAAACGGGCCCATAAAATCAATGCCCCATACATCAAAAATATCAACCTCAAGAATGGTATTGTGAGGCATCTCATCTTTCTTCAAAACTCCACCCGCTCTTTGACATTCATCACACCTCCTCACTAGTTCACTTGCATCTTTGTTCAAAGTTGGCCAATAAAACCCACAACTAATAACTTTGGAAGCCGTCCTCGCCCCGCCATGATGGCCACCATAGGGAGAGGAATGACAAGCCTCCAAGATACTCACTTGCTCTTCCTCAGGGGCACACCTTCGGATCACACCATCCGTGCAAATCTTGAACAAGTACGGCTCATCCCAATAGAAATCCAAACTATCCCGCTTGAGCTTCTTCCTTTGGTTAGAAGAGAGCTCACACAGGATTATACCAGTCACAAGGAAATTAGCAACATCAGCAAACCATGGCATCTCATTCATTGACACCGAGAGGAGTTGTTCGTCGGGAAATGAATCATTGATCTCTAGGCCATCACGAGGCCTCCCCTCCTCCTCCTCCAAGCGGGACAAGTGGTCCACCACTTGGTTCTCACTACCCTTATGATCCACTATCTCCAAATCAAACTCTTGAAGTAACAAGACCCATCATATCAGTCTAGCTTTGGAATCCTTCTTCGTCATCAAGTACCGGAGTGCGGCATGGTCGTTATGGATTATAACCTTCGCACCCATTAGATATGGCCGAAATTTCTCCATTGCGAACACAATAGCCAAAAGTTCTTTATTGGTCACCATGTAGTTCACTTGAGCATCATTCATTGTCTTGCTCGCATAGTACACCGGATGAAACATTTTGTTCACTCTTTGACCCAAAACTACCCCAACCGCAACATCGCTCGCATCACACATGAGCTCAAAGGGCAATCTCCAATTAGGTGCGGTAATGATAGGAGTGGTGGTCAACTTATGCTTGAGAAGGTCAAAGCCTTGCATACATTTTTCATCAAACAAGAACTTGGCATCTTTTTCCAGCAACTTGCACAAGGGATTCACTACCTTCAAAAAGTCTTTGATAAATCTTCGGTAGAACCCCGCATGCCAAAGAAAACTTCGAACTCCCTTGACAGATGTAGGGGATGGAGCCTTGAAATCACATCAATTTTTGCTTTGTCTATCTCAATACCATGCTTCAAAATTTTATGCCCAAGAACTATGCCCTGTTCCACCATAAAGTGGCATTTCTCCCAATTGAGAACAGGATTGGTTTCTTCAAAACGGGCCAAAACTCTATCAAGATTCTTCAAGCATTCATCAAATGAGTTTCCCACAACACTAAAGTCGTCCATGAACACATCTAAAATGTCTTCCACCATATCAGTGAAAATGGCCATCATACACCGTTGAAATGTAGCCGGTGCATTACACAACCCAAAAGGCATCCTCGAAAAGGCAAAGGTGCCATATGGACAAGTGAATATGGTCTTCTCTTGATCTTCCGGAGCAATCAAGATTTGGTTGTACCCAGAATACCCATCCAAGAAATAGTAGAAGGCATGCCCAGCAAGTCGGTCTAACATCTTATCAAGAAAAGGCAGAGAGACGTGATCCTTGCGGGTCACTTTATTCAACTTATGGTAATCCATGCATACCCTCCAACCGGTTACGGTTCTGGTAGGAATCAACTCATTTTGTGAATTTGCAATCACATTCATGCCACCCTTCTTCGGTACACATTGCACCGGTGAAGTCTAAGAGCTATCAGAGATGGGGTACACAACCCCAGCATCCAACCACTTGATCACCTCCTTTTTCACAACTTCTTGCATTGCCTCGTTCAACCTCCTTTGATGCTCCAAGAAGGACTTGGCATCATATTCCTGAATAATCTTGTGTATACAGAATGCAGGGATTATCCCCCGAATATCAGCTAAATTCCATCCAATTACCTTTTTTCGCTTTTGAAGTACCACCAATGTGGCATCAACCTACATGTTAGTAAGGCAAGAAGAAAGAATAACTGGCAAAGTAGAATTTGAGGCTAAGAACTCATACCTAAGGTGTGGAGGCAGTGGTTTCAACTCCAACACAAGAGGCTCCTCAATTGAAGATTTAGTTGGTGGAGTCTTTCTATTCTCGAGGTCCAAAGATAATTTCCTAGGCTCATAAGAGTAAGAGCCAGTTCCATGTAAAGCATTCACGCACTCCACTCGGCCCTCATCATTATTGACATCAAGATTCAACAATACGGCCTCCAAAGGGTCCTCCACATTGATCATTGCACTGGTGTCATCAACTATCACTGCTGGGACAAGATCCATAAAAGAGCACATCTCGGTACTGTTAGGCTGCTTCATTGATTTGCAAACATGAAAGACCACTTTTTCATCACCCACCCAGAAGGTGAGTTCCCCTGCTTCCACATCAACTAAGGGCTTCCACATAGCAAGGAAAGGTCTCCCCAAAATGATAGGAACTTCATAATCCACCTCACAATCCAAGATCACAAAGTCAGCTGGCAAGATAAATTTGTCCACCCGGACAAGCACATCATCAATAATACCCAATGGTCTCTTCATCGTTCTATCCACCATTTGTAATCTCATGGAAGTCGGCCTAGGTTTCCTAATACCCAAAGTCTTGAAAATGGAATAGGGCATCAAATTAATACTAGCCCCCAAATCACATAGAGCTTTAGCAAAATCCGCACTCCCAATAGTGCAAGGAATGGTGAAAGCACTGAGATCTTCAAGCTTTGAGGCCATTGAATGCACTATTGCACTAACTTAGTGAGTCATCTTTATAGTTTCACAATAAATAGACCGCTTCTTTGTTACCAAGTCCTTCATGAATTTAGCATAGCCCGGCATTTGTTCAAGAGCCTCCACTAAAGGCACATTAATGGATAAGCTCTTCATCATGTCAATGAACTTTTTGAAATGATTCTCATTTTTCTACTTCGCAAGCCTTTGAGGATAAGGTGGAGGTGGCCTTGGCAAAGGACCCTTGGCTTTAGGCACAACCGGCTCCGGCATGTCTATTATGTGTTCCCTAGACGAGTTCACATCATTTTAGGTTTCCACCTCGACATCTTGAATATCAATCCTCACTTCTTCATTCACATTTTCATCAATCACATTTTCAACCACCAAAGTAACTTCATCTTCTTGCAACTCAACATCATCATCTACAATTTTCTTTTGTTTGGAGGCATGCACATCACCGCCTCTCCCACTTCTTGTTGTTACCGCCATAACATGATTGTTCCCACCCTTTGGGTTCACTACCGTATCACTTGGTAGAGCACCCTTAGGGCGAGTATTTAAAGACTGTGAAATTTTTCCTAACTGCACCTCCAAGTTTCTGATAGAGGTATTGTGGGAAGCCAAGTGAGCATCCGAATCTGCATTCTTCTTCATCATCAGTTCGAACATCATTTCGATTCTACTCGTATCATTACTAGAAGAACTAGGACCTTGAGATGGAAATGGGGGTAGATTGTTTGGTTGTTGGTACATTGGGGGCCTTTGAGAGCTTTGCCCTCGGTTTCTATGGTTTCCATTGTTCCATCCACCTTGATTGTTATTACCACCCCAATTTTTGTTATTACCATTCCAATTTCCTTGGTTGTTTTGATTGTTGTTCTGATTGCCCTAGTTGTTGTTTTGGTTGTTGTTCCCCCAGTTACTATTGCCTTGTTGTTGATTGCCCCAATTACCTTGGGGCCTCCATTATTGTTGGTTGGAAGAATTGCCTCTTTGGCCTTGATAAGTATTCACGTATTGCACCTCTTCACTTTGTTCATCATAACCATTATTTTGAAATCCACCATAATCATTGTCGAATTGCTCTGAATTCCCTTGGTTCTGTTGACCTCTTTATCTTCTTTTGTTGACAAGCATGTTAACACCCTCCATGGCATTCACTTGGCGAGGATTTTGAACTTGTTGCAACTGTACCTTTGCTAGTTGGTTCATTGTAGTTGTCAACTCAGCTATAGCCTACCCATGATCATGTAACTCCTTATGCAAATGAATAACCATGGGGTCACCCTGGGGCACATTGGCTCTACTTTGCCAAGTGGAAGAAGTATCAGCCATCTCGTCAAGAATGTCACAAGCCTCATCATACGACATCTTCATGAAGTTGCCCCCCAGCAAGTTGGTTCACTATGCATTCGTTTGTGGTGTTAATACCCCGGTAGAAAGTTTGTTAGATCATCGCCTCAGTCATATCATTGTTGGGGAATTACTTCACCATTCTTCTATAACGCTCCCAAATCTCATGCAAAGGTTCCGTGGGCTATTTCTTGAACGCCAAGATCTCATCTCTCAATGTAGCCATATGCCCTGGTGAGAAAAATTTTGCAATTAACTTGTCCGCCAACTCATCCCAAGTAGTGATGAAATAGTTGGGAAGTCGCTCGAGCCAATCCAATGCCTTCCCTATAAGTGAGAATGGGAAGAGTTTTAACCGGAGAGCATCCTCAGACACATTAGTTTGCTTGCTCCCCCAACATGTATCCACGAACCCCTTGAGATGTTTGTAAGCATTTTGATTTGCAGCACCCATGAAATACCCACATTGCTCTAGTAAGGTCAACATCACATTGGTTATTTGAAAATTGCCCGCCCGGATTCGGGGTGGGACAATAGCACTTGTATAGCCTTGGTTCGGAAGCACTTTAGGAGCCACTCTTGGAGATGGCGGAGGAGGGTCTGGGATATTGTCATTAATATTAGCATTATCCCGGCGGCCTCTACGTTGTTCTTGAGGTACAAGAGGCACGTCATCATCTCCGACATCATCTACCTCCTCCCCCGCAATCATATTTCTAAGAGGGTTATTGGCATCTGTTTGCTGCCATTTGGTACCTGAGTTGTGACACAAACAAATTAGTAACAAGGAAGGAAAGAAGAACAATACACAAAACTATTTAGATAGATAGCCAAAACCGTTAGCTCCCGGCAATGACGCCAAAAAGTGATCGAGGCCAACCCTGCACTACTATTGAGTAGTGAGAGAGGGTCGAAGGAGCTTTTACCCGATTAAAGTTGGGATCGATTTCCACAGGGAGCTAGAAGTTGGAGTGGAGTCTCTATCTAATTAAGAGTTGTGTATGTGTTCCAAATTACACTTCTAAATATTTTTGGGTTTTTGTTTTACTTCTAATGTTATCAAACTACGATGCTAAATTAAACTTGAATAAGCTAAGAGTAAACTATTGCGAGTTGTTCAAATGGTTAAAAGGCACTAGGGTAGTGACTTTCGCCTAGGTGGTCAATTGATGGATACTTGAGTCTAAGGCATGATTAACATATTTGGGGAGTATGATATAACCATTGCACGATTTTACCCACTCTACACCTCTCGGTGGTTCGAGTGATTTTGCCCGAATTGACTCTCTCAAGACCAATTGGGTATGCAAATTTGCACAAACAATCAAGGTTTAAGTCGGGTATTACTATCTCTAGGTTTAACCCTTTAATTGAGGCTATCAATCTCTTGACAATGCCCCAATTCCTTGTTGGACCAATTTTAGAGACTTAGGCTCTCTTTCTCAAGAAGAGGCAAAGTCAACTAAACACAAACTAGTGTTTGCAACCACCAATTCAGTAATTAAACATGAAATTAGCTCAAATATCAAACACCCATAGTCAATCTAGCCCTAAAACACAAGACCCATCAATTACCCACACTAGGGTTGAGCCATAAACCTAGCTTATAGGCCTAGCTACTCATAATTAGAGAAGAAAACAAAGAAATAGATGAAGAAAAACTCATATTAATTAATTTCTAAGATAAACTAGAAGATTCAATGTTGAAATGAAGCTAAAATTACTTAAAATAGCTAAAATATTCGAAGTCACGAGCACAACCCAGTACCAAAACTATCTGATATCCTAAAAATGAGAAAAGAAGTTATTTATACTAAGCTGAAAAATCTGGAAAAAATACCCCAGTGGGGCTAGTGCGGACCGCACAAAATCACATGCGGTCGCGCTAAGGCTCTTGACTTAAAATTCAGCTCTCTGAACTCGGGCAATGCGGACCGCACAAAATCGAGTGCGGCCGCGGTGGCTTCTAATGCGGTCCGCATGAAATGGAGCACGGACCGCATTGGGCTTCAAACTCCAAACTGGCACTTTTCTGATTCTTGGCTCTGCGGACCGCACTAAATCTAGTGCGGCCGTAGTGACTCCAATGCGGACCGCATTAAATCTCCTGCGGCCGCCATTGCTTGTTGGCCTGGAAATCAACCTCTCTGAACCTTACTTGTGCGGACCACACAGAATGGTGTGCGGACGCATTGGGCCTGTTTTGCCTGAGTTTTGCCTTGTCTTTGTACTTGTGCAAGTTTCACTCCTTTTTGAGCTGATCTTTGACATCTTATCACTTTGTTGATCAAACCTGCAATCAAGCACAACTTGTGAGCCTTTTGGGACTATTTTGTACAAATTTCTAATCAAAACATAAGCAAGAAGGAGTGTAAAATGTATCAAAATTCCTAGTTATCAGTAATCACAGGACTATGTTTAGAATTGGTTAATTGAGTCCTATAGGCATGGTTTCTAGTGATGATGATTAGCGCAGCGTTGAAGACTCTTAAAAATGAATGGGACAATTAATTAAACTGATTTAGACCCTATAGGCATGAGTTCTATAATTACAACTAGTTTAGATCCTATAGGCGTGATTTGTATAATTAAAACTGATTTTAGATCCTATAGGCATGATTTCTATAATTGAAACTGATTTTAGATCAAATAGGCATGTTTTCTAGACAGACTGTGATGCATCAACAAATTTAAGTAATTAGAATCCTATAGACATGATATCTATTGAGTGTGGTACAGGTTGTAAATAGGGTTATTAGCATTCATTCCCTATAGGCACAACATCTAGTTATCGGACAGAAATAAATATAAGAGCAGGTAAAACATTTATTCAAAGATCATGCTTGTGTAGGTATTAGGCAAGCTAAGTGAAGTGTGTGATTTCCTAATGTCATGACTTTTATGAGACTCGTGTAACACATATAGCAAACATTGTCAAGTCCTATAGGTATGTTATCTACCTATGAAATGAAAATATGGAATTCTACTCATCCCCTTTTTACTAACACCCCAATTGTTTATACAAAGTGTTATTACAGGCCCAGATTAATAAGTAAAATAGTAATATTACATGGCATTAGACCGTCCTATAGAGGCCTAAATAAACAATTTAATACCCAGCCTGACTGGGCCTTCAACATTTCTGGCCTAGCATGCCACACGGTCACAGGTCCATAGGGGAGTTCAGAACCTTTAGTGAACCACAACACCAAACATTGAATCACTTGTAACCAACACAATACATGATAGGGAGGTAGGGTATTAAGGACAAGTTTTAGAAGTTGAAGAGTGACTAGAGCCTAACCCTAGTGTGTTAGAGTTCACAAGGGCCTCAATTGGACCCCGAGTAGTGCTCGCACTAGGGAGGCCAGCAACAGAACCTCGATATCCTTGGCTTTTAGCCTGCTAAGAATAGGAATTTAGAATGCCAAAGTAACCAATAAAGAGGGTAGATAGAGATCACTGAACTGAACATACAACACAAATAGTCAAGCAAGCCAGTAAGTTTAGCAAGGTGCACATAGCAAAGTATCACATAAAATAGCATCATAGGAACTAGGAGAAGAGATAGGTTTACAAGCATGCATAGGTTGCACTAGTGGACATCTAAGGGTCTGAATTAACTTAGCCTCACCTAATGCCACATTAATCAATATTTGAACACAATAGAGGGGTACATTTTGATAGCCACAAAAAGGAGAGCACCACATCTAAACCAAGACATACTAGGAAACATGTTATCACAAGAGTCTTAAAAAATAGAGTTGGAAATCTAGTACAACATGAAATGAGTTTGAACTGTTCTTAAAACACTCTAATATATATGTGATTCATTGAAAGTTCATTCAAAGGGTTCTCATAGAGCTAAGGCATCATTTAAGTATAATATTAAAATCAGCATACAAACACAGTACTGAAGTCCAAATTGACATGTTAAGATGATATATGGGTATAGAACTGATCCTAGGAGATAGGAGATCACAGAATGCAGAGGATGACATGAATAGTAGACTATTCTCAAACATCAATTAACATAGAATGATATCAAAGGTGAACACTATCACAGTCGAACCAAAGTTCACATACATGTGCAGAAAGAAAGAAAGAAATTAAACATTATGAAGGTTTAAACACTAACCAGTAGCAAGGCTAAAAGAATGAAAAGTGTAGAAGTAAAAACCCCAAATCCCTGATGCTTCAAAGTTCACAAGAGCTTCGAGAATTGGCTCCGAGCAGTGCTTGCACCAGAGGAGGTTATTCAATAGTTTAAGAGAGTTTGAAAGTAGCAATGAGTGAACGAGAGAGTAGTGGGAAAACAATCATCAAAGTCTAGGGTCTCAAACCTCTTCTGAGAGGGGTTTATATAGTAGAAATCAAACAAGTAAACATGGAAACAAATTATTCGAACACAAACATGGAAATATATACTAGAATCAATCAGAATCAATTTTTAGGGAGAATAAATTAACAGAGAATAAGAGAGCATAATTACGCACATAACACTAAAAATAATAGAATACAACAGAGAATAAAGAAAATATCATACAAAGATCAATTAGAGTCAGATTTAGGGCGAAATAAAGTAAAAATAAGGGAAACATGGTGGGTCAAACAAAAATAAGGAAAATTTTAGTCAAACACAAGAAAGGGAAGAGTATTAATCAAAAATCGGTAAAGAATAGGGGAACATCTCAAACCCTAGTTGAGACTGACGCCTTGAATCGGACCAAAATACAAGGGATCGTTCAATATATCATGTATAGAGACAGAAGATCGTTCAGATCTTCATGAAATCAAAATGAATCGGTCTGTTATTGAGAGGTAGTTCTTGCCAAAAATAGGGCAAGAACTAAGTGATGCCAAGATCATGCATATAATGATAGAGTATTACGAAATAGGTAAGTGAATCATGGATTGATTCCATCTTTGAACCGGAATCAGAGAAGATTAAGGGTGACGACGGCTGGTTTTGACAGAGAAAAGGGAGGGTTAGAGGGAGTTCAAAGGCGGTGGGTGAGAGACAATGTCTCTAGGGTTTGAGGGGTCGGGTTATAAGAGAAGAGGGGTTATGGTTGTGAGTCGTTGATCATTTTTTATCAACGGTTCTGATTTAAGGGGTCTGGGTCGGGTAGGTTTAGTTGATTAGGCTGGGGGTTATTTGGTTTGTGTTGTGGTATTTTTTGGGCTAGTGTATTAGGTAATTGGGTTGGGGGTTGGTCCGAAATAGGTAGAATTTTAGGCTAGTTTTTTTAAATACCCAATATTTAATAAATAATAATTTATAAGAGCAATTAATAAATAATAAAAATATTATTTGTGCACTAAAATGATTTAAAGTAATTGCTTAAAATTATAAAAATATAAAAAATTATTTTCTGCATAAATAATATAATTATACATGCATATAGGCCATTATTGCAAAAATATGCAATTAGCCTTAAAAAGGCAAAATGGAACTATAAAAAATGCACTGAAAATATTTAAAACCTCATTTTGGTATAAATGATAAGTTAAGATGGCTAAATCATCATAAAATAATTTGAAGGATAATTATTGGATATTTATATAATAAAATACAGAAATAAATTAATATAAAGTCTTTAGAAATTATGGAAAATTATAAAAAAAATACTTGTATATGTTAATAGATCAAATGATGATGCATGTGCACTATTTTGAGTGTGTGTGTGTGCGTGTGTATATATATATATATATGAGGGAAAATTGGGTATCAACAGTCGTTCAATAGCTTGAGATATTGAGTAGCTTCATTTCATGTATTATGACTTGCATGTATAGTCGGATTTGAATTTCGGGAAGTTCGGGGTTGATATGGAAGGATAACTCTTAAATGGAAGCTTTAAGGTGGAAGAGTTTACCAAGGTTTGGTGAGGTCAACTGATGATCGAGTTTAGTGATTTAAATCTACTTGTTTGTTCTGATGAATTGGTTCGGATATGAATCTGACTTTGTTTGTTAATTCATGAACATTGTCGATTAGGAGTTTGTTTGGCAAGTTTATTATGCAGAGTTTGATTATTAGTTGTCAATTGTCACGTTTGATTTGGTTATAGCTGTTGTAATTTGATTAATCGATTAGGTGAATTGGTTATAGCTGATATGGTTTTGGTACAGATTGAAAGGAATGGGGGTAGAATGGTAAATTGCAGTATTTTCAGGGATAGAATGGTAATTTCAGTAGTTTCAAGGGCATTTTCGGGATTTTAAGTTTTAGTAATTGATTAATTTGAGTGTTCTATCCACTAAGCGCTAATATATTAAAATAATACATAAAATAATACGTAGTGGGGGACAAGACATAATGGTGGGAATTAATACATTGTTTAATATAGTGGGGGACAAAGCATGCGGTAGTGGGGCAATAAGGGAATTAAATAAGGAAAAGACACATGTTAGTGGGGAATAATATATTTGTTTAATAAAAGTGGGGGACAAGACATGTAGTAGTGGGATTACGGGGCTCAAGAAGATGTGACCTTTTTTTATTTGTTTAATTGTTTAAAGTGGTCTGTTTTTGGACATAAATAAGGGGAGTTTGGGCAGAATTAAGGGGAGCACTTTTTAAAAAAAAATCTGGAGAGTCAGAGTTAGAGAGTTAAAAAAAATAGACTGGATTTTATCATCAAAAAATTTTAGATCTTAAGTTGAAAAGAAAACTGATTTGTCAGAACTTAAGAAATTCAGTCTTTGAGAATTAAAAAAAAACTGAAAGTAAAGCCTTTCTTTACTACTGAGGATCAGAATATTGTTACTGCTTCTCTGGTTTGCATTTGGTACTACTGATTTTCAGATTGGTTTTCCTAGGTTTTCTTTTGGTTTTGGAGGGCTGTTTCATTGAATGCTTGGGTTTCTGGTATTGGTATTGCTGTCGGGTTATTTTTTAATCTGTTATTGGATGTGGAATCATCTCTGTTGGTTTTAAAATCCATCCCTGGGTGTTCAATTTGTTACTGGTTGTTGGGTGTTGTTATTGTTGTATGCTACTGCATTTCTGCTGATCTTCCTCTTCTTTTGCTTCCAATATCAGGTACACAAATTGATACACTGGTTCTTGTAGAATGGAAACTGAAGCATAAATATGAAATGAAAAGTTGAAGTTCTGAATTTATCTTAGTTATATTCTGAATTTTAGTTGTATATGTACATTATTTAACTTCCTCTAATTAGAATCATGTAGTTGTTTGATATATATAATGGAACATCTGACAGTAGCTTAGTGGACGAACCGTCTATGTATGCTAGTTAAAAAAACTAATGGTGTAGTAGCTCTGTTCAGTTAGTTCGTTATGGTTTGATGATTATCACGTTTCAAAAAAGCATGTTAGCTGATTTAGACTATTCTTAAACATTCAACAGTTAGCTCATTAAACAAATAGCCGTTTCGGAATTTGTAGGAATATTGTTTAGCTAGGTACTACTGGTTAATTTCAGCATATAAATGGTTTAGGATTAAAATTAGATTGCTAAGTTCTTTAATTTGGCAAACTGTGAGCATGTGTAGTATGATGTAACTAGGTAGTAACATGTGAATGAGATGGCCCGGGTCCAGTTTTGTACCATACACGTTGGGCCTGGGCCCGCATTGGCAACGGACTGCCCTGCTTGCATCATTTTCAGATTTTACGAATCATATTCGGAACCCAACTATAATAACTCGTAAGCATGTAAATAAATTAGGACCTTTTCTCTTTCATTTTTAGAGACAAATTTAATAGAAAAAATGTAGGCACTTTAGGATTATCCTTTTAAAATAAATGAGATGAGCCTCGCCCAATAAAACGCACAAGTTGCGGGGCCCTCAATAATTGGTTAATAATTGTATAGACTTCGGGATCGGTCGTTTAGCAAATTTTACGGCCTTACCCAAAATAATGATACGCTAGTCGCTTTAGGCGCGCCTTTAACAATTTACTTTCTTAAACTCGGGTGCACATTTATGTGATCCAAATCCAAATCTCAACAGAGTCGAAATGTGTCGATAACCACGGGTACATTGATGTGACGTGGTTCGAGATACGTTTTTCACAATGTTGTAATTCTCTGTTAAAATAATAATAATAATAATAATAATAATAATAATAATAATAATAATAATAATAATAATAATAATAATAATAATAATAATAATAAAAGCGGTAAAGAGTTTAAAGTTTGTACATAAGTTCATAATTGTATAAAATCATATAATCAAGCCGAATATGACAGTTGAGCGACCGTGCTAGAACCACGGAACTCGGGAATGCCTAACACCTTCTCCCGGGTTAACAAAATTCCTTATCCGGATTTCTGGTGCACAGACTGTTATACAGAGTCATTCTTTTCCTCGATTCGGGATTAAAACCGGTGACTTGGGACACCATAAATCTCCCAAGTGGCAACTCTGATCCTTAAATAATAAATCCCGTTTCGATTGTCCTTTAATTGGAAAAACTCCCTTCCGCATCCCTTCACGGCGGCGCGGGCGAAAAAGGAGGTGTGACAGTAAGAATTTGGTTAAAGATTATGTTAAATCAAGCTTCATTATCTAGAGATTTGGCGTACTATTAATTGATTGGAATTTATATTCTTTTATGGGTGTACCCTGAAATTGTAAATACATAATTCACAAATCCGAAGAATTTCTCCTATGACTATATGGATCGGGCCGAACAACCTTGGTATAACTCATGCGTAAAATCGTTAGGAGTCCGAATATCCACGAGATCACACTCTTGATTGAATTTGGAAATTTCATGATATTCTTCTAGGACCTGAGATCGGATATTTAATTGATATTTCTTATTTGTTGAGATAGTATGTGGCACCTAGGGATTTTAAACTGATGATATTTTACTAACGGATTTTGTTATGTAATGTTCCTTGCCCTATTGATCTTGTTGTATTTCATGCCTTCTTATGATTCCTGCATTTTATTTATTGGACTAATAGTAAATATCGATGTCGACCCCTCGTCACTACTTCTCTGCGGTTAGGCTAGATACTTATTGGGTACGCGTTGATTTACCTACTCATGCTACACTTCTGCACAAAATGTGCAGGATCTTACAGGTTTATTCGATGGTCATCTTGGCATGTAGGCGCAGCTAATAAGGGGACTCTATGGTGAGCTGCTTTCTATGCTACGCACCGTAGCCCTCAGAGTCTCCATCTTATTTATTTACTTTATCCTATATATTTTATATTGCAGACAGATGTTGTATTATAATTTCACTCTTTAGCATATGCTCATGCATTTAAATGTCGGGTTTTGGGATGTTCTACAAACAAATAGGTCATCATAATTACTAATCTGTGTAATTACTACCTTAATAATTACACCAATTTTAATTATCGGGTGGGTTTCCAAACAAACCTAAGGGGAGTAAAAATGAGAGCTAGATAAAGTATTATGTCATTGTCCTTTATATTTTCACTTTTTAGTTATCAATATACTCATGTTAAGGATTTGTGTCATAACCTCCTCAACCACAAAGCAGATTAAATTTAATAAAAAAGGATCTTTTTTCTTTAAAAATGCTTGAATAACTAAGAAATAATATATAATTACCCTATTCAGGTTGTACCAAAACGTCAGTTACACCCCTTAAAAATACAGCTGTCCTATGACCCCTCCTATAATTGCTTGAAGTGAAATAAGGTTCTCCTTATGTAACTAGTACATGTTTCAAAAAAAATTAGTGAACAACACACACCAATCACATTTTGCCACGTAATTTCTTCTCTTATACTGATTTTTCTTTGTTATTTGTAATTTTAATTTTATCGTTTTTCCTTTTCTTTGTTTTTTCTTTTCTTTTTTGTTTTCTTCTTCTCCAACACAAGCTCCACCATATCCACTATCACCACCACCCATGTCCACCGGAAGATCAAATTCAGCACTGCTAATCAAAATTACTATCACAAACTGCCACCAAACCATATCTAAAATTTAAATCAACACCAATCATTATTCAACAAAAATCTAAGATTCATATTAGAGTTATTAGCAAGAGACCTATTCTTCATGATGTTTAGTAGCCACGGGAATTGGCCAAGCCCATCTTCTAAGCCCCACGACAGCATATCAGGGCTTAATCGGTGAGTAATATCGAAAATACGGTAATCCCAGTAAGCTTCTCGACGGACAGGAATTAGGTCATCAGAACTAGTAGATTGACAAGTTGTTCTATCAATGCCATAGGGTGAGGAATAAGCGGAATTAGAGACGGTGAAAATTGGATTGAGGATTACTTGTGAAAGAGTGATTAGTAGAAGTAAGGAATTATGTCACAACCCCAAACCCATACCCGATCGTGATGGCGCCTTTCGTGAAGATAAGTCCCGCCGACACATTTCCAATTCAATTTTAAGCAATTACACAATAAGCATTTAGTCTCAAACATGATATAAATCCAAAAGTAAGCAGTGACAATATAGAATATTTTGCGAAATACAGCCCGATATCGGGGTGTCACTAGTCATGAGCATCTATCAGTACACTATAAGTCTGAAATGCCTAGTAAACTATTATAGAATAACTGATAAAGAGATAGAAATGAGATAAAGGGGGAGAAACACGGGGCTGCGGACGCCAAGCAGCTACCCCGTGGACTCCGAAGTCTGTCGGGAGCTCGCAACTCGCGCTGGCAGGATCATCAACACCTGAATCTGCACACGAGGTGCAGGGAGTAAAGTGAGTACTCTAATTCAGTGAGTAATAATCATAAATAAATGACTGAGAGATATGAAAACACGTAAGGCACATTACAAGCTATAATGAAGCAGTAAAAGCAGTGATAATGTCTAAAGTCATTTTTAATTCAGTTCAAACTTCATGAAATGCCTTTTTAGCAATTAAGCAGGTAAAAGATAGACAAAAAAGATAGATTAACACATAAAGGATTGCCCCTCGGGCTATATCTCACATCACAATGGGTACCCGCGCTCACTGGGGGTGTGCAGACTCCTGGAGAGGCCCCTTACGTCCCAAACGCAATATCAAGCCATCTCGTGGCATCATCACTAGGCTCCCGGCCTCATATCATCATGCCACCTCGTGTTAAAACATAGGCCCTCGGCCTTACTCAGTCAGAATCTTACAAGTCATTCGGGCAACAGTAAAACATGATGCTCAGCCCAGAATATTGTTTAAAATCTTTAAGTGTTAAAACAAAGTAAACATGGCTGAGTTACGAAAGCAGTAGAATATAGCATGACTGAGTTCAAGTATAGAGTCAAAACAGTAAGGAAATATCCGTAAAAATCCCCTAAGGGTTCAAATAGTTGGCACGAGGCCCAAATATGACATTCAGCCCAAAACATAATGATAGAAAATAGTTTTTAGTCAAATACGCGGTAAAATAATCACTCAGGATGGACTACGTCATAATCCCCAACAGTGCACGACCCCACGCTCGTCATCTAGCGTGTGCGTCACCTCAATATGGCACGACGATGTGCAATCCAGGGTTTCATACCCTCAGAACATCATTTACAATAATTACTCACCTCAATCCGATCCAAATCTAGCCCGCGACGCCTCTGCCCTCGAATAGGCCTCCACTCACGTCGAATCTAACAAAAATCAGAATCACGACGTCAAAATATGCTAAGGGAACGAAGCCCAAGCGAAAATAATCAATTTACAACTTAAATCCCTAAAATACCAAAACCCGACCCCCGGGCTGATGTCTCAGAATTCGATAAAATTCACATCAATAGATTCCTCATCTCCCCACGAGTTTATATATATCAAAAGTACCAAAATCCGACCACAAATGGTCCCTCAAATCCTCAAGTCTAGGTCTCCAATACCAAGCCCTAGTTTTCCCAATTTTAACCCTTAAATTCCATTAATTATAGCTCTAATCCGTGAAATAATACCATAGGAACGAGTTTTAGGTCCAAAATCATTACCTTAATGAAGTTCCCTTGAAACCCTTCTTTAAAATTGTCCAAAAAGCTCCAAAGGCGACTTAGAAATAGTAGAATAGCTCAAAAATCGCGAAGGAAACAATTTATATATTCTGACCCAGGCATTTTCGCATCTGCGGTACCGTTTCTGCAGTCAAGGCCACCGCATCTGCGGTCCACACTTAAGTCCCAGCTTTCCGCATTTGCGATCCACTATCCACACCTGTGCCATCGCAAGTGCGGTTCTCCAACCGCTTCTGCGGTTTCTGACTCCCTAGCTCCTTTCCGCTTCTACGGCCTCGTTCATCGCATATGCGGCATCGCACCTACGGTCCTTAATCAGCAGGTGCGGAAATACAAGAAGCAGAAAATCTCACCAAAATTCCAAACTTCTTCGTCCCGAGGCCCCCGGGACCTCAACCAAAAATACAAACATATCCCATAACCTTATTCAAACTTGTATCAATCTTCAAAACACCTCAAACAACATCGAATCAACCAAAATACATTGGATCCAAGCCTAAGTTTCCAAAATCTTCCGATCCACTTTTGATCAAAACCTCAACCAAACCACGTCCGAATAACCCGAAATTTTGCACACACATCCCAAATGACACAAAGGAACTACTGCAACTCATGGAATTCCATTCCGACCCCTATATCAAAATCTCACCTATCAACCAGAAAACGCCAAAAATTCAATTTTGCCAATTCAAGCCTAAATCTACTCCGGACCTCCAAAACACATTTTGATCCCACTCCCAACTCCCAAATCACCTCTCGAAGCTATCCGAACCATCGAAACTCATATCCGAGCCATCTAATACATAATTCAACATCCGGTTGACTTTTCCAACTTAAGTTTCCTCAAAAGAGACTAAGTGTCTCAAACCTTACCAAATCCTTTCCGAACCTGAGCCAACCAACCCGATCACATATAGAACCGATAGATAAAGCAATAAGAAGCAGAAATGGGGGAAACAGAGCGATAACTCATGAGACGACTGGCCGAGTCGTCACATCCTCCCCAACTTAAACAAACATTCGTCCTCGAATGAGTCAAGAAACATACCTCAAGCCTCAAACAGGTGAGGATATCCGCTCTGCATCTCCCGCTCGGTCTCCCAGGTAGCCTCCTCCACAAGCCGACCTCTCCACTGCACTTTCACTGAAGTTATATCCGTTGACCTTAACTTTCGAACCTGACGCTCCAAAATAGCTACTGGCTCCATATCATAAGTCAAATCACCATCCAACTGAACCGTGCTAAAATCCAGAATATTGAGACGGATCCCCAATATACTTCTGGAGCATAGAAACATGAAATACTGGATGCACACTCGACAAGATGGGTGGCAAAGAAAGCTTATAAGCCACCTCCCCAATCCTATGAAGCACCTTAAAAGGCCCAATAAACCGAGCACTCAATTTACCTTTCTTCACAAATCTCATAACACCCTTCATAGGCGAAACCTTCAACAGAACCTTCTCACCAACCATGTAGGACACACCTTCCTGTCAGTATAACTCTTTTGTCTTGACTGCGCTGTACGAAGCCTCTTCTGAATTACCTTCACCTTTTCTAAAGCATCCTGCACCAAGTTTGTCCCCAATAGGCTAGCCTCACCCAGCTTGAACCAACCAACTGGAGATCTACATCGCTTCCCATACAAAGCCTCATATGGAGCCATCTGAATACTCGACTGGTAGTTGTTGTTATAAGAAAACTCTGCAAGCGGTAGAAACTGATCCCATGACCCTCCGAAATCATTGACACAAGCACACAACATGTCCTCCAATATCTGAATAGTGCGCTCGGACTGCCCATCCGTCTGAGGGTGAAAAGATGTGCTCAACTCAACCTGAGTACCCAACTCTCGTTGCACTGACCTCCAAAACTGCGAAGTAAACTGAGTGCCCCTATCTGAAATGATGAAAACTGGGACACCATGCAAACGAACAATCTCTCAGATATAGATCTCTGCCAACCACTCTAAAGAATAGGTAGTACACACAGGAATGAAGTGCGCGGACTTGGTCGGCCGATCCACAACCACCCAAATAGCATCGAACTTCTTCAAAGTTCGTGGAAGTTCAACTACAAAGTCCATAGTGATCCGCTCCCACTTCCACTCTGGAATACCCATCCGTTGTAGCAAGCCATATGGTCTCTAATGCTCACATTTTACCTGCTGACAATTGAGACACCGAGCTACAAATCCCACAACGTCTTTCTTCATTCTTCTCCACCAATAATGTTGCCTCAAATCCTGATACATCTTCGCGGCACCCGGATGAATGGAATACCGCAAGCTATGGGCCTCTTCCAGAATTAACTCCCGAAGCCCATCCACATTGGGCACACATATCCAGCCCAGCATCCTCAACACCCCATCATCACCAATAGTCAAATCTCTGGCATCATCATGTTGTACTTTGTCCTTAAGGACAAGCAAATGTGGATCATCATACTGGTGCTCTCTGATGCGATCATATAAGGAAAACCGAGAAACCACACAAGCCAATACCCTACTGGGCTCCGAAATATCTAACATCACGAACTGATTGGCCAAGGCCTGAACATCAACTGCAAGAGGTCTCTCCTCAACTAGAATATATGCCAAACTCCCCATACTCACCGTCTTTCGGCTCAAGGCATCAGCCACCACATTGGCCTTTCTCGGATGGTACAATATAGTAATATCATAATCCTTTAGCAACTCCAACCACCTCCGCTGCCTCAAATTAAGATCCTTCTACTTGAACAAGTGTTGGAGACTACGATGATCAGTAAAAACCTCACAAGACACACCATACAAGTAATGCCTCCAAATCTTCAACGCGTGAACTATGGCAGCCAACTCCAAATCATGAACGGGTAGTTCTTCTCATGGGGCTTCAACTGACGAGAAGCATAAGTGATAACTCTACCCTCCTGCATCAACACACACCCAATACCAACTCTCGAAGAATCACAATACATAGTATATGAACTCGAAGCTGATGGCAAAACTAACACTGGAGCTGTGGTCAAGACTGTCTTAAGCTACTGAAAGCTCTCCTTACACTCATCCGACCATACAAATGAAGCACCCTTCTGAGTCAACTTGGTCAAGGGCAATGCGACAGATGAAAATCCCTGAACAAACCAGCGATAATAACCCGCCAAACCAAGAAAGCTGTGAATCTTTGTGGTTGAAGATGATTTGGGCCAACTCTGAACTGCCTCAATCTTCTTTGGATCAACCTGGATACCCTCACTAGACACCACGTGCCCCAAGAAAGCCACTGAACTGAGCAAAAACTCACACTTGGAGAATTTTGCATAAAGCTTCTCCTCCCTTAATCTCTGCAACACAACTCTCAAATGCTCCGCGTGCCCCTCCTGACTATGTGAATACACCAGAATATCATCAATGAAGACTATGACGAACGAGTCAAGATAAGGCCGGAACACGCTGTTCATCAAATGCATGAATGCTGCTAGGGCATTGGTCAGCCCAAAAAACATTACCAAGAACTCATAATGACTATATCGGGTCCTGAAAGCCGTCTTAAAAAAATCTGAGTCCCTAATCTTCAACTAGTGATAACCAGTGGAGGCAATATTTAATACAACAAAAAACTGGATTCACGTATAGATTCAATGTGGCACGCTTCTCAAACGCACGCCTAATGCACTCTAAATCTGTCGAGTTCAAGACACAACTGGTATTGAATTTTAAATTCACTCTTTTATGTGTTTATCTGCAGAACTCAAGGATAAAGCGTGGGTGTAAATGCCAACAATTTAATAATGGTGTAGTCATGAAAGTTGGACAAATTGAAAAGGCCATGGTTACAATAAAGAAAGTGTACTGCATCGACTATACCAATGGACATTGGAAGGAGGAGTTAATGCTTTTAAAATTGGCAAAGAAAGCTCACGTGATTGTCTATCCAAGGAAGATTTTTAAATTCCAAGCATGTTCCTTGGTAAATAAAACAATGGGAATTAAATTATCCTTGTTTAATGCACACCTGGTTCAAAACATACACAGAAGTATGGTCATGGCCGTTTGGAGACATCATGACCAAGTTTTGGTATGTTTAATGGGCGGGAATGAACAAGGAAATGGGGTTACATTTGGAAAGCTGGACGTCGGATGTGCATGCAAACAATTTATGTACTGGAATTGGGCTGAAGAAATTTGGACATGCAACATGGACATGGGCTGGGACGTTATGGACTGGAGATACAACGTGGACATGGACGCACTTGGGCTACTTTTAATAATTACAAAGTTTAGTATACATAATGTAATATCAATTTTGAGTTCATTGCTAAATTTTGGTAATAGGATCTATGTAATCAACAATGTTTATTTCTTTCATCGTCTAAGACCTCCCGACTTTGTATTTAAATTTGGATTTTTGAATTATATATATAAAAACTAGCCCTAGGCGCTTGCCTAGCGGTCAACCAAAAAAAATAAATTGAAAGACAGTTATGAGAAAAAGAAAATGAAGCTGGTCGAATTAATCATCAATGCGAGGCAAAGGATACTTTTCTTAACTGTTACTTTATTTAATTGCCTATAATCAATGCACATACTCATAGTGCCATCCTTCTTCTTCACAAATAGAACTAGCGCACCCCAAGGTGACACACTAGGCCGAATGAACCCCTTATCAAGGAGTTCCTGAAGCTGCTCATTTAACTTCTTCAACTTCGCTGGTGTCATACGATACGGCGAAATAGAAATGGGTTGAGTGCCTGGCACCAGGCCAATAATAAAATCAATATCCCTGTTCGGTGGCATGCCCGACAGGTCTGTAGGAAACACATCGGGAAAATCCCTCACAACTCGAACAGAATCAATACTGGGAGTCTCTGAACAGAAATCCCTCACAAAGGCTAGATACGAAAGACAACACTTCCCAACCATACGCTGGGTTTTCAAGAATGAGATTACTCTACTAGGAACATAATCGGTCAAACCTCGCCACTCAATCCGTGGCACACTCGGTATAGCCAATGTCACTGTTTTAGCATGACAGTCCAGAATTGCACGACACGGAGATAACCAATCCATGCCCAAAATAACATCAAAATCCACAATACATAATCGTAAAAAATCCACTCGGGTCTCCAAACCCCCAATAGTCACCACACACGACTGGTACACACATGGTCTACAATAATAGTATCGCCCACCGGAGTAGATACATGAACAGGTAAAACAAGAGACTCACGGGGTGTACCCAAATAACGAGTAAAGTATGATGACACATAAGAAAAGGTGGAACCGGGATCAAATAATACAGAGGCATCTCTATGGCAGACCTGAAATAATACATGTAATGACAGTATCAGAAGCAATAACATCGGATCTAGTTAGAAGTGCATAGAAACGGGCATGACCGTCACCTGATCGACCTCCCCCTCTAGGGCGACCCCTAGCTGACTAACCTCCACCTCTAGCTGACTGGGTGGGTGATGATGAAGTAATTGGCGCTAAAGCCGATGACTGACCCCTCTACTGAGATGGATCCGCAAGACGACGAGTACACTGCCTCCACATATGACTCATCTCTCCACACTTATAGCAACTCCCAGGTGCTGGAGAAGGGGATTGAAGGGAACCCCTAGCACCGAAATGACTAGAAGATGCACTCGGCATAGAAGAGCCCTGAACTTATGTAGCATGGGACGAACTCTGAGCTGGAAGGGCACTAGGTGATGATTGGCCCTGATGAGAACTATGAGAACCATGACCCGACGATGCCCCACGATAACCTGGGCGAGCTGCCTGAGCATGCCTGAATGGACGGCCTCTGCCGTGCTGAAACTGACCTCTCGAAGGAGTACTACTGTAACTACTAGATCCTCAAGGCCTCTTAGCCTCCCTCTCCTCTCGCTCCTGGCGATGAACAGACTCAATCTCACAGGCAATATCCACAACCTCCTCGAAAGTAGCACTAGTCACCCTCTCCCTGGTCATGAGAATACAAAGCTGATAAGTGAGGCCATCAACAAACCTCCTAATCCTCTCTCTCTCTATCGAAACTAACCAAATAGCATGACGAGCTAACTCGGAGAACCGCATCTCATACTGAGTCACAGTCATCTCTCCCTGACACAACCACTCAAACCGCCTGCGTAGCTCCTCTCTGCGGGATCGCAGCACATACTTCTCCAGAAAGAGAACATGGAACTGTTGCCAGGTAAGGGGTGTTGCACCAATAGGCCTACGCCTCTTAAACGTCTCCCACTAAGTGAAGGCAGCTCCCGAAAACTAATAAGTAGTGAAAATGACCCTGCTGGTCTCCAAAATACCCGTTGTACGAAGCATCCTCTTACACTTATCCAAGAAACCCTAGGCATTCTCGCCTTCTACACCATTGAAGGTCGAAGGCTGAAGTCTACCAAACCTCTCCAACCTACGTTGCTCGTCCTCTAGCAAGGCAGGAACTACATAGTCCTGAGCAACTGCAATTGACTAGGCTAGATGTGCCCCCTACATCTGAAGTCCCTGCACAACTTGCTCAGGTGTGCGAGCGGCGGGAGTCTGATTGCCTCCCCCAGCCTGAGAAGTAGCTACGACTGTAGTGGCTGAGACCGCCTGAGCTAGGCCAGTGCAAACTGATAGGATCTAAGCCAAGGCCTCCTGAAGACTCGGAATCATAATGGGCACAGTTGGTGATGTTGGAGCATCCACAACTGGGACTCGATCCTGAATTGGGGCATCTAGTGGATCTGCAGGTGCTACCCTGGCTGTTGTGCGGGACACACTTCTGCCCCTACCGCGACCACGACCGCGTCCTCAGCCTCTAGTGGCCATAGCTGGGGGTACTGGTGGTCATCCATCCTGACCTATAGCGCGTGCGATACCGGGGTGTTACTAGTCATAAGCATCTATCAATATGCTACAAGTCTGAAATGCCTACTAAACTATTACATAATAACTGATAAAGAGATAGAAATGAGATAAAGGGGGAGAAACACGGGACTACAGATGCCAAGCAGCTACCTCATGGACTCCGAAGTCTGCCAGGAGCTCTCAACTCGCGCTGGCAGGATCAACAATGCCTGAATCTGCACACGGGGTGCAGGGAGTAAAGTGAGTACTCCAACTCAGTGAGTAATAATCATAAATAAACGAATGAGAGATATGAAAACATGTAAGGCACATTACAGGCTATAATGAAGCAGTAAGACCAGTAGAAGAAGTGAAGCAGTGATAATGTGTAAAGTCATCCTTAATTCAGTTCAAACTTCATGAAATGTCTTTTTAACAATTTAGTAGGTAAATGACAGACAAATATGACAGATAAGCATATAAAGGATTGCCCCTCGGGCACAATGTTAACAATACCAGCCCCTTGGGCTATATCTCACATCACAATAGGTACTCGCGCTCACTGGGGTGTGTAGACTCCTGGAGGGGCCCCTTACGGCCCAAGCGCAATATCAAGCTATCTTGTGGCATCATCACTAGGCTCTCGGCCTCATATCATCAAGCCACCTCATGGCGTACAAATCTTAGGCCCTCGGCCTCATAATCATGATCAGTGTTTCCTCACAACATAGGCCATCAGCCTTACTCAGTCAAAATCTCACAAGTCACTCGGGCAACAGTAAAACATGATGCTCAACCCAGAATATTATTTAAAATATCATTTAAGTGTTAAAATAGAGTAAATATAGTTGAGTTACGAAAGTAGTAGAATATAGCATGATTGAGTTCAAGTATAAAGTCAAAACAATGAGGAAATATCAGTAAAAATCCCCTAAGGATCCAAATAGTTGGCACGAGGCCCAAATATGGCATTCAGCCTAAAACATGATGATAGCAAATAGTTTTCAGTCAAATACGCGGTAAAAAAGTCATTCGGGATGGACTAAGTCACAATCCCCAATAGTGCATGACCCCACGCTCGTCATCTAATGTGTGTGTCACCTCAATATGGCACGACGATGTGCAATACGGGGTTTCATACTCTCAAAACATCATTTACAATCATTGCTCACCTCAATCCTGTCCAAATCTAGACCGATATGCCTTTGCCCCTCGAATCGGCCTCCACTCGCGTCGAATCTAACCAAAATCAGAATAACGACGTCAAACATGCTAAGGGAACGAAGCCCAAGCGAAAATAATCAATTTAAAACTTAAATCCCGAAATTACAAAAATCCGACCCCTAGGCCCACGTCTCGGAATACGATAAATTCACATCAATAGATTTCTCATCTCCCCACGAGTTCATACATATCAAAAGTACCAAAATTCGACCACAAATGGTCCCTCAAATCCTCAAGTCTAGGTCTCCAATACCAAGCCCTAGTTTTCCCAATTTTAACCCTTTAATTCCATTAATTATAGCTATAATCCATGAAATAATACCATAGGAACGCGTTTTATGTCCAAAATCCTTACCTTAATGAAGTTCCCTTGAAACCCTTCTTCAAAATCATCCAAAAACCTCCAAAGCCGACCTAGAAATGGTGGAATAGCTTAAAAATCGCGAAGGAAACAATGTATACATTCTGACCTAGGAATTTTTGCATATGCGGTCAATCCACCACATTTGCGGTACCACTTCTACGGTCAAGGCCACCGCATTTGTGGTTCTCACTTAAGTCCCAGTTTCGCGCATCTGCGATCCACATCCGCACCTGCGCCATCGCATGTGCGGTTCTCCAATCGTTTCTGCGATTTCTGACTCCCTAGATCCTTTCCTCTTCGCGTCCCCGTTCATCGAATCTGCGGCATCGTACATGCGGTCCTCAATCCGCAAGTGCAGAAATATCAGAGGCAGAAAATCTGCAACTCACCAAAATTCCAAACTTCTCCGTTAACCATTCGAAATCACCCCGAGGCCCCCGGGACCTCAACCAAAAATACAAACATATCTCATAACCTTATTCAAACTTGTACCAATCTTCAAAACACCTCAAACGACATCTAATCAACAAACACATCGGATTCAAGCCTAAGTTTCCAAAAAACCTTCCAAATTTTGCTTTTGATCAAAAACCCAACCAAACCACGTCCGAATGACCCGAAATTTTTGCACACACATCCCAAATAACACAACAAAACTACTTCAACTCTCGGAATTTCATTCCGACCCCTATATCAAAATCTCACCTATCAACCGGAAAACGCCAAAAATCCAATTTCGCCAATTCAAGCCTAAATCTACTCCGAACCTCTAAAACACATTCTGGTCCCGCTCCTAAGTTGCAAATCACCTTCCGAAGCTATCTGAACCATCGGAACTCACATCCGATCCCTCTAACACATAAGTCAACATCCAGTTGACTTTTCCAACTTAAGCTTCCTCAAAAGAGACTAAGTATCTCAAACCTTACCAAATCCTTTCCGAACCTGAGCCAACCAACCCGATCACATATAGAACTGATAGACAAAGAAATAAGAAGTAGAAATGGGGGAAACGGAACTAAAACTCATGAGATGACTAGCCGGGTCGTCACATATTAGGGACCACCATCTCGTCGGCGGATCAATGAATGGTCTTCGGAATCTGAAATTTTGGACAGAGGAAGAAGACCGTATTTGTGACAGTGTTAGATAATATTAGTATTTTTATTTTGTTTAACCGAGGTCGACTTGAAAAACAAAAATGGGTAAAAGATGATGATTATATAGCACTTTTCAATAGGATAAAAGATTTGATTTGTTTACCCTAAAAATCGAGTAACAATTAAACTTGTAATGTGGTTTTAAGGATACATGATTTCACTTAATATCAATTGATTAATTTAGAGATAAGTGGTAAAATTGACAAGAATATAAAACAAATCGATGTTTTGACAGTGTTCTCGAGCTGATGAACTCTCGAGAGTAGTAAAGCAAGAACAGTTAAAGAACAATAAATTGATAAACAATAGAGAAATATTATATTACTTTGATATGTATGAATATAAGGGTTTTACAAATGATGGAGACCCCTCTTTATATACTAGAGGAATCCTAATTGTGGTACAATTCTAATTATGGAAGTAAATCCCATGATTGATACAAATAACCGCCCTTGATTTGATCTGCTCCGAGATTTCAGCCGTGATCTCTGACTGGTTACGAATATCTCGCCTTTCCATTATTGCATTTCACTCAAAGCCGGTCATACTTAGTCTCAATTACTGTTGGCCTCGGTATCGACGGACACTTCAATCTTTGGACTCGTTGCCTCATCTTCGAGCTTGGATCTGATTCATTACGAGGTTACCCGAGATGCAACTCCTTTGTTTCGATCAAAAAGCAAAATCGGGTAGGCATGATTTTGACCGTATACAGATAGTCCCCTCGTATCTTAGAGTGTAATGAGAAGAAACGAACTAAGACTTCGATTTTGCACCTCGACCAATCATGATGTCACCCTCGTGATGTAAGCGACGTAGGCGACTGAAGCATCGCATCTGCACAGTTCTAAAGATCATTAATTAGTGCCAGTTGATGGTCGGCCACTAATGCCTTTGAACCACCATGGGAAACATTATAAATAGACCCTCCTCATAATTTTTTCAAACTTTACTTTCAAAACTTTTCTTAATCTTCAAAGCCCTCCTACTTCCTTCAAGTTCCTCAATTCCGCAAATTATCTACATCCCGTTCGCCAATCCTCTCTTAAAGAAACAAAATTCATCTTCTTCTTTTATCTAAACTTGTATAGACATGTCGTAAACATCTAAATCTGCTCCCCAAAAGGAAAAAGCCTCTTCGTCGCAGCCGGCCAGTGATAAGATGCCAGTGGAGCCACACATCGAGGACTATGTTCCGGGGTCATGCGATCTTACCTACTATTTCAAGATCGAGAAACCCTCATCTATCCCTGGCCGATGTGAGCCGATGTTGAGATACATATGCTCGATAACTGAGGGCGACCTGAAGCGGGTAGAAAAGGATTGTCATTGTGAAGGCAAAGAGGTGGTGATCCCGACCCCTGAAGAGGACATCACCACTCAAGTGAAAGAGTTCTTGAGTGTTTACACTTACCCTTGTACGTTGGGTCTTGTGGACCCCGTTATCCTTGATTTCTACTGCCAATACCAAATAACCCTGGGCCAGATCCATCCTTCCTTCTGGTGCATTGTTATTTTGTTCCGATTCTTCGTGAGCCAAGTCGAAGGGATGCCTTTTACGCTTGACCACCTTATTAGAATGTACAGCCCCCATCTCTATCAAGACAGGTTGATAAGGCTTCAACGTCGGACCACCAAGGTGTTGTTCTTGTGCATAGATAAGGATAAAGATTGAGGATGGATGGGTTGGTTTGTCCGAGTGAGGAATTCCAACATAATTTCGGCTGAGAAGATGTTGTTCCCTAAAGAGTGGAACATGAAGCGTAAGCACGAACTCACCTATAGCTTCCATCTACCGTTTTGTTTCTTTTGTCTTTTCCTATTGACATTGTTTCCTATGATACAGTGATTTCCTAGGTGCCCGATGCAATCTCGAACCTTGAAGGCTGGGTTCGAAAGCTGGCCTCGACCTCTTCGTACTTTGAGCGCTATTGGCATGATTTGGCGAAGGGCCGATGGGAGGCCAAAAATCACGGTAAGCTTCTCTATCATGCTTGATACCTTTTCTGTGAAATATGTCTTTCTTATTTTTACTTGATTTCCTTCGATACAGGTCTCAGAGACAATGCTACCATGAGGCCAGCCCCTCCTGGGGAAGAGGAGGCCTCAAAACTAGCCAAGGATATGAAGAGGAAAAGGTCTCGCCTTCCGATACCCCAAAGCCTAAGAAGAATAAAGCTCACAAGTCGAAGCAAGATGCCACTGCCCTATCTGAAAATGTAGTCCAAAAACTACGAGATGAAGAAGAGGAGGAAGATGATGTTGACTGTGAGCTAGTGGCTCGAAAGAGGGGAAGCGTCGAAGCTTCAAAACAGCTGAGCCGGTGATAGTCGAGGAGGCTCATCTTCAGACCAAGGATATCATGGAAGATGGTCCGAGCAAAGTCCCCAAATCATCGGAGGCTGAAGATATCTCCCATCATGATGAACAATCGATGAGTGTACCTGTCCACCGTGATGAACAATCGGCATGTGTGTTTGAAGGGTCCGGTTCTGAGGCCCTTCGAGAAGGAGAGAGTTCCCCAAATGTCGTGCTTGGGGCAATCAACATTGATGTTTCACCGTCCCTCCCTTCATTTTCACCGTCCCTCCCTTGATATTGGTGACTAACACTTAGATCCTATAGGTTCAGTAGAAGGCCGAAAAAATCGAGCAGCTTCGCGAGGAGGCAGAGACTTTTGGGTGGAAGAAGAATATGGACCGCCTCGCCTCAGAAAAGGATACGGCTCGAGCCCAGCTGTCTTCGGTTGAACATCAACTGCAAAGCGTGAAGAAAGAAAGCTTGGCCCGAGTTAAGAAAATTGAAGAGCTCAATAATTGGTTGGCCGCTGAGATTGCAAAAGCTGTATTTGAGGCAGAAAAAGTAAAGGATGGGGCAGAGGCAGTCGTGGCCATCTACCGAGCCGATGCTGAAGCCGCTAATGCTCGAGCAAAGAAAATTTTCGATGTTGCTTAGGTTCGATTATCCTGTGTTGCTGATCATGCTAGGCGCTAGTCTAGGAGAGAGACTCTCGAGGAGATTCATGCTCGTGGCTTTGACCTCACGACTGATATCGAGAATGCGAAAGTGATAGAAGCCAAAGCCGAAGCTTTGCTCTCTAATGATGATGACTCTGGGAGTGCGAGCTGGTCCGAGAGTGGAAAAGATGAAGATAAAGCTCCCGGGGAGGATTAGGCACTTAGAACTTTTTGTTTCTTTTTGGATTTTTGTGTAAGACCCTGAGTGGGCTTTGTAAATACTCTCGTATATATGAAAGATCCTTTTTTTTCGATTTGTCTCTAATTTTTGTTTTGTGAAAACTTTGTTTGTTTTCGCATTATGATAATTCTGATATACTTTAGGTTTTGTGAGAAGTTTGACTTACTTCATTGTCTTGTGAAATATTTCATTTTCATTTGCTGATGAATCTGAAATTTAAGCGATTTGATCGGAGTTGGACTACTATAGTATCTAAAATCGAGTGAGTATTTGCTCGAACTCGGAGTAGAAAAACCATTAGGTTTCACTTGAGCGAGGGCGGATCCTCCAACCCAAAAAATATAATGGCCCGTAGGCTCTTTGAATTGGGCCGAAATGGCCTCAAAAGAGTGGCTTCTTCCCTTTTCGGCTTTGTTATGCCTTAGCATAAGTTTGTTCGAGAGTTTGAACAATTTAGTACCTCTTAAGGTTTTCGAGGGTTGATGATCGAAACCCTTTGTAATTTTGCCGAGAGTAGCCTTGTTTAACCGGTTTTGTGAAAATATTTGAAAGCATGTTTTATTACGGAATTTGGATGTCAGCGAACCGTGTTAGTTCAGTCGTATCCTTTAACTTTATATTTTCCCTTTGGGCTTGTTTCTCAACAGTACTTCAAATTTGTTCGAAGTACCAGTCCCCGAGTGGGATGACCGTGGCCTGTAAAACCGAGAGTTTCCTTTACAATTTCTTATGATTTCGAAGTTTAGTAATTCGAAAAGGTCAATTTTTGGATGGCAGTCCTTGAGTACAAGGTTAATTGTTCGAGCTTTAGTTACGGTTGGCTCTTGAGCCGGTTTTTGTAATATATTGTAAGTACGAAATTGTAAAGCAGAAATCTCGCTAAGGCATGGAATATCTTATGAGGAAAAAATACTTCTTTCAATAGATCATTCGTGCGTACATGTTTTGTCATTAGGGCTCGAGCAATCTGCGTAGGCACGGTTCGTTTGACCGTTTGGCCCTTTACAAAATTTTCCTATTGAGACCCTATTGACATGAGGTGTTTTCCTTGAAAACAAATAGCCGAGGGTGATGTCCCCCAATATTCGAGGTCGATTATAAAGAAGCCTCGGATACTGTTGACTTATCCCCAGGTAGCACATATAATTGTTGCCTAGTTACAAATCTCATCAAAAAGGAACATTTGGGATAAAAACCGATCTAAGGGAAAAAGAGTGCAATGTGTGCTTTAAAACCTAAGGTCTTTGTGTTGAAGAGCTTCTCAACGTCTTCGATCGAACACCTGCAATAAGTTAGTATCAAATGCAAATGAAAAGGGAGAAAGTCATACCATAGCAATAATATAGTTTGAGGAGTGAAATGTTCCAATTGTTTGGCAATTGTTCGCCCTCCATTGTGCCATTTTGTAAGATCCCTTTCCAACAACACCGAGGACCTGATATGGCCCTTCCCAATTTGGGTCGAGTTTCCCTTCATTTGGGTATCGAGTATTGAGGGTGACTTTCCTCACAACTAAGTCCCCTATTTTGAAGTATCAGAGATTGGTTCTTCGATTATAATATCTGTTAATTCGCTATTTCTAAGCAGCCATTCGAATGAGGGCGGCTTCCCATTTTTCGTCTAACAATTCGAGGTTTTTGCTCATAGCCTCGTGATTTGATTCTTCTGTTGTGTATCGAAACCTAACGCTTGGTTCCCCGACTTCGACCGGGATCAGAGTTTCGGCGCCATATACTAAGGAGAACGGCATTGCCCTCGTACTGGATTTTGTCGTTGTCCGATATACCCAAAGGACTTCGGGCAAAATTTCTCTCTATTTCCCCTTAACATCGTTCAACCTTTTCTTTAGGTTTTGAATGATGTCATTGTTCGTTGATTCGGCCTGTCCGTTCCCACTAGGATGATACGGTGTCGATAATATCCTTTTTATTTTGTGATCTTCGAGGAACTTTGTTACTTTTTTGCTGATAAATTGTTTTCCATGTCGCACATTATCTCAGCGGGTATCCCGAATCGGCATACGATGTGAACCCAGATGAAGTCTATAACTTCTTTCTCTCTGATTTTCTCGAAATGCTTCAACCTATTTAGAGAACTATTCAGTCATAAATAAAATGAACCTAGCGTTACCTGGGGCTGATGGTAGAGGACCAACGATGTCCATCCCCCATTTCATGAATGGACACGGGGATAAGACTGAATGAAGTTTCTCTCCGGGTTGGTGGATCATCGACGCATGCCTTTGGCATTTGTCACATTTTCAAACGAACTCGTTAGTATCTTTTTCCATACTGTCCCAATAATATCCTGCTCTAACGACTTTGTGAACCAGTGATTCGGTGCCGGAATGATTCCTGCAAGTGCCCTCGTGAATTTCTCGTAGGATGTAGTCGGTGTCTCCCAGACCAAAGCATATTGCCAATGGCCCATCGAATATCCTTCTGTATAATGTTCTATTTTCGGCCAATGTAAATCGTGCAACTTTCGTTCAAAGAGTCCTCGATTCCTTAGAGTCTGAGGGAAGTTTCCCGCTCTTCAGATAATCGATATATTTATTCCTCTAATCCCAAGTTAGGCTTGTGGAGTTTATTTCGGCATGGCCTTCTTCGACCACCGATTTTGAAAGTTGTACGACAATCCTCGAGCTAATTTTATCATCTTCGACTGATGACCCTAAGCTTGCAAGGGTGTCAGCCTCACCATTCTATTCTTGAGGTATATACTGTAGGGTCCATTATTTGAACCGGTGTAAGGTTACCTGCAATTTATCCAAGTAACTTTGCATTCTATCTTCTCGGACTTTAAAGGTTTTGTTGACCTGGTTAACCACGAGCTGGGAATCACACTTGGCCTCGATAACCTCAGCTCCCAAACTTTTAGCCAGCTTGAGACCTGCAATCATGGCCCCATACTCGGCCTCATTGTTAGTCAATTTAGGGGTTTTGATAGATTGTCTAATCGTATTGCCTGTGGGTGGCTTCAAAATGATGCCTAGCCCGGACCTCTTCACATTCAAAGCACTGTCTGTGAAAAGGGTCCACACCTCCGAGGATGTGCTCGATTTTAGAAATAGCTCCTTTTCAACCTCGGGCACGAGGTCTGGTGTGAAGTCGGCCACGAAGTCTGTTAAGATTTGAGACTTGACGGTCGTTCGGGGTTGATACTCGATATCGTACCCGTTGATTTCAACGGCCCATTTGGCCAGTCAACCCGAGAGATCGGGCTTGTGCAAAATATTGTGAAGGGGATAAGTGGTTACAACACAAATTGGGTGACATTGAAAATATGGTTTTAATTTCCTAGAGGCGCTTACTAGAGGAAGCGCTAATTTTTCTAAGTGTGGGTACCGGGTCTCTACTTCACCTAAAGTTCGGCTAACATAGTAAATAGAAAATTGTGTACCTTGTTCTTCTCGAGCTAAGACACCACTTACCGTGACCTTCAAGATTGTCAAATATAAGTAGAGTTGCTCGTCCACTTTCGGAGTATGAAGCAATGGTGTGCTTGAAAGGTACTGCTTTAATTCTTCCAACGCCTGTTGGCATTCTAGTATCCAAGTAAAATTGTTCTTCTTTATGAGAAGTGAGAAGAACCTGTGGCTTCGATCAGAAGATCGAGATGAACCGGCCTAAAGTAGCTATCCGTCCTGTTAGCCTTTGTAAGACCTTAACGTTGTCCACGACTGTGATATCTTCGATTGCCTTGATTTTATCGGGGTTGATCTCGATTCCCCGATTTGATACCATAAAGCCAAGGAACTTGTTTAAACTAACCCCAAATGCACATTTCTCGGGGTTGATCTTCATGTTGTACTATCTCAATATTTTGAAAGTTTCCTGCAAATGTGTCAAATGGGCATGTGCGCGCAGGGACTTAACTAGCATGTCATTAATGTAAACCTCCATTGATTTACCTATTTGTTCTTTGAACATACAGTTCATTAGGCATTGGTAAGTAGCGCCAGCATTTTATAGCCCAAACGACATTACATTATAGCAATAAGTATCGTACTTAGTGATAAACGAGGTCTTTTCTTGATCCCCCGAGATCATTTGTATTTGGTTGTACCCGGAGTAGGCATCGAGAAAGTTGAGGATATCGTGGTCGGTCATGGCATCGATCATGCGATCGATATTTGGTAGTGGAAATGAGTCCTTAGGACATGCTTTGTTTAAGTCTTTGTAATCTACACATATTCTAAGTTTATTCCCCTTCTTGGGGACTATAACTACATTATCTAACCACTCGGGATATTTTACTTCGCGGATGGACCCTATTGAGAAGTTTGGTTACCTCGTCCTTGATTAATGCATGCTTTACCTCAGACTGTGGCCTTCTCTTTTGCTTTACCTGTCTGAACTTCGGGTCCAAACTCAATCGATGAGTGGTGATATCCGGTGGGATCCTTGTCATGTCAAGGTGGGACCAAGCAAAGCAATCCATATTTTTAATAATGAATTTAACGAGTTTTTCCCTAAGCTCGAGAGTTAACCCCATGCCCAGGTATACCTTTTGATTGGACAGGTGCTCGATCAGTATGACTTATTCCAGTTCTTCGACCGTTGACTTCGTGGCATCGGAGTCATCGGGGATTATTAAGGTTTGAGGTATCATGCAATCATCGTCCTTGATCATTTCTTGCTATTTGGATCTGGTCGAAGCTGGCGACTGTGGTTGTTATTTGACCTTCTGTTTTTCCTTTGATACTGGTCCCTTTGTTGATGTGAGAGTCAACACTAGTATCACCTCATCAATTGCAAACATCTCTTTGGCTGCTGGTTGTTTGCCGTACACCATTTTGACTCCTTCCAATGTTGGAAATTTCAAGACTTGATGAAGCGTTGAAGGTACTGCCCTCATATTATGGATCCAAGGTCTTTCAAGCAGCGTATTGTACCTCATATCTCCTTTGATCACGTGGAACTTCATTTCCTGGATAGTTCCGGCCATATTCACTGGCAACATGATTTCCCCTTTGGTGGTTTCACTCGTCATGTTGAAACCTTTGAGCACTCGAGCTGCAGGCACAATCTGATCCTGAAGGCCGAGTTTCTCCATGACCCTCGATTGAATAATGTTCGTCGAGCTACCTGGATCAACCAACATATGTTTAACTTGAATTTTGTTCATAAGGATAAATATTACCAGTGCGTCATTGTGAGGTTGTTCGATCTCTTCTGCATCCTCATCGTTGAAGGATAAGGTATCTTCTGGTAAGTAGTCCTAGGTACGCTTCTCCCTTGTGATTATGACTTTGGTGCATTTAAATATCGGACCCTGAGGGATATCGACCCCACCGACGATCAGAATCACATGTTGTTGTCGACGCCCCCTTTTTCTATGGGTCAAATCGGGTATACAACATTGGGAGGACAACTCTATTCCCTTTCGAGAATTGGGTTTTTGGAATTGGAGAGTCGCCACCTAATGATTATAGTGCATTAGGGCACTTTGAGAAGGGTTTGAGTTGGAAAACCAGAGTTCGAGTAAGGGCTAGAAATTATCTCGAGGGGAAGGTGTTAGGCACCCCTCAAGATCCACTAGTGTGGTCCCGGCCATGTTACAATTGTGACTTTACAAGTAAACAATCAAGGCTCAAATAAGGACTTGCATACAACATTGCAATTAGGTTGAAAACTTTTGAAGGTAAGTAGAGAGGACAGAAATTTATGAAAAAAGATTTGAATGGTTTCACGAGAAGAGATGAAAGCAAATAAAGGGAGGGGGTCCTAGGTTTACGATTAATATGGATCACTTCAATGCAATACCCAGCAATCACTCCTCAAAAAAAGAGGGGTCGCACGTGATATTAGCGCATCGGTCATCATCTCCATATCTACCCTTCCCACCCCGTTAAGGTATTAAAGCGCGGAATAGTATCGTTACTTATTGCATGCTATTACCCGTCCCAATTCTATCAGTCCTGGAGGCATATGGGACTACTAATCCTAAAGGGGAGGGAGCTGGGGATTTTGCAGTTTTTTAAAAAGAATAAAATTTTAAAGCGACATTCAAAACATATACAGCAATTATTGGGAAAGCAAGTAAGCAGATATGGATCAAATAAACCTCCTTAAATCAGAGAAAATCATATAGTTTAGCATGTCTTACACGTACTGATTAGGTCTGATTAAACTTAAACATTAAGGCAGGCTGATTTATCACATATTTTCAGATAAGAAGTCCGAAGTAGGCATGCCTGCTGGTTGTAATTATCAAAGACTGATGCAATTATAGTTTTTACCCTACAGCTTGCATGGGTGTTAAACGGAACCTATAGGCACGATATCTATTAGTTTCAGAAATAAAGAAGTAAACTGATTGCAGAAAAAAGAATTGTCAATTACAGGGACATAAGATCTGTAGGCGTTAAACATTATTGCTACTGATTTTAGGCTTATAAGCAAGTTGACGATTCAGGTTTGGTTGATAGCTCCTATAGGCATGCTTTCTAGGCGTTACTGATTTTAAGCGTTGTTATTGTCATGCAGAAATCCTATAGGCAGGTCATCTATATGCAGTTAGTTATTTAAATCTTATAAACAGGTTTGCCTAGTGACAGATGCATATGCAAAATGCAGGAAGTCCTATAGGCATATTACCTATATGATATGCAGAATTTCAAAAACGACTTATAGATATGGAATCTATATGAAGCGCAGAAAAACCTATGAACATGGTATCTATACTTCTGAAGTGCAGAATTTCAGAAGTATAGGAATTCCCTATGAACATGGTATCTACATGAGATGCAGAATTTCAGAAGTATAGGAATTCCCTATAAACATGGTATCTACATGAGATGCAGAATTTCAGAAGTATAGTAATTCCCTATGAACACGGTATCTACCCCTTTGCATGCAGGACTGACCCTCCCTTTTCACTAACACCCCAGCAGTTTATTACAAGATATTACAGACCAGAATGAATAAGAAAAAGATAAAAATATATCAGAAATTAAAGATTCCAACCAAGGAGAGCCTAATTCAGACCCCAGGTCTGAAATATGAAATAAACCAATTTCCAAAGATCAGATTTCCAAAGCCTTTCTCTTATTTGGGATGTGTCAAAGTTCCAAGGAGCTTCAAGAACTCCAGGCAATGCTTACAACCCCAAATGTCATTGCAGAATCAGATTATAGTGTAGTGTGGAGGGGCCAGCCCTCAAATGTCCAAGCTCAGAGGGAACTCAAAGTCCCAAGGCAAGGCTCATAGGTGGGGCAGAATTTAGAGGCTAGGAGTAAGTGCAAGTGCAATAGAGGGGAATTAGGGGAAGTCCAGGGTAAACTGGTGGTCATACCCAACAATAAAGAGTGTTGGCACACCCCAACCAGTCTACTAGGCCACATTTTGGGAGTTAAGATCCATTGAGGATCAGGTTCAGACCTGAGCAGCAATTTGGATACTGCCAGGCCATAAACCTTAACTCAAACACATATAAGGGAGTAGGGGTATGGGGAATTCACAACAAACAGCAGATGCAAAGAGAGAGTAGCATATTCAATACAGAACATGAACAGGAAAGTAGCCAAGAGTGTAGCAATTGTAAAGTAAACACATAGGGGTGATGCTGGAATCAAAATTAGGACATACCAGTTTCAGGGAAACAAATAAGTGAAAGCAGAAGTCTTGTAAGCCAAATTGCAAGCAAGCAATACAAAAGATCTCAAAAGAGAGTAGAGAATTGAAAGAGTATTGTAATTGAGAGTGTGTGTGTAAGAGTATGCAATTCAAAGTGTGTTCAAGTGCAGAAGGGTAGTCCCCTTTTATAGTGCAGAAAACAAGTAAGAAAAGGTAAGGAAATAATTTGCAATCAATCATATAAAGTCTCCCTTTGGTTAAGGGATTCTGATTTCGAACAGGCATAACATAATTAAGGAAAGAATTTGATTAAAACCTTTTCCAAAGTAACATAATAAGGGTAAATACACAGGGTTTATTTAAGGCAAAAATCCAATGGTATATGGTTTGTGAAAAATAAGGAAAGGGAATCAATCAAACAGCCAGTAAAATCAAAGTTGCAAGCTTGGTTTGAATGAACCAAGTCAGAAAAGGGGTAAAGAAAGGTTCAATTAGGGAAAATCAGTAACAATCAAGTAAACACCATTAAAGGAATTCGGAATCAATTAGTAGTTGGCAAAACCTTTTGAAAGAAGAGTTCTCATATATAAAGCACACAAATATGTGAATCAAGAAGAGGCTGTCAAATTATTTAGAAGAGAGTTTAATCGAAGAGAAGTTCAGAATCATAAGTAAAAAGATACAGGTTCAATTTGTAGACTCATAGTGAGTATGAGAGTTCAGGGTCCCAAAGTGGAGCCTTAACTCGAACACAAAAATCAAAATCGTCAAAGGAAACCCCCAAATCCTAGGGTTTCAAAATTGAATCAGACATGGAAGTGAGAAAGCAAGTCATTTGTTTCAGAGTCTCAACAAAACAGATATGATAGCATGTTTGAATGACAAAGGAAGAAAAATCATGAAGAACATATTTGAGAAAACTCGGAAGCTAAACAAGTTCAGAAGAAGGAGATAATACAAACGTGAACACAAGTAGATGAAGCATGTAAGAACATGAACAGAGTCCAGTAAACAAGATCAAATAACTTAACGGTAAACACACATAGTAAAAGAGTAAAGAAAACTAAGCAGGGATTAACAGGAGTAACATGCATAGCAGAAAAGAAAAGGTAGAAGACATTACATGCGTAATAAAGAGTAATCACACCATCAGGGTATGGACAAACACACATAAAGTAAAGAAGAAGAAAAATCAGAAAGATTTTTCCCAAAAAATCCTTTCAGAAACCCTAAAATCGAAGAGAAACGATTTTGAAAAGAAACTTTTGGGGAAAACACTTTAGATGGCAAGAAAAGCATAGATACAGTATAGATCTAAGCAAATAACGGTGAAAGGACCTTGAATAGCTTAGGGTTTTGGAGAAACCCTAGAAATGAGAAAGACTTGGAAACAGGTCCGATCTTGAGTCGGAGAGGTCAAGAATCAGGCTCCTAAGTCTTGAATATGTCGGAGCATGGCCGGAGAAGCCATGAAATCAAAGGTCTGAGAAGATCGGAGAGGGAATCGTCGAGGTTAGGCCTCGAAGCTTCGAACAACCCTGGCTTACTGGTGAAGATAGGTGAGTACCAACTATCCATGGCCTGAGAAGCCATGGATTCCGGTGACCGGTGGTTGAGAAGGGGGTAGGAGGAGGCTAGGGTTTCGGAGAGTTTTTTAGAGGATTTGAGAGGGTTTGGGATTCAAAGGCGGCAGGCCAGGTGAGAATGAGGGATTAGGGTAGTCACCTGTGTTTAATGATGGTAGGGCGAATAGTGGTCGTTGATCCGAATGATCAACGGCCTAGATTTAAGAAGGTAGATGGGAAACCGGGTTGGGTCGTTTGAGTTGGGTTAGAGGTTGGGTCAAAAGGAATTGGGCTGGTCCGAATTTGAGTTTGAAATTGGGTCCATTTTAGGCTAAAATCGAAATGTAATGGGATACAATTGAAACGAACTGAGGCCAAAATTTAAATAGCCAATTTTCCCTTTTTATTTTATAAAAATAGTAAAAAAAATGATTTTGAAAGCAAATTAAAAGCACTGGATCCGTTATTAGTATATAAATATTAATTTAAAAATATTGGAACCAGTTTCATAATTATAAAATGCTATTAAATCTTAAAGCAGGCTAAAATTGCAATTATATGCAATTTAGCTTTTAAAATACCAAATTAATTTGTAAAAATATATGAAAAGTAACCTACCTATATTTTGGTATAAATATGAGAATAAAATAAGTTATTCACCAAAGTGATAATTTTGGGAATAATTATTGAGCAATAAATCAATTTAACAATCTTTTAAAAAATTGGAAAAATACTAAAATACTTGGGCATACTTATATATGTATGTATATGATATTTGAAAGTATTTGCATGTAAAAGAAATACATAGGGAAAAATTGGGTATCAACAGTTGTGGTTCCTCCTGTTTGTTTTTCATGTTTGCATCCCTATCTCTAAAGTGATTTTTTGCTCGATCACTCAAGAACTCTCGAAGATGACCTTCGTTGAATAAACGAGCTACCTCCTCCCTTAATTGTATGTAGTCCTCGGTTCTGTGACCATGGGTTCCATGGTACTTGCACATTTGATTCGGATTCCTTTGAGCTAGATCAATTTGCAGGGGTCTGGGCCATCTACTATCCTTGATCCGTCCAATGGCTAACACAATACCTGAAGCATCGATGCTGAAGTTGTATTTCGATAACCGTGGTGCTTCCTTAGGCTCGACGTGTTTATCTAAGCCATTATTACTCATGGGCCGTCGAGAATTTTGACCTCGATCATTTTAAACGGGATTACGTCCTGGTCCATTGTTCCTTCGATATGCGCTATATGGTTGGTATCGATCTTTGTTCGATCGGGGCTCTCTGTCGATGTCCCTTTGAATCCTACCTTCGAACCTGTTTGGGGAAGCAAAACTGGATGGAGCTCCCAACTGATGATCATCGACCCGGATCTTCAATTGGTACCGATTATGCACATCGGCCCAGGTCACCACTGGATATTTAATTAAATTCTGCTTTAGTTGACGTGACACTATCAAACTTCGCTCGTTCAAAGCCTGAATAAAGACTTGGACAACCCAATCATCCGTAATCGGGGGTAGGTCCATGTGTTCCATCTGAAATCGAGATACGAACTCCCTTAGCATTTCATTGTCCTTCTGTCTCACTTTGAAGAGGTCTGACTTTCTGGTCCCGACCTTTATTGCTCCGGTGTGTGCCTTTATGAACGAATCAGCAAGCATGACAAAAGAATCGATGAAATTGGGCGGCAAATTGTGGTACCATATCATTTCCCTCTTTGATAAAGTTTCTCCAAATTGTTTCAACAAAACAAATTCAATCTCATCATCTTCTAAGTCATTTCCCTTTATTCCGCATGTGTACGAAGTGATGTGTTCATTAGGACGGTGGTCCCGTTGTACTTGGGGATGTCTGGCATATGGAACTTCTTAGGAATGGTCTTCGGAGCCGTGCTTTGAGGAAAATGCTTCTGCACAAACTTCTTCGAATCCAAACCCTTTAGGATCGAGGGTGCCCCCGGTATTTGGTCAACTCGTGAGTTGTATGTTTCTACCTTTTTGTCATTAGCATTGATTTTCTTTTCACCTGATTCTATCCGTTTAGTGAGCTCCTCGAGCATTTTCATGATGGCGGGATCAGTTCCCGATCCATTATTGTTCAATTTTTCCTGCATGGGTTCGACTCTATGAGCAACTTCCTGTGATATATCGAGTTCAATTCTACTTGGGGCTCGATTCTGATTTTGGAGTTGCTCTATCGCGGCCTGTTGAGTTTGTAGCATGTCAAATATCATTCGAAGGCTAATTTTGCCTTCTTCACCATTTTATGTATTTCGATCGGCTACTCGGGCATCCTTTTGGACGCTATTTTCAGGGTCAGCGCCTAAATCTCCACGAATGGTGACATGAGAATTGACATCAACCGGATCCACGGCATGTGGTGTGTCGGGATTGATTGGAGGTACTCCGTTTCCCGGGGCGACTACATGCTCGTTTTCGCCATGAAAACCAAGGCCGATGTCAGTGTGAGTGGGTACTTCTTGAGAGTTTGACATGTTGATGCCTGAAATAAAAAATACTCACAAGAATAAGCGTAAAATAGTGTGTGTTATGAAGATTAAAATATTAAGCAATCACTATTATCCTTAGCCCCACGGGGGGCGCCAAACTATTTACCCTAAAAAGCGAGTAACAATTAAACGTGTAATGTGGTTTTAAGGATACATATTTCATTTAATGCCAATTGATTAATTTAGAGATAACTGGTGAAATTTACAAGAATATAAAACAAACCAATGTTTGGACAGTATCCTCGAGCTGATGAACCCTCGAGAGTAGTAAAGCAAGAACAGTTAAAGAACAATAAATTGATGAACAATAGAGAAATATTATATTGCTTTGATCTGTATGAATGTAAGGGGTTTACAAATTATGGGGACCTCTCTTTATATACTAGAAGAATCTTAATTGTGGTACAATTTTAATTACGGAAGTAAATCCCATAATTGATACAAATAACCACCCTTGATTTGATCTGCTCCGAGATTTCAGACGTGATCTACCGGTTATGGATATCTCACATTTCCGTTATTGCATTTCACTCGAAACCGGTCATACTTAGTCTCGATTGCTGCTGGCCTCAATCTCGACGGACACTTCGATCTTTAGACTCAATGCCTTGTCTTCGAGCTCGGGTCTGATTCATTACGAGGTTACTCCCGATGCAGCTCCTTTGTTTCGATCAATAGGCCCGATTTTGACCTTATACACGATTTTTGGGAGGTTTAGTTAGAAGCAAATTCTATTTTGCTGATAAAGATAAATTCTATTTTGCCTCTCACGTCCCTCCTAGAGAGTGAGCTCACTTTTTATGCTAGCTCGGCCACTAAGGTGTATTTTAATTCACTAAAAGTTTATATAGGCGTCATAGGACACATGTATTTTTAAGGGGTGCAACTGACACTTTGGTACAATAATTATGCATTATCCCTAAAAAAAAATGTTTATCTAGTAGCTGACATGACATAGATGGGGGCAAAATCCAACGTCTTTTTTTGGTTAAAAGATACAGTGGAGAAGAAGTAAACATGACATACTCAAATTAAGCTTGAACAGTGTTAATTAAGGTGACATTTGCTGCTAAATATATACTTGGTTAATGTACAACCATTCTATTATCCGCACAAGTAAAAAGGAAACGGCAATCTTATCCGCACAGCCCAATTTATCACACAAAAGAAAAATCATCAGAAACTGAAGCAACTCTCTAAGAAGATGACGATGATGTTAAAGCAATGGCTTCTTTCACAGAATCCTTCCCCTCACTTACCCAAAGCTGGTCCTCTCAGATGCATTTTTTTGACGACCCTCGAGTCTGGGCAGCTCAGTAAAAAACATATCAAGAAAGCTTCAAAATGCATTCACATTGATTTCAAGGTGACTTAATTTTCAATTTTAGGATTTTGGGTTTACTTATTTCAAGCTTTTAATTCGTGGGTCTATTGCAAAATTGCTTCTTTTGTTAGTTTCGATTGTTAAGCAATGCTTTGGTCTTGGCCTTTGGGGGAATGTTGAAAGTCTGGTTTTTACAATTACAGTTGATTTGATGAAACTTTCTACTGGAGGAAGTGAAGAATTCACTTCATATTTGACATATTTTAGAGAAACTTCTCAATTTTGACTAAATCCGTGTAGGATATGTTTAAAAAAGAAGAAAGGCCTTGATCTATGATTTGTTATTAAAAAAAGATAGAAAGAGAAACGTAGAAAAGATTTCATTGTGTTCAAAGCATATGTAGAAGTTTAATCATGCTACTTTGCGATGCAAAAATGCTTCGATACCATTGAAAGAACGGTTTTCTTGTGTGAATTATTCACTGAGGAGACTACAACAGATTGATTGTAGTTAATGTTAAAGTGTTTAATATCTCAAAGAAATATCACAACTTTTGTCTTTTGGATTGTTAATATCACAACTTCTGTTACGTGATGGAAGTATTGTTTCCAAATTTAGTTTGTGAAGATTCATATTCACTGGAAATAAAGCTAAAATGTCAAAGGTTTTTATAGGATACTCTCTTTTAAAAGGCTTATCCATATGTCTTGGCACTACCTAAATTCCACTGCAAAATCATGAAATCTGGGGAAGACATGCCGTAGACTGACATTCTGACTTTTCATTTTACTACAATTTCTCTAAACCATTCATTAGCTATGTGCATTTTCCTTCGCTTGCTCTGTTCTATTTTTATTATGTTTGAGTCGATAAAAACTCATGTAATTCTAGTGGAAAATGCAAGGTATTCAATCAGTAATTATAGCAAAATGCTACTAGCTGAGTAAATTTATTAGCTTCCTTTTCTTATTCAATTTCAATTGTTATACACATGCAGGAAATTTTGCAGTTCAGATACCCTGCAACAACACTAATAGTGACTAATGCATTGATGATGACTTCACCTTTAGAAGCCTTGGCTCAAACATGTGAAGCTGATACTTCTTCTGTCTTCAATATGCCATTATTGCTGCTTGTTGCCCTCGTTGGGGCCACAGTGGGAGGTAAGATACTTTAAGTTTGTCGCTGCCATTGTTTTATTGCATTTTTTGGGGCTTTCAACTTTGAAAGGACAGAAAGTCATTGTGGTTAGATGTAACTCTAAATCATAGACCCCAAGTTAACCATAGAGCATGAACATAAACTGCACATCAAAATTAGCTCCCATATTATGCAGAAACTACTCTTATTAATCGAGGCATTTGAGAAATTGCACAAGCAAGCAACATACATGAGATCATAAGACCAGTTGCATCTCTCTCGCATTCCTGTACTTCTTCACAAAGATTAAGTTTATTACATGCACATTGAGACAGAATATGAATTCAATGAAAAGAAGTTAAAGGCTTTTTGATGCATTAAGTACATTGAGGCCTGTGCAGGATCCAGGATTAACGAGGCCACTTCATTCGACAGTTCCTCCTCAGAACACTTGATGAAAATATTATTTAATGCATGGGGTTTACAACTGCAATCAGAATTCCCTATGTCTGGTCGTGGCAATGGCCAATAACAGGAGTATTACAGATTCCATAAGCTATAAGAATGACTTTTAAAACATTTAATCGCTCGGCCAAAAATAATTACAGCCGCTAGCTAAATATATAAAAAATATAAACTGATTATATGTAAAATATGTAGATTATATGTATATTGTACATTAATGAGGCGGATGTGGAAGTGAGGGTTGGTACACAAGTCATCCCTAAGAGAGAAACCTTCTAAGTATTTTGGTTGATAATCCAGGGAGATGGATGATGATGTCACACATCGTATTGGAGTAGGATGGATGAAATGGAGGCTCACATGCAGTGTCTTATGTGATAAGAATGTGTCACTAATACTTAAAGGTAAGTTTTATCGTGTGTATGTTAGACCAACTATGTTGTATGGGACAGAATGTTGGCTAGTCAAGAACTCACGTGTTCAGAAGATGTCAGTAACGGAAATGAGGATGCTTAGATGGATGTGTAGGCATACTAGGAGAGATAAGATTAGGAATGAAGATATACAGGGTAAGGTGAGAGTGGCCACCGTGATGGACAAGACACGAGAAGCGAGATTGAGATGGTTCGGGCATGTAAAGAGGACCAAGTGAGGGGGTGTGAGAGGTTGGCAGTGATGGGTCTAAGAAGAATTAGAGATAGACCAAGGAAGAATTAGGGAGAAGCGATTAGGTTGGACATGACATATTTTCAGCTCACCGAAGATATGATCCTAGATAGGATACCATGAAGGTTGAGTATTAGGGTAGAAGGTTAGTAGGTAGTCGAGCGATTCCTCTCTTTTTTGTGGGAGAGCATGTATCTAGTTTAGATCACCTTATTTGCTCCCTATTCTCCTTGTCAATATTATTATTATTATTGTTTTATTACAATCTTATTCTTCAATTATATTAGTACTGTTGTTTCCTTTACTTTAATTATCTTTACTATTTTGTTGTCAATAGTTTTCTTTTCTTTAGTATTTTCATCATAACGTTTTTACTATTGTATATCTCAAACCTGTTTTGAAAATGCTTTTCTTGAGCCGAGGTTCTATAAAAAATAGCCACTGTATCACACACAAGGTAGAGGTAAGGTCTGCATACACTCTACCCTCCTCAGAACCCGACCCTACCCTCCCCAGAACCCGACCCTACCCTCCCCAGATCCCGACCCTACCCTTCTCAGACCCCGTTGTTCTTGTTGTTGTTATTATATAAAAAATATACATTTGTCATTTATTATTTTGGGGGGACGGCTATACTATGTGGATTTCCCAATATGGCCTATACAAAAACTATGCCTCAATCCCAAACCTATTGAGGTTGGCATATGGATCCTCAATATCCATTCTGCTCCATTTGTGCCCGTTGCACTTTGTAGTCCATACTTACTAAGTTGTCTTTGGGACAATTTAAGAACTTATCCAAAAAAATGTCTATTCAAAAAGGTGCTTTAAGCAGGCTCAGAGAAAATTGTGGAAATGGCGTGGTTTGTGCTCAGTGTCTAAGGAATTCCTCTTTCTTTTCTTTTTTTCCATTTTTGTTTGGCAGGAAGTACGGAAATTTGAAATGGTTGTTTGTTGAATCAGTTATTTGTAGAAAAAACTTTCAACTTTGAGTCGGTTCTAACTTCTGAGTATAACAGCATAATGTGTTTATGTGAAACGAAGGAGTCGATGTAGGGATTAATGAGATCTAATACTCAAAATGTCTTCACTACAATAAACCTATCTAATCTAGTCTTCTTTCTCATCTCTCTTAACTGTGTGTTGATCCTCTCAATGTTGGATCATTGCCTTTCTTGGTTTAATTTTTTTTCCCCACCTTTTGAACACAAGGATGTGTGTGTACACATTTTTAATTGTACTTTCAGGACTAGTTGCACGTCAGAGAAAAGCGGAACTGCAGCGGTTGAATGAGCAGCTCCGCCAGATCAATGCGGCGCTAAGAAGGCAAGCCAAAATAGAGTCCTATGCACCTAGCTTAAGTTATGCTCCTGTTGGTGCCAAGATTGCAGAAAGTGAAGTGATTGTTGATCCAAGAAAGGAGGAATTAATATATCACTTGAAAAATGGAAAGAATTTTCTGAGAAATCAAGCCCCAGAAAAGGCATTTGTGGAGTTTAAAACAGCCCTTGAGCTTGCACAGAATGTAAATGATCCTATAGAGGAGAAGAAGGCAGCAAGAGGATTAGGTATGTGAGATCTCCTTGTTCAGTTTAGCGTTATATTTCCTTGGATGGAACTTTGCTAGGTAACAAAGGACTTGTAAAAGTTATGTTCAATAGGTATTGTTTCTACATTCACCATCTTCCTTATTGTCATTTATTCTTAAATTCTTGGTGTCACAGGGTCATCAGTCATGTTGCTTTTTTGGCTTATTTTCTTTTTAATCTGCTAAAGAAAATGTAAAATACTGCTAGAAGTTAGATTAAAGATTCAGTAAATCGTGGTCCTTGAAGCTAGATAGCCTACAAAGAAACTTTATTCAGACATACAAACTGCTACTGTTTCTCTCTTGTATATGCGTGTCACAATGTAATGACCCTCAAAGCTTTATCTCTTTCTCAGGGGCATCATTACAAAGGCAGGGCAAGTACAAGGAAGCCATTGAATACCACTCTATGGTTCTTGATATCTCATCAAGAAATGGAGAGGATTCCGGGAGCACGGAAGCTTATGGAGCAATAGCTGATTGTTATACCGAGCTTGGAGATATGGAACGGGCTGCAAAATACTATGACCAATATATTGCTAGGCTACAGAGTGATTAAACCATCTACAGGAAAGACTTCTCGCGGAAATTTCTTCATGTTTGATGCATTTAGAGTAGGATCTTTAGAGGTTAGGTTTTTTCTCTTGGTATATTTAAATCTTGCATACATTATTCACCGGTTTCTTCTGTTCTATTTTTTTGTCTGTTCTCGTTTTGGTATGCCGAGGGTCTCAACACACCTGAAGTTATCGCTGATAACTTTTATTCAGAATTTTGTCAGCTCAATTTGCATGTGAAAATCGGAACGAGGCAATCAAATGATCTTTATAAAAGTGATAAAAAGTAGCATGTTTGCCTTCTGGAATGGGGAACAGAGGATATTACAGTTCCTTTTGATTGTTTATAGCAGTAAATTAACAGATCACTACACTATGGCAATGCTTAAAGAACTGACAAGCCTCTCATTAAACAAGATGATATAACAAATATAAGGCGTGGTTGGTAAATTCTTATCTGATTGGAGAATTGTGCAAAAATTAAAGGTCAACATGCGTATATTCCTGATTCATGCCAGAGTTTGTGCGTACAACTTCCTTCTCAACCAATTCGAATACAAGGAATTTAAAGAGCCAAAGATTTCCTGAAATCCCACATGTTTGCAGTTCCAATTTCGCAATTCATTTTCTTTTTCCTTCTTAATCTCTCCCCCGATGAGGTTGCCCTAGGAACACGCAATAGCAGCTTCATCAACTCGGTGATAAACTATAGAAACAGCGAGCAAAATGGTCCCTAAAACATTCCACCAAATAGTGATTGTCCTTGAATTTCATTTTCATTATTAAAGTGTTCAGCAGTAATGTTAGATGGACTCGGCCAAACTCTTTCAGATACACTAGAACAGCTGGTACCAGAGAGAGTGATATTCATCTTCCCCAGTAAAACAATAAAACATAATGATTGGATTCCAGCAAGTATAAATATTTGCGTGGTAGGTCTCGCGCTGTTACAAATCGCCATATTGTTCTTGTCCAGATAATGTAGTGAGATTCATTTTGACTTCAAATGAAACATGAACAAATACAACAGATTCATAGAGAACGCACAAGTGAAAGAAAGGTACAAAAAGATAAGATTCAAGAAATGGTCTAGTCTGCAACATGCTATAGCATGTCTGCGCATGGACAAAGGCCAGCTAATCCAGCATGTAGTCCCACGGACCAAAATATCATTATATACAACCAACATGCATGCAGCTGATCTAGCTGTAAGCCGCATCCTTGAAACTTCTACACAAAATAGCGCCTTAATAGTATGCTTTAAACATTAACTATTAACATGCTTTGTATTGCATATTGTACATACACTGCAAAATCTGCACTACAACCCTAACCAGATACAAAAACATCACTTTGACCGAGTTCGATCGTAACAGTTTCTCGGACAACCCAAGACCAGAAAATTACCAAAAATTTCTGGGAGAAGATCACCATCTCAGGCCAGCCTTCTTGATCTGGATCCTACAGGTAGCATAATACTCATTCACTAATGGTAGCAAATCTTAACACAACATACATGAGCTCGAGCACATGGAATATTGTGCTGATAACAGCTCATGGAAGATTGGGGATGCATGTCAAGGCACTAATTCATGAAAAGTAGATGGAGGGAATACACAAGGTCTAAAGGCTCATCCCGTGCCGAAATTTATCAACCAAACCTTCATCATTTTTTCATCTTAACAAAAAATCGGGTAAGTTTCTTTTAGGGATGTCAAATTTACCAACCAAAAGTATAATCGGCCAAAGTTGAGCTTGTGGGGCACATAGTATGTTCATTGACAAAGTCTTTTAAGCACAACCTATAAAAAGGGTCAAATTGACAGTTAAAAACTATCAAGATTAGAAGAAAATATTGCATTATCATTTTGTTAGAATTCACTCTCCATTATTATTTTTATTTTTTGATAAAGTACAGTTCACTCTCCATTTACACACAATTTCTATCTATTTGGTGTATATTTCCTCTCTACAATTTCACTCAGTTTCTCTTATTTATTGAAAAACAAAGGTCCACTCACTTTCTATCTATGGAAAGAAAAGAAAGTTTGATCTTTCTTTCTCCCCTTTAACCTAAAGAAGAAAACTATTTTTTATTGGGTTGCCGTGTATTTTTCTCTCGAACAATTTCACCAATGTTTTTACTTGGTGAAGAGAATTTTCAAAAACAATACATTAACCTAGAATCTTTCCTAAAATATAAATTATTTAAATGGTAGAGTTGCGTGCAAGATGGCTCGAACACCACCTCTATGAACAAGTTAGATAAAAATACATACAAATCAATTATGTAACTTTAAACCACTTATTAATGTTTGGCTTTAAGCCAATCGTTTGGATTTGGGCTTGCCGTTTATATTTATATTGATTAAATAATTATTAGCTATACAATGATACAATTGTGTTGTTTGTATGTAACCATATATTGTTAAGAACAGAAAAAGTTTGATATAAATCATATAATATAGGATAAATTGTTTGATAACCATTTTAAAATTTGAAAACTAAAAATATCGAACCAAAATCATATGCCTGAACTACCAACTTCCATTAAGAAGCCATACCACTAGAAATTCCTTTTTCTTGTTTCCTTTGGATGCAACAATTAGATGGGCATAATTTTGATAAGAATTGCAGATAGAGATAATAGCTTGTATTCTTTCTGAAAATTTAGGAAATTACTGCTAAAACCGCTCAACTAGAAAAATTTCACAACTGAAAATAGGAGGAAACTATGGCTTGCAAATTCCAACCATAAAAACTAGGGGATGAAGCATATGTTTTGCAATATTACTTACTGCTTGGACGTTTCATATTTCGGCAGAAGTTGCTACCGCAATGGCAGCTAAATGCTTTTACTGGATGTTCAAGGTCATCAAAATCAATACCATAATCCTGCCAGAGCCAAATCCAAAGTTTATCAAGCAGATAAACGGCTAAATAGCAAAGCATTTATTTGTATAGAGGCATGGTCCCTTTTGGTACCATGCGAGCGCTTATCCACAAGAAACTAGACATGTTGAAATGGCGAGACACTAATACTTGTTAATCGTTCATGTCATGGTGTAGTACTTTAACATCGCCACTCTCTGGAGCAACATCTTTCTGTGTTGCTGACTTGGTTTCAATTGGAAATTTTAAACACAATGATATGACTTTTTTTTCCCTCAAGGATGTCAGCACTAATTCATCTAATTATGCTTGTTACTTGCCTTATTCAAGACATAGTTTACTGTTATTAACTATCAAACAAATAATATAGAAAGATAACACTTGGAATTAATCCTCAAAATCAAGGGCCTAATTTTGATTTTACTCCCTTAACCATCAACATGGGTAACCATAATTTTCCAGTTAAGAGGAGAGGTCCACTATGCTTAACTAATTATAATTAAAATAACCTAAAAACACAAACATCACTTTGTCATTATCAGGATATGTCACATCATTACAAGCTCTAAAGTATTTAGATTAAAAGAAAGTAATCGAAGTTGAGAAGCGCCTATCCATCTTTTCTTCGAAAAGCAAAATATGAGGAATGACTTGATAAAAAACAAAAACAAAATATGAGCAAGAGGTCCATTAATTTTCTTTCACTTGTTTTAAGGATGGAACGCAGGGTTTTGGGCATAGTTATGGAAAACTCATCCAGTAGTTTCTGCCTCAAGCCCTATCAAGCTACTCTTTTTTATTTTTCCCGGTGTTTGGTATACAAGCTACATCAGCACAACTGACTAAAGTTTATTACGCATATTAGCTGAAAACAGGACCTGCTCCCAATCCCAAGTCAGGAGGGCAACCCGATGTAGATGTACTGAGTGTATACTCATCAGAAAACATGCAAAAGTTGGTCCAAAGCAAGCCAAACCACTGTACTTATACCAGTATTTCAAAAGCAACAAAACAAGCACACCACAATACAATGACTATGAGCATGTGATGACATCAAGCCTACTCACCCATGTGAGCTCCTCCATCGCTTTAATCTTTCTTGTAGTGAAAAACGCAAGCTACAACAAGCAATAACATCGACTTAATCAACAAAGCTGTCATTGTCAAGGACTAGCAATAGCAATCTTGAGGATGAAAAGGAGTTAAAGATTCAGTGAGCATAAGATTCATTACATGATAGTAGCGGTGATCAGGGGTCTCTATTTCAACTGGAATTTCAACCAAATTTGAATCGAAGCATCTGAGCCAGAACAACAATGAACAAAGTAAATGCATCAACACAGGTTTCCCACATCTATGAATGATTAAATATCAAACAGATACAAAATGCATGGTCCTCTCCACCTTTTGGATATTCTGACAAGACAAAAAGATTCAAATTGCTAGGCACATGGTCTCTCTGGTCTACCACAGGCAGAGCAGTAAAAGGAGCTAGAAGTGAGAAGGAAGAAATGAATCACGAAGTGAGCCAAATCCATTTAGAAAAAAGGGTGTGAATGTTTAATGGGAAGGATATTGAACAGTTGACATTCAATAAGGGGCTTTGCTTGACTTACACCATGAATCATCGAATTATTTTTTTTTTTTTAAAAAAAACATGAATTTGAAAAGTAAGGAAAATAATGCAGAAGTTCAAAGAAGCACTGAATCTATCGAAGTCAATTAGGAGACTTACTTGAGGGCAAGTGAACAAAATTTTTAACCTAAAAGTCAATCAGATTGTTGTTATTGTTTTTAATGAAAGTCAATCCGACTATACAAAACTGATACCCCAAAGATAGTTAGGGTAGGGTGGGGAAAGAAATACAGAAAAAAGATTATAACTTGTGATCTATCTTTGCAAACTTACCTGTGATTGATGAACCTGGCAACATTCCCATAGAATGTAGCATCCAAACAAAGAGCTTCCTCATCCTTTAAGACACCCTCTGAACCCCAGTCAGCATCCAGCAGGACTGGATAAGAATGTTCCTCCCCGTTGGGGCTCTGTGAAACACGATCAAAGAGTTCGGAGTTGGTCAGAATTTCTCCAACATATTCGCAGACAAAAGCACCTAGAGGAAGGTCTTCTAGGGTACGCAAGCCCCATCCTTTCCCTTCAGAAGTCATGAAGACCTGAATAAGAGCAACAAATCACAGACCAAGTTAATTGTGGAAACCAATTATGGTTTTGGAAGGAGCTTTGTGAAGCTCAAAGGACGAGCATAATAGCAGTAAAATGTAGGGCATTAGTTATTCCCACGTCATGAACATGATCAAAGACAACTGCAACATTCTATACATTCATACCTGTAACTTATGGCTTATACCTCGCTGTACTACACGGTTGCCACATTGTTTATTACAGCCACATTTCCACCAACACTCTTTGATGAAGTTCCTCATCAAATGACCTTTACAAGCTTCGATAATGTCCTCATTTTTTGATCTTTCCAATGGGCACTCTTTGCAAAAGAAGTGGCAGTGTTTCTTGGGGTCACGATTCATGGAAATACATTCTTTAAGAAACTCTTCTTTAACAAGTCCTTCCTTTGTGTACGCAAAATCACCACCGGTTACGTGTGCACAAGCACAAGGTGTGGATAATGATAAACAATCACCAGAGCAAGTTGAACAGCTATTATCATCTCCAATACGAGCCAGAGAAAAGTTAACATATGCATTCTGGAAAACCACATTGTAAGCTATGTAGTGAAATGATGGTGGACGCTTGCTATTAACTTCATTCACCAAAGAAATTATAACATTTTCTTGCCCCTTGGTTATATCAATAACATCAACAGACCCTACATCACGCGGAGCCGATTCACATGGAACCACCTCAAGTGGATTAGTTCCTTCAAGACCATTCTGATCGGTCTCTGGAGCAATACTACAGTTGGCCATTGATGCTGCATGATCAGCTTCATTGCTGTCTTCACCAATATAAGGAGCAAGATAGGGCATCTCTGGTTCAGCTTCCCTAGCACCAAGATCAGAATTCTGGAACCCACTTAAGGAATCAACATAGCCTATTTCACCTGGAGTTGATTCACATGGAGCCTCCGTACTCCGTGAATTAGTCTGCACAAGACCATTCTGATCAGTTTCTGGAATACTACCACAGTTGTCCATTGATGCTATATGACCAGCTTCAGTGCTGTCTTCACTAATAGGAGGAGGAGAGAATCGGGGTATCTCTGGTTCAGCATCCCCAGCGTCAATTTCAAAATTCATAGATCCATTTGAGGAATTAACAGTCATGCTTCTCGAGCCAAAATCATTTTCTGCAGCAACATCTGTGGTTGCTTGCAATTCATGACTGTGCTGAGTTCCCAGTTCCAAAAAACACTCACACATGTCTTTCATCAGCTTCATCACAGAAAAGTTAGGGTCCAGGATTTTGTATGATTTAAGACATTTAGACTCCACCATTTTCAGAACAGATTCTAGATTCGGCATATGGAAGTCTGATCTACAAAGAGCTGGGTCACAGTTTATAGAGACTTTCACCTCTCCAAATGGTGAGGAGGCAATATCTACGTCAGTACACCTATCCTGGACTTCTACCAGCTCACGTTGGGTGGCCACTCCATTTGATGAAGTCGCGATTTCCTTACCTGCATCTTCTCCGCCTCTCAGTTCTATCGCTAAGGGTTCAGAAGTTTCTGGACGTCTCCTTGAGGCGTTACCACTTGAAGTATCTTCCTTGTTTGATGGTTCTAAGGAATAAATAAAAGACATTTAGAAGCTGTGTAGATGTTTCCAGGAAACTTTCTGATGAGAACATCACAACCCAATGAAGATAATAATATACAGATAGGCATAATACATCGGAACCCCTTTGGACTTGGCACTTTTTATTCAATGCACACCTGAACTAGTTTTAGTCCCAATTACCCCACTCAACTTGGCAGTTAGCTAGCCTTCGCCCCTTGGGTAACCTCAGTCCAAGGAGGTGTGATACACTCGCTACGACATGGATATTTATTATCCACGTGGCATTTTTTAATAATAAAATATATATTTTTATTAGATCCTTGTGGTCCGGCCCTTCCCCGGATCCCGCGCATAGCGGGAGCTTAGTGCACCATGCTGCCAAAATATATATTTTTATTTTTTTAAAATCAATTTTTCAGCCAAATTTATAAAAAAAAATGTTTGGAATTTCATTATTTGGCTTTTTATTATTATTTAGCAAAAACATAATGAGGTTTCACCCAAGTATTTTTTACATAGTTTGACCCCCCCCCCCCTCCAAAAAAAAAAAAAGAAATACGCAATTAAAACTAATCGCATCCAAAGATGAAATACTAAAAGTACACACTTGAAATCTATTATTTTGGCTAAAAACATTATATTTGTCTAATAAAAACAATGTGAGTTCCGGCAATTTTTTCTACAGATTTCGTGGGAAAGAGAAAGAAGAAAAAATACCCAGTTGGGATACACAGTCGTTGTATCTAAATAAGAAATAAAAGGAAATTTCACAACTTGAGCTCCATTATTTTAGCTAAAACTTTTTTATTTGATTAGAAATAATGGAGCTCTAGCCAAGTCTTTTTATTTTTTATTTTAAAAGTTGATGCAAAAATAAAAATTACACTTTTAGAACAAATATCTTGCATCTAAAGAAGAAATAAAATTAAATACATACTTGGCGCCATTATTTTGGCAAAAACTTTTATCTGGCTAAAAATAATTGGTTTTAGTCATGTCTTTTTTTTACATATTTGGCTTGAAAAAGAAGAAATACACAATAAAATAAATAGCCATTACACCAAAAAAAGAAATTAAAAATTACAAATTTGAGGTAAAATATGTTTGGTATATTAAGAAGAAATAAGAAAAAATACACAGTTACAGCATTGCATTAACCATTGTATTCAACTATGTGGCAATTAGCAGTTAAAAATACTCCACTTGAAAGCTGAATTTTTTATTTCTCATCTCTCACACGCCTAAAAGAGTGTGTATCCACTCTATTAGCCATGTTAGAAATTGGGGGGAGAAAGCTATCAAACTGCCAAGTTTGGTGTGTGTGTGTATGGTTTTTTTTTTTTTTTTTTTGGGGGGGGGGGGGGGGTTGGTAACGACCACAATTAGTTCAGGTGTGCACTAAATAAGAAGTGTCAAGTTCAGGGGGTCTCAATATATTATGTCTATACAAATCCATTAAGATGTCAAAAAATTAAATTTGTAACCTCCATAGTTCCATAAGACCAGAGTTTTCTAAATATAATTCTCTATTGGCCAAAGAAATGGAAAACTATGTAAACCAACCTAGCAATGTCTCGATTTCTAACTCTTGTAATGTGTCTATTGGCCAAGGAAAATTCAATAACCACGAAGAGTTAATTAGTGACACAGTAAATACCAACATTTGGCTATCCAAGATAAGTATATACCTGGGTGAATAACAACAATAGGAACCTCAAACTGTGGCATATCATCAGTATATGGTTCATCCTTGGGCTTGATCAAAGCAAGGGATCCCAACATCTTCTGTTTAGGGGACAGTTCACCACTGGGTTCTGTCTTTGGCTCTTTGAGTTTTGATGCATGGGAAGCTCTAGCAGCAACCAACCTATCCCCCCTGGACATGATTTGAGGTGTTTGAGTTTCCTCCCGTTGGGGCCTTTTAAGAGAAGTCCCACCACTGGAATTGTTAGCGGAAGGTGAAGCTTGACCTTCTTGATATCTTAAGCGCAATCTCTTTAGTGGTCTTTCAGGCTCCTCATGCCCTGCTTCTTCCTCTAAAACTTCCTCTCGCCGCACAAGCGGCTAAGGGACCAATATAAGATACATAGAAAATGAGGAAGACAAAATCTTGGATCCTATAAAAATTACATGAATAATTTAAATTAAACACAGGCAGACAATCCACCTGGCTTACTTCAGTATTCTCAGACTTCTTCTGTTCTGCTGCCTGCAATAGGATGTCAATCAAGAAAATTCAGACTCCATTTAGCACATTTAATGTTTTGATAAGGAAAGAAGAAAAAATAAACTCTGACTTGAACAGAAATGTGAGAGAAAGAAAATCAAATAAAGAAAGACAGATAGATTGAACCTCTGCTTCCTCCTTCTCAAATATAGCATCTGCAAGTGCTCTATAATTCTCCTCTTCGATAAGCTCCCAATTTTTGTCATATAGTTTTAGAAGGCTCTTCAAGACTGGCTTCACCTTTCCGTTAGAGATGCCAATACTTTTCATAGCGTCATATGCCTTCTTAACTCTTGGATTGGGCGGCATTCTTTTGTGGATTTAAAAGCAACCTTCAAATTACTCAGTGAGCCTACATAAACCAGAGAACATATGAGCAGAATCAGAGGCAGAATTATTATTTTTATGAGGACCAGAGACAGACTTCATTATTATAATGGCTTCCAATGATATCTAGATTAGGCTGTTGCATGATCTAATAAATGGTCAATACTTTTTGAAGCTGCATTTCATTTTCTTTTCCTTGTATAAATATTAGGGAAACTTACACAAATGTCCCAAATAAATCTCAAACTTACCAATCTCTAGCCATTAATGATAGACTTACCAAAACTAGCCAACAAAAATTGAAAAACCAAATAATAGGGTTCTTTCTATCAAAGAATCACATGCAAAAATCACCTTCCATAATTTTAAGCGTGATTAGCAACATTAGATACAAGACGAAAAGGAAATTTCATGGACGGGGTAGCAAATAAGGTGATGAAATACAAAAATCTATACACTACTTCAAAAATCTACACAAAAAAGGAACTTTTTCAATGGGTATAGTTGAAATTCATTGAAAATATAAAGATAAGTCAATATACAAAATTTGAGGAAGATTGGATGTGATTTGGACTGGTTTTGTATCAAAATTCGTAATTAAATCGAGTTCAAAAAAGTCTTCTGCGACACATGTATCACGCATGTATCTTACACACAGGTATACATGGATATACATGTGATACACAATTGATACAAATATGATACATATGTGATACACAAATGATACACAGTGTGATACACATATCATTTTTTTTCATGTTCAGCTTTTACTTCGAATTTTCAATTCAAACCACCTCAAAACTTCACCAAATCATCCCAAAACTGAGATTCAAGCTCCTTAAGTTGTGCCAATCTATTCTAATAACACCCACTCAAAACAAAGCAAAAATTTAATATTTTTTTGCTACAAATAACTAATTGGCTAATTTGGCTAATATTAAAAATATTGTATCAATTGGCCAATTTTTGTAATGAGCTACTTATAAATGGACATAGCTGGTAATTTCCCTTAGGGGTGTCAAATGGGCGGGTTGGGCCGATTTTGGGCGGGTCAAAACGGGTTGAGTCAATGATTAGGCGGGTCAAATAACCCACCCAAAAGTTACTTGGACTAAGATAGGTTGGGTCAAGGTGGGCTAAGATTTGGGTCATAGCCCAACCCGCCCAACTCTTATCAAACTTTACTTAATATGTGTTATTTTCTTATGAATTGTATAATTACTAAATAAGACTTTTTTTCTTTTGTTATGGTCATATATAATATATCAAACAAAAAAAAAATTATTTCAAAGATATTTTGGTAAAGTTACTCATGGATTAATTTGGGCTAAAAATCAACCAACTTTAAATGGGTTGAGATGTGTTGCGTCAAGATGGGCTGAGATCAATAAATGGACGGGTCATTCCTTGAGCGGGTCAATGACCAGCCCAACCTTGGGCGAGTTGGGCGGGTCATTTGGGCTGGGGCCAAGATTGACAGCACTAATAAATATCTTTGTTTTGGGGATAGAGACTACTTTTCATACACACAAACCCCCAACTTTACCTTGGAGAATCAAGGAGAAAAATTTAAGGGAGGCGCATAAAGAAACATGACTAAGGGCAAGGCATAATCAAAATGGAGGCATCAATTTATTTGATAACCGAGAAATACTCGAGGTCAGCTTGTGCGCGGTTCAAATCTAGATGATAATCGGTATGCCCCTCTATCTTTCTCCACTTAAATACCATGCTTTTATCATGGCAGCTCGTGATGTGCGCCTAAAATGGATGTAGCAATTCTCAAACATAAGTGACCGAAATATTGCATCACTTGATGATAGAGTCGAGGCGCAAATTAAGTTATTGTGGACAAGATCTGTCTACTGGTGAGCTTAAACACATGGAGATTTATTGCTTTACCTCCCACCCGAGAGTATCTCTCTGTTGTGAGCACGTGTTCAGAAGCTTTACCTTATAAGAGTATATTTGTGTATCTAAGACTAGCAAAAAAAAATTGTTTTATATCCTAACGTGATGTGCAATCAGTTCAACTAACTATAGAGTATAAAGCTATATTGCAAACCGACCATCACAACAAAATAAAGGGTAACCAAGCATAAAATTACTCGAAAGTGTAAAAGTTTATAACCATTGAGGATCAGAATAGCAGAACCTATTATTGTTTGCTTCTAAGATTGAAGTCGACTATCAAATTCAGTTAAAATTTATTACTAATGGTAAAATTCTTGGACCTTCTTGGTCTTAAATTTGTCAAATCAACAATGATGACCTTTGACTTAGAATTTGTGAATGTGTTGGAGCTAAACTATTACTGAAACCAAAGCAAGAAAAGAAAATTTATAGCACTAGTAACATTATTAACAAAGTTTCTACACAGATTAAAAAGTGCTTAGTGAATAGCCCCTCGTATGGGCATAGAATTTAGGATACTAATTTGTAATAATAGTGAAATAAAAATTTGAAAGCACAGGTAGAAAGTTAGTTTGGCAGAGAAAAATTACATCAAAATTCGACAATCAAATGTTGAATGAACTTGAATTATTCAAAATTGCTAAATACTAGTAAAGATAAATAAGTGTGCCAGCAATTAACTTTAAAAAACAAGCCTGAACCGAAACTCGATAACCTATAAAGGTAACGTAGCTTTACCTCCCAACCAGAAATTGGACAATGCAATGATCAATAAACCCAAGGAACTTCTATCTCTATCTCAAAAAAAAAAAAGAACTTAGTATTTACACTAGGATTAGATTATTTAACTCTATATCACTATGAGTGTATAAAACCGTACTGGTACCCTAATGTTTACACCAAATAAGTTATTTCAGCGGAGAGAAATTGAAAGAAAAAGTAGTATAGAAAAAAGACGGTGAAATGTAGAAACTGTAAAGCACGGAAAGACAACTTACGAGCATGCAGCTGACGGAGTCGGAGAGTCTGAAGAATGGGACCGTCGTTACCTGAGATTGAGACTGAAAGAGAGAAGAAAGAAATAGGCAAAAAGGGCCTGAGGGCGTGTTAGCACGTGGCTGAATATTAGCGCGTATATAGGGAAACTGAAAGACGCAGGTAATCAATTGCTATTACCTAGAGTGAGGGCGAGTTGTATCACATTATACATAAAATAATTTGCTCTTATCTACAACTTTATTAATAGTAATTATTAATAATTATGTTACCATAAATATCACATTACGGTGGATGTTTATTTTTCTTCCATGATCTTCATTTCAAATGCTTAATGACATATTCCATGACATATTTTCTTCACTTTTTATGCATATATAAAGGCCTTGTAATAGATAGGAAAATACACACAATTGAAGAAGAAATAAGAATCTATCTTTCTCTATATATCTCTTAGTTTGTTTTTGCTTGTTCTATATTGTTATTTTGGGGTATATTTTATAACACGTTATTAGCACGAGGCTCTACCATCTCAAGAAGATCTTTGAGAAAATTAAAGTATAATTTTTCTCAAATTTGTATTTTTTAAATTATGTCTGATATTATGAAAAGAAAGTTCTTTGCCCTTGAAATTTCGGGCAAGAACTATATGACATGGGTATTGGATGCTGAAATCCATTTAGATGCAATGGGTCTTGGAGACGTCATTAAAGATAAAAATAAAGCATCTACCCAAGACTGTGCTAAGGCCTTGATTTTCTTGCGTCATCACCTTGATGAAGGGTTGAAAATTGAATATCTCACAGTGAAAGATCCACTTGTTTTGTGGAATAGTTTAAAGGAAAGATATGACAACTTAAAGTTAGTCACTCTTCCACAAGCACAATATGATTGGGCTCATTTTAGGCTCCAAGACTTTAAGTATGTTTCTGAATATAATTCTGCTATGTTTAGAATTACTTCTAAATTGAAACTCTGTGGAGATAATATCAGTGACTATGATATGCTTGAAAAAACGTTTACAACGTTTCATGCATCCAATATGGTCTTGCAACAGCAGTACCGAGAGAAAGGCATCACAAAGTACTCTCAGTTGATTTCTCTTCTACTTGTGGCTGAACGAAACAATGAATTGCTTATGAGAAATCACGAAAATCGACCCACAGGTCTACGCCATTGCCTAAAGTGATTTGTTTATGAATTCACTGCCCAATATTTTACAAACATATCATTAGTTCATCATAGAAAACTTAAGATCAAGTTTTTTGTACTTTTTAAGATATTTATTCTCCAGCAACTTCAACAGCACACGAGGTATATGGAACTCCGATCCGATCTTCCAAGAGTTAAAACCACAATTCAATATAACCTTCATTTCTCCAGAGAGAGTGGAAGCTACTTCCAGGCAACAAGAAGAGTTAGTTGTGTTATTTACTACTTGTATTGGATCCATTCATAATTAGTACTAGTTGACAAGCGCAAACCAATAAAATAGAAAGAAATGAACATATTCGTACTTTTGTATATGTTGATACCTAGAGAATGATAGAATGGAATTAAACAGATTACAAGCACTGAAAACAATATCTGAAAACATAAGGGTAGACAAATGAAAAGGAAAACATTGTTGGGTTTTTTATGTATTTAATTAATATATTAAATACTTAAAAGAGGGTAAATGGGAAATGGAGGAAAATGAAATTTTTGAGTGAAATTTTAAGTTTCCCCCCTGGTAAATGGGCATTGTCCCATATTGGAAGAGGAAGAGGTTTTTTATGGGTATATAAGCAATTGCTCTTCTTCTAGCTCTTAGAGAGTTGAATAGAAGGCAAGCCTCGTGCCGTCGTCGTCGCTCGGCTCGGCTCGGCTTCGGCTTCGGTCAAATGATTGATTGATTAATTTTTTGGACCAAATTTATCTGTTAATAGTAAAATATTAACAGAAATGTTATTAAATATTTATTTTAATATTAAATATTAATATTAAATCCAATCCGTTTTTCTGTTTTGGTAATAGAAAATTAACTACCTTCTTAAATTTTCCCTCTTTATTGTTGAGTAAATAGCCATTTATGTAATCGCATTTATGTTGTGGCCGTTTTGCAGAAACAACCATTCTGAAGAGTTGCACCTCTTCAGATTTCAGCCCAACTTTGGCTATAACTACAACATTATTCGGCTCAGAATTTCACTACAATTTTCTGAGTTTCTCCTCCTTCTTCTTCATACTTTTAGCATCAGACAAAGCAATAGTAAGTGTGATTTGCTACCGAACTCTGTGTTCGCTGAAACACTGAGGTTTGAAGTACCACCACACCAGTATGTAGTTCATTCTATCGCGAGAGGAAATAATTCATAACCTTGGGTACTAGGAGGGGATTAAATTCCTTAAGGAAACACTGTGAATTCAGTGGGCTCGATTTGATTTTCTGTTATTTTGTTGTTCACTTCTGTTTATGTTCATTTATATTTCCAGAATTATTTTACAAATACAATTTACTAACAAGCTTAAGGAATTTAACTATTTTCTGTATTTGTACTCACTGTTTTTGGAGAGTAAAACCTTTGTGGTTTTGTACTCTATTGGAGATTAAAATCTACGTGATTTTAACGTTTGTGTCATTCTTTTACAAAAATGACTAATGATAACGGAAACCAAGCTGTTCTGATAGTGACTGTCAATGCCTCAATGAGCCGAACAACACCGGTAGTATTGGCACCGGCGGAGAAACCCGGAAAATTTTCCGGGATTGATTTCAAGCGCGGGCAGCAAAATATGTTCTTCTATTTGACTACTCTAAGTCTCCAGAAGTTCATTAAGGAAGATGTTCTTGTGTTGTCCGATGAAACTCCAGAAACTGAACGCTTTCTCGTGATTGATGCGTGGAAGCATTCAGATTTTTTGTGCAAGAATTATATTCTAAGCGGGCTAGAGGATGCTTTGTATAACGTGTACAGTGGCATGAAAACATAAAAAGAACTGTGGATTGCACTTGAAAAGAAATATAAAATCGAAGATGTCGGGTTGAAAAAGTTTGTTGCTGCAAACCTTTTTGGACTACAAAATGGTAGATAGCAAGTCTGTTATTACCCAAGTCCAGAAATTGCAAGTGATTATTCACGATCTCCTTGCTGAAGGTCTTGTCATCAATGATACGGTTATAGAATCAGATAATGCTGAGTTCTTTGAAAATATATATCCGTATAAAAAGGAATGTGAGTCGATTGGCGAAGGATCTAAATGACCTCGGTAAGAAACAAAGAAAGTACTCTTAACTAGGAGGATCCAAGACGTAGTAAATGTCAAAAAACGTCTACTTCATTTGGACCAGATTTTGTGACTTTCTTATTGGAAAATGAGCTTTAAACATTTAAAGAAGCTATGTCTTCTTCGGAATCATTGTTATGGAAAGAGGCAGTCAATAGTGAAATAGAATCTATATTGAACAACCATACATGGGAATTGATTGATCTTCCTCCTGAAAATAAACAGTTAGGTTCTAAATGGATCTTTAAGAGGAAAATGGAAGACGATGGCATTATTGACAAATATAAGGCAAGACTTGTGGTCAAAGGATATAGAAAACGAGAATGTCTTGACTATTTTGATACATACTCTCCAGTTACAAGAATTACGTCCATACGAACGTTAGTAGCGTTAGCTACAGTTTATGGTCTTGAAATTCATCAAATGGATGTAAAGATGGCCTTCTTAAATGGAGAGTTGGAGAAAGAAATTTACATGGAACAACTTGAAGAGTTTGTGGTTCCAGGTAAAAAAAAAGGTCTGTAGACTTTTTAAGTCCCTTTACGGATTAAAACAAGCACCCAAACAATGGCATGCGAAATTTGAACAATAATGTTGTCAAATAGATTTATGATAAATGAATGTGATAAATGTGTGTACATTAAAAATGTTCCAAATCACATAGTCATTGTTTGCTTATATGTGGATGATATGCTCATAATGAGTAATGACATTGCCAACATAAATGCTACTAAGCGTATGCTAACTAGCAAGTTTGACATAAAAGACTTGGGAGTTGCTGATTTAATTTTGGGAATTAAGATCCGTAAGACTTCTCAAGGTCTGGCATTGTCACAATCTCATTATATTAAGACAGTACTTGAAAAATTCAAGCATTTGGGCTTTAAAGTTGCAAAGACTCCAATTGACGTGAATATTGCATTAGCAAAGAACAAAGGCCAAAGCATATCACAATTGGATTATGCTCGTGTGTTGGGTTGCTTAATGTATATCATGAATTGTACACGACCAGATATAGCTTGTGCTATAAGTAAATTAAGTCGATATATGAGCAATCTAGACCAATCTCATTGGATGGCATTGAAACGAGTTTTGGGATGTTTAGAACATACCCAGGGCTTTGTTTTGCACTACAGTAAATTTCCCTGCGGTGATTGAGGGATACTGTGATGCAAATTGGATCACCAGTTCAACTGATTCTAAGTCCACAAGTGGATATGTATTCACTATTGGTGGAGGAGCGGTATCTTGGAAATCATCCAAACAAACTTGCATTGCCCGCTCTACAATGGAGGCTGAGTTCATAGCTTGGATAAAGTTGGTGAAGAAATTGAATGGCTTCGAAATTTCTTGGAAGATATTCTATTTTGACCCAAACCGTTGGCACCAATATGCATACATTGCGATAGTCAAGCGACAATTGGAAGGGCTGTGAGTGTTATGTATAATGGTAAATCTCGTCATATACGATGAAGATATAAAACCGTTAGACAATTACTCTCTAGAGGAATTATCACGATTGACTATGTAAAGTCAAGTGATAATGTGTCGGATCTACTTACAAAAGGCCTAACTAGAGAGGTTGAGAAGTCATCAAGGGGGAATGAGACTGTGGCCGAGAACAAGTCATAGTGGTGGTAACTCTACTTAGAAGACTGGAGATCCCAAGATCTAGGTTCAAGGAGATCAAACAAAGTCATTAATGATGGTTCAACATTGTCAACTAAACTTTTGGTCTCGTGATGAGACAATGTTTAGTACCAAGGATAAAGCATTAAGGCTTTTTAATGATTTTTAATTTTGATACGGGTTATATCAAATAGTGTATCTACGAGATAACACGTTTAGGAATCACCTATGTAAGGGTGAAGTGTTAGCCACTTCAAGGAGAACTTTGTAAGGCTAGTTCTCTATGCACTTATAAAACCAGGCGGTGTTCACGGCTGAAACGAACACAACAATGAGAACCAAAGACGGGTAAGGGTTGGTTGTGTGACTTGTGGTTGTCTAGGTATACACTAAAGTTCGACGGTTCAAAGATATCAAATCTACCGATTGATCGAGTATATCCAACATAAGTTCACTATGAAAAGTTCAAAGGGAAACCTACTTATCCAGATGCAATTAATCCTTACTTGCGAATCAGACAGCTTTTCATGCATACTTCCGTGATATAGCCATTCCCCATTCATGTAGGGGATTGTTGGGTTTTTTATTATTTAATTAATATATTAAACACTTAAAATAGGGTGAATGGGAAATGAAGGGAAATGATTTTTTGAGTGAAATTTTAAGTTTTTCCCCTTGGTAAATGGACATTGTCCCATATTGGAAGAGGAAGAGGTTTTTTATGGGTATATAAGCAATTGCTATTCTTCTAGCTCTTAAAGAGTTGAGAAGAAGGCAAGTCTCGCGTCGTCGTCATCGTCGTCGTCGCTCGCTCGGCTTCGGCGTTGGCTTCCGCTTCGGCTTCGAATTTGGATTTGGTCAAATGATCGATGATTGATTAACTTTTTAGACCAAATTTATTTGTTAATAGTAAAATATTAACAAAAATGTGACTAAATATTTATTTTAATAATAGAATATTAATATTAAATATTAATATTAAATCCAATCCGTTTTTCTGCTTTGGTAACAGAAAATTAACTACCCTTCTTCAATTTTTCTTCTTTATTTTCCCTCTTTATTGTTGAGTAAATAGCCATTTATTTAATGGCATTTATGCTATGGCCGTTTTGCAGAAACAGCCATTCTGAAGGGTTGCACCTCTTCAGATTTCAGCCCAACTTTGGCTATAAATACAACACTATTCTGCTCAGAATTTCACTACGATTTTCTGAGTTTCTCCTCCTTCTTCTGCATACTTTTAGCATCAGACAAAGCAATAGTAAGTGTGATTTGCTACCGAACTTTGTGTTCGCTGAAACACTGGGGTTTGAAGTACCACTACACCAGTGTGTCAATTCGTTCTATCCTGGGAGGAAATAATCCATAACATTGGGTACTAGGAGGGGATTAAATTCCTTAAGGAAATACTGTGAATTCAGTGGGCTCGAATTGGTTTTCTGTTATTTCGTTGTTCACTTTTGTTTATGTTCATTTATATTTCCAGAATTATTTTACAAATACAGTTTACTAACAAGCTTAAGGAATTTAACTATTATGTATTTGTACTCACTATTTTTGGAGAGTAAAACCTTTGTGGTTTTGTACTATATTGGAGATTAAAATCTATGTGATTTTAACGTTTGTGTCATTCTTTTAGAAAAATGACTAATGATAACGGAAACCAAGCTATTCTGATGGTGACTGCCAATGCCTCAACGAGCCGAACAACACCGGCAGCATTGGCACCGGCGGAGAAACCCGAAAAAATTTTCGGGATTGATTTCAAGCGCTGACAGCAAAAGATGTTCTTCTATTTGACTACTCTAAGTCTCCAGAAGTTCATCAAGGAAGATATTCCTATGTTGTCCGATGAAACTCCAGAAGCTGAACGCTTTCTCGTGATTGAGGCGTGGAAGCATTCAGATTTTTTGTGCAAGAATTATAGTCTATGCGGGCTAGAGGATGCTTTGTATAACGTCTACAGTGGCGTAGAAACGTCAAAAGAACTGTGTATTGCGTTTGAAAAGAAATACAAAACCGAAGATGCCGGGTTGAAAAAGTTTGTTGCTGCAAAGTTTTTGGACTAAAAAATGGTAGATAGCAAGTCTGTTATTACCCAAGTCCAAGAATTGCAAGTGATTATTCATGATCTCCTTGTTGAAGGTCTTATCATCAATGAAGCATTCCAAGTAGCAACGATGATTGAGAAGTTGCCTCCTTTGTGGAAGGACTTCAAAAACTACTTGAAACATAAACGCAAGGAGATATCCCTTGAAGATCTCATTGTTCGGTTGAGAATTGAAGAGGACAACAAAGCTTCTGAAAAGAGAGGCTGTGGAAACTCAACAATAATGGGAGAAAATATTGTTGAAGAGAACAAAAAGAGGAAGAAGGCTTCTGGACCAAAATACAATCCAAAAAAGAAGCGGTTCAGTGGAAACTGCTACAACTTTGGAAAAACTGGACACAAATCTACGGAGTGTCGTGCTCCGAAAAAGACAAGAAGAAGGGTCAAGTAAACATGGTTGAAAAGCATGATGAATGTTGATGATTTATGTGTCATGCTTTCCGAATGCAACTTGGTGGGCAATCCTAAAGAGTGGTGGGTTGATTCTGGAGCCACTCGCCATGTTTGTGCTGTTAAAGAAGCTTTTGCTACTTATGCTCCTGTTGGACCCGATGAGACGATTTCTATGGAAAATGTTGCAAAGGCCAAGATTGAAGGATGTGGGAAGATATTTCTCAAAATAACTTCCGGCAAAGTGGTGACTTTGAACAACGTCCTTCATGTTCCCGAGATTAGGAAGAATGTAGTCTCTACTGGGCTTCTTGTTAAGAATGGTTTTAAATGTGTTTTTGTTTCCGATAAGGTTGTAATAAGTAAGAATGAAATGTTTGTAGGAAAATGTTACCTCACTGAGGGCCTTTTCAAGCTGAATGTAATGGTTATTGAAAATAATAATAAAATTTCAGCTTCATCTTACTTACTTGAGTCAAATGAATTATGGCATATACGTTTGGGTCTTGTTAATTATAAAACCTTGCGGAAAATGATTAATTTGGAAGTATTGCCTAAGTTTGAATGTGACAAATCAAAATGTCAAGTATGTGTGGAATCTAAGTATGTTAAGCATCCTTATAAGTCAGTTGAAAGGAATTCAAACCCTTTAGACTTAATTCACACAGATATTTGTGACATGAAGTCAATACCATCTCTCGCGGTGGAAAGAAGTATTTCATAATTTTTATTGACGATAGTACTCGATATTGCTATGTTTACTTACTTAATAGTAAAGATGAAGCAATAGACGTATTCAAGCAATACAAAAATGAAGTTGAAACGCAACTTAACAAGAAAATCAAAATGATAAGAAGTGATAGGGGTGGTAAATATGAATCTCCTTTTGAACGAATATGTTTAGAATATGGAATTATTCATCAAAAAATGGCCCTGGCCCCTTACACGCCCCAATCCAATGGGATTGCAAAAAGAAAAAATCTTTCATTAAAGAAGATGATGAACGCATTATTGATAAGTTCTGGTTTGCCACAGAACTTGTGGGGGGAAGCCGTTCAACGGCTAGTAGAATACTAAATCGAGTACCCCATAGCAAAACACAATCCATTTCATATGAAAAATAGAAAGGAAGGAAGCCCAACTTGAATTATTTTAAAGTGTGGGGGTGTTTGGCAAAAGTGCAAGTTTATAGGATCGAAAACCATTGATTGTATTTTCATAGGATATGCGACTAATAGTAAAGCATATCGATTTCTGATTCATAAATCAAAAAATCCCGACATTCATAATAATACGGTTATAGAATCATATAATGCTGAGTTCTTTGAAAATATATATCCATATAAAAAGGAATGTGAGTCGATTGGCAACAGATCTAAATGACCTCGGAAGAAATAAAAGAAAGTACACTGAACCAGGAGGATCCAGGACGTAGTAAATGTCAAAGAACGTCTACTTCATTTGGACCAGATTTTGTGACTTTCTTATTGGAAAATGAGCCTCAAACATTTGAAGAAGCTATGTCTTCTTCGGCATCATTGTTATGGAAAGAGGCAGTCAATAGTGAAATAGAATCCATATTGAACAACCATACATGGGAATTGGTTGATCTTCCTCCTGAAAATAAACCGTTAGGTTCTAAATGGATCTTTAAGAGGAAAATGAAAGATAATGACACTATTGACAAAAATAAGGCAAGACTTGTGGTCAAAGGGTATAGAAAACGAGAATGTCTTGACTATTTTGATACATACTCTCCAGTTACAAGAATTATGTCCATACGAACATTAGTAGCGTTAGCTGCAGTTTATGGTCTTAAAATTCATCAAATGGATGTAAAGATGGCCTTCTTAAATGGAGAGTTGGAGGAAGAAATCTACATGGAACAACTTGAAGAGTTTGTGGTTCCAGGTAAAGATAAGAAGGTCTGTAGACATTTTAAGTCCCTTTACGGATTAAAACAAGCACCAAAACAATGGCATGCGAAATTTGACCAAATAATGTTGTCAAATAGATTTAAGATAAATGAATGTGATAAATGTTTGTACATTAAAAATGTTCCAAATCACATAGTCATTGTTTGCTTATATGTGGATGGTATGCTCATAATGAGTAATGACATTGCCAACATAAATACTACTAAGCGTATGCTAACTAGCAAGTTTGACATAAAAGACTTGGGAATCACTGATTTAATTTTGGGAATTAAGATCCATAAGACTTCTCAAGGTCTGGCATTGTCACAATCTCATTATATTAAGACAGTACTTGAAAAATTCAAGCACTTGGGCTTTAAAGTTGCAAAGACTCCAATTGACGTGAATCTTGCATTAGCAAAGAACAAAGGCCAAAGCATATCACAATTGGATTATGCTCGTGTGTTAGGGTTGCTTAATGTACATCATGAATTGTCCACGAGCAGATATAGCTTGTGCTATAAGTAAATTGAGTCGATATACGAGCAATCTAGACCAATCTCATTGGATGGAAATGAAACGAGTTTTGGGATATTTAGAACATACTCAGGGCTTTGCTTTGCACTACAGTAAATATTCTGCAGTGATATGTATTCACTATTGGTGGAGGAGCGGTATCTTAGAAGTCATCCAAACAAACTTATATTGTCCGCTCTACAATGGAGGTTGAGTTCATAGCTTGGATAAAGCCGGTGAAGAAGCTGAATGGCTCCGGAATTTCTTGGAAGATATTTCATTTTGGCCCAAACCGTTGGCACCAATATGCATACATTGTGATAGTCAAGAGGCAATTGGAAGGGTTGGGAGCGTTATGTATAACGGTAAATCTCGTCATATACGACGAAGACATAAAACTGTTAGACAATTACTCTCTAGAGGAATTATCACGATTGACTATGTAAAGTCAAGTGATAATATGTCGGATCCACTTACAAAAGGCCTAACTAGAGAGGTAGTTGAGAAGTCATCAAGGGGAATGAGACTGTGGCTGAGAACAAGTCATAGTGGCGGTAATTCTACCTAGAAGACTGTAGATCCCATGATCTAGGTTCAAGGAGATCAAACAAAGTCATTAATGACGGTTCAATATTGTCAACTAAACTTTTGGTCTATTCTCGTGATGAGATAATGTTCAGTACCAAGGATAAAACATTAAGGTTTTTTAATGATTTCTAATTTTGATACGGGGTATATCAAATAGTGTATCTACGAGATGACACGTTTAGGAATCACCTATGTAAGTATGAAGTGTTAGCCGCTTCAAGGAGAACTTTGTAAGGCCAGTTCTCTATGCACTTATGAAACCAGGCGGTGTTCATGGCTGAAACGAACACAACAACAAAGACGGTTAAGGGTTAGTTGTGTGACTTGTGGTTGTCTAGGTATACACCAAAGTTCGACGGTTCAAAGATATCAAATCTATTGATTGATCGAGTATATTCGACATAAGTTCACTACGGAAAGTTCAAAGGGAAACCTACTTATCCAGATGCAATTAATCCTTACTTGCGAATCACACAGTTTTTCATGCATACTTCCGTGATATAGTCGTTCCTCATTCATGAGGGGGATTGTTGATTTTTTTATGTATTTAATTAATATATTAAATACTTAAAAGATGGTGAATGGGAAATAGAGGGAAATGAAATTTTTGAGTGAAATTTTAAGTTTTCCCCTTGGTAAATGAGCATTGTCCCATATTAGAAGAGGAAGAGGTTTTTTATGGGTATATAAGCAATTGATCTTCTTCTAGCTCTTAAAAAGCTGAGAAGAAGACAAGCCTCGCGCCGTCGTCGTCGCTCGCTCGGCTCGGCTTCGGATTCGGATTCGGTCAAATGATTGATTGATTAACTTTTTTGGACCAAATTTATTTGTTAATAGTAAAATATTAACAGAAATGTTATTAAATATTTGTTTTAATAACAGAATATTAATATTAACTATTAATATTAAATCCAATCCGTTTTTCTGTTTTGGTAACAGAAAATTAACTACCCTCTTCAATTTTCCCTCTTTATTGTTGAGTAAATAGCCATTTATGTAATGACATTTATGCTGTGGCCGTTTTGCAGAAACAGTCATTTTGAAGAGTTGCACCTCTTCAGATTTCAGCCCAACTTTGGCTATAAACACAACACTATTCTGCTTAGAATTTCACTACGATTTTTTGAGTTTCTCCTCCTCATTCTGCATACTTTTAGCATTAGACAAAGCAATAGTAAGTGTGATTTGTTACCGAACTTTGTGTTCGCTGAAACACTGGGGTTTGAAGTACCACTACACCAGTGTGTAATTCGTTCTATCCTGAGAGGAAATAATCCATAACCTTGGGTACTAGGAGGAGATTAAATTCTTTAAGGAAACACTGTGAATTCAGTGAGCTCGAATTGGTTTTCTGTTATTTCGTTGTTCACTTCTGTTTATGTTCATTTATATTTCCAGAATTATTTTACAAATACAGTTTATTAACAAACATATGGCATCGGGAAGGATCCTATTGTTTTCCTCTTCAGCAATCTCCCAATTTTTGTTAAACAACTTTAAAGTTCTTTAACACTGGCTTCATCTTTTCATTAGAAATTTCGAAAACATCATGGCACAAAAAACATTTACATACAACCCCTAGAATTTGAGGCCACTGCTTAAACCAAACTGGTTTAAGATAAATAGCTTAATTCGACATAGATCCTATATTTTTCAAGACATAATTAAACAAATAATGGGTCCGTTGGATTAGTACTAAATACAGAAGCATAAAAGTGATTTTGGTGAAAACAACTGGGAAAGGTACATGAATGTAAAAACCCGCTTGTGGTTTGTGAAACTACGTACATTCTTGGAGTAATATTTTGCAGAGTTGTCCTTTAAATTGTGTCGGATTTTATTTAGTTATTAAAATTTGTAGGGCTTGTTTTTGGTACAAGGGATAAGGGATAACTAATCTCGAAATTAAATTTGAGATAAGTGTCACACCTCCTTTTTACACCCGAGGGGGATAGAGAGTTTTTCCAATCAAAGTGACATTATTCGAAATATGATTATTTATTTATTTTTCAGAGTCGTCATTTGGAATAATTTATGGTGTCCCAAGTCACCGGTTTATTTTTAAAATCCTAAATCGAGGAAAATCGACTTTATTTAAAAGTCTGCTAAACCAGAAATTCTAGATAAGAAATTCTGTTAACCCAGGAGAAGGTGTTAGGCATTCCCGGATTCCGTGGTTCGAGCACGATCACTTAAACTATTAAAATTGGCCTAATTATCTGATTTACTACATGTTTTAAACCTATTGTGCATTTTTAAACTTTATAACCGCTTTTAATTATTTATTGTTACACATTGCGAATCATGTCACGGGAACTGTACCCACGATCTACAACATGTTTAATTTATTAAAGTTATTAAAAGTTGTGGCCGGGACACATAAATGTAACCCCGGATTTGGAAATTAGGTATCACAACTACGTCACGGGAACCGTACCCGTAACTATGATGATTTTATTATAAACGCGCCTAAAGCAAACTACAAGTGTTTGAAAGGTGTTTTTCTAAGTTAATACTTAATGTGAGAGCCATAAGTTATGGATTTTGTTTGTGTACGGCACACCTCAATTTTATTTTAACAAGGTTTGTGTTTCACTTAAGCAAAACTAAGGATACTCATATTTTAATCCTAATTTGAAATTCATTGAGAATCTTTTAATCAAGGACATGCTTAAGAGGGTGAGGAGCTAGGCTATTAAATTATTGCTGAAAAGGGATTTGGGCCATCAATGACCCATTACTCACTTATTTAAGGATAATCGGTCACTTTGGGACTGCATTGGGCTAGAGTTTGGCCCAGAAGTGAAGAGGCCCAAAAACTCTTGTTGAGCGTGATTCAAACAGCCTATATTGGATTTATATTTAGGCGGGCCCAGTTGCTACATGTTTTCTAGCTGGGCCTATCCACATCTACGTCCGAATTAACCAAATTTGCATATTTACAGCAGTTATATTTTCAATTGTTGTTAAGTAAACATCAGCATTCAAAGATCAAACAACAATGATAGTTTGAAAATTAATCACAGAATTCGCAAGACATAATAACATGTATTTGTACTATGATTCTCGAGGAAAACATCACGATTAAAAATCACGCTACTGGTTTTAACGTCCAGGCCCATTCACATGGGCCCAGACTTGCTCAAGTGAGTCCCATATTGGGCCTTGTTGCAAGTCTGGCCAATTCGTGCCATGTTCAAACCATCACGCAGTAATAATGTTTATTACTAATAGGTCCAACTGCTAAGAACCTATACTAATAATTAAACAAAACAAAATTTAAAATCACTCCAACAGTCTATTTTACTACTGAATGTCCATGAATTTACAGCATACTCCTAAATATAACTAACATCTAAAAAAAAGAAGAATTTATTTTTAAAGTAAACAAAAGCAAAATTTCTCCTAACTTCAGGTTTTTCCACTGCCACCAGATCCTTCAAACCAAGCTTCAAACTTGCAAGAAATCAGCTATAGAGTTGTTTCTCACAAGTCAGCATTTCAAACTCCAGCCCTGAGGTTGCTTGGCCTTATGACCACTCACATACAAAACATCAAAGATAAAAAGCAGGTTTCAACATTTATTGAGATTCATTAACTAGTATATTTTGACCTAAATGATAAACAATCAGAAAGAGAGAAAGAGAGGAGACCATTTCAGCAACTGGATATCCATTTTCAAGCAAACAAATCTATTACATTCATATTAAAACAACCAAGTATCACATGGTAAGCTCATTCATTATACACATTGGTTGCAAACTCACTGATGCTATATAACCTCAAAACAGTACATGAGAGGAGGTGATATTAATACCTTGTAGCAGCAAAAAACAAGCAGTAAACAGGATGGAACACTAATCAGAACTTTGAAGAAAGAACAACCAACAAAACCCAACAGCAACACTAAAACCAAACCAGAGAAAGACCCAGAATCAACACTCAAAATATCTCCCCAAAATCAGAATACCAGCTCAGACATCCAACCCGGAAAAACTGAAGTTTTCAGAGAACTTTTAAGGAAAATTTTCTCTTTGTTTTAAAAACCCTTTTTGTGCAGAAAAATGCTGATGATTTTGTGTTTTTCAGAATGAAATAACGTACATATATAGGCTTCCTAGGGAGGGTATATTTTGGGAATATTCCTTATCCTAAAGTCTGAAAATAGTACTATCCTTTTTTCACAGCCCTGGTACAGCTGTCCCTTTTATTCTATTTTCAGCATCTTTTTTACAACAGCTCGGATAGCTGTATACTCTTCTAGAAACTTCTTCTATTTTCATACCCTTTTTACTTCTGAAATTTTATTATTTACCTAGAAATTCTGACCTAGTACCTTTTCTTATTTTAATTTGGTCCTTTATCTTAATTCTAGAAGTTTCCTAGGCAATTACAGCTAAGATTTCTTAGCTACTATTCCTAAACTGCCCTAAAATACCTTAGTAATTACCCCTTTGTGACCCAAGACCTAGGCTACATAGCTGGCCAACTTTGGACCTAACTAGTTGGGCCTCTTTTGCCAAGAAATAACTATTACTGAATTCCTGAAATCGAACAACTCAAGGCAGCTTATATTAAAAACCTAAGAGATTGCCAAGTTGATTAATTTGATCTATAAGCCACAGAAACAATTGTAAATACAAAATAATTTCAAGTATTTTAATTTATGTAATACTAGTAAAACTTTTCGTGCTTCGCGCGATATGAACAAACCTCAATAAATTTAGAAATAACACTTTTAGAAATTTAGTCTTTCAGGTATGTACATTTAAAATCAATAATCTATTAACTAAATCACAATTTTTTTTAGGATTAGAGTTTATATTAACCTGCATTGTTCATTATTACCAAAAAATTCTTTTGCTAATAATTACCAAAATTTCATATAAAAAAGGGGAAAAACAAAATATAAAAGTACTTTTTTTATAGAAAATTTTCACTTATATATGTGGCTTAATACATATTTATATTAGTCTAATTATATAAATAATTAGTTTATTTGTGTAGTTACTTTATCTTCGTTCATAAGATAATAAATATTTTTTTCTCTAAACTTTTCTATTCATCAAATAACACGAAAAAAAATGTATAATTTTTTTTAATTTAAATAAGTCATGGCATTCCCATAGTCTGTCCATTGAATTGTATTTTTATTATGTGTTTCTTTCCTAATATTTTCCTTCTTCATATTCTTTTTATTGCCATTTTCCTACCATTTTCTATTTTTTAATTTCCCTCTCAATGATGGAAAAAAAATTCCCTCTTAATCCTACAGCCTACTCCTACTCTATTGCCTTTTCTTCTTACAACCACTTTTTTATATTTATTTTTTATTCTTTCTTTTATTGTCTCCATCTTTCCTCTTGTCCTTTTTAATTTAACTCATTCAGTTTTATTATACCAATTGTTCTGAAAACTCCTTAAATGAGGGAAGCGAAGTTTACTTCAATTTTTATAGTTATTATAACAAATTACAAAGTTGAAGGAAAAGTTGAAAACGTCAAGACTTTTTAGGCGCATTGGGATAGAGAAATACAAAAAAAATGTGATTAAATGATAAGTAACAATATACTATCTGATTTGGAGTAAATGTTCAACAAATCATCTAAGAAACTTGCATCTTAAAAGGTGCTTATTATCAGTTATTGCAATACGAATGACACATGTGCATATTAACAAACTAATGCCATTAAAATTAACCACAATTCTAATTTTAAATCTAGCATTAAGCTAACAGAGAAATTCAAAATAGAGAAAAGTCAAAATAATGGTGATTATTCCTTCCGTTGTCCCAAAAAGGATAATCTACATTTTGACAGTCAAATTTCTTAATTTTGACGGCAAATTGAGATATAGAATCTCTAAAGTTTAGAATGGTGAAGCTTTTTAAAATTCTATGTTTGAAAACTATATAAAAAGTATTATAAGTCACAATAATTAATAATTTAAAATACTTAAAATGACATGAAAAATAGCTCAACTCATTTGACGCTCTGAAATTCAAAAAATATCATGTTTTTTGGAGAGAGAGAATATTACTCCGGTTGTCCTATTTATGTGATATCTTTTGTTTATCAAGACTCAAACTTCTTAGATTTGACCATAAATTTGAATATAGAATCTTTAAATTTTTTAAAATAAAATTTAGAATCTACATAAAAAGTATCATATGTTATAATAATTAACAATTCAAAATATTTAAAGTGTATATGAATGATCGCGGTCAAAAAATAAATTTGTTTGACTCTCCAAATCCGAACACATTCACATAAAATGAGACGGGGAAGTGCATACCAAATGAAAAATAAGCAAATTATATTGTATATCCGGATAGTATTAGTACAATCATCATATAAAAAGAAAATCAAAGGAGCAACATAGAAATCTAAAATATTATGTGGAAAATTTACCAACATGTTTAGTTTAAGCATCAAGTCTGATCCTCGAACGGAAGATGCCTGTTAGTTCTTCATATCTAAAGTTCTAAACCATGAATACACACAAAAAAAATAAAGACTATCAAACTAAACCACATACTCATCTCTGCCCATCTCACACTTGTCAGAAAAGTTAAAATTTTAATTTTGCCTGGAGACTTGAGATTTCTAATTATCAAATTACGTTGCTCGGGAACTTTCAAAGGATTTCTCTCAAAAGCTTTCCGATCTCTAAGGCTGTGTTCTTTGTATGAATGATGGTCAATTTTCGACGTTGACCATAGATCTTGCAACGGCAACGGTCAGATTTTTGTCATTGACGCTTATTGTTATAGGCATAAAGACACGAACTGTGGTATTACCGTGGAGAGAAAATTGGTATGGATGGCCTGGTGTTACTGGAAAGTCGTATGGTTGTGTAGGTGTTGCCGGATGGATGCCGCTGTGAAGGAAAAGGGACGACATTTCTGTATATTCATAGTGTTGCAAAAGAGTCAATGCAAATTGATTCCATAGTTGTAATTGGGATGGCAACTACAAAATACTCTGGAAAAGACGTGTTTTGTAGAAGTATGAGGAAGAGAAAAGGCGTGACTTTCAAGCAAAAGAGAAAGAGGCATGACTTTTTAAGTTTTAATAGATCAGTTAGTTCAAGGAAAAAAAGGCAAAAATCTGAGAAAATAGGAAAATAGATTTACTATACTCTGAGACTGCCACCTCACTTCTCCAAGTCCCTCATTTATATATACTAGTATTAGTACCTGCGTGCGTGGATGCGCGGACACTAATCATGTCAAATATTTAAGTTATTTAAATTGTATGTAAATAATCTTAAAATTTACACTTTCTCAGTAAATATAGATAATCATTGGATATTAACTACATGAAAAAAATTAACCATTTCTTCTATTTTTCTTTTTTGATGATACCATTCTTGCCGATGTCATTGGATCCTAAAAATAGTTAGGAAGTAAAATAATAACTCATATTTATGGCGAAACAATCAAATGTTGAGACAATAAATGACTCTTTGGATAAGACTTAACTCTTTTACTACTACTTGAACTCTTATTTGGTGTATTGATATCTCTTAAAAAATATTTCTTTCTTAAATTTCAGTTTCTAAAACATTATTTTTCAATAGTAATTATTTTTATAATAATGTAATTGAAAATATTATTCTTAATTCAAAACTCATTTTAGTTGGCTATCCAAAAATATAAAAAATTCTTTAGCTAGTGAATTCTTTTTACTCCATTTTGATATTTGACATTAACCATATTAAATATCTGAGTTATTTGAATTATATGTAAATAACCTTAACATTTAAACTTTCTAAATAATTATGGATAATTGTCAGATATTAATTAAGAAACACTACATGAAAAAAGACTAACATTTTCTCCATTCTCGTAGTGATAATTTTTTTTTGCACTATTCTCATAGGTGTAATTAGAACCTAAAAATAGCCACAAAGTGAAATAATAACTCATACTTATGGCAAAGCACAAAGGTTAACACGATATAAACGATTCTTTGATTACGACGTGACTCTTATGCTACGACTTGAACTCTTATTTGGTATGATTTTATCTTTCAAAAACTATTTCTATTTTGAAATTTTAATTTCTAAAACTTTATATATTTTAATAATGATTATTTTTATAATGATGCAAGTGAAGATATTATCTTTAATTTAAAATTCACTTTAATCGGCTATCTAAAAATTTAAATAATTTTTTGGCCGGATTTATTTCAGTATGACTTCACATTAAGTTTATCAATATCTCTAGCCCCAAAATTTGATTTTTTAATACCCTATATATACAAAAATTTTGTTCTTTGAATCATTAAATGTTAAATTAATTGATTATTATTATAAAATATTGCATATATTGTCTGTCAAGTAGTTTATTTTTCGACACCATACTTGGCTTAACCTCAATGCAAATAATTCAAATTGCATTCCAATTCAAATTCGAATATCATATCAGTTTGTTAGTAATAGTGATTTTTTTAAAAATGACACATAATGCAAATTAAAAAAAATATTCTAAGATATCCTTATCTTATAATCTATGTATTTGAGTTGAAACAAAAATATTTGAAATCGATGAGATTAACTTTCAAATATTTTATACTCAACAAATATGAAACATAAGAAAAAATTTGCTGTCTTCTTTTATTTTTAGTTTTAACCTTTTTTTTTAATATTTATTTTCTTTTATCTTATTTTTTATGTCATTATTTCTTTTATTACAAAAAATAATTAATTTCACTATAAAAGGATGAGTTTTAATAAAAATTGTCTACATATGAGCTTTAATTATATTTTTAGTCTTTGGTTGAAATTATTTCATATTTTTCATTTGGCTTTATTTAGTCAGCCGAAATAGGTGCTCACCCGACCACTTAAATAAAAAAATTGAATGGTGTGTAGTTTATATATACCTCAATATATAATATGTGTATAATCGTGTGTTGTCAGTATATCATCTATTTATATTAGCTATAAAAAGTAAACAATAAATATGGCTGAATATTATATAAATATTCCATAAGATTTCGATTTTTTAAGTTTATCCATGATATAACTTCTATTATAATAATTTTAAAACTCTCTACTAATGTTCAGAAATATCTTATCTTTTTATTATCTTTGAATTAAAAAAAGTAGACATTTTTCAAAATAATTTGTTTACATTTATAAAAAAAAATATTTAAGTCATACCAATTTTTTCTTTATATATAATCTTTGTTACACTTAAAAGTCGCTATAGATATCAATTAGAAACCAATTTCTCTCTTGTTGAGTTTAAAAAAAACTTTCACATAATCTAATGATTCAAAACTAATATTTTTCAACGAAAAAAATATTATACCCTTACAATATTGGCTTGACTACAGCTAAATGAAGGGGTTTCAGTTTATACCCTTCAATTCCTTGAATGTGCTAAATTAAAATTAATGATAACAATTGTATAGTCAAAGTTTTGTTATTACTTAAAAGGATTATTAAGTAATTACATTATCACAAAGGTCCCAACGGGGCATGTCTACTTGGCTATTACAAGACATTAAATAGTCACGAAGGACGTTCTTGTTTCCAAAGGAGGCAAGCGTAGTGCATACCTCTTTCCTAATATTTTTAACTACATAGGAACTAGGTTCAATATCAGTTGCTAAAACGGCGGTTACAAAATGTGGAGGAGAATACAAAGTTCCGAGATCCCTGCCATTTGCCATGCTTAGAGCATCCCTAGCCAGCTTATGTGCTGGTTGGTTGGCCTCTCTGAAGTTGTGTTCCATTGTTTGAACCTTCACCTGGTGCATCAATGACCTGCAATCATGAACAATATTATTTAGTAGTGTACAACCATGTTGTAGACATGAAATGATCTCTGTGGAGTCAGTCTCCACATCAACATTGGTAAAACCTCGATCCTTTGCAAGTTCTAGGCCCTTCCTTAAAGCCATAAGTTCTGCGTGAAGTGAGGATAGACCATAAGACGAGCCTTGGAACCCTAGCACCCATATACCATTTCTATCCCTAAATAGCTGTCACGACCCTAACCCCGAACCTGGTCGTGATGATGCCTCTCGTGAAGACAAGGCCAGCCAACTAAACCCAATTTACTTGTTAAAACAATTAAGCAACATAAAAGTAGTATGAAACATGATTTATTGATAATAAGTAGCGGAAATACAACCCAACACAACCCTAACTGGGGTGTCACAAGTCACGAGCATCTAACGATACGGAATCCTCAAACGTAACTGCAGATTTTTAAATATTGAACTAAGAACATAAAGGAAAGAGATAGGGAGGAGCTCCGGGCTGCGAACGCTGACAGCTACCTAAAGACTCCTCGAGATCCGCCTGAAGCTGGAATGAATCAGCATTCGGGAGCGGGACCAGCTACGCCTGAATCTGCACACAGGGTGCAGGGAGTAAAGTGAGTACTCCAACTCAGTGAGTAACAAATGTAAATAAAGACTGAAAGTAAGAAAAATATATAAGGCACAAGACATTTTATAATGAAGCAGTAAAACCGTGAAACGTTAAGTAATAATCCTTTTTCAACAAGTAAACAGGTAATTGATAGGCAGTTAAGGCAAAGTAAACAATTAGAAGTTCACCCCTCGGGCATAGTATCAACAAATCCGCCCCTCGGCCAATATCTCAGAACAATACCAGCCCCTCGGGATCAATCTCACATCACAATGGGTACCCGCGCTCACTGGGGGTGTGCAGACTTCTAGAGGGGTCCCTTACGGCCCATGCGCAATAACAATCCATCTCGTGGCATAATCAAACAGGCTCTCGACCTCATATCAAGCCACCTCGTGGCATAACAAATTAGGCACTCGACCTCATAATCATGAATCGGTACAACACCGCTGCGGCGTGCAGCCCGATCCCAAATATCCTCACAACACAGGCCCTCGGCCTCACTCAGTCAGAAATCTCTCATGCCACACGGGCAACAGTAAAACATGATGCTCAACCCAAAATATCATTTAAAATATCAAAACGGAGTAAATATGACTGAGTTATGAAAATAGTCGAATATAGCATGACTGAGTACAAATATGAAGTCAAAACAGTGAGGAATAATAGCAAAAATCCACTAAGGGTCCAAAATAGTTGGCACGAGGCCCAAATATGGCATTCAGCCCAAAACAGGATAATACTTTCCAAAACACAATGATAACAAACGGTTTTCAATCAAATACGCAGTTTAACAGTCATACGGGACGGACTAAGTCACAATCCCCAATAGTGTACAACCTCACGCTCGTCATCTAGCGTGTGTGTCACGTCAAAATAGCACACCGATGTGAGATCCAGGGTTTCATACCCTCAGAATATCATTTACAATCATTACTCACCTCGAACTGGCTAAATCTCTAGCTTGCGATGCCCTTGCCCCTTGAATCGGCCTCCACGTGCATCGAATCTATCCAAAATTAGAACGGACGTCAAAATATGCTAAGGAATCAAAGCCCAAGCAAAAACAATCAATAAAGGGAACAAATTCTGAAATTACCAAAACCCGACCCCCGGCCAAAAATTTTCACATCAATAGATTCCTTATCTCCCCGCGAGTTCATACATATCAAAAGTTCTCAAATCCGACCCCAAATGGTCCTCCAAATCTCCAATCATAAGTCCAAAATTCCAAGCCCTAGTTCTTCCTTTTCTAGCTTAAGTTTCCATGATTTTCAAGGTAGAATTCACATAATAATCGAGTTTTAAGTCCGAAATTTACCTCCCAACAATTTCCCCTTGAATTCCTCTTCAATATCCTTCAAATATCTCCCAAAATGGCCAACTATGGAGGAAATAAACCCCAAAATCGCGGACAAGACGAGTTAAATACATTCTGCCCAGGCCTTAATTTCTTTCTTCGCAAATGCAGTCAAAGCCTCGCGTTCGCGAAGCACAAAATTTCGTTAACCCAAACTTCTTATTCGCGATTGCGACTTGACCATCGCGAACGCGATGGTTCCTCAACCTTACCCTTCGCAAACGCACCCCTCTCTCGCGAACGCGAAGAGCAACCACGACCTCAGACCAACTGACTAAAAAGACCCTACGCGAACGCGACTTACATCTCGCGAATGCGATACACGAGCCTCCAGCCCTTCGTGAATGCGGAACCTCCCTCGCGAACGTGAAGGCTAAACTTCCACTGAACCCCACTGACTCTTCGCGAACGCGAGGATCCACTCGCGAACGCGAAGGGTAAAATTCCTACAACAGCTGAACAGATTTTCTGCAATTTCCTAAACTCCAAAATGATCCGTTCAACCCCTCGAAACTCACCCGAGGCCTTCGGGACCTCAACCAAAGGCACAAACATATCCTAAAACCTTATTCAAACTTTCTCCAATCATCAAAACACCTCAAACAACATCAATTCACTCAAAACATATCGGATTCAAGCCAAACTTTCAAAAATCTTCTGAAATACGCTTTTGATCAAAACCCCAACCAAACCACGTCTGAATGACCTAAAAATTTTCACACATATCCCAAATGACCTAACAAAGTTACTGCAACTCTGAGAATTCCATTCCAACCCCTATATCAAAATCTCGCCTATCAACCGAAAATCGCCAAAATATCAACTTCGCCAATTCAAGCCTAAAACTATTCCAACCCTACAAAAACCATTCCGGTAACGCCCCTAAGTCGTAAATCACTTCCCGGAGCCAACCGAACCATCAGAACTCACATCCGAGCCCTCTAATACATAAGTCAACATCCGGTTGACTTTTTCAACTTAAACTTTCTTAAAATAGACCAAGTGTTTCAAACCTTACCAAAAATCATTCCCATTTTCCCTATTTCTGCTTCTTATTATTTTATATAATGGTTCTACATGTGATCGGGTTGATTGGTTAGGGTTCGAAAAGAAATTGGTAAGGTTTGAGACACTTAGTCTCTTTTGAGGAAGGTTACGTTGGAAACATCAATCGGATGTTGACTTATGTGTTAGATGATTCGTATGTGAGTTTAGATGGTTTGGTTAGCTTCGGGAGATGATTTGGGACTTAGGAGCGTGATCGGAATGAGTTTTGGAGGTTCGGAGTAGATTTAGGCTTGAATTGGCGAAAGTGGATTTTTGGCAATTTCTGATTGGCAGATGAGATATTGATATAGGGGTCAGAATGGAATTCAGAGAGTTGTAGTAGTTCCATTGTGTCATTGGGGATGTGTGTTCAAAATTTCAGGTCATTTGGACGTGCTCTGGTTGGGTTTTTGATCAAAAGCAGAATTCGGAAGATTTTGGAAACTTAGGCTTGAATCCGATGTGTTTTGGTTGATTTGATGTTATTTTAGGTGTTTTGAGATTGGTACAAGTTTGAATAAAGTTTTGGGATATGTTAGTGCCTTTGTTTGAGGTTTCGGGGGCCTCGGGTGAGTTTCGGGTGGTTAATCGGGCCATTCCATGAAGTTTGGAGCTGCAGAAAATTGCAGGTCAGTGCTGCAGAGAAATGACCTTTGCGTTCGCGAGAGGGTCCTCGCGTTCGCGAAGGGTCAGTTGAGGAAGCTGGAAATTTAGCCTTCGCATTCGTGAGGAAGGCTCCGCATTCGTGAAGGGCTGGGCATCTGTGCATCGTATTCACGGGGGTATTGCCGCGTTCGCATAGAAGAAATGGGCAGCTGACAGGGGAATCTAATTCATCGCGTTCGCGATAGGGCGAACACGATCACGAAGGTCTGTCTGAGTAAAGCATCGCATTCGCGATGGGGTGGTTGCGATCGCGAAAGAAGAATTTTGGTCAAAGTATTTTTGTGCTTCGCGAATGCGAGGCTTTGACCGTGTTTGCGAAGAAGGATTTCAGGCCTCGGCAGAAGGTTTAAATAGTCGTCTTGTCCGCGAATTTGGGATTTATTTCTTCCATTGTTGATCGTTTTTGGAGCTTTTTGAAGAGGGATTCAAGGGGAATCACTTGGAGGTAAGAATACTGGACTTAAAACTCGTTTCTATTGTGAAATCTACCTAATATATCATGGAATCTAAGCCAAAAATTGAGGAATTAGGGGTTGAGATTAAGGGACTTTAAAATGAGAATTTGAGGGGTCATTTGGACTCCAATTTCAGTGTTCTTGGTATGTATGAACTCGTGGGAGGATAAGGATTCCGTTTATGTGATTTTTATCGAGTTTCGAGACGTGAGCCCGGGGGCCGGATTTTGATAATTTCGGAATTTGTGTTGTAAATTGATTATTTTTGCTTGGGCTTCGTTCCCTTAGCATATTTTGACGCCGTGATTCTGATTTTGGATAGATTCGACGTGAGTGGAGACCGATTCGAGGGGAAAAGGCATTGCAAGCTAGAGATTTGTCCGGTTTGAGGTGAGTAATGATTGTAAATGATGTTCTGAGGGTATGAAACACCGGATTGCACATCGTTATGCTATATTGAGGTGACACACACGCTTGATGACGAGCGTGGGGTCGTGCACTATTGGGAATTGTGACTTAGTCCATTTCGAATGATTATTTTACTAAGTATTTGACTGAAATCTATTTACTATCATCACTATTTGGGCTGAATGCCATATTTGAGCCTCGTGCCAACTATTTGAACCCTTAGGGAATTTTTATTGATATTTCCTCACTGTTTTAACTTTATACTTGAACTCAGTCATGTTATACTTCAATGTTTTCATACTCAGCCATGTCTACTCTGTTTTAACACTTAAATGATCTTTTAAATGATATTTTGGGCTGAGAATGATGTTTTACTATTGCCCAAGTGGCTTGTGAGAATTTTGACTGAGTAAGGCTGAGGGCCTATATTGTGAGGAAATATTTGATATTGATTATGAGGCCGAGGGCCTGAGATATGTACACCACGAGGTGGCTTGTTGATATGAGGCTGATGGCCTAGTGATGATGCTACGAGATGGCTTGATATTGTGCCTGGGTCGTAAAGGCCCCCTTCAGGAGTCTGCACACCCCCAGTAAGCACGGGTACCCATTGTGATGTGAGATATAGCCTGAGGGGCTGGTATTGTTCTGAGATATTGCCCGAGGGGCGGATTTGTTGATATTGAGATCGAAGGGCGAACCTTCATGTGTTTAACTTCCTTAATTGCCTGTCATTTACCTACTTAATTGTTGAAAAAGGCTTTTCATGAAGCGTAATTTGAACTAAAATGACTTTCACATATCTTATATTGATTTACTGTTTTTACTGCCTCGTTATAGCCTGTAATGTGCCTTATGTGATTTCCTGCTTTCAGTCTTTATTTATGATTATTACTCACTGAGTTGGAGTAATCATTTTACTCCCTACACCCTGTGTGCAGATTTAGGTGCATCTGGTCCCGCTCCCGAGTGTTGATCTTCCTAGCTCAGGCGGATCCGAGGAGTCTCTAGGTAGCTGTCGGCGTTCGCAGCCTGGAGTTTCTCCCTATCTTATTTCTCCATGTTTTTAGTTAATGTATTAAACTCTGTAGTTTTCTTTGAGTATTCCGGATTATTTAGATGCTAATGACTAGTGACACCCCGGTATCGGGCTGTGTTGGGTTGTATTCCGCACATTATGCTATTAACGGCTTAAACTTTGGATTATTTTATCATGCTTTAGACTGTTCCTTACTGTTTAACTGTTAAATATTGAAATGGGAAGTGTCGACTGGACTTGTCTTCACGAGAGGTGCCATCACGATTGGGTCTGGGTTTAGGGTCGTGACACGTAGCTATGATGATTTTATTATAAACGTGCCTAAAGCAAACTACGAGTGTTTGAAAGGTGTTTTTCTAAGTTAATACTTAATGTGAGGGCCATAAGTTATGGATTTTGTTCGTGTATGACACACCTCAATTTAATTTTAACAAGGTTTGTGTTTCACTTAAACAAAACTAAGGATACTCATATTTTAATCCTAATTTGAAATTCATTGAGAATATTTTAATCAAGACATGCTTAAGAGGGTGAAGGGCTAGGCTATTAAATTATTGCTGAACAGGGATTTGGGCCAGCAATGGCCCATTAGTCACTTATTTAAGGATAATCGACCACTTTGGGACTGTATTGGGCTAGAGTTTGGCCCAGAAGTGAAGAGGCCCAAAAACTCTTGTTGAGCCTGATTCAAACAGCCTATATTGGATTTATATTTAGGCGGGCCCAGTTGCTACATGTTTTCTAGCTGGGCCTATCCACTTCTACGTCCGAATTAACCAAATTTGCATATTTACAGCAGTTATATTTCAATGCTGTTAAGTAAATATCAACATTCAAAGATCAAACAACAATACTAGTTTGAAAATTAAATTACAGAATTCGCAAGACATAATAGCATGTATTTGTACTATGATTCTCGAGGAAAACATCACGATTAAAAATCACGCTACTGGTTTTAACACCCAGGCCCATTCGCCTGGGCCCAGACTTGCTCAAGTGAGTCCCATATTGGGCCTTGTTGCAAGTCTGACCCAATTCGTGCCATGTTCAAACCATCACGCAGTAGTAATGTTTATTACTAAGAGGTCCAACTGCTAAGAACTTATACTAATAATTAAACAAAACTAAATTTAAAATCATTCCAATAGTCTATTTTACTACTGAATGTCCATGAATTTACAGCATACTCCTAAGTATAACTAACATCTAAAAAAAAGAAAAGAAGAGAAATTTTTTAAAGTAAACAAAAGCAAAATTTCTCCTAACTTCGGGCTTTTCCACTGCCACTAGATCCTTCAAACAAAGCTTCAAACTTGCAAGAAATCAGTTATAGAGCTGTTTCTCACAAGTCAGCATTTCAAACTCCAGCCCTGAGGTTGCTTGGCCTTATGACCACTAACATACAAAACAACAAAGATAAAAAGCAGGTTTCAGCATTTATTGAGATTCATTAACAAGTATATTTTGACCTAAATAATAAACAATCAAAAAGAGAGAGAGAGAGGAGACCATTTCAGCAACTAGATATCCATTTTCGAGCAAACAAATCTACTACATTCATACTGAAACAACCAAGTATCACATGGAAAGCTCATTCATTATACACATTGGTTGCAAACTCACTGATGCTATATAACCTCAAAATAGTCATGAGAGGAGGTGGGATTAATGCCTTGTAGCAGCAAAAAACAAGCAGTAAACAGGGTGGAACATTAATCAGAACTTTGAAGAAAGAACAGCCAACAAAACCCAGCAGCAACAGTAAAACCAAACCAGAGAAAGACCCAGAATCAACACTCAAAATATCTCCCCAAAATCAGAATACCAGCTCAAACATCTAACCCGAAAAAACTGAAGTTTTCAGAGAACTTTTAAGGAAAATTTTCTCTTTGTTTCAAAAACCCTTTTTGTGTAGAAAAATGCTGATTATTGTGTGTTTTTCAGAATGAAATAGCCTACATATATAGGTTGCCTAGGGAGGGTATATTTTGGGAATATTCCTTATCCTAAAGTCTGAAAATAGTACTGTCCTTTTTTCACAGCCCTGGTACAACTGTCCCATTTATCCTATTTTCAGCATCTTTTTTACAACAACTGAGACATCTGTATACGCTTCTAGAAACTTCTTCTGTTTTCATACCCTTTTTTCTTATAAAATTTTACTATTTACCCAAAAATTCTGACCTAATACCTTTTCTTATTTTAATTTGGTCCCTTATCTTAATTCTAGAAGTTTCCTAGTCAATTATAGTTAAGATTCCTCAACTACTATTCCTAAACTGCCTTGAAATACCCTGGTAATTACCCTTTGTGACCCAAGGCCTGAGCTACATAGCTGACCAACTTTGGACCTAACTAGCTGGGCCTCTTTTGCTAAGAAACAACTATTACTGAATTCCTGAAATCGGACAACTCAAGGCAGCTTATATTAAAAACCTAAGTGATTGCCAAGTCGATTAATTTGATCTAATTGGGCAATTAAGCTCATTTGATTAAAAGACTGAATTGAACTTTAAGTTACTTCAACAGTGGCAGTACTAATCCCAACCAACCAATTAAGATCAACTAATAAACTACTAACTAACAAAATCAAAATTCAATTTTAAAAATGTACATGATTACTAACAAATTAGGCTAAATCAATTGGGTCAAGAACTAAACTCAAACAAACAATTCCGATATCTAACATGCATGATTACTTATAACGAAAATCGGCTAATTAAGACATATTAAGAACTAACAACAAGGAAATAAGAAATATGAAACCCTAGACTAACAAATTAGTTGTCAATTGGCTATTAATTAAACCTAATCAACAAAAGAAAACAAGCAAAAGAAAAGATGATCATGCAAAGAAAGTTAAACACAGTGGAAGACCTAATTACTGGCGATTTAAGACAAAGACTCTTTGTACATGAAAGAAAGATACAAAGATGATCAGAGATTAGGAATAAGAGAAGAAAGAAAGAAGAAAAGACCCGAGCCTTTGGGGTAGGAAGTATTGAACTCGACCAACTTTTGAAATGGGGAGATATGAACTTTTTCATCCATTAATCGACTTTTCTTTGTTGAGAACAGTCGGCTAATGGGCGTTTTGGGTTCATATAACCCAACCTTAATATAAAATCGAGCAGGAAAGATTAGGGTTTCCGGCATCTTAGATTCAAGATTCGACAAAATTGGGGGTGATTCGAGAGGAACCATGGGGATATTTGGGAAGAGGAGGAGGAGGGGATTACATCATGTGAATTTGGTGGCGTTTGAAGCACCGGAGCCACTGTGAGGCGATTTCCGGCGGTTGTCAACGGCGGAGGCGGCATAGGGATTTAGGGCGGCTAGGGTTTGTACGTTGGAACTGGGTTTGGTCTAAATGAAAAAAGTAATTGGGGGGGGGGGGAGGAGACCGGATTTGGACAGTTATATATCAAAAGGCTAAGCAGTTCCTAGTCGTTTGATTTGTGATGATCAACGGCTGGGATCCTTTGGGTCAACACAGGGTCGTTTGGCCTTTAAAGGGGGTAGACCGGGTAAGGCTATTTTGGGCTTGGATCTGGGTTAATTTTGGGAAACAATTGGGCCGATTTGGTATAAACATTAACCCAAATTCATATTAAAAACCTCTTTCTTCAATTATCCCTTTTATTCCTTTTTCCTTTTTTTCTTTTTTCTTTTTCTTTAATTAAAAATCCTAAATTAAGCTAAATTATAAAATTAATCTAATTATCTAGTTATAAATTTTATAACAATTACTAAACTAAACTAAAAAAGAAAAATCACTAATCTAAGAATTAAAAACAAAAAATGTAAAAATGAGCCATTTTTTTGATTTTCATTTTCAATAAAATAAATAATTAACTAGTTAATCTCAAAAAATATAAAATCAAAATCTAAATGCAATGCATGGTATTTTTAACATTTTTTATGGTTTTTAAACAAAAATTAAACGTGTACAAAAATGAAAACAATTAATAAAATCATACAAAAAAACTATAAAATGGCAAATAATTGGAAAATATCTATTTTCTTTAATTTTATAGGAGTATTTTGTATAGGGCAAAAATCACATGCTCACAATAAGTTTATCCCACATTGGTTGGGATAAAATCTGTGTGACGACCCAAAGGGTCATCACCGTAATTCTTTCTAGTTCCGTGCTTCTGAGGCCCTCAAAACCTCGCTTTTAGTTTCCTCGATTTGCGTGCGTAGTTCGGGCGCGTAGCCGGAAAGTTTTTATGTTAGAATATACGAATTTTGTGATTTTTTTTGATGAATTTCGATATTAATATGCATAATATTGACTTCGGTCAACATTTTGGGTAAACGGACCCGGACCTGTGATTCGACGGTCCCAGAGGGTCCGTAGGAAAATATGGGACTTGGGAGTGTGCCCGGAATTAAATTCCGAGGTCCCAAGCCCGAGAAATGAATTTTTGTGTGAAATTGTTTTCTGAAATTTATTAAGGAAAATGAAGAAGAAAATTGATCGGAAAACTGTGGTATCGGGCTCGTATTTTGGTTCCGACGCCCTGTACAAGTCTTAAATATGTTTTAAGCACTATCTGTAAAGTTTGGCTAAAAACGGACGTCATATGACGTGTTTCGGACTTAAAATGGGGAATTTGAGTTTTTATGAAAGTTGAAAGAAAACCATGTATTTTGAGGCTTGATCCTATGTATATGATGTTATTTTGGCGATTTGATCGCACGAGTAAGTCCGTAAGATGTTTTTAAGGTTGTGTGCATGTTTGGTTTGGATCCCTGAGGGCTCGGGTGAGTTTTGAGTGGGGCCCGGGAGGTCTTAAACTTTAAAAAAAATGCAGGTCAGATGTTGCAGGCCCAGCGCGGCCGCGGCCATTTCTGCGCGGTCCGCGCTGGCAGCCACGCGGCCGCGATGCCTTTCTGTGCGGTCCGCGTGGTGGGGTTCAGAGGGTCGACCAGCGCGGCCGCGCACCAAATCAGTGCGGTCCGCGCTGGGTGGGTTCTGAGACAGCCCACTACTTCCCCCCGTCGACGCGGCCGCGGTGCATTCCTGCGCGGTCCGCGCCAGTCCCCAGCCTGAGTATATAATTCGGGATTTTCAGTCATTTTTCCACTTTTCAAAAACCCAAAACTTAAGAGGCGATTTTCCAAACAACTTTTCTTCTCCAAAACGATTGGTAAGGGATTTCTAACTTAATTTCTTTATTCCTTAACGTCTTTTAACATAATTTCAACTTCAAATCAAAGATTTTCGTGGGTGAAATTGGGTGTTTTGGGTAGAACCTAGGTTTTCTACAAATTGGGTGTTACTCCCCGATAGCATGTCCCCTCCCAGCTTTACGTTGTATTATCTTGTTATTGTTTTCTTGCACTCGTTATATATATCTGTACAGGTTAATTGTGGTAGGTCCTGTCTAGCCTCGTCACTACTTCGCCGGGGTTAGGCCAGGCACTTACCAGCACATGGGGTCAGTTGTGCTGATGCTACACTCTGTGCATTTTTGTGCACAGATCAGAGAGCAGCTTTCGGACCACAGCAGTAGGACTTTTGGGAGCTATCTTCAGTCCATGGACTCTCGAGGTAGCCTAGCTGGCGTTCGCAGGCCGAAGTCCCTTTCCATGTTTTTCGTTTGTTTATCTTGTATAAGACAAACATGATGTATTTTCCTTTCAAACATTGTTTGTAGCATTCTGTAGTAGTCCGTGAGCTAGTGACACCAAACTCTGGGGAGCATTTTGGTTCAAACTTCCGCACTTTTGGTTTTCAGTTGTTTTAAATTTAAAGTCTCCCGCTTAGATTTTGTCTCGCTTATTATATTGTTGAAAGAAAGCAGGAAAGGTGTTTTAAATATTTGGCTTGCCTAGCTCCGATAGTAGGCACCGTCACGACACCCGATGGTGGGAAATCCGGATCGTGACAATCTATAACGAGTGAAAATGATATTAAAAATGATAGTTATTGAGTTGTTTAATTAAGGATTAGAGGCGTTACACTTTTATCCAGTTTATGGTTTAGGTTGATTTTTATTTTACGTCAATTAGGTCCATCTAAGTTTCTGTATGTATCCTCTATAGTCCAGGACACATGTTAGCAGTATTTGCATTCCTAGTTGTATTTGTACGAGTAGAAACAGAATGGGAGAGTATGCTAAATGAATATCCTATATTTTCCTCTTTTCTCTGCTTCTCTCTCTTGTACTCTATTTTCTTTTCTTTCCTTCTTGATATTCTGTTCTTTCCAAAGTTATTCACCATTGTTGAGCTCAGTTATGGGTGTTTAACGGGCTAACCGGGCCGGTTCGGGCCTCCCTTTTTTGGACCCGTACGGGTTACGGTCCGGGCCGGTTCCGGATTGGTTCTTAACGGGTTTAACGGGTTCTGGTTCAACCGGGTAAAAACTAAACCGTACGGGTTACAGGTTGAGAGGACCGGGCCGGGTTTAGTGTAATTTTTTTTTTTTTGGAATTTTATATAAATATTGTAATAAGTGCAATAAGTGCATTACAAAGTACTAACATAAAGAATACAAGGAAGATGTGAAAATAATGCACTTATTGCAAGTGCTACTTTTATTTCTTAATTCAAATTTCAAAGCTTCAAACTTACAAATTGAAAGGTTTACATTTTTTTCAACAAGTAAAATAGTAAATTCAAAGGTTTTGCATTGCCTTAATAAGTTCATCATAATCAATATGAACCGATTGACCTTCTTCTGGAGTGTTAAATTCGGATGAGCTTCCATGTGTTAATATATCTCCAAGTTCCTCGTCTTCTGGGCTATCAACATCTTCACGTCCTTGATTTCTTCGTTCCGATCTAATCCAATCTCTGAAACATACTAAAACTTCCAAAACATTGCTTCCTAATGAGTGGCGGGTGTCTCCAAGTTGTTGTCTTGCTTGGCTAAATGCACTCTCCGATGCAACAGTAGAAATTGGTACATTCAGCACGTCCCGAGCAATAGCGAAAAGAACAGGAAATTGCTTTCCATTCTCATGCCACCATCCCAACGGTGAAAATTCCTTTGTGCGAGGCTCTTTTTGCTTCTGCAAGTAGAATTGAAGTTCATCAATGTTCCTGCTACTGGTTTGAGTGTTAGAAAATGTAGAAGAAATATTAAAACTATCAAGGCCTTCTTCATCATCCACAGTAGCAGAAGTGGTACAATGCATAGTTGGATTAACATTGCCTACATTAAAAGCATCATCATCAATTACATTTGCATAATAATTATATAATTGTTGTAAATATTCATTTAACTTGTTCATACAAGTATATAAATCTGGGGTTTCAGTTGGTCCAATCTCCATATAAGTATATAAAACATTCATTAATTGGTGACAATCAGACATCTTAATAGAAGGATTTAAAACAGCACCAATTAAGTAAATCGGAGGAATTGGAAAGAGATATTTTTTGAATTTTGCTTGCATTTTTTCAACAACATCCCTATATTTTTCTTTCTTCTTAAATTCAAAGAGTAGAAAAGAAATTTCAGCTATATGTACTAAAGCTATAGTAACAGTAGGGTAATATGCTCCAGAAAACTCAACAACAGCTGTATAAAATTTATGTAAAAATTTAACAACATCATTAATGACCTCCCAAGTACCACTTGTTAGCATACGGTTTAGATCAGTACAATGTGCATTAGCAACTTCAGTTATTGGAAATCTATATTTGTAGCAACATTTTAAAAATATATATGTATAATTCCATCTAGTAACAATTTCGTCTGGCATGAATCTGGGTTTAAGGTTATACTGGACACACTTATTCTTAAATTCCTTTATTCTAGATTGTCTATTATTTCCTTGAATAACACCAACTGCTCTTCTAACATGAGTAATCTCAGTCGAAATAAATCAAGGTCACTTTTAATAATTAAATTATAAACATGACATGCATACCTAACATGAAAAATTTCCTCAAGAGGCAGTTGCAAATGCAGTTTTAATATTGAAATTGCGGCATTATTGTTAGAAGCATTATCAAAAGACATACACAATACTTTTTGCTTGAGGTTATAAAATTCAACAACTTCACAAATAGTACTACTTATAAACGTAGCAGTATGACTCTGATCTTCATCATATCTAAAAACGATAATACGTTTTTGCATACAAGTAGTATCATCTATCCAATGACATGTAATTGTCAAATAATCATTTCCATTAACAGCATGACCAATATCAGAAGTTAGAGAAACTCTACAAGGAAGGTGGCTAAACAAATAACGTATGTATGTTTGATATTGTCCATGAAGTCTAAATATATCAGCTCTACAAGTACTTCTAGGGATACCTTTAAATAAAGGATTGTAAATCCTTTGAATATACATAATAAGATATGATGAAGAAGCAAAAGAAAAAGGTAGACAACCCAAAGCAATCATTTTTGCTAACTCCTCACGATCCTTCATTTTATCATATTTCACTAGACCTCCAGTAGTAGGGTTAAGAGTTGTTTGATTTCCATCACCATCAGCGCCCCATTCTATGGGATGCTCAGTTCTCATATGTCTACTAAGCGTCCCAGTCCCCCCTAAATTTCCTCCAGTCAAATGTTTAAAATCACCTTTACAAAGTTTGCATTTAACTCTATCAGTACCTTCTATTATTTCAAAAAAATTCCAAACCTTACTTCTTTTTCTACGATTAGTAGTCGGAGCCACAGGTGGTCTACTTCTAGTGCCACGACCACCACCCCTTGTAGCAACCCCAATACTACCAACTCCAACACTAGTAGGTGTAGCTGGTATCTCATCTTCTATTCCTATTTCATTATCTTCTATTCCAAAATCTTCTTGTAATTGTTCATAATCTATATCTAAATTATCATTAGGCGATGATTCAGAAACATGTGTAAATGATAATGGGTTATTACTATTACTACCAGATGCTGAAGGACTATCTCTTTTTTTATTTCCCCTACCAGTAACTCTTTTACACGCTCTTTTAGCAGCATTAAACATATTGTAAAAATTAAAGTATAAGCTAAAATTAAATATGCAATTAAAATAGTAAATAAGAGAAAGAGTTGGAGGGAGTGCACCAAATTCGCCAATAAATTGAGCACTTGATTAGGCAATCCCGAGGTTACCACGAACAAATGTCAAGAAAATATTTCAATTTTGAACTTCAATAGTTCAAAGTTCAAACTTCAAATTCCGAATGACAAAACACGATAAGTTAAATTCAAGAAAAGAGAGCCAAATAAAATTAGATTGAAGACTTGAATTCTTGCAAATTGGAGAATGAGAGAAATTGAGATTGAGAAATGAGTAATGAGTGAAGAAATGAAGAAGAGAGGGGATGGGTATTTATAGTTTTAGAGAAGGTTAGTTTTGTAAATTGGAAAAGGGTTAAAAAAAAGACTATTTGTGCAATTTTTCCGTTGGCTAACCGACCAAAACATGGTCTGACTGTTGCCAACGGTCTGTGGGGCCCACAAGTCAGAAAAATTAAAAAAAAACTAGCCGTTTGAACCGGGCTGGTCCGGGCCGGTTAACCCGGTAAGAGTTAGTGTTCACTCTACCGGGTTCAACCGGTTCCGGTTACCCGTTTGGGCCAGATGAACCGTGCAAACCCTCCAAACCCCCTACCCATCCCATCCCAGCCCCCTATTATCGGTCCGGGCTGGTTTCGGGTTATACCGGTCTGGGCCGGTCCGGAACCGGTCCAACCCAGCCCGTTTAACACCCTTAAGCTCAGTTGAGCTTAACATTTGTTACATTGGTATCAGAGTCGATTAGGCTCTGAAAATCGTGGTCATCATGCCTCCAGATCCAGAGATTCTAGGGTTAACACATGGCACCAATGAAATTAAAACTCAGCTCCAATCATTTATGTCAGATATGACAAAGCGATTCGAAGCTCTTGAAAGTCGACAAACTCAAGTTTTTTCTTATTTCAAGACACCCAAGAGAGGAATCGACAGTTGGAAATGGACACAAATAAAAAATTGGAAATTATTCTGGCGAGCTTAGACGTTAAGAGGAGGTCAGATTCAGTTTCCCTTTCACCTCAACCACAGACACCTCTGTCTACTCGTGAAACCAACCAAACATAAGGTACCTCTGTTTCTACCTTACCTATGCTAACCTCAACGACATAACAGATAGCTCAGTTACTCTTCTCACCAAGTTCGACACGCATATGTCGTGGTTTTACATTTCCACCAGCTCCCCCGTCACATTATACCAACCCTTACCCTAATCCTAATTTTTAGACACCCGACTCTTCTTCAAACCCGCCTCTGTTACCCCAACCCAACAACACCACCAATTCAAGGAGTGAACCCAATATAACACACGCAAAATGGTAATCTGCTTAAAGCTAAGCTCAATTTTCCAGAATTTGATGGTACAAATTCGAGAGGGTGGTTAAGGAAATGCAAGAAATTCTTTCGTATTTATAACATTCAGAGTCAGTGAAATTAGATTATATCACCATTCACATGAAAGATAGGGCTGATGTTTGGTTCAATAACTACCTTACTAGCTGGCGGGGTCAAATTTCATAGTCCATGTTTTGTGCTGAGATTTGACGAAGGTTCGAAAAGATAAGATCCATGAACATTGTTGATGCTTTCAACAAAATTCAACAACTTACTAGTGTGGATCAGTTTTAGGAGAAATTTGAGGAGCTTATGAGCTATATGTTGATTATTAACCCCTTATTGAATGGATACCATTTTGTATCGAGATTTGTTAGTGGCCTCCGGCCTGAACTAAAACCATTAGTTATCCTTGCTAATCCTGCCTCCCTCATGGATGATTGAGACTACAAAGCTCCACGAAAAATCCTTTCAAGACTTAGCCAAACTCATCATTCCTAAAACTTACCCTGCCTTCTCCAAACATTACCCTCAACTCGCTTATCCTACTACTAAACAGCTTCGTGCTCCTACAGTCACTAAACAACTCGTAATCAACCCTTTCAGTCTCACTTATCCCACCCAAAGAGGCCAAGATCCCTTCAAACCAGATTCTACCCTTGAAGTATTGAATAAACAGAATTCGTGCTTCAAATGCCATGAATTGTTTTTCCCTGGTCATCAATGCAAGCCTAAAAATCTGAGCATGGTGGAGGGAACTGAGGTTGTGGAGGATGTGTACATTCACCCTCCGAAAGAAGAGGAAGTATTTGAGGAAGCCAGGGAAGAAGTACTTGAGGAGGAATAAGCAACACTTTCTCTGTGTGTTGCCGTGGGGTTAACAAGTTCACCCTCAACTTTGAAAATAACTGGTTATGTGAAGAAAACACCTATCATTATATTAGTAGGTAATGACTCTACGCATAGTTTCTTGAACCCTCAAGTGGTGAAGATAATGACGTTATAGAAGATTCTCTATGGTAGGTCCATGAAAGTAGATGTGGTAAATGGAGATATCTTGTATTCTGATAGTTATTGCCCTGCATTTCTGTGGAAGATGCAAGAAGAGTTGTTCTATTTTAAAGTGAGAATTTTGCAAATTTGTGGGTGTGATTTGGTGCTAGAAGGCAGGTCATTACTCTAAAAGGGCAACAAGAAGGCATGAGTTGATAACCATAGATAATGAAGAGATGATCAAAATGATGATTAAGAAGGCTTGCCATTGCATAGTTGAGGTGTATGTTCTCAACCCCCCTATCTGTACTCGGGAAATAAGGACTTACCGCCATCATTTTCAGCATTGTTAGACAAATATGTTGATGTTTTGGAGGAACTTAAAGGACTGCCACCACCTACGGATTGTAATCATGTCATCGCTTTAATTCCAGAAGCACAACCCTTCAGTTTGAGGCCTTATAGATATTTCTATGATCAGAAGAGTGCTATTGAACAAATAGTTGGGGATATGCTACAAGCTCAAACACTGGTACTTATTTAGTCTACTTTTGCATCACCTACATTGCCAGTAAAGAAGAAGGAGTCCTCTTAGAGATTGTGTGTGAATTACATAAGGTTAAACTCTTTAACAATCAAGAATAAGTACCATATTCCTATGGTAGAGGACTTAATAGACGAGTTGAAGAGAGCCAATATTTTCTCTAAGATAGGCCTTAGTTTTGGCTATCATCAACTAAGAATGAATTATGAATATGAGCATACGACAACTTTTAAAACATATCATGGACTATGTCAATTCAAGGTTATGCCATTTGTCTTAACAAATACACTTGCCACCTTTTAATCCTTGATGCATCAAGTTTTTCGGGCCTATCTAAGGAGGTTTATCTTAGTCATTTTTGATGATATACTAGTCTATAGTTTATCATTAGATGAGCACTTGAACCATTTTAAGATTCTCTTAGACTTATTGAGGCAACACGAATTTTTTGCCAAGAGATCTATATATGACTTTGCTCAGCCGCAAGTAGAGTAACTTGGTCACATTATCAATGATGAAGGTGTTAGTACATATCCAAGCAAAATTGCAGTAATGGTTAGTTGGCCCCTACCTACAAATATCAAAGAGTTAAGAGGATTTTTGGCCTTACTGGTTATTATAGAAGGTTTATTAAGGGTTATGCTACACTTAGTAAACACTTGATTACATTGTTGAAGAAAGGGGGTTTCCACTGGAATAATGAATCTATTGAAGCTTTTGAGGCACTCAAGAAGGCAATGACTAATGCCCTAGTTTTGGTCCTACCTGATTTTAATAAACCATTTGTGGTGGAAGTGGATGCTTGTGGCACATGTATGGGAGCTGTTCTTATGCAAGATAGGAGGCCCATTGCCTTTCTTAGTCAGGCACTAATCCTGAAGCATCAAGGCCTCTCAACATATGAGAAAGAGTCGATTGCCTTGTTACATGATGTTGACAAATGGAGACATTACTTAATCCTAGTCATTTCATTATAATGACTGATCATTTTAGCCTTAAGTTTTTACAAGAACAGAAAATCACCACTGCCTTACAACATAAAGGCTTGACCAAATTGATGGGGTTAAGTTTTGAGATCCATTACAAGAAAGGAATTGATATTTCAGTAGCAGATGCCTTTTCGAGGAGGCAAATGTCCACAGAAGCTGATGTTGTTTGTCAAATGCTAATACACTTGCAACCAGATGAATAGTTATGAAGAGGATGAGGAAGTAACTAAGATAGTATGTGCTCTTATAGTTGATCCTGTAGCTTCAACTGAAGTAACATTGCAGCAAGGCATCCTTAGATTCAGAGGGAAGGCCTGGATTGGTAAGCAAGAAAATTTGAGATAGTAATTAGTACAACATGTGCATTCTTCTGATTTGGGAGGTCATTCTGGCATCACTGCTACCCTCCATAGAGTTAAATCTGTGTTCCATTGGCCCTCAATACTGGAAGTGTTGATACTCAATTTTTCCCTATGTATTTTTATACTCAAAACACTTTCAAAATAGCATGTGCATGCATATATAAACATGTCCAAGAGTTTTGGTATTTTTTCCTAATTTTTAAGATTTGTAAAATCAATTTATTGTCTATTTTAGCAGTGCAAAATCCAATAATTATTCCTAAATTTATTATTTTGGTGAATAATTTATTTTCATTCTCATATTTACACCAAAATATGATTAAAGTGATTTTTGCATATTTTTACAAATTTATTTGGTATTTTTAAAGCTGAATTGCATATAATTGCAATTATAGCCTATCTTACGATTAACATCATTTTACAATTATAAAATCATTCCCAGTATTTTTAGATTAATTTTTATATATTATTAATTAGTTCAGTACTTTTAATTTGTTTTTAAAATTATTTTAGCTATTTTTTATAAAATAAAAAGGGGGAAATAGGCTATTTAACACATAACCCATTATTATTTTAATTTTAGCCTCAAATTGATCCCCAATTCTTCCCAAATTGAAACAACCCAATTTCAATTTTTACCTGACCCCGTGACCCGTTTTCAGACTCACCCGGCTTCCCTTTTAATCCTGGCTGTTGATCATTTTGATCAACGGCCGTGATTCGTTCTTTCCTTTTTTAATTCCCATACCCCCTAACCCTAACTCATTTGTATCAAAGATGTCGCCTTCATCTCCCAAATCCTCTCTAGACCTCTCCTAAACCCTAGCTACTTTCCACCTACTTCTGTCGTGTTTCCACCGGAATCCATGGCATTCCTGGCCACGGATGGCCTGTGCTCACTCTCTCTCACCATTAAACTTAAGTTACTTGAAGTTTGGAGGCCTGACTTCAAAGGTTTTCTTTCGATCTGTCTCAGATCTGTAAGATCTATGGCCTCTCCGACCATTTTCTGGCGTGTTCGAGCAATATGAGTCTCTTCGACTCAGGATCCGACTTTCCTCAAGACCTTCTCATTCTAGGGTCTTCTCTGCCATTTTTAAGCCTTCTAAGTTTCTATACTTGCTTATTTCTTTCATATCTATGACATGCCTGGTCTTTACTTGACGTTTTAAGATTTTCCCCCAAATTTCCCTTTCGAAATTGTTCGAATTCGATTTTTAGGGTTTCTGGAAAAGTTTCTTTAAATGTTTTCTGACTCTTTTGTTCTCTCTTTATGTGTGTTTTATACTTGTATGTTTATTTCTTATTATGCTCGAGTTTGCTCTCTCTTGTTTCTTTCCTGATTATGCAAGACTTTTTCTGTTCTTTGTTCACACATTAATTTGTGTTGTTTTCCTCATTCTTTGCTATACGTGTTTAAGTTTGAGCTCTTCGATTTTGTTACTGAGTTTGTTTATGTTCCTGCTTGCATGGGTTTACCTACTTTGTTTAAAACTCGTAGCCTCTATTTCTTCTGAACTTGTTTGTGTATGTTTGCTTCTCTCAATGACCTTGATTTCTCACCCCTGATTCTATTTGAAACCCTAAAGATTTGGGGATTTTCTTTGATAAGTGGCACTAGGGTTTCACTTTGGGACCCTAAGTTTCCAGACTCACTGTGAGCCTGTAATCAAACTCGAAATCCTGTTTGCTTGTGGCTCTGAAACTTCCATTGTTAGACTCTTTCTTTGTTTAAGCTGTATGCTTTTTATATGAGAAAAACTCCTCTTTTAAAAGGTTTCACTAACCAAGTGATTGATTTTGAAATCCCTTTAATAAGGCTAGTAATTCGTCACTGATTCCTTTCGATTGAATCTCCTTTACCCTACTGGCTGTTTTCTTGGTCCTTTTGTGTAAAAACCCCATGCTTGTGATGTTTTCCTTAAATACACGATCTTGTGTATTTCTTCTGTAATTCCATACCAGTTTGAATTATTTCTATACTTAGTTGAAATTCCTCGTGATCACAATTGGATCCAAGATCCTTTTGATTGATTTTTCGAACTGATGCCCTATTTTACTTTATAAAAACACTATTATTTCAACTTTCCTTAATTACCTACTATGTATTTGACTTTGTTTATGCACTATATGGTTTCCTTGCCCTAATCAGCCTTATTAAACTGATTTCCTTCCTTATTCTGTCTTGACTAGCCGTTTGGACTAGACTCCTTAATTAGAGGAGTCCAGTTGTCTTAATTGACACTAATTGATTGCTATTTCTATGTTTGTACACTCTTTGACTATGTATTGCTTGTTTTCAAAACTATATAAAGACCTAGTCTTCCCTCTTTACAAAAAAACATATAGACACATACTGAAATACATACGAACAAAAACACTTTCTTGCAATACTGTTTTAAATCTTGCTTTGCTTGAGATCTTTTGGAATTGTTGTTTACAACTTGGCTCTCTCAAGGCTACTTTTTCTTACTTATTTTCCTTTGAAACTGATATGTCTTTTATATAATTTTCTGCCTCACTCCTATGTGTTTACTTTGTAGTTTCAGACTGTTTAATGCTCATATTCAGTAATTTATGCTAAATATTTTCCCTCCTTACTTCTGTTTCTGTTATGAATCCCTACCCCTATTCCCTTCTATGTGCCTGAGTTAAGGTCTTGGTCTGACAATATCCTAATTACTGCCCTGGCCATAACCTGATCCACAATGGATCCTAACTCTCAATGTTTGATTAGCAGGCTGGTCAGGGGTGTGCCAGCATTCCAAATTACTGGGTATGACCACCAGCCTGCCATGGCTTTCCCTGATTCCCTTCCCCTGTGCACTTACACTTATTCTTAGAATTTTAAGTTCTGCCCCTCTCTTGTGAGCCTTGCTTTGGGACCTTGAGTTCCTTCTGAACTTGGACATCTGAGGGATGACATTTCCACACTGCACCATGTTCTTAATTCTGCAAGGTTCTGGGGTGTAAGCACTGCTTGGAGTCCCTTTGAGACTCTTGGAAACTTTGACACACCCCAAATATGAGAAAGTCTTTTGGAAATCGGATCCTGGAAGTTAGTTTATCTCATATTGTTGGACTTTGAGTCTGAATTAGGCTGTTTAGATGTAGCTGGAACTTTTGATGTAAGTTTGCTTTCTTTTCTAATTCATTCGGGCCTGTAATAATATGTAAAAAACTATTGGGGATGGTTAGTGGAAAGAGAGGGGAATGAATGCATGCAAAGGGTAGAAAACTGCCTATAGGTTATTTACAATTTCTGCACTTCTGCATTTAGAAAACATGCCTATAGCCTTTCTGCACTTCTGCATTATTTCATTTAGAAAACATGCTTATAGCCTTTCTGCACTTCTGCATTTTTGCATTTAGAAAACATACGTATAGTCTTTCTGCAACTTCTGCATTTCTGCATTTAGAAAACATGCTTATAAGTTTTTTCTGCACTTCTGCATTTATGCATTTTAGAGATTATGCCTATAGATTCTGCATATAAAATCATGTCTTAGGTTTTTTCTGCATATACACGCCATTAGGCCAACGATCTTAGGCTTAATAATAACCAATTCATTCTAGATATCATGTCTATAGGATTCTTGCAACTGTTTAAAACCAATGACACTTAGAGATCATTCCTATAGGATCAAATTAACTGAATCAGTTTCGTTTTTGAATCTAAAACCAGTCTTAAAGTCTAGAGATCTTTGTTTATAAAGTCAGCAACATTTTCCTTAAAATCAATACAGCTCTATTAGATGTCATGCCTTTAGGCCTCACCTAGGAAAACTATTAGGTGATTAATTAACTGTGTTAGTCTTTGATAACTACATCTAGACAAGGCTAATTCGGACTCCTCATCTGAGAAATATATGATGAATCAGCCCATCCTACGTCTTAATTTAATTTAGACCAAACCAGTACTTGTAAGTCATGCTAAACAATCTGCTGCTTTGAATGAGGAGGCCTACTTGAGCCTTAACTGCCATTTGTTCCCCTTTTAATTGCTATTTGTTATTGCTTGTCGCCTAGATTTTATCCTTTTGAAAACTCTGAACAAGCCCCAACTCCCTCCCCTTTTGGATTATTAGTCTCAATGCCTTTGAGACTGACAAGATTGAGACGGGTAATAGCATGCAATAAGCAACGATACCTTTCCGCGCTTTAATACCTTAACGGGTTGGGAAGGGTAGATATGGATATGATGACCGGTGCGCTAATATCACGTGCGACCCCTCTTTTGAGGAGTGATTACTGGATATTGCATTGAAGTGATCCATATTAATCACAAACCTAGGACCCCTTTTCTTTATTCGCTTCCTTTAGAGTTGTTTAAACTTTTCAAATCCTTGCTCTCTTTCTACTTACTTTCATAAGTTTCAACCTAATTGCAATGTTGTATGCAAGTCCTTATTTGAGCCTTGATTGTTTACTTGTAAAGTCACAATTGTAGCATGGCCGGGAACCACACTTGTGGATCCTGAGGGGTGCCTAACACCTTCCCCTCGGGATAATTTCTAGCCCTTACCCTAATCTCTGGTCTCTTCATCTCAAACTCTTCTAAAAAGTGTCCTAATGCACTATAATCATTAGGTGGCAACTCTTCAACTTCTAAACCCAATTCTCGAAAGGGAATAGAGTTGTCCTCCCAATGTCGTATACCCGATTTCTGAACCCACGGTTAAAAGGGGGCGTCGACAACATGGTGACTCTACTGGGGAAATTCTTTAGGCTTTTACCATTGCATGTTGCTTGTGACTTTACTATCTCATTAATTACTTTATTTACTATTTTATTCTTTCACTACGAAACTGACTTGGCTCTTCATGTCTTTTCTTTCCTTTAGCTGCTTTCCTTTACTGCTTTATTTCAGTACTGTTGTAATTACTGCAATTATTGTGATCATTTATCTTATGAACGTGAAAATATATGTCCATTTGTTTCATTCTTGTAAACTGTATCTTCAACATCATATTCCACTCGTGCCAAACAAATACCATAGCAACGCTTATAATGAGTAGTTGCGCTCTTCCAATATTATTACCCTTTAAATTCGGCAAAGGCATATTTGCGGTAAAACCAGTCGATCAGCAGTGCAATCGACGGTCCCGTGCCTTTCCCTCTTGAGTTGTCCGCTCAAGGGTACCTGTCTAATACCCCGATAGAAACCTTACTCTGTCTAGCTGTGCATGCATCATGGTCAAACCTAGCCGAGTCAGTTATGTTGTCCACATAATGACTCATTATGATAGCCTTGTCCAAAGTCCATCGGGTTTCCCTGAAACCCAAACGGACACCTACACGTTCTGTGCATTTATTTGGAGAACTAAATGCTTTTTATGCTAATTATTGGTTTAAATAGTCGAGTCTGGCGGGGTAGGTGTCTAACATTTTGTTTTGCAGAAAATGAGGCACGAAGTCCCCAGATTTGGCATGGTAACCAACATTCATCCAAGGCTGCTAAATTGGTGGGAAGATCTCCACTCCAGTGATCAGACACTCGTCCGCAAATACTTAGGGAATCTGCCTTCACTTCTAGAAATCCAGCCTGACAACAAAATCATAGAGGCTGCAACTCTGTTCTGGGATAGTGACAGGTCCGTGTTCCGCTTCGGGGACCTTGAAATGACTCCTTTTCTCTAAGAAATAGGAGGCTTAGCTGGTATTCCTTGGGAGACTCCGAGTTTGCTTATGCTAGAGAATCGCAAGGGTAGGGGTTTCCTCAAGATGATGGGACTGAAGAAGAACCCAGACTTGACCTGTCTGAAAGATTCCTACATCCCATTCGACTATCTATATGAGAGGTACGACCATAACAAGTCATACCGCACCTACTCAGATGAATTTGCCCTCACCTCATTGGAGCATATTCACAGAAGGGTCTTCGTATTCATGTTTTGTTTCCTGGGGATGATTGTGTTCCCTATAAAGAAGGCTAGGATCCACACCAGACTGGCCATGGTAACCAAGACTTTGATGGAAGGAATTGGCGGACAACCTTTCAGTATAGTGCCCATGATTGTTGCTGAAATATACCGGGCTCTGGACAACTGTCAGTGAAAAGCCAGTCATTTTAAGGGATGCAATTTATTACTTCAGCTCTGCCTTATGGAGCACCTCCAAAAAGGAGAATACCGACAAGAGATCTCACACAGAGACTGGGATGATCACATTGCCTTCCACCAGCCAAGGCGTATGAATTATATGCCTAACATGTTCGCTCAGCCAGAGGACGCTGGAAGATGGGTGGAGCTATTTGAAAATCTAAAAGAAGACCAGGTACAATGGATGGTCGAATGGTTCCCTATGGAAGAATTCATTGTTCGATCCTGAGACGCACCATTTCTCATACTCATTGGTATAAGAGGAACTTATCCCTACGTTCCCCTCCGAGCCAAGAGGCAGGCTAAAAGGAAGAAAATCATACTAAGGGTCGACAAAATGAGTCACTTTAGGGCTGATTTCCATGACGATGATAGCCCTCACAAATGCCAAGCTCAACACATGTGGCATTGCAAGCTCGTTTTGGGGAAAGAATCTATTAAGCCAGACAGGTATCACGTTGGTTGCGTGCAGCACTATTCAGGTTGGTTGGAAGATAATCACAATGGTATGGGTCAGCTCGGGTTCATTCACGAACACAGAATCATCGACGAGAAAGCTGAAGCATGGGTTAAATACAATCAACTGCGCAAGAGAATTCGAGAGTGTGAAAGTGAGCATCGGGAAATACAAGAAGCCCATCAGAAATTGATCGAGGAATGGAAGGATATGGCTGTCAACGCCAACAAGCGACTAGGGTATTTGGAGCGGGGTCTAGTGGAGCTAGAAGGAAAGTTCCTCAAGAGGATTGAAGATTGTCGAAATGTTGAAGGGAATGCAGACAGACATTTGGCCTAAGCTTATCTGCTGTTAGGACTGCGCGAGCTGGTGAAGCTGTTCGAGGGGGATAAAGATACCAAATCTGGGGAAGGTCCTTCTAGGACCAAGTAGTTAGGAGTCCTTTATTTTGCTTTTAATGGTGTAATAAGGCCGATGGCCACTAGTGACATTTTATTTTCTGTTACTTAGCATCGTTTTGGAGTCGTCTTATTTTTATCAATAAAATGAGGCATTTAGCATTATGAGTTCTCCAAATTAATTTCTCGCTAGGCCTACCTCGGGCACAACGAGGCACCCAAATTAGGACGCGATTTATATTCTTACACAATGTGCTTAAATATTGCAACATTTCCTTCTCATAACCCGCACTAACTTGTTACCTTTTTTGTTTTTCTTTATTTTTATTCCCCTCCCAAAGGTTAGTTCGTGCATTCTGGCATCATCATCATACAGTACGAGATCCAAGGGCCCTCCACCTCCTCCTCCTCCGAGTCCTATCCGGAACAAGAACAAAGGTAGAATGGGAGATTCAAGCGCCAGAAAGGAAATTGAAAGAATTGAGATTCCTCAGGGTACCCCGGTTGCTAAGGAAACTGCTGCCCAACTTGAGCAGAAGCTGTTGAAGTTCCAAGAAGAACTGGATCAAGTTCGGAACTTGGCAAATTTATCATTCACTCTCACCGCTCCTGATGTCAACTTTTCAAATGCTCAAAATCCCACACCTCCATAGAACACCCCACAACCACAGATGCAACCCACTCATGCTCAACACTGCAACACATGCCACACTCCACTACTCATTCCTGAACCACTGAACACCACAAACGACCACCCCCACAACACTCCCATCTATGTAGATACCATACCCCACTACACTCAACCAATCTCAAGTGCACCTGAGTCTGATGACAAGGACTCTCTTATCAGAAACTTGGCAGCAGAACTCAAGAAGTTGACCAGCCGAGTCCAGGGTATGGAAGGGAACAAAGGTATAGAGGGGCTGAATTATGAGGACCTCTACATTCAGCCAAATGTTGAACTTTCGGAGGGGTACAAACCTCCCAAGCTCGAAATGTTCGATGACACGGGAGATCCTAGAGTCCATTTGAGGACATATTGTGATAAGCTGGTCGGAGTCGGAAGGAATGAGAAAATCCGTATGAAACTCTTCATGAGAAGTCTGAAGGGGGATGCTTTATCCTAGTACATCAGTCAGGACCCCAAGAAATGGACAAGCTGGGTAGGTATGGCATCGAATTTCATGGATAGGTTCCGATTCAATACAAAGAATGCACCGGATGTATTCTACATCTAGAATATGAAGAAGAAGCCTACCGAGACATTCCGCGAGTATGCTACTCATTGGAGATTAGAGGCTGCTAAGGTCAGGCCGTCCCTAGAAGAGGAACAAATGAACAGATTCTTCGTCCGGGCTCAGGACCCACAATATTATGAGAGGTTGATGCTGATCGAGGGCCAGAAATTCTCCGATATCATCAAGCTGGGAGAAAGAATTGAGGAAGGCATTAAGAATGGTATGGTTACTAATCTTGAAGCATTGCAGGCCACCAACAAGGCTTTACAGTCTGGTGACACGTCTAAGAAGAAGGATGTCAATGCCTTGATTGTCGCACATGGAGCCAAACCACTACTAAAATACCATACTTACCTGTCACCTCCACTTACATATCAACCTATCCCGAATTACCAAGCACCTACACCCTCTTACCAAAATCCACCACCCGTTTACCAATCATCTCCACCTCCCACATATCAACCCACTTCACCTAGATACTCTCAACCTGCACCTGTTTACCAAGCTTATAATGCCCAACCCTCTCACTACCAATCACCTCCCATTCGCCAAAATTTCCCTAGACCTAGACCAAGTTTTGACCGCAGACCTCCCAGACAATATACAGCCATCGCTGAACCAATTGACCAGCTGTATGAGAAACTTAAAGCTGCTGGTTACGTCTCCCCTATCCCCGCTATAACTCCAGAAAATCCTTCCCAGTGGGTCAACCCTAATAAGACCTGTGCGTACCACTCCGGCATGAAGGGACATACCATTGATGAGTGCCGCTCGTTGAAGGACAAGATTCAAACTCTGATCAACAATAAGGTTATCGTAGAAAATGAGCCTACTCCCAATGTCCGCAATAACCCTCTGCCTGATCATAGAGGTGGGGACATTTACATGATCGAGATCGAAGATGACTGGGACCCCAAAGGATCGATAGGACTGATTGCTGAGGATGATGAGCCAAAGAAACCAGCAGTCACACTTAACCCGATTATTGTGCAGAACCAGCCCTCTAGGGGCGATGAAGTAAACATGTCTATGCCTCTCGAATTTGAAGCACCTTTTTCTGCGAAGGTGGCCGGGCCAATTGAGGTTGAGTTTGGGGCTCCAAAGGTACCTGTACTCTTTGAAGTTGTTGTGTTACCACCGAGGGTACCCATCCCTGTAGCAATGTCAAATGCCATACCATGGGATTATATAGTTGAAGCAAGGAGGAAAGGAAAGACCAAGACGGGAGAAGCAATTGCTGCGCAGGGTATGACCAGAACAGGCAGGGTTTACACTCCAGAGCACCTAGCTGAGTCCAGTAAGCAAGCCTCGGGACGGACTACTGAAACTGGTCCCGATGATCTTTGGAGGAAAATACAAGCTAAGGAGTATTCGATCGTTGAACAGTTGAACAAAACACCAGCACAAATCTCCATCCTAGCTCTTCTACAGAGCTCTGACGCACACAAAAATGCCTTGATGAATATATTGAGCAAAGCTTAAGTGCCCAGCAACATAACTGGGGGCAAAATGGCAAATATGGTAGGACAAATACTGGAAAGCCACAAAATCACCTTCCACGAAGATGAGCTGCCGCAGGAAGGGCTGAGTCACAATATGGCCCTACACATCACCGTGCAATGCGAGGATTACTTTGTCACTAGAGTCTTGATCGATGGAGGCTCCTACCTCAACATCTGTCCATTGATAACTCTCAGAACATTGGGAAATAGCCTGCACGAGATCAAAGAGGGGGCCATCAATGTCAAAGCCTTCGATGGGTCCCAAAGGTCTACTATCGGAGAAATCAGCATATGCTTGCAAATAGGGCCAACCTGGTTCGACGTTGACTTTCAAGTGATAGATGTCCCAGCATCCTACAATTTGCTGTTGGGACGACCATGGATCCATGCCGCTGGAGCTGTAGCATCGACCCTGCATCAGGCAGTGAAGTTCGAATGGAATCACCAAGAGGTGATCATTCATGGCGATGGTAGCAACCCCATATATAGTCACCAGACCATCTCGATGATTGGAGGCAGAAGGAGAATAGGCGGAGAAACATACCACTAAATTGAAAGAGTCAACGCTATAGACAAAGATAAATGGTGGGATAACAAGATTAAAAGTATCCTGAATTGGTGTGGATACGAACATGGAAAGGGACTCGGCAAAAACCTCCAGGGAATCGCCAAACCCATCAAGCTGAAGAAACATGGCACTACATTTGGTTTGGGGTATGAGTACACTTGGGAGGAGTTCAATCACTGGTCGCCACCATGGCGCGGTCCCTACTACCCACTGGAGCATCCGATACCTCACCTAGAGCAGACTTTCCAACCGGTAGATATTATATATGGGTCGGAGGAAGATGAAACATTGGCAGCCGTGAAGAATCTGTTCCTGGAGGATGATGATATGGACTGCTGTGTTATTTTCGAGGAGGAAGGGGAGGAAGGCCTTTCTATACAAGTTGTGAATCGAGGAGAGCGCCTCAACAATTGGTCAATCAGAACCACCAGGTCCCGGAAAGCTTCGGGGTAGCAAGGCTAAACAAAAGCACCATGTATCACACTTTACTTTTTACTAACTGATTTTATTTCCGCATTGCCTTTAATTCTGAAAAGAGCTCTGATACTCAAAACAATTACGAATTTAATCGAAGCATTTCAGTTTATTATATATCTCGCTCTTATTATTTTTCTATCATTGACTTTATTTTACACGGTATTACTATTACTTGCCTTGACGATGAACCAACGATTGTGACTTGCAACGAGACGACACAAAAAATGGATACAAACTCAGAAGAGGATGATATACCAGAAGAGATAGTCAGAGGAGTTGAGAATTTTGAAAATTGGCCTAAGTCTAACTTGGACGAAACTGAGGTCATTAATCTGGGAGATACAGGGAATGTCAAAGAAACACGCATCAGTGTTCACCTGTCACCATCAGAAAAGAAAGAGTACACGGAGTTCCTGAAGGAATATGAAGACATATTTGCCTGGTCATATGATGATATGACTGGTCTCAACACATCCATTGTAGCTCACAAACTGCCAACAGATCCAACATGTCCGTCGGTAAAGCAGAAGCTCAGGAAATTCAAACCCGATATGAGTTTGAAAATCAAAGAAGAGGTTACCAAGCAAGTCAAAGCCAAGGTTCTCAGGGTAGTAGAGTATCCGACATGGTTAGCCAACATCGTGCCAGTGCTAAAAAAAGATGGGAAAGTTAGAGTTTGTGTTGACTACCAGGATCTCAATCGGGCCAGTCCCAAAGACGACTTCCCCTTGCCTAACATACACATTCTTATCGATAATTGCGCCAAGCATGAGTTGCAGTCTTTTGTTGATTGTTTCGCTGGGTATCATCAAATATGGATGGATGAGGAAGATGTAGAGAAAACGGCTTTCATCACGCCGTGGGGAATGTACTGTTAGATGCCATTCGGTTTGAAGAACGCTGGTGCCACCTACATGAGAGCCATGACTACCATCTTTCGTGACATGATACACAAGGAGATCGAGGTATATGTGGATGACGTCATCATCAAATCCAAGAAAGTCAGGGATCACATGGAAGACCTAAGGAAGTTCTTCAATAGACTGAGGAGGTACAATCTGAAACTGAATCCTGCCAAGTGTGCATTCGGGGTTCCTACTGGAAAATTATTAGGTTTCATCGTGAGTCGTCGAGGAATAGAATTGGATCCATCAAAGGTCAAAGCTATCCAAGAATTGCCACCGCCAAAGAACAAGAAGGACGTGATGAGTTTCCTGGGAAGACTCAACTATATCAGCCGGTTCATAGCTCAATCCACGGTCATTTGTGAACCTATCTTCAAAATGTTGAAGAAGGACGCTGCTACCAAATGGACTGATGATTGTCAGAAAGCTTTTGACAGAATTAAGGAATACCTGTCAACGCCGCCGGTCTTAGTTCCTCCTGAGCTAGGAAGACCCCTATTTCTTTACCTTGCAGTATCGGATAGAGCATTCGGTTGTGTTCTAGGACAACATGATGAAACAGGGAGAAAGGAGCAATCCATCTACTATCTCAGTAAGAAGTTCACACCGTACGAGGCCCGGTATTCTCTCTTAGAACGCACTTGCTGTGCTCTGACTTGGGTCATGCAGAAGTTAAGACATTACTTCTGTGCTTACACTACTTATCTCATATCCAGAATGGACCCTCTGAAGTATATCTTCCAGAAGCTCATGCCCACTAGCAAGCTCGCCAAGTGGCAGATCCTGCTAAGTGAATTCGACATTGTTTACGCGACCCAGAAAGCAATCAAAGGGCAAGCCTTGGCGGACCATCTCACCGAGAATCCTGTGGACGGAGAATACGAGCTCCTAAAGACGTATTTTCCCGATGAAGAGGTATCTTTCATAGGAGAAGATATTGCAGAATCCTATGATGGTTGGAGGTTGTTTTTCGACAGAGCTGAAAATTTCAAAGGAGTTGGCATAGGAGAAGTCTTAGTATCAGAAACCGGCCAGCACTACCCAGTATCCGCCAAGCTCAGGTTCCCATGCACCAATAATATGGCCGAATATGAAGCCTGCATCTTGGGGCTCAAAATAGCCATTGACATGAACGTTCAGGAGTTGCTAGTGATCGGGGATTCAGACTTGCTCATACATCAGGTTCGAGGAGAGTGGGAAACCAAGAACTCTAAGATACTTCCCTACTTGCATCATATACAGGAGTTGAGGAAAAGGTTCACAAAGACAGAATTTCAGCACGTCCCCAGCAGAGTCGCCATGCTGTCGATGCCTCCTTTTTCTATGGGTCGAAATCGGGTATACGACATTGGGAGGACAACTCTATTCCCTTTCAAGAATTGGGTTTAGAAGTTGAAGAGGTGCCACCTAATGATTATAGTGCATTAGGACACTTTTTAGAAGAGTTTGAGATGAAGAGACCAGAGATTAGGGTAAGGGCTAGAAATTATCCCGAGGGGAAGGTGTTAGGCACCCCTCAGGATCCACAAGAGTGGTTCTCGGCCATGCTACAATTGTGACTTTACAAGCAAACAATCAAGGCTCAAATAAGGACTTGCATACAACATTGCAATTAGGTTTAAACTTTTCAAATCCTTGCCCTCTTTCTACTTACTTTCATAAGTTTCAACCTAATTGCAATGTTGTATGCAAGTCCTTATTTAAGCCTTGATTGTTTACTTGTAAAGTCACAATTGTAGCATGGCGGAAACCACACTTGTGGATCCTGAGGGGTGCCTAACACCTTTCCCTCGGGATAATTTCTAGCCCTTACCCTAATCTCTGGTCTCTTCATCTCAAACTCTTCTAAAAAGTGTCCTAATGCACTATAATCATTAGGTGGTGACTCTTCAACTTCTAAACCCAATTCTCGAAAGGGAATAGAGTTGTCCTCCCAATGTCGTATACCCGATTTCGACCCATAGAAAAAGGGGGCGTCGACAGGAAGATATTTAAAAGATGGTCAAGATTTGTGAAATATGTCAAAGGTGTAAGAATGAACAAGTGGCATATCCGGGTCTATTGCAACCTCTACCTATACCTTCCCGGCCTTGGAAACACATATCGATGGACTTCATTAAAGGCTTGCCCAAGTCAAGAAGGAAAGATACAATTATGGTTGTGGTTGATAGGTATAGTAAATGTGCCAATTTCTTAATTTTATCCATCCTTTTACAGCAGTACATGTAGCTTCATTATTTCTGGATCAGGTCTATAAGTTGCATGGCTTACCCAGTATATAGCCTCAGATAAAGACAAGGCCTTTCTCAATATCTTCTAGAAGAAGCTCTTCAATTTGTTGCAAACTAACTTGGTTTACAGCTCAACCTATCACCTACAAACAAATGGGAAGACTGAGTGTCGCGCCCCCTTTTTCCTTGCGGAATTCGGGTTTCAATATTTTGGGACAACTCCTTTCCTTTTGGGATTGGGTATGAGATTTGAAGAGTCGCCACCTAACAGATTAAGGTGTGTTAGGGCACCTAGAGCAAATAACTCATGTACTAGTTTACATCACCAGAGATTGGGTAAGGGCTCAAAATTACCTTGAGGGGAAGGTGTTAAGCACCCCTCGAGGTCCACAACAATGGGTCCCGGCCAAACTCAATTTAAGCGAATTAGTCTTTAAGGAAGTAAAGCAGTTTGAACAAATAGAGATTATTTTAAAACAAGAATTAAAGAGGTCCTAAGTTTATTAGCCTATAGGATCACTTCCATGCAATACTCGGTAAACTTCCCCAAATTGAGGTGTTACGCGTAGCATTGGCACACAAGTCATCATCTCTTTTACTACCCAATTACCCTCCCCTTTTCAATTATTACCTAAGCGTTCTAATAACATCCAATACGTACCTTATGCGTGCACTAACCATCCCTTACCTCTGGCACTTGAGGTGTTTAGGACCTCTATTTAAGGCGGTTCTAGACTCACCTATGTTGTTTAAAAGGAGAAAACTAAGCGACAAACAAAAGTCAAGTAGGACTGTCACATAAGGAGCAATTAAGTGGGCTCATGTTAACCTTCACAAATAGATAAACAAATGCACGCTGTTCAAACAAGCAATTTTAAATAATCTTAGGATCCTATAGGCAAGATATCTAAATGAGCACAAACAGAATATACAACAGTTTTATTAAAGCGAGCAAGCGAGTACCTATCAGTTTGCCTACTAATTTTGTTAATACTCTGAATCCGGGCATATGTCAAACAAGCAATCACAGTTTTTAGACCCATAATTTTAATTAACCTACAGACTTGCCTAAGTGATAGTCGGGCAGAACCCTATAGACATGGTATCTAAGCTGTAAACCAATTACTGATTTTAACAGGCAGATTTATCTTTAAATCCTATAGGCATACTTTCTAAGTGCTGAAACGGGTTACAAACATTATTCCCTATAGGCATGATATCTAAGTATTAAGACTGATTTTATACATTCCCTATAGGCATAATATCTAGGTGAGTAAAGGCATTAACAAGTTGCCAAGCCAGTTCAATAAAGAATATCCTAGAAACATGATCTCTAATGCACACAAGGAGATTTTGGAAATATGATTCTTTGATGCAAAATTGATAAATGACCTAAAAGCAAGATTTGTAGGATGCAAAGTATAAAAATTCAGGATTACAAGTAATGAGATAAGTCCTATAGGCATGGTGTTTAATGGCATGCACATAAAGAATCACCACAATAACCTATAGGCATGATTTCGACCCGAATTTGATAAAAGATATATATAAAGATCCCTCCCCAGCTTTTACTAATAACCCCATATCTATTTTTACAAGGATTATTACATTATTACAGACCAATATGAATGAATTACACAAAGCTATCTATAACACTATAGGGAGCCTTGGCAGGCCCAACACCAACCTGGAAGCTAGGCCTTCAAGCAAATCTGATATCCACAGGTAGTCCGTATTATACAAAATGGGCTTCTAGTATGTCAAAGTTTCTAAGGGCCTCAGGGACCCCGGGTAATGCTCACACCAGAACCTTTCAAAGAAAATAGTTTTGTAACCGATTAGAAGGCCAACCCTAGTGTGTCAGAGTTCGGAGGAGTCTCATGGACCCTAAGAAGTGCTCACACTGGGGGTGGTAGGACCCTAGATAACTAAGAGTAGAAGTTTGAAAATAGTACATAGGGGTAGGGGATAGTTTTAGAAAAAGAGTGTGATTTTTAGAAGCAGATAAGTTCGAATTACAAAACTGCAAATAGATTAGAAACCATATTTTAGCAAATTGGTTCAGACATAGACACCAGTAATTGAGCCATCCAACAAGATCAGGAACGCTTAAATTGCAGACAGGATTAAACATGTTACACCCCGTAATATTACGTTGATATTACGTTCCGCAGTATTATATTACGATGATGCTATGCTTTGCAATATTAAATTATGACGATGTTGTACCCTGTAGTATTGTACGTTGAATTTGTCGTAAGGTAATTGACATTAGTCCAAGGAAAAATAATATTATAAGGGTTATGCTATTTTAAACAAATGATAAGTAAATTCGTGGTGGTGAGAGGGGAAGTATGTCAAAGAAAATGAATTTTTCGTCCAAGTTTGGCATATTGGGATAAATACGGGCCGAGCATTAATACCTGATATTTATGGACTAGTGCCATATAAGGTACTATATGACCATGATCGTAAGGTGTACAAGGCATGTTAAAAGCAAGTGGTATTTTAAGTAAGTTAAGATAATTCTTAATTATGTGGGTAATTGGTTAATTACCGGGTAACGGGAGATTACCTAATTAATTAGAGATATATTGGATAAGTATTAAATAGCATGATGTGGAAGCACCTCCATCACTCTTTAATGACTCATAAAGAAGATTGGGAGGTGGCACACTTAAAGAATTTATGTGTGATACCAAATTCTTGAAATGTGGGCTTTATCTAATCTCTTAAAAAGTTGCATACAAGGACATTACCATACAAAGGACATTCTAATCCAAGGAAGATATCATGTTAATGCATTTTCCAAATAACAACTCAATATTGACTTTCTAATCCAAGGAACAGATCGTTAATTCATTTTCCCAAAAAAAGCAACATTGTTGCTAAGTTCTTAAGGAAATGTTTTCGGCCAAAATTTTCTTTGCATAGAAACGTGATTGCTTTGAGCTTTTCATACGAGTTGTTCCGTATTTTGTTGCAATTAACATGTATTAGAGGATTATCAAGAGAATCGACTCAGGTATGTTAAGGCTATCCCTTCTTTCTTTTGGCATGATTTTTACGACACAAACGAAACGAGCAAATGCACAAATTCCATAAATAACTCTATTCATAGAAGTATTAGAGATATCTATGTTCTTGAATTTCCATGTGTAGTAATATTTTATCATCTGTTCATGGGTCTTATAAAAATACGAAAGTTGAAGAGAGTACTTTATGATATTATTCAAAGGCAAAATGGTCTTATGACATTCCGAAAGATTTTATTAATGTATTTTTCATGCATTGCATTCATGTACATTTACCCATGACCAGATGGCGTTATATACGCGTATATATGTATATGGGATATGGGAACGGTTATGGTGTTATATACGCACCACCACCTGATCAGCTAGTATACGCTGATGATTTTGCCTATAGTGGTCGAGATGATATATTGGGATGTCCTCAGAGGTTGATGATGTTATGAAACATGTACCTATGCACGACATGATCTTCATACGCGTATGCATGCTACTATAATTATTTCATGATTTACAAAGTTATCCAGACTTCCAGGTGGAGTCATTTACTCTATATGTCCTCCATGTCTATTTATGTACCTTACATACTCGGTATATTATTCGTACTGACGTCCCTTTTGCCTGGGGATGCTGCGTTTCATGCTCACAGGTTCCGATAGACAGGTCGAGAGCCCTCCAAGTAGGCTACCAGCTCAGCGGAAGATGTTGGTGCGCTCCATTTGCTTCGGAGTTGCTTGATTGGTTAGTATGATTTAGACGTGTATTGTTTGGTATGGCGGGACTCTGTTCTGACCATTATGAAAATTTTGTATTCTTAGAGGCTTATAGGCAGATATCATGTGCGTAAAAGATTGTATGGCCTTGTCGGCTCATGTTTAGTACACGAGTGGCTATTTTGGTCTTGTAGGCCCGTACTTCATATGTATAAGTTTGTATTCCCTCATATTTTACTCCGGTTCATTTACCTATGATAGAATAATATAAAAGATATGTTATGTTGGTACTCGGTTGAGTAAGGTACCGGGTGCCCGTCGCGGCCCATCGGTTTGGGTCGTGACAAAAGTGGTATCAGAGTAGTTCTGTCCTAGGGAGTCTACAAGCCGTATCTAGTAGAGTCTTATTTATAGGTGTGTCGTGCACCACACTTATAAGCAGGAGACTACAGGGCATTTAGGATTGTCACTCTTTCTTCTTACTCTAGATCGTGTGGTAGAGCTCAGTTGTAAGAATTCAAATTCCTAACTTCTATCTTATTCATAGTACGATGATGCGTACATCCAGAAAGATTGGTGGTAAGAAATTGAATGTAGATATGGAAGAGTCGAGTCTGAGGAGCTCGATTTTTCATGATGCTTATGATAAGTAAATGTAAGGTCTTTAGTAGATCATGTGTGTACTAAGACGTATAAGCCCCTTGATAAGGAGACTTAAGGCAAGAATATCTATCCATCTTTATGGGGAAAGACAATGAGCGAGTCATAAGATAAATACAAGTTTCAATAAGAAAAAAGGAGCAAGATGAAGAAGGGTACGAGGTGCCCAGTTAATGAAGGTTAACAGAATTTACAACTCAGGTAGAGGAATATAAGCCTTTTGAGTTACCTTCAACAGTAATAGAGGTATGTATAATTGGCCACACCGATCTCAATTATGCCCTATAGAAGCTAAAATATATGGTTTAAGAGAAGGACGGGATATCAGAATCCGGATAGGGTTGGAGTAACCCAAAATGTTGGATGGATTGTTTGTATTAGTTGACGTTTCTGAAGGATATTGCAAAAGTTCTAATATATCTCCTTGTGAGACATCCAGATGGTGCACTCTAAAATAGTACAACTAGATATGTGTACTACAAAGATAGGCACTAGAAGCCTTGAAGGGATAAATATTACCTAAGTGTGGATCACGTCCCTAGTAAAGCGAGAACATTAAGTAATCTGAAGAGCTAGTAGATGGAGTAGGGGGAGAAAAAAAAAGAACATCTTGTTGAAGTTTTCAGAACAAAGTGATAGACAGAAATGTTAGTAGGGAAATAAGAAGAGAGTTAATGAAGCATTATGAGTAAAATGTGATACATGGATGATAACGGTAGATCAAAAAGATGACAGTATTACAGAGTCCATAGTCAAGTGAAGGAAAAGATGAGAGGTGATAGGCCTTGAAAGAACAAATGAATATAGGCCCTAAAGTCATATCCTCATTTCGAGAAATAAGTTCGCAACGCTAACGTGATTACCAAAAAAAGAAGTTAGACCCTAGAGTAATAGAAATCAGTATGGACTAGTGAAAAAGATAAACTAAACATGAATTAGGGACTAAATTATTTGATGATGGTCGGCATCATGAGGTCTTCATATTTCATTTCGACGATAATGGAATGGATTGCAAAATAAGATTCATGAGAAATTCAGAGAATGGTTACTCAGGAAGACGCTTCCCTAAAGCAAGCAATATGAGCAAAGTTAAGCTTAAGAGACTGTATGTGCCAGTTACACTAAGAGTCACCCTCGTGAGTAAGGAATTTTGTTATCCTTGGTGCAGAAAGATTACCGCAGGGTGAGTAAAGGTCATCGATGATGTGAAATGATGCCAAAGATGAAGAGGTAAAACATCTATAGATAGGTCGTCGTAGCTCCAACTCTTAGTACCCTTCTAAAGGGGGAATATGGAGTGATAATGGCATTAAGTCAAAGTTAAGAGGTTTTAGTAATTATGGAATGGCAAAAGAAGAATGCAATAAAAATGAGAAAGGGATGAGGTTGCAGTTATTCAAAGCCTACATATATGCAATAATTCCAGAACATTATAAGAACACAACGTCAAGGAAAAGAAGTAAGGGTTCCTGCCCGAGATGTTATTAATAAAAAAGGAGCCTGTGTGAAAGGCAAGTTAAGACAAAGGAAATAAACCAAGAAAGATTATGCGAAACACTGATATGAGGATAGGCAACGAGTAGTTGGTATTTGATTCAGGAAGAGCCTAGTTATGGCTAAACAGGAGGTTACAGACGAGTCAGCAGATTGTGCAAGATAAATATGGTAAAACCCAATATAGTGAATTCAGCCTCACAATATCATCATTGTAATACTTGAGAAATATTCAGATAAGAGTTAGGGGTAGTTAAAGGTACCATATGAGAATAAAAGAGAGTGCCACTGGGAAGATACACAAAATCCTAGTTCAGAGGTAACCCTACAAGCACAAGGGCATGGAGATAAGTAACTACGAATAATTATAGGCAAGGAAGGACATCAAAAGGTCCGTAATAAGCTCACAACTTTACAAGAGTCAGATGGTCCTCCCTAAACACTACAATGAAAGACTAGCTGGGAAAGTAAGGAAGAAGGCTTTAGCCTAAGCTCAGTGACCTAAGGAGGGAATGGTCTTATAACAACAGTCTCGCAACAACATTGTATGCACTCCATAAGAAGATGGCACCTACCGTGGATAATGAACGGGAAGTAATATCAGAAGTGATATCTAGGATCATATGAGTTGTATGGAATTCCAATATGTGTGGGTACAAAGATAAGCTAAGTATGCACACAAAATGGGGAAGAAAGGCCAAGAAAAGTAAAAGCTTACGTTTAAAGAAAACTGAGAAGGAACAAAAGGAATTATTCGATCAATGGTCCGGAGTTAGTTACGTTATGGATGCACTTAAGAGTTTGGAGTTTTATACATGCAGCATATACAACCATGAATGATTTCGGTATAAGTCAAGAGAAATAATTGAGCCCAGGTCATAGATCGAATTGTTAAAGGATTATATTATGGATATTCCATAGTGCTCTGGGAGGCCCCACACCAAGCATACCACCTCAACCTCAACCACAACCACATGAAGTGAGCATGCAAATGCCAATGGAGGAGATTAACCCCAACCCTCCAGTAGTTCCAAATCTAGGCAATTCACTAGAAGAAGAAGTGAACGAACCAATTGACTTAGTGGGGGAATCAAAGGAGGAATTGTCAAGCCTAGACGAGGTAAAAGTTTATTTGTTCAAGGAAGAGATGGAGAAGAGGCACATACTGTTTTGCCCTCAAAATTTTCTGAAGTGTTCAATGGACATTCGTCCACCACACGACCCAACAGTGGGCAATAAAGCGATGATTCTAGTTCCTACCATGAAAAGGAACTCCACAAACCCTAGGGATTTGTTATTTAATGGTCACTCCCATGCCATTGATGTCAATATGATGGACCCTATTAATGTAATTATCTGGAATATAAGGGGAGCTAACAACGAGAATTTTAGGAGAAACTTTAGAGACCTAATTATGCAATATCGCCCTAGTGTGGCGACACTACTGGAGACAAGAATGCAATCACACAGCTCTTTCCTGAATGAGTTTGGATTCTATGACATGATTGAAGTTCCAGTGGATAGACATAGTGGTGGGATGGTGGTTCTTTGGGATGATACTAAGGTTACTGTACATAATTTTGTACATAGGAACCAAGAGATCCATGCTACAATTGAGGTACGTCCTATAAAATTTAAATAGCTATTCTCGTCAATATATGCTAGTACTAATATTATGTCTAGAGATAGTATGTGGAATAATATTAGACAGATTGCTGATAGTTATCATGGTGCCTGGATTGTGGGGGATGGGAGGGAGGGGGGAATTTAACAATGTTTTAAAGCTAATGAAAAATTAGGAGGTAGATTTATAAACCGTAGACGTGCTTGTATGCTATGGGATAACCTTAATTATTGCAATCTTCTTAACCTAGGTTATAAGGGCAGTAAATTTACTTGGTCTTATAATCGCTTTAAGAACAGTTCACTAATTATGGAACGAATTGTTAAGGTGTTTGGTAACGATCAATGGGTCCAACTTTTCCCAAATGCTACTATAACTCACCTCCCTAAGACTCATTCGGACCATAATCTGCTTTTTCTTAATCTTGTTCTGAAATGTCAAAGTAACCTTCCCAAACCCTTTCGTCTTGAACCTTTTTGGTGTAAGGATCCGCAATTTAGGGAGTTAGTAGCTATTGCTTGGGATGGTAACCAGTTTGTAACGACCTGTAGCGCCCCCTTTTTCTCGCGAAATCGGGTTTATGACATTGACAACTCTTTTAACGGGTATTAAAAGAGAAGAGTCGCCACCTAATGATTAAAGTGCATTAGGACACTAAGAAGAGTTTGATTTAGGAAAGCCAGAGATTGGGTAAGGGCTTGAAATTATCCCGAAGGGAAAGTGTTATGCACCCCTCAGGATCAACTAGTGTGGTTCCTGACCATACTATAATTGTGACTTTAAGTAAGCAAATAAGAGTTTCAAATATGAGGGGGGTTTTCACATAATGGTTGCAAATAGATAAAATTAAAAGAAGTGAAAGGCAACCTGAAATTTGAGAAATAAAACGGTTTAAAATTTTGAAAGGTAAACAACGAAATAAACAAGTAAAGGGAAGGGGGGTCCTAGGTTTATAAATAATATGGATCACCCCACACAATGTCCGGTAATCGCTCCTCGACGAGGGGTTACACGTGATATTATCGCGTGGTTATCATATCCATATCTACCCTTTCCCACCACGATAAGGTATTAAAGCGCGAAATAGTCTCGTTTACTTATTGCATGCTATTACCAGCCCAAGCCTATTAGCCCCGGAGGTGCTTGGGACTACTAATCCTATAATGGTGGAAAGGCTGGCTTATTTTTTGTTTCAAAAGGTAAAAATATTAAGGCGACAAACAAAAATACGTATAACAAGTATGTGGGGACACATAAACAAATAAGACTCAAGCATACCTCCTTAAATCAAAGAAAGCATATAGTTTAGCATGTCGTACACGTACTGATTAAGGTCTGATTAAAACTTAAAAGGGGAAAGCAGGCTGATTTATCACATATTTTCAGATAAGAAGTCCGAATTACACCTGCCCGCTGTTTGTAATTAATAAAAAAAACTGGTGCAGTCATGTAACGACCTGAATTTTCGTTCTAAGAATTATCATTTTTGTTCAGCGGCTTAAGACCTTAAGAAGCTTCGTAATATGTATCATGAACCGCATGTATGGTCGAGTTTGGTTTTCATAAGATTCGGAGTTAAATTTAAAGAAAAACAAAATCTTATTTTTGAAGCCCAAATGAAAAGAGTTGACCAGAGAGTTGACTTTTGAGTAAACGACCCCGAAGTAGAATTTTAATGATGTCAATAGCTTTGTATGATAATTTCGGACTTAGACGTGTGACCTAATTTGGATTCGGAAGTCCATAAGACAATTCGGCGCATTTTGGCGAAGTAAGAAAGTTGACGTGTTCTAATTATATTATTTTATATGTGGAAGAGGTCTATTAATATGATGGATACCAATTAGATATGATAATAGGTGTACGAGGCATATTAGAAGAGATATGGGGTCTAAGAAAAGTCCTAAGTCTAAGCCAAGTTGGAAAATTTCATAATAGACTAAAGTTGCAAATGAGTACGCACAAGACCTCACTTTGGACGTTAATATCTACATATATATAATGATTTGTTTAAGGCATAACCTATCAAATTAAAGCTCTATGAGTCTAGTTTCCATATCATCAAACCGTTTGTCATTTGGAGGTGTATACAGAGAGTTATGACTGTTTTATTAAGGTAGCAGAGCAGGCTACGCAACCTGCGTAGGCTACGCAACATGCGTAGCCAAAATCAGAATCTGGCCAAATTGAAAGCCTCATGCGTAGGTTTCATGCGTAGGCTACGCAAGGAGGCTACGCAGAACTAGAGTTGATTTTTCTAAAGAGCTGAAAACGTGGGTTTAGAGAGAGAATGAGTTAGTTCTTCAACTTGGAATGAATTTTAGAGAGAAGGAGGAGCTCTTCCACCATGGATACACTTCAAGGTAAGTTATTTTGGCATAAAGATGATTATATAACATCATTAAGTGAGAATACTAACATTATTATGGATCAAATCCATAGGAAATGGATTGAATCTTCAAGAACACCAAAAAGAGAAAAAAATAAGATTCCTCCACCAAAAGATAATCCCTTCACTTGAGCTTCATATATATGTAATATTGGAGTATGGATATCATGTTTATGAGTTTTATTTGAAGTTGTAATGAGATATTGTATGAACCCTAAGGGTGAGTCTTGAAAATGCTATTTTTGGGGAAGGAAGAAGATGAATAGTGAGAAATTGAATTGGGAATCACCATATAGATTGGGGTAAATGATTTTAACTCGAATTTGGTTAAATTACATGAATCTATTATTATTTTTATCAACAAATTAGTGTTTTGGGTTAAAAATAAATGGTAGAAAATTCCATAGACTTGAATTGAGAATTTGAAGGCCGAGTTGTGGCCGAATTTGAGTAATTTTGGTATGGTTAGACTCGTGAGGGTATGAGGATTCTGAAAATGTAAAATTTTACCCGATTCTGAGATGTGGGCCCGAGGGGCATTTTGGTCATTTTACATAATTTTGCATATTAGCTTAGAATTTAATTGTAGAATTAGTTACTCGAAGTGTTATTTACATTATGAAATTAAATTGATTAGATTTGGGCCATTTGCAGTCTGATACTCGTGGCAAAAGAGGTGTTTGAGGATTGAGTTGGCCATGGAAGTTCGAGGTAAGTGTTTGTTCTAACTTTGGCTTGAGGGAATAGGATTAGGATGTTATTTGCTACTTGCTAATGTGGAGTACGGTGTATAGGCATGGTGACGGTTATCTATGCACCGGAGTCTAGCATGACCGTGGGTCTTAATTGCTTTTAATTCGAATAATGTGACACAATCTCCTTGTTTACTTGATGAGTTTCACATAATGTGAACGATTGAGGTAGAATTGTGATTGGTGTACTTTTGGAGCATTAGCTCGAACATAAATGTGTTAGTTGAGGAAGAAGTGATTTTAAAAGAGAATGTGTTGTGAGTACTCCCTTGCCGGGATGTGTTGACTGATATATACTCTCCCTTGTCGGGATATTTTGGGCTGTTAGTTGTACCCTTGTCGGGTTAAATATATATGATATTATGGGATCGTGTGGCACGCCGTCCACTTATATATGATATTATGGGATCGTGTGGCACGTCGTCCACTTATATATGATATTATGGGATCGTGTGGCACGCCGTCCACTTATATATGATATTATGGGATCGTGTGGCACGCCGTCCACTTATATATGATATTATGGGATCGTGTGGCACACCGTCCACTTATATATGATATTATGGGATCGTGTGGCACGCCGTCCACTTATATATGATATTATGGGATCGTGTGGCACGTCGTCCACTTATATATGATATTATATATATATATATATATATATATATATATATATATATATATATATGGAAAAAGGTTACTTCTGTTTAGTTCCGATACTTCATTTTTATCTGTTACTCCCCGATAGCATGTCCCCTCCCAGCTTTACTTTGTATTATAATTGTTATGACTTCGTTGTGATTTATTGCGCTTCCTATGTTATTATCAACATTGTTCCCTTGCCGGGATGTTTGTTTGATATTATTGTTCCCTTGCCAGAATGTTTGTTTGATATTATTGTTCCCTTGTCGGGATGTTATTGTTTTGATGTTGTTTTCCCTTGCCGGGATTTGATTGTTGTACTATCGTTTCCTTGCCGGGATTTTATTGTGATTTCATTTATTTTCTTGCCCTTATTCCTTGTGATTGTTGTTTGGGTGAGGAAGAGTGTTAAAGCACGAAGGGTGATGACGTGTACTTTCTGTTTGCTGTGTTTACCTGTTATTAACAATTCAAGTGTATTAACTGTTTAGATCCCTTTACTGTTGTAATCCTTTGTGTTGGAATCCATAGTGTTTACAATACTTCGCCTTATTATTTTAATATGTTCAATACTTCAAATTTCAAGAATTGTTACATTCTTAACTCAATTGATTTCTCAACTAAAGTTTCCTTAAACCGTTTGAGGTTGTACTTTACTTAAAAAGGAATTTCTACTATGTTTTGATTTATTAATTTTTCGTATTAAAGGTAATGATTCCTTCGATATTGTACTTTAATTGAAAATGGTATTTTCTTTATCAAATGATTTCTAAAAATAACTTCATCTTTTCTTGTTGATTTCCTAATTGGGTTGGAAGTTGTACTCTACTTTATGTTAAGTGAATGAGGCTCCTTGAACATTCTTAATTGTATTGGGTTATGGAACCTATGAGCTGAGTAACATGAGAATATTGTTGTGCAATGTGAGACAGAAATATGTGGGCACAAGGTGCCGGGAAAAATATTATGGTTTTATTTAATGGCACGTGAGTTGTCCGTGCGGTTGTGACATAAATATGGGCACGAGGCGCCGTGAAAATATGAAAGTGGGCTGAGACCTATATTATTTATGATTATGAAATGAGGTGTCACAAGGTGACCTTTACTCGAAAGAATTATATTCGAAAGATGCTTATCTGAAAGATATTTATTTGAAGGAAATATATTCAAAATAAATTTATTGAAAAGCATATTATCTTAGAGATTATTACTTGAAGGATTTATAGGCGAAAGATTTATATTTGAAGGACTTGATTAATTGATTGCACTTGTATTTATTATTTGTTGAGAAACATTTATGGTGTTCTTGTTGCCTGCTATTTATCTCACTGGTTGATCATTGTTGCCATCGTTGTTATCTGCTTCCTATTATTTTTGTACGCTATATGGCACAGGTTTATTTGGTAGTCTGGTACTAGCCTCGTCACTACTTCGCCGAGGTTAGGCTAGGCACTTACCAGCACATGGGGTCGGTTGTGCTGATACTACACTTCTGTACATTTTTGTGTACAGATCCAGGTATTTGATCAATAGTAGCTGTTCGTTGCAGTGGAGACTCGAGGTAAACCTGCTGCAGCCTTCACGGTCCTCGGAGTCACCTTCAATTATACTATTTACATATGTTCCTTTTGTTCGGAACAATGATGTATTTATTTTGTATAACTCTTAGAAAAGCTTATGACTTGTACTACCGGTTTTGGGAATTGTATTTTGTTCAGAGTAATTTAATTTAAAGTTAGTAAATACCCATATTATTACAGTAAATGTTAGGCTTACCTAGTTTAGAAACTAGGTGCCATCACGACTTCTTTGGAGGGATTTTTGGGTCGTGACAAGTTGGTATCAGAGCTCTAGGTTCATAGGTGCTACAAGTCATAAGCTAGTTTAGTAGAGTCTTGTGGATCGGTACGAAGATGTCTGTACTTATTTTCGAGAGGCTACAGAACTAGTAGGAAAAAAATAAAAATTTCACTTCATTCATTCCTTATCGTGCGACATTTATTCAGCTTGAAGCATATATCTTATGTCCTTTTTGCGTCTACTCATGTATGGAATTTGCACAATACGCCAATGGTTTGTGATACCAAAAAAAAAGTTATAAGAGAGCTAGGGTTGCTCAACAGTTGTTACCACGTGTCGTTCAGAATCGCGGTTATGGAAGTGTAGAGAGATCTTTCAGTTGTGCGCATGGGAGTGCATCAAATTTTGACATCTGGTTGATAAGTACAATCTTAAGAAGGTTTAATTGGTTACGTAATCATCACAAGTGGATGTAGATCTAAACATAGTTAGTGGTATTAGAGACTATGTGGTTCGTATGGGATTTCTAATTAGCGAAGAATACATACTAGCAGCCAAGACACTGGAGGAAGTGAGTTTAATTGTCATGAGGATGACAATCGCCAAGTAAATGGCTTGAGGCGTCTTATGACTGGTATCGTACAAGCGGTGAAGGTTAGTATTGTGGGTCGTCGGGAATGTGTCTTATGATTTCTCACCAAGTGAGGGGAGTCCACTATCAACGATCAGATTGCGGGGTCATGTGTTATATTAGTTTTGGCTTGAGCTATATATATGTGATATTGAAAGATTTGTCGAAACTTGTATATGATCAAGAGCTGAGATTTGAATGGGATGATGATGAGACTTGAGATATTCCTGCGTCCTTAATAATTCTACATTTCAGTATCAGTGGGGTCATGAAAACATATGCAGTATACTCATAGTGCTTAAGTTAATCACAACACTCGCATGGGGCAGTCATCTTTAAGTGTACCAGTGACATGGAATTTCCTGCAATGGTTATTTAAGTTATCCGGTACAGACTTAGTATGAGCAGTCGAACTGCGGATGGGTTGTTATGAAAATGGTGATACTAGGAACATCCTGAGAAATTATCCTAGACTTGGGAGAGACATATTTCGTCAAAGCACTCAGGTTACGTGCCCCATTGCAGTTACTACTCCACTTACATGACCAACCCTAGGTAGGGGTCAGGATATTAGAGGTGGAGGTGAGACTCCTAGAGGTGGAGACCCAGTCCGTTGATATATTTTCTATGGTATGGCTGAGGTTGCTACACCAGACGGTATCGTTATAAGTACGGTCTCGAATTATTATAAAGTCAAAATTTCCTTAACTTGATTCGGTTTTGAGTATCGAGGAAAGTTCTCCTATTGTGCTCCACTTATGAGTGAGATTCGTAATTCTTAAATCTACATATGTGAATACTTATGTTAGGAGATTATATGGAGATAGCCATGTCTATCATTATGTGTTGGTCACTAAAAATAGTTGTGAGGCTAAAAGTGACTTTTGTGAATCAATTCGATGAGTTTGATGTAATTTCTAAATAATTGATTTTAGTTGTAAATTATATGCCCTACCGGTATGGGGGTTCATTGTATGTTGTGATTTTGTTTAACCAAAATTATTTGAAAGAAGGAAGAAAGGAAATGGAAAATTTTAGTTGGCACAATGTACAAAATACTTGTGATTCAGAGTTGAGGATGAGATCCTCACATTTTTATATGATATGAAATATTTAAACCGAGATACAAGCTGAAGTGGATGTTATATAAGGACAAGGTCTTGGTGGTGAAAAATTTATGTGTTTAAATTCTCCTTTTGTGAAATTAAAATTTGTGCTATAGCACTTGTAGGGAGTCATGCCTATTAGGCTTATTTGAAAATCCTTGTATGAATATTTCTGTGCATAATTTGCCAAAATTGTATTGCAACTATTGAGTTTTAGCCTACAAGGTGAGAGCCCAGGTGGCATTAAATTGTGACTCGTTACTTCGGTTAAGTAATTATAAGATCTTCATGCCTTGTTGTTAGTAAACTGGATGTTTGAAACAAAATTTTGTTAAGATGGGGTTAATTGGCGATGTTGTAATCTATTATGAACAACCATTAAGACCAGAAATGTGGTTATGGTCATACATATGATGTGTTTCATGTCTAGATATCTTTATGATAATGTCACGCTTGTAATGCGGAGATTTGAGTTATTGATATATACATTGTGGTGATTTATTGAGTTGTGGAAGTGTTGTTAGGAGTTGTTTTGGTGTTACTCCGATAGGTGGATAGGCCCAATTACAGGGGAGACTCTGCCGAATTTTCTGAAAAATCTAGGAGTTAGAAAAATTTGGCGTATTGAGATGTGCAGAGAAAGGGATAAGTTACATTATGTGTTTGAGGACGGACTCTACTTCTTATTTGAGGATGAATGACCCTAAGTGGGGGAGGATGTAACAACCGTTAAGTGCTATTAAAAAGTTGATGCGTGTGTAGGCACGAGTTGCTATAGCCAGGTGAGACTAATATCGTGTGATGATGTGAAAATCAGACCTTTTGAAAAGGATCAGAGTGTAAGAAATTTGGTCTTAAAGTTTAAAAGAAAAAAAAAATAATATGGAGGAAAGGAATAATCTCAATTGAGATGGTATTGTCGTACTTATATCGAATGCGGTAATACGGGATCAACCGAGAGTATATGTGTAAAAGTAAACTCATCAATTTGGAAACCTCAGAATAGTTCTTAGTACATTCGAGGACGAACGTTTGTTTAAGAGATGGAGAATGTAACGACCCGAATTTTTCGTTCTAAGAATTAGCATTTTTGTTCAGCGGCTTAAGACCTTAAGAAGCTTCGTAATATGTATCATGAACCGCATGTATGGTCGAGTTTGGTCGTAAGATTCAGAGTTAAATTTAAAGAAAAACAAAATCTTATTTTTGAAGCCCAAATGGAAAGAGTTGACCGGAGAGTTGACTTTTGAGTAAACGACCCCAAAGTAGAATTTTAATGATGTCAATAGCTTTGTATGATAATTTCGGACTTAGACGTGTGTCCTAATTTAGATTCGGAAGTCCATAAGACAATTCAGTGCATTTTGGCGAAGTAAGAAAGTTGACATGTTCTAATTATATTATTTTATACGTGGAAGAGGTCTATTAATATGATGGATACCAATTAGATATGATAATAGGTGTACGAGGTATATTAGAAGAGATATGGGGTCTAAGGAAAGTCCTAAGTCTAAGCCAAGTTGGAAAATTTCATAATAGACTAAAGTTGCAAATGAGTACGCACAAGACCTCACTTTGGACGTTAATATCTACATATATATAATGATTTGTGTAAGTAATAACCTATCCAATTAAAGCTCTATGAGTCTAGTTTCCATAACATCAAACTGTTTGTCATTTGGAGGTGTATACAGAAAGTTATGACTGTTATACTAAAGGTAGCAGAGCACCTGCGTAGGCTGCGCAACATGCGTAGCCAAAATCAGAATCTAGCCAAATTGAAAGCCTCATGCGTAGGTTTCATGCGTAGGCTACGCAAGGAGGCTACGCAAAACTAGAGTTGATTTTTTAAAGAGTTGAAAACGTGGGTTTAGAGAGAGAATGAGTTAGTTCTTCAACTTGGAATAAATTTTAGAGAGAAGGAGGAGCTCTTCCACCATGGATACACTTCAAGGTAAGTTATTTTGGCATAAAGATGATTATATAACATCACTAAGTGAGAATACTAACATTATTATGGATCAAATCCATAGGAAATGGGTTGAATCTTCAAGAACACCAAAAAGAGAAAAAAAATAAGATTCCTCCACCAAAAGATAATCCCTTCACTTGAGCTTCATATATATGTAATATTGGAGTATGAATATCATGTTTATGAGTTTTATTTGAAGTTGTAATGAGATATTGTATGAACCCTAAGGGTGAGCCTTGAAAATGCTATTTTTGGGGAAGGAAGAAGATGAATAGTGAGAAATTGAATTGGGAATCACCATATAGATTGAGGTAAGTGATTTTAACTCGAATTTGGTTAAATTACACGAATCTATTATTGTTTTTATCAACAAATTAGTGTTTTGGGTTAAAAATAAATGGTAGAAAATTCCATAGACTTGAATTGAGAATTTGAAGGCCGAGTTTTGGTCGAATTTGAGTAATTTTGGTATGGTTAGACTCGTGAGGGTATGAGGATTCTGAAAATGTAAAATTTTACCCGATTATGAGATATGGACCCGAGGGGCATTTTGGTCATTTTACATAATTTTGCATATTAGCTTAGAATTTAATTGTAAAATTAGTTACTCGAAGTGTTATTTACATTATGAAATTGAATTGACTAGATTTGGGCCATTTGGAGTCTGATACTCGTGGCAAAAGCGGTGTTTGAGGCTTGAGTTGGCCGTGGAAGTTCGGGGTAAGTGTTTGTTCTAACTTTGACTTGAGGGAATAGGATTAGGATGTTATTTGCTACTTGCTAATGTGGAGTACGGTGTATAGGCATGGTGACGGTTATCTATGCACCAGAGTCTAGCATGACCGTGGGTCTTAATTGCTTTTAATTCGAATAATGTAACACAATCTCCTTGTTTACTTGATGAGTTTCATATAATGTGAACTATTGAGATAGAATTGTGATTGGTGTACTTTTGGAGCGTTAGCTCGAACATGAATGTGTTAGTTGAGGAAGAAGTTATTTTAAAAGAGAATGTGTTGTGAGTACTCCCTTGCCGGGATGTGTAGACTGATATATACTCTCCCTTGTCGGGATATTTTGGGCTATTAGCTGTACCCTTGTCGGGTTAAAGGTATTGAGTTGTTATCCTCCCCTAAAGGGGTCTACTATATGAAGTCATATATTATATGATATTATGGGATCGTGTGGCACGCCGTCCATTTATATATGATATTATGGGATCGTGTGGCACGCCGTTCACTTATATATGATATTATGGGATCGTGTGGCACGCCGTCCACTTATATATGATATTATGGGATCGTGTGGCATGCCGTCCACTTATATATGATATTATGGGATCGTGTGGCACGCCGTCCACTTATATATGATATTATGGGATCGTGTGGCACGCCGTCCACTTATATATGATATTATGGGATCGTGTGGCACGCCGTCCACTTATATATGATATTATGGGATCGTGTGGCACGCCGTCCACTTATATATGATATTATGGGATCGTGTGGCACGCCGTCCACTTATATATGATATTATGGGATCGTGTGGCACGCCGTCCACTTATATATGATATTATGGGATCGTGTGGCACGCCGTCCACTTATATATGATATTCCCAGATAGCATGTCCCCTCCCAGCTTTACTTTGTATTATAATTGTTATGACTTCGTTGTGGTTTATTGCGCTTCCTATGTTATTATCAACATTGTTCCCTTGCCGGGATGTTTGTTTGATATTATTGTTTTGTTGCCGGGATGTTATTGTTTTGATGTTGTTTTCCCTTGCCGGGATTTGATTGTTGTACTATCGTTTCCTTGCCGGGATTTTATTGTGATTTCATTTATTTTCTTGCCCTTATTCCTTGTGATTGTTGTTTGGGCGAGGAAGAGTGTTAAAGCACGAATGGTGATGACGTGTACTTTCTCTTTGCTGTGTTTACTTGTTATTAGCAATTCAAGTGTATTAACTGTTTAGATCCCTTTACTGTTGTAATCCTTTGTGTTGGAATCCATAGTGTTTACAATACTTCGCCTTATTATTTTAATATGTTCAATACTTCAAATTTCAAGAATGTTTACATTCTTAACTCAATTGATTTCTCAACTAAAGTTTCCTTAAACCGTTTGAGGTTGTATTTTATTTAAAAAGGAATTTCTACTATGTTTTGATTTATTAATTTTTCGTATTAAAGGTAATGATTCCTTCGATATTGTACTTTAATTGAAAATGGTATTTTCTTTATCAAATAATTTCTAAAAATAACTTCATCTTTTCTTGTTGATTTCCTAATTGGGTTGGAAGTTGTACTCTACTTTATGTTAAGTGAATGATGCTCCTTGAACATTCTTAATTGTATTGGGTTATGGAACCTATGAGCTGAGTAACATGAGAATATTGTTGTGCAATGTGAGATAGAAATATGTGGGCACAAGGTGTCGGGGAAAATATTATGGTTTTATTTAATGGCACGTGAGTTGTCCGTGCGATTGTGACATAAATATGGGCACGAGGTGCCGTGAAAATATGAAAGTGGACTGAGACCTATATTATTTATGATTATGAAATGAGGTGTCACAAGGTGACCTTTACTCGAAAGAATTATATTCGAAAGATGCTTATCTGAAAGATATTTATTTGAAGGAAATATATTCAAAATAAATTTATTGAAAAGCATATTATCTTAGAGATTATTACTTGAAGGATTTATAGGCGAAAGATTTATATTTGAAGGACTTGATTAATTGATTGCACTTGTATTTATTATTTGTTGAGAAACATTTATGGTGTTCTTGTTGCCTGCTATTTATCTCACTGGTTGATCATTGTTGCCATCGTTGTTATCTGGTTCCTATTATTTTTGTACTCTATATGGCACAGGTTTATTTGGTAGTCTGGTCCTAGCCTCGTCACTACTTCGCTGAGGTTAGGCTAGGCACTTACCAGCACATGGGGTCGGTTGTGCTGATACTACACTTATGTATATTTTTGTGTATAGATCCAGGTATTTGATCAATAGTAGTTGTTCGTTGCAGTGGAGACTCGAGGTAAACCTGCTGCAGCCTTCGCGGTCCTCGGAGTCACCTTCAATTGTACTATTTCCATATGTTCCTTTTGTTCGAAACAATGATGTATTTATTTTGTATAACTCTTAGAAAAGCTTATGACTTGTACTACCGGTTTTGGGAATTGTATTTTGTTCAGAGTAATTTAATTTAAAGTTAGTAAATACCCATATTATTATAGTAAATGTTAGGCTTACCTAGTTTAGAAACTAGGTGCCATCACGACTTCTTTGGAGGGATTTTTGGGTCGTGACAAGTCATAACTTTTATCGTAAGGCTTGCCAAAGAGTTAGACAAAACCTATAGGCATGATATCTACTGGTTTCAAAAAAGATGAAGTGTACTGATTTTAGAAGAGGTCGTCAGTTATTCAGGGAAGACGAGTTTTGACAAACGATTTTGCAGATGTCAGACAATGATATTGCGAAACGTGACATCACCGTAATGTAATACTACGGGACATGACACCTCACTTCCGGGCTCTCATTAATTTATTTATGGGGTATTTTCATGTGCAAAAATATGGGGTGTAACATCGTTCCCCTCTTTGGAATATTCGTCCCTGAATGTTGACTGATGTGTTTATCGTTCTCATATCCCATAGCTCTTGCGGATACTTTAGTAGTCCTCTTGCCATCTAGGCAATTGTTCTGTGAATAAGTCCAAAGGCTAGGGTATTCCCCCCTTTTAGGCCTCTTTCCCACGCCATGACTTGTGATCAAATTCCTTCCAATCTCATAACTGTTGCTACCTCCCATCATGCAGCTTCTACGATACTGACGTTGTAAGTGTGATTATGCGACTCTCCTCTCCTTTTTCCTCCAGTTTTTAGCCAATCCTGAAGTTCTTCACTCCTCTTTTTGTTGTTGAACTTACGAATATTGCTATATCTTATTCTATAGACGTGGTTATCCATTCGTATGATTTTATTGCATCTACATAGGTCATACTATACCATAATTCTTACCTCAACTTCTCGTTACTGAGGTCTGCTACCAAATCCCAGGTTACTTTCATTTCTTATCCCATACGTATAAATCTATGTCCTCTAATGCTTTCACATTATTATTCATCATAAGAATGACGGCCTAATCTCTTCTTATACATTATAACTTTTATCCATCAATTGTTGATTCACCTTAATTTTTGATCCATAAGCCACCCTTGATAACTTAACCTTTTATGTAATATTGCTGCTAGGATTCACATTTTATTGGGGAACATCTGAAATGATTAGATTGATCCACCTGGGGCGATACCCTGCTTTCATAACCATATCTCACGACATCCTAGTGTGATTTACCTTGCGTGGGTATTTTAATCCTGTCCAATTCATGAGATCCCTTTCTTTTATTCGTCAGATCATTACTCAATCGAAGGCCCAAACATCATTTTTTTTCTATAATAATTACACCCTCATTCTATTAACAGGGCAGCGTTTCATCTCTTCTGAATGTTATTAGTCTTAGACTCCTTTTGAGTTCATTCAGGCTATACTGAACTTTCTATAACTTAGAAAAACCATTAGCTTTCTTGTTTTCATGGGTTTCAATCCCGAGGACTTATCCGTTCTCGTCACCCTTTTACTTGCCTTTCTTCATCCTTACTCATGTTTCGTTAAAACTTTGTCGCTCTACTATACTTTAGCTTGGGACCTATACATATATAATTATTCTATCCGCGACCTTCCTTCAACTTGCTTTCACCATAGATTTCCTTATATTGTTCTGGAGCATCAAGCGAGACATCACATCATCTCTAATTATCCTTTACTCTCATAATCGGGCTTTTTGATACCTAGACCATAGGCTGGAAGATATGCTACTGACGCCGCTACTATCATTCCTGGATATTGAATCCCCGCGCTTATAGACTTCTATCCGAAGTATGGATTATTTACGATCTTCTGCCTTTGAGTATCTCGTACGTTGTTCACCTTTACCTTACTTACCTTAAACCTTCGCATCGTATCTTCTATCTCTTTCATGACCTTCCCTCCACATAGGTATAATTCACGTCCATAACTTGAAGCTCTATTATAATACTCGCACCTCTGCTATATACACTATCCGATGAGAGCTTTGTACTGACTTTTTATGAGGCTGGTACTTCTTCTAACTGGCTTTCTTGTAGAGCCATTATAGATTATGGTTGTTATGTTATTCCTCTTGAACATCTGATATTAATGTTATTCCTTTTGAACATCTGATATTAAGAGTGATTCTGTCATGTTCTCAATCACAACTTCTATAATTTTTCTAGGTCCAATAATCAGACTCTTGATTTACTTGGGTGATGTGATTCTTTAGCGTCCTCTTCCTTCCTATCAGCCTTTATGTAGGTTTAAGCTACCTGCCAATTTGTGGATCATGGTATCAGTTATTACATTAGCCTTTCATGTGTGTTATGGAATATCCATGAGACAATCTTTTAATAATTCAATCATTTGTCTATGCCCTGGGCTCAATTCTTCTTTTTAACTTATACCAGAGTCTTCTATGGCTGTATGATTGCCAACAAATATAATGCTCCAAAAACCCTGAAGTATTGTACGTTAAAATTTCGTTTTCAGTTAACCGATGTAAGACTCGGGGATGAGATCATCTTGACATTAACGTACTTACGCTATTTATAGCAAGCAATAAATAAGTGTTATAAAAAATAAGAAGGTACACAGATTAAAGAAAACAAGTTTCGTTGAAGGTGGTCAATTTGGATTAAAATACGAGTCGAGCGATAATAACTACTACTATGTAAGGTACCATATGACCACGGTAGTATAATATATAAAGTATATATGAAGTATTTTGAAAATAAATAGAATTTTAAGTAATTTGTGATAATTCTTAAATTATGCGGGTAATAAATTAATTACCGGGTAATGAAACATTACCCGATTAACTAATAAGCGGATAAAAACTTAATAATTATCCCTAATCAACGTGGCAACAAGCCATTAATGTGGCCTATGACTCTTAAGTCATAGTGGCTTAGTGGCCATTTAATGATAATAAGGCATTTACAAGTGTAAGATTCAAAAAATCTATTTTTCTAACATTACCAAAAATTTAGTTCTTCATTTCTATACAAGAATTGGTTCTATTCAACAATTGGTTTTATGTCAAACAAGATACTGTCAAACTAAGAATTTAGTTCAACGAAAATTCTTGCATCAAAACAATTCCAACGAGAATTGTTAGAATCATAGCAACGTAAATTATGCGGTTCTATAGGAGTACGGTGCAATCTTCTCCAAAAATATTATACGGAATTTTTCCTACTCCAGGTATGTTAAGGCTATCCCTTCTTTCTTTTGCCATGATCCATACGATATGAATGAAATGTGCAAATGCACAAACTCCATAAGTGACTTTACTCATAGAAGTAATAGAAATATCTATGTTCTTTAATTCCCATATGTCATAATATTTTATCATCTGTTCATGGGTCTCAGCAAAATACGAAAGTTGAAAAGATGTTACTTTATGATATTGCTCAAGAGGCAAAGTGGTCTTATGACCTTCCGAATGATTTTATTGACGTACTTTTCATGCATTGCATTCATGTGCATTGACCCATGACCAGATGGCGTTATATACGCGTATATATGTAAATATATGTATATGGAATGGGAAAAGGTTACGGCGTTATATACGCACCACCACCTGATCAGCTGGTATATGATGATGATGTTGCCCACAGTGGCCGAAATATGATTCAAACGGCGTTATATACGCATATATATGTAAATATGATTCAAACGGCGTTATATACGCGTATATATGTATGTATATATGTATATGGGATATGGGAAAGGTTATGGCGTTATATACGCACCACCACCTGATCAGCTGGTATACGATGATGATTTTGCCCACAGTGGCCGATATGATATGATGGGATGCCCTCAAAGGCTGATGATGTTATGAAACATGTACCTATGCACAACATGACATTCATACGTATAACGCTAAAAGTAATTTATGATTTACAAAGTTATTTAGACTTACAGGTTGAGTCATGTACTCTATATGTCTTCCATGTCTCTTATGTATTTATTTATGTGACTTACATACTCAGTACATTATTCATACTGACGTCCCTTTTGCCTGGGATGCTGTGTTTTATGCCCGCAAGTCCCGATAGACAGGTCGAGAGCCCTCCATGTAGGCTATCAGCTCAGCGGAAGATGTTAATGCACTCCATTTGCTTCAGAGTTGCTTGTTTGGTTAGTATGAGTTAGATGTATATTGTTTGGTATGGCGGGACTCTGTCTCGACCTTTATGATATTTATGTATTATTAGAGGCTTGTAGACATATGTCGTATACGTGAAAGATTGTACGGCCTTGTCGACCTATGTTTTGAGTTTATAAATGATTATGTTGGCCTATTAGGCCCGTATGTAACGTGTATATGATGATGTAATAAGAAAGATGCATTACGTTGGTATTCGGTTGAGTAAGGTATCGGGTGCCCATCGCGGCCCATCGGTTTGGGTCGTGACAAAAGTGGTATCAGAGCAGTTTTGTCCTAGAGAGTCTACAAGCCGTGTCTAGTAGAGTCTTGTTTATGGGTGTGTCGTGCACTACACTTATAAGCAGGAGGCTATAGGGCATTTAGGACTGTCACTCTTTCTTCTTACTCTAGATCGTATGGTAGAGCTGACTTATAAGAATTCAAGTTCCGAACTTCTATTCATAATAAGACGGTACCCATATCCGGAAAGAAGGTTGGAAATAGAGATTGTTGTGGAAAAACTGAGTCAGAGGAATTGGATTTTGGTATGATGCCTACGATAAGTAAATATGAGGTCATTAGCAGATCATGAGTGTACTGAAAGGTGTAAGCTTCCTGATAAGAAGCCTTAAGGCAAGAATGCTTATCCATCTTTATGGTGAAGGATAATGAGAGATTAAGAAGATAATTACAAATTTCAGCAAATAAATGGAGTAAGGTGAAAAAGGGTACGAGGTACCCAGTTAATGAAGGTTAATAGCGTTTATAATTGAGGCAGAGGAACATAAGCTTTTTGAGTTATATTCAATAGTAACAGAGGTATATACAATTGGTCGCACCCCTTCCAGATATGCCCTATGGGGGTTAACAAAAGTAGTATAAGAAGATATGATGGATGAATTGATTGCGTCAGTTGACATTTCTAAAGGATATTGCAAATGTGCTAATAAATCTCTTTATGAGACATCTAGATGGTGCACTCTAAAATAGTGCAGACAGATATGAGTACTACACAGACATGCACTATAAGCCTTGAAGGGATAAATATTACCTTAGTGTGGCTCGCGTCCCTAGTAAAGTGAGATCGTTAAGCAACTTGAAAAGCCGATGAATGAAGCAAGGAGAGATAAAAGCGAAAGAATGTCGTGTTGAAGTTTTCACAATAAAAGGGATATGTAGAAATAATAGCAGAATAATGAGAAGAGAGAAAAGAAAGCATTATGAATAAGGTGTGATACATGAATGATAACGGTAGAGTATTACAGAACCTATAGTCAAATGAAGAAAGAGACGAAAAGTGATGGGCCTTAAGAAAACAAAATAGTATAGTCCATACAGTCACATCCTCATTTTGGGGAATAAGTTCGTGACTTTAACGTGATTACCAGAAGGGAGAATTAAACCCCAGAATAATAGGAATCAGTATGGACTGGTGAACAAGATAAACGAAATATGAATAAGGAATTGAGTGATTTGATGATAGTCAGCATCATGAGAATTGCAGATTGCATTCCGGCAATAACAGAATGGACAACAGAAGAAGATCCACGATGAGTTTAGAAAATGGTCATTCAGGAAGATGCTTCCCTAAAGCAAGCAATGTGAGAAAAGTTAAGCTTAAGAGACTGTATGTGCTAGTTACACTAAGTGTCACCATCGCGAGCGAGGGATTTTGTTATCCTTGGTACAAAAGGATTACCGCAAGGTGAGTAAGGGTCGTTGATAATGTGAGAGGACGCCAAAGATGAAGAGGAAAAATATCTATAGGCAGGTCGTCATAGCTCCAAGTCTTAGTACACTCTTAAAGGGAGGAATATGGAGTTATGTGACATTAAGTGAAAATTATGTGGTTCTAGTGACTATGAAATGGTAAAGGAAGAATGCGATAAATGAAAGAGGAATGAGATGACACTTATCAAAATCTTACAGATACGCTACGATTCAAGAATATTGTGCAAGCATGATGTCAAGGAGAGGAAGTAAAGGTTCCTGCTCGAGTTGTTATTAATAAATAAGGAGCCAGTGCGAGACGTAAGTTAAGGCAAAGGAAATAACCCAAGAAAGATTACGAGGAACGTTGACATGATAATGGGCCAACAAGTAGTTAGTAATTGGTTAGGAAAGATCCTAGTTATGACTAAACATGGGGTTGCAGACGAGTCATCAGATCATGTAAGATAAACATTGTAGAACCCAACATGGAGAATTCAGCCTCAAAGAATATCATTATAATACTTGAGACATATTCAAACAAGAGTCGGGGTAGTTAAAGGTACTATATGAGTATTATGGGGATAAAAGAAAGTGCCATTGGGAAGGCAGTTAAAATATCAGTTCAGAAGCAACCATACAAGCACAAGGGCATGAAAGTAAGAAACTACGGATGATTATAGGCAAGTAAGGACATCAAAAAAGGTCCGTAATAAGCTCATAGATTTAGGAGAGTCAAGGGTTCTCCCTAAGTACTGCAACAAAAGACTATCTGAGGAGATAAAAAAGAAAGCTTCAACCTAAGCACAACGACCGAAAGAGTAAATGGTCGTGTCACAACAATCTTGCAACAACATTATAAGCATTCCAAAGGAAAATGTCACCTACCGTGGCTAATGAACGGGAAGTAAGAATTGAAAGTAATATTCGAGATCATATAAGTTGTATGAAAACTATGGCAAGTATAGGCACTATGATATGCTAAGTATAGACACAATAAGGGGACAGAAAGACTAGGAAAAGTAATTGCATACGTTTTAAGAGAGTTGAGATGGAACAGAAGGAATTATTCGATCAATGATCCAGAGTTAGTACGTTATGGACTATTGTTGCCGGTTTGTTCATGGATTCTCATCTATCGCATCACCCTTGAACAAGTTGACTTAGAAGGGTGCTTCATCTGTATGGTCGGACGAGTATGAGGAGATCTTTCAGAAGCTCAAGACAGTTTTGACCACAACTCCAGTGTTGGTTTTGCTATCAACTTCAGGTTCATATACCGTGTATTGTGATGCTTTGAGAGTTGGTATTGGTTGTGTGTTTATGTAGGAGGGTAGAGTTATTGCTTATGCTTCTCGTCAATTGAAGCCCCATGAGAATAACTACCCCGTTCATGATTTGGAGTTGGCTGCCATAGTTCACGCGTTGAAGATTTGGAGGCATTACTTGTATGGCATATCTTGTGAAGTGTTTACTGATCATTGCAGTCTCTAGCATTTGTTCAAGCAAAAGAATCTTAATTTGAGGCAGCGGAGATGGTTGGAGTTGCTTAAGGATTATGATATCGCTATATTGTACCATCTGGGAAAGGCCAATGTGGTGGCCAATGCCTTGAGCCGAAAGGCAGTAAGTATGAGGAGTTTGGCGTATGTTCTAGTTGGGGAGAGACCTCTTGCGATTGATATTCAGGCCTTGTCCAATCGGTTCGTGAGGTTAGATATTTCGGAGCCCAGTCGGGTATTGGTTTGTGTGGTGTCTCGGTCTTCCTTATATGATCGCATTAGAGAATGCTAGTATGATGATCCGCACTTGCTTGTCCTTAAGGACAGAGTTCAGCATGATGATGCTAGAGATGTGACCATTGGTGATGATGGGGTGCTGAGGATGCAGGGCCGGATTTATGTGCCCAATGTGGATGGGCTTCGGGAGTTGATTCTGGAGGAGCCCCTTAGCTCGAGGTATTCCATTCATCCGGGTGCCGCGAAGATGTATCCGGATTTGAGGCAACACTATTGGAGGAGAAGAATGAAGAAAGATATTGTGGGATTTGTAGCTCGATATCCCAATTGTCAGCAGGTGAAATATGAGCATCAAAGACCGGGTGGTTTGCTTCAGCAGATGGATATTCCTGAGTGGAAGTGGGAGAGGATCACTATGGACTTTGTTGTTGGACTTCCACGGACTTTGAGAAAGTTCGATGCTATTTGGGTGATTGTGGATCGGCTGACCAAGTCCGCGCACTTCATTCCTGTGTGTACTACCTATTCTTTAGAGCGGTTGGCAGAGATCTATATCCGGGAGATTATTCGTTTGCACGGTGTCCCAGTTTCCATCATTTCGGATAGGGGTCCTCAATTTACTTCACTGTTTTGGAGGTCTGTGCAGCGAGAGTTGGGTACTCAGGTTGAGTTGAGCACAGTTTTCACCCTCAGACAGACGGGCAGTCCGAGCGCACTATTCAGATATTAGAGGACATGTTGTGTTCTTGTGTCATTGATTTTGGAGGGTCATGGGATCAGTTTCTACCTCTTGTAGAGTTTGCTTATAACAAAAACTACCAGTCGAGTATTCAGATGGTTCCATATGAGGCTTTGTATGGGAGGCAGTGTAGATCTCCAGTTAGTTGGTTCGAGCCCGGTGAGGCTAGGCTATTGGGGACTGATTTGGTACAGGATGCTTTGGAGAAGGTGAAGGTGATTTAGGAGAGGTTTCGTATAGCGCAGTCGCGGAAAAGAGTTATGTTGACAGGAAGGTTCGAGATGTATCCTACATGGTTGGCGAGAAGGTTCTGTTGAAGGTTTCAACCATGAAGGGTGTTATGAGATTTGGAAAGAAAGGGAAATTGAGTCTGCGGTTCATTGGGCCTTTTGAGGTGCTTTGGAGGATTGGGGAGGTGGCTTATGAGTTTGCGTTGCCACCTAGGTTGTCGAGTGTGCTCCGGTATTTCATGTTTCTATGCTCCGGAAGTATATTGGGGATCCGTCTCATGTTCTGGATTTCAGCACGGTTCAGTTGGATGATGATTTGACCTATGACATGAAGCCAATATCTATTTTGAGTCGTCAGGTTCGAAAGTTGAGGTCGAAGGATATAGCCTTAGTGAAAGTGCAGTGGTGAGGTCGGCCCGTGGAGGAGGCTACTTGAGAGACCGAGCGGGAGATGAGGAGCAGATATCCTCACCTATTCGAGGCTTCAGGTATGTTTCTTGGCTCGTTCGATGACGAAAATTTGTTTAAGTTGGGGAGGATGTGACGACCCAGCCAGTCATCTCATGAGTTACCGCTCCGTTTTCCCCATTTCTGCTTATTTATGCTTCGTTATTCGTGTTTTGTGGTATTGGGTTGGTCAGCTCGAATCCGGCGGTAACTCATGAGACGACTGGCCGGGTCGTCACACTATGGGTACGGTTCCCGTGACGTAGCTGTGATACCTAATTTCCAAATCTGGGGGTACATTTATGTGACTAGACCATAACTTTTAATAACTTTAAATAAATTAAACATGTTGTAGATCGTAGGTACGGTTCCCGTGACATGATTTGCAATGTGTAACAATAAATAATTAAAAGCGGTTATAAAGTTTAAAAATGCACAATAGGTTTAAAACATGTAGTAAATTAGATAATTAAGCCAATTTTAATAGTTTAAGCGACTGTGCTCGAACCACGGAATCCGGGAATGCCTAACACCTTCTCCCGGGTTAACAGAATTCCTTATCTAAAATTTCTGGTTTCGCAGAATTTTAAATAAAGTCGATTTTATTCGATTTTGGATTTTAAAAATAAATCGGTGACTTGGGACACCATAAATTATTCAAAGTGGCGACTTTGAAAAATAAATAAATAATCCCATTTCGAATAATGTCACTTTGATTGGAAAAACTCTCTATCCCCCTCGGGTGTAAAAAAGAGGTATGATAGATCTGGCGACTCTGCTGGGGATCGAACCCAGAATCTCTGGTTCAAGGTTCAGAATTTGAGCTTAGAATAACTGTTATAGTTAGCTTTGGTTTATTATCTGATTTTCTACATGCTTGGGCCTAATGTGCTAAATGCCTTTTTTTACCGCTTTGATATTATTTGAAATGTATATAAACTGCTGTGAAACCCTTCTCTTCTCATCTCCGGGGAAGTGCACGCTGGTGTGACTTCTTTTCTGTTAGTGTCGTACCCTAATTTAGAAAGAGGCTCGGACAAGTTACAAAGCCGGATTGCCTTTTGATTTCCGGTACGTAGCCCCCCTTCGGCTCGAGTTATCCGCTCGGGTACACAAGTCTAGAACAACATACCTAGGTTTTGAACCTAGAATAACTCAGTCTCATGCCGGATCCCTAGTAGGAACGCTTGTGCATCATGTGCATTTAACTTTGGGGACTCAACACAGGGGTTGGGTCCGTCTAGGACAGGCGTACCCGAAAATAAAGAGACCAACCTGATGCATTTTATGTGCTACATGTGCATTTAATTTGTTTCGGATTGCATGTTGATCGGCTTCTAGATTGAGTGAGTAAAACCAAAAGAAAAACCAAGTGCGGGGTATGAGAGAGAATTTCATTTGTTTCCCAAAATCCTGGTGTCCAAAATATACCGAAACTCTGCCGAAATTTTGAAAACAAAGAGAAGAGAAAATGGGAAGAGAAAATGGTTTCAAAATACTTAATGTTTTCTGTTATGTCAAAACTGACCGAACTACGTGGGTATGATTCTCACCGGATGTGAGATACGTAGGCAAACCTCATCGGTTCCGGCCCCAATTTTAAAAAACAAATCCAAAAATATTTTCCTTTAGTTTCTTCTATAGAAATAAAATTAAAAAAAAAGAAGTTTTCTTTAAAACTCAAAAAAAAAGTAATTTACTTCTTTATGAAGTCTTTCATACGAAAAAATGAAATAAAAAAAATCAAAATCCAAAATACGGGTTTCCTTCATTTTGAAGTATTTTTCCCAAAAAATCCAAAAACAATCAGAAACAAAAATCCAAAAATATTCTTTTCATCTTTATAAGTCTTTCTTTTGTAAATATCCATAAAAATTTGAGAAAGTAAAAGTCCAAAAATATTTTCACTTTTCTTTAAAACTACTTTCGTAAATAAAAAAGGATAAAAAAAGAAAGAAGAGAAACTCAGAAATCCAAAATATTTTCTTAAAAATCTTTCTTTCGAAAATCAACGAGTCAAATCAGAATTTTTTTAAAAAAATTTCTACCTTTTTAAGAATTTTTTTCCCTAATTCAAAAAGAAAATCAGAAAAAAAGAAAAAAGAATTCTTTTCCTTGTTTAAAATTCTTTCTTCCAAAAAATATTTAAAAAAAATTGAAGTCCAAAAATATTTTCGTTTTTTATTTAAAAGTACTTTTGTAAATTTAAAAAAAAAACTCAGAAATTCAAAATATTTTCTTAAAAGTCCATCTTTCGAAAATTAAGAGTCAACATCCAAAATCCAAAAAAATATTTTTTCTTTCTTCTTTAGAAAAAGAGAGAACAAATGAAAATTCAAACAAAATACTTTCCTTTTACTTTTGAAATTCCCAAAGTTCAAATCAAAAGAAAAGGAATTTTCAGAAGTCTTTCTTTTAAAAAATAAAATAAAATAAAATCATCAATAAAAAAATATATTTCCTTTCTTCTTTTAAATCATTTCTTTCAAAAATTCCAAAAGCAAAATTAAAAAAAAATATGTTTTTCTTTTTCTTAAAGCTTTCATGGTCTAAGTTTTATAAAAGTAAACAAAAAAGAGTTAGCTTATTTACTCCATTCTCAATCTTCCCGAACTACGCAAGATCTGATTCATGCGGCGTCATGATACGTAGGCAATCCCCATCGGATTCGATCATAGCCATAGAATTAATTGAGTGAAAAATAAACTGAAAAAAATAGAAAGAAAATTGAGTGAAAAAAAAGAAAAGTAAAGAGTGAAAAAAAGAAAAAAAAAAGACTGACAAAAATAAAATAAAAAAAGAAAAGAAAAGAGAGTGTCAAAAATAAAAGAGACAGAAACGAAATGAAAAAATGTCAAGAGTGATTAAAGAGAGGCAGAAATAAAAGAAAATAGGTACATACTGAAAGGCTAGTTAAGGCCGGGATGAAACATGCAAATGTTCAAACATATGGTAGAAACGTTTAACTGTTTAAGAGTATTGCATCCCAATATACGATTTCTTATTTGTTAAGCGTCTCAAAACTAACAAGGTTGTTTGGTGTGCAAATTAGCCAGGTTCTATTCAGGTGGTTGGTTTTGTTGGTAACCTGACTTCCCATCCTTACTTCACAAGATCCAAAAGAAAGGTTCCTATGGCCTCTGAAAGCCATCTACAAATCATCGGTCCTGAAGATAGCCCGACATCGGCTATTCTGTAGCTAGAATCAGCAGTTGCTGAAGAGAATAAGATGTTGCGTCTCCACATATTGGAAATGTGGGACGCCTGGTCTAATGGTAGAGAACCGCCAAGTGCAATCCCTAGGTTCCCTGAGTTTATCCCTAAGTCAGGTGTATGGTTACCAACGCCCCTGTGCCCAACCCGCTCATCCCGTGCGGGCACCCTCCAATGTTCTCCAATGTTCCTAGCATGCCTTATGTGCGCCAGCTTCCATGACACCTCCAATATTGTTCTCTACATTACCATTCTGCACCAAAGCACAACCAACTTTACCATGGCCGTATATTGAGCCTCCAATGTTCACCTTTCAGGGTCTATAGCTTCAACCAGAAATAACATATGTGACCCCATACTCATTCACTCAACCTCCGCAATGCGATCTCTCGGTGGAGCAAGAAAAGGTCATTAAAAATCCCGAGCAAGAGGAAATGGCTCGGAAGATGAAGAGCTTGGAACAAAGCCTGAAAAACACGCAAGGTATGAGTGGCCGAAAGAGTGTATCATACTTTGACATTTGTATGTTTCCCCATATCCACTTGCCAGCTGGCTTTAAGATGCCAAAATGTGAAAAGTACAATGGGCATGGAGACCCGGTCACTCACCTGAAATGCTACTGTAACCAGTTGAGGGGTGTTGGTGGAAAAGAGGAGCTGCTAATGGCCTATTTTGGGGAAAGCCTCTCCGGAATTGCTTCTGAGTGATATACGGATCAAGAAATTACCCATTGGCATGTGTGGGACGACATGAATCAAGATTTTGTCCGCCAGTTCCAATATAATTTGGTTATCGCTCCCGACAAAAACTCTTTGTCCAATTTGAAAAAAAAAACAACGAAAAGCTTCCACGAATATGCTGTCAAATGGCGTGAGCAAGCTGCCAGGGTAAAGCCTCCAATGGACGAAATTGAAATGGCACTATCTTTCTACAGGCCCAAGAGGCGGACTACTTCCAGAACATGATGTCTGCTATGGGTAAGTCGTTCGTCGAGGCTATCAAAATTGGGGAAATTGTTGAAAACGGTTTAAAAACAAGGCGAATCTTGAGTCATGCTGCCTTTAAGGCCACATCACAAGCTGCTCAGAATGGTTCGGAGGGTTTGATGAACAGAAATAGGATTGAAGAGGGATCCATGATGGTTTCAAGCTCGAGGGTGGCCACCAGGCCATTCAGCCAATCATATGTGTCACACCTCCTTTTCGCCCGCGCCCACAGGGGCGCAGAGGGAGTTTTTCCAATTAAAGGACAATCAAAACAGGATTTATTATTTAATTCAGAGTCGCCACTTGGGATATTTATGGTGTCCCAAGTCACCGGTTGAATCCCGAATCGAGGAAAAGATTAACTCTGTATTACAGTCCGCGAACCAGAAATTCGGGTAAGGAATTCTGTTAACCCGGGAGAAGGCATTAGGCATTCCCGAGTTCCATGGTTATAGCACGGTCGCTCAACTGTCATATTCGTCTTTTTATCTGATTTTAATACATGTTGAACCTATGTGTGAATTTTAACTGTTTACCGCTTTTATTATTATTTATTCAAAGAATTGCAACGTCGTGAGAATGCATCTCGAACTGCGCCACATAAATGTACCCGCAATTTTCGATACGTTTCAACTTCGTTGAGATTTGGATTTGGGTCACATAAATTTGCACCCGAGTTTAGGAAGATAACATTATTAAATACGCGCCTAAATATACTAACGCGTTGTTAATTTGAGAAAAGCCGTAAAGTTCGCTATGCGGCCTGTCTCGAAATCTAAGCATTTGAAATAACTGTCCGTTGAGGGCCCCGCAGTTTGTGTATTCTTGTTTGTCGAGGCTCGTCTCCTTCATTATTTTTTAAGGAATTTGCAGCGTCGTGGAAATGCATCTCGAACCACGTCACAATCAATGTACCCGTGATTGTCGACATATTTTGACTTCGTTGAGATTTGGATTTGGGTCACATAAATGTGCACCCGGGTTTAAGGAGGTAATATTATTTAAAGTACGCGCTTAAAGAGACTAACGTGTTGTTATTTTTGGAAATGGCCGTGAAACTCGCTAAACGACCTCTCCTAAAATCTAAGTATTTTAATATGTACAATTATCGAGGGCCCCGCAATCTAGGTACTTTATTTGGCGAGGCTCATCTCATTCTTATTTTAAAAGGGCAAACCTAAAGCAATCTATAATTTTCTACTTTATTTGTCTCTAAAAAAAAAAGAAAAGTCCTAATTAATTAACATTACAAAATCGGGCCTCATAGTTCAAGTCCGGATCCAAACGAAAGGACGAACCTTTTAATGTGAATCCACTACCTAACTTAAAAGCCCAGTCCATCCTTAAGTGCCAACATGCCATATCAGTCTTGGGCCCAAAGAGCCCAAGCCATAAAATTCGTGCAGGCCAACCGTGAATTTTCAGTGGCCCAAAGTGGGCCTAGGACTAGCCTAGTTCAAATGAACAGGATCAGGCCGAGAAGATCGCGGGATAAGCATTTGCACACCACAATTACTCCAACTCTCCAGAATGTGTTTACCAAATAGTAATAAAATACTACGACGTACGCTCGTTCAAATTAACTACTTATTCATATCCAATTATCATGACCAATTTGTTTAGTCAGTGCTAATGGTGGCTGCTTATTTTAAACAAGTTACTGATGATGTCTACTGATATTACTAGCCTAAACTGTTGATGCCTACTGATATTAGGTTTAACTCGAAATCAAACTTGATGACCCATCATACATTTGCAACCCCAATCATGTTTCTGAATTTGATTTTTCAACAGAATAGTGCTATACTAAAGTGAGCACTATCTATACTAAAGCGGTTGCTAGATAACCATGAATTCAAGTAGTCCCAAATCAAACCAGCGCACATTCGAACATTCTGATGCTTCCGTTTCTAATTAAATTATTATCCCTAACTAGTTACCCACTTTGACATGAATCCCTTATAGCAAAACGAATCAAGAGTTCAAATAACTTCATCTAGTACTAATTGTTATGGTAAAGCAACTGACAACCTAGTAGCTCAAATTTGTAAACTAACAGCATGTCAACAGGAACATAGCAGTTCAGTAGCTCTTAATTACAATCCGTGTGTATCCACTATTCACATAATACTAAACACATAATCAATATCGACTAGATATAATTAACTAACAACTCATCTAATTGTAAACAACAAGCAGCCTACAAATGAACACAAATCTGTGAATATTTCCATTTTTCAACTTCAAGGAGCTACATCAAGGCGATTCGAAAAGTGTACCTGGATTGGAAAAACATGACAAGAAGAAGGAGAAGAGGATCAGCAGCAGTAGTAATACAACACAGAACACAGCAGAACATCAAACAAACACTGCGAGTACCAAACAGCAGGTACCAACAGCTAGTGATATATGCAACAGACCCAACCAATAAACCAGAAATCCAGAAGTGTTTAAAACACAACAGAATTACCAGAACTGACTCAAAACCAGCCTGAATAAACCCAAAGTCACTAGAAAACCAACCAGGGAACCTCTGAGACTCTCACAATCAGAAATCAAGCTAGAAACATGCAACTCATCAACTGGAATTCTAATTTGACTTCAGGAAACTAATGCAACAGTAGGTTTTCTCAATCTTTTTCAAAGTCAGGCAGTGTGTGCCAATCTTTGGACTTTTTCTATTTGTTTTTGACTCTCAACCCTTACTGCCCATTCCAAAAAGAGAGGTCCCCCTAATGTCTCTACTAATCTCTATTTATAACCAAACACTGACCCCCAGCCCTCGAGGGCACCTAGGCAGAATTTTTTAAGCTAATTTTGCCCATCATTTCTTTTCAATTCCACTAGAATATGTTTTGTTCCCCCTAAACTTCTTTTTTATTTATTAATCCCACGTGGGTATGGGCAGCCTATTTTCAATTCAATCCCTTAAACCTTGTGAAATGGTGTCCATAATCCCTTACACAGCCTTCAACCCCCCACTACTATTTTAAACTATTTCATTAGTTTAATGGTATTTTAGTACCCTACTGTCAGAACATTCAACTTAACTAAATTCAAATCTTTCAATCCCAAAATACCCTCCTACAATCCCTGAAATTACTGCCCTACCCAATCCCCTTTCACCCTACATTGAACCTTTCCACTCTAAACTATTCAACCGACTAAGCTGAATACAACGAGCTACGATAGCTTTAACCAATTAAAATCTGCAGTAACTCAGGATAATAAATGACCAATAAATCCAGTTCAATGAACTGAATATACCAACAGGTTCAGTTCTAAGTTCAAATATAACAACGAGCTCATTTCAATACAAACTTTAGAACACAAACGAGGCAGGAAGGAAACAGACAAGAATGAACCACAAATTAGACTTTTATCATGCTAATCCAACATTCAAGCATACCAGACTAATCGACGACACTTATTTAATCGATTATACAAGTTATAACACATACAATCAATAGCAAATAAGAATCGAACATGCCCACAGGTGATTCGAATCGTATTGATAGAAACAGGGATTCATAATAAAACTTAACTAATCGACAACACTAATTCAAATCGATTATATAGTTTTATCACACTCATTAACCATGACCAGAAAAATTTTGACCAAATAAAGGGTCATTGAAGACGGGCAGAATCAATCGACAAAAGAAATTGAAAAACCAATAAAACTAAACTAAATTAAACAGAATAAACAAACACAAACTGGAACAAACAGGAAGGGAAAATATCTCAAGAACTCGGGACCTGGACGACCCTGATTCGAACTCAAACTCGAACTGTTTGAGGTCGAACGGACCTTAATCGAGTGTTCTCAACTGAGAACACTTTGACTAAAGTCGATTAGACCCCAAATCATCCTTTAGTTGGGACAGGTTTCAACCTCTGGCTTTCTAGGGTTCTTGGGGGTTTGATTTGGGGTTCGAGTGGTTCTGGTCTGATTCGAACGGAACCAAGCGTATTTTGGGCATGAGGGAGGTTAGGGGTTGCTAGGGTGTGAGTTCAGGGCAGATTGGGGTAGGTCCACGTTTTGCTCGAATCTTCGAATGAAGATTCGAGAAATTTGAGGATGATTCGAAGCAAACGGGTACTGGATTTGGATTGGGGGTGGTTAGATGTTCTAGGGGTGTTAATTTGGGGGTCATTGGATGAACTAGGGTTCTAGACTGATTCTTTGATCTGGTATTCGAAGCAGACGGTGATGATTCGAGGACAACGGAGGGTAGATTTGGAAAGAGGAGGGTGTGGTGGTTCAGGGGTGTGAATATAGGGGTCATTGGACCACCGGAACTGCCGTGAGGCGATTTCCGGTGGGCGGTGCACGGTGGCAAGAGGTGGGGGGTATGTTTGGTCTCTGAAACTCGGAGACGAAGAGGTGAGGGGGAGTTGGTTTAGAGGGGCGTGGGGCTAAGGTATCAAGGTTATATACGGGAGGGGGGTATTTTAATCCTGGCCGTTGGAACAAGCACGACCAACGACTAGGATCAAGGAGCTAATCAAATACGGTGTTGTTTGGTTTAGTGTTGGGGTCGGGGTCGATCCGGGTAACGGGTCGGGTATGGGGTTACGGGTGAGGGCGGAGTGATCTGGACCATTGATCCTGTGAGATCAACGGCCCTGATCAGGGCTTCCCCAAAATGATGCCGTTTGGGTGTCTTTGAAACGCACTGGTCCGGGCAAAAGGATATTTGGACTGGGCTGTAAGGGGTTATTTTGGTTTGGGCCTGGTCTATTTAATTCAAAACTGGCCCAGTCCGACTTTCTCTTTATTTCTTCCTTTTCTTCTATTTTCTTTTTAATTCCTAATTACCAACTAAAAATCCTAATTATAGAATTGACAATTAGCTAAAACATTAACTCTTAATAATAGCTACCACATGAAATTAAACATCAAATAAAGATAAAATCACACAATTCGGACATTAAATACAAAGTACATATTTTTTGGTGATTTTTCCCTTTTTGTAAAACAAACCTGTTTAATTAAATCCTAAATTGTAAAATTAAATCCTAATTTGCAAAATTAAATCCGAAATGCACATGCAACACATATTTTTGTATTTTTCTTAATTAAAGTAGAAATAAACATGCACAGACAGAATACAAGTAAATCACAAACAACACAAAACTATTTTATTTTGAATTTTTGGGAGTAGTTCTCATAGAGCAAAAATCACGTGCTCACAGCTGCCTCTCTTTGTCCGAAAACACAAAGAGTTTTTGTGCAAAGATAAAGTGTGCGGATACGAGCGATTTTTGCCCGTTGGAATACTCCGTGTGAAGCTTTTTGAAAATATTTAACCGAACCCTTGCTTCAAAGGTTTCCTACATATCCCTGGCTAGAAGGGAATCAAGTTAATGTAGTTCGGAAAGTTTCGGTAGCTGGGACTACCATGGAGCTGTTATTTTGCTGTTACTGCTGTTGCTGCTGATGTTACCACTTACTGACCTCCTTATTACACCTTGATGAAATATAAAGAAGTTATACTAAGCTATGATCCATGAATTACAAAGATTTATCCTCAAACTTGGTCATGTGACTGTTGGTGCCTTTGTTGCCTCGTGTTTCCTCTGGTATTTCTTTACTTCTGATTTGTCTTGTATTCTCCTTTGATTGCCGATCTCGAACTGCTTATTTCCTTCTTGTGAGCTTCGCATTATTTTTCCAACGAATCTTGAACCGCCTTCCTCTGCTGGGGATTTTGGTTGTATTCCTCTACTTTACTGACTTCAACACCAATTACTTCTTAAAATATAACACCTCTATTCTCCAGGCGGGCTGCTGACTTCAATATAACTTCTTAAATATAACACTTCTATTCTCCAGGCGGGCTCCTGACTTCAACAACTTCTTAAAAATATAACACCTCTATTCTCCAGGCGGGCTCCTGACTTCAACAACTTCTTAAAAATATAACACCTCTATTCTCCAGGCGGGCTCCTGACTTCAACAACTTCTTAAAAAATATACACCTCTATTCTCCAGGCGGGCTCCTGACTTCAATAACTTCTTAAAGATAACACCTCTATTCTCCAGGCGGGCTCCTGATTTCAATAACTTCTTAAAGATAACACCTCTATTCTCCAGACGGACTCCTGACTTCAACAACTTCTTAAAAATATAACACCTCTATTCTCCAGGCGGGCTCCTGACTTCAACAACTTCTTAAAAATATAACACCTCTATTCTCCAGGCGGGCTCCTAATTTCAACAACTTCTTAAACAATGCGTTTTATTGCTGTTGTTCCTTCCTGCCTCCCGAACCATTTTCCTTCTAACTTGAATCATCCTCTTTCAGAACTGCTTCCCTCAAAACTGGTGTTTTATTCCTCTGAAAACTGTTGGGGATAACACCAATATTTTATTCACAAATATGTTATTTTCCTTCTTCAAAGACTACTTCCTTTAAAGCTGGTGCTTTCACTTCTCTGAAACCTGCCGGGGATAACACGACTGGGGAATTAACTTCCTTCTTTAAGACTAGTTACTTTCCTCCCTTTAACAATGGTGGGGATGATACTGATTCAAAGACCACTACCCTTAAAACGTGGGTTATCTTGCTTCTTCCAAGATTGCTTTCTTTAAAACTTGTATTGCCTTCTCTCGTAAACTACTGGGGATTCCAATTCCATCAAAACTTGTGTTATCTTCCATCTTCCCCCAAGTGGTTATCTGATTTCAAGAAAATTTTCGCAATGAGAGAAAATTTTCTGCCCCAGTTTGATAATCTTCTTTGTGGCCGTGTCTTCCTGCTGTCAATAACATTTACTTTCCCTACTTCAAATCAAAGAAAAATTTGTTAGTTTAAAATGTGGTGAGTGGTCGTGCCACTCCTGCTGGGGATGGTTTTTCCCTTTTTCCTTTCCCTGCTTGCGCTTTATTACAAAACTTGCTGAGGATGATATTATTTGCTGGGGATGATATTCCTACCGGGGATGGTTTTCTTTTCTCTTCCTTCCCCGCTCTGTGTTGTCCGACCATCGCGGAACTTGGTCGATAATCTGTCGGAGTTATTCCTGCATCTCGCAAATCTGCTGGGGATCCTCTTGAAATTTGATCCATAACTTTTCAACTGTTGTTTTTTCTGTTTTTCTCCAACTTCCCCTGGAAATTGGGTTCTCTTGGAATCTAGACCCATTCATCATTTGGTCTTGCGACAAACTTCTTTTCGCTTTGTCGCCTTATCTTTGGCCCATCCTATCCACATTGTGTTTTTGTACCATCTTGGCAACTAGTAATAAGCTCTGAAAATCCTTTTCAAAAACAAACTGCTGAGGAGATAGAGTCTTTAGACCAAGAAATGACAAAGTGATGATTTCAAAAGATAGAAAAAGAAGAAATTTTTCTCAACAAATGCTGGGGAAAAGGAAAGAAAAAAACTTATCTGAATGATATAACCGATCCCAACGATCATGTCGTGCATTCCGGATTAATCAACCCAGTCTATTTGTATCAATCAATCTTTCGGACGGCCTCATCTTGCTGTGGATAAACATGCACTCAACTCTTTGCCAAATGCGGGTCCTTTCCGCCAATCTAGTCTTGTCGCCTCATAGCGCCCTTAGAGGGGTTTTCACTAATAAGACTCTCTCATTTCTCTCAACTCCCGTTGCCTTATGGTGCCTGTGAAGGTTTTCACCGATAAGACTCTCTCATTTTATTTCTCTCAACTTGCGTTGCCTTATGGTCCCTGTGGAGGTTTTCACCGATAAGACTCTCTCATTTTATTTTATTTTTTTCAGCTGGGGATTGGAGTGCTACCGATATGACTCTCTCTGCTAGGGATTCTTTCGGCTATCAATTCATTTCCAGCTTATGATCCTCTTCTCTGTTGGGGATCAAAGTGTTATTCCCGACTTCCATTTGCGTGACTTGGCACTTCTCGGATACTGATCGGGAGGTCATTTTTGGACATCAATATGGGTTTTTGTGTATGGCTAAAAGAAAAAGGGTAAAAGGTTCAAAATAATTTTGATGGGTAAAACATTACAATCCTTGGAATCAACTTTCTTTTCCCAAAATTATAAACACAACTTCTGCCCTAGTTTTCTTGCTTGGGGATTTTTATTTTTTGTTACACTATGACCGAGCCGTGAGGCGCCTACGTATCCTTCTTTGAGGAATCAGGTCAAACGTAGTTCCCAATTCCTTTGTTTTTCTTGTGACTTTTCTTTTGTCTTTATTATCATTATTTTCTCTTCTCTTTTTCTTTTATTTTCATTACTGATTCCAAAAGAGGGGTATGAAAGAATAAATAAGGCTCAAAAGGGGAAGCAAAGGTTGAAGTGTTTGGATAGAAGAAAGAATTGCCTCCGTCATTTCATTCTCCGATAAATGCCAAGTACAAACAAACAACAATTACAATAAAAAGAAATCATACATAATATCTCTTAACTGCGTCCGAATTGATAGCCATGTCGACGCATTTTCCTTCGATATTTCTTAAACATAAAGCGCCATTGGACAACACTCTAGTTACAATGAATGGCCCTTGCCAATTCGGGGCGAACTTGCCCTTTGCTTCGGCCTAATGTGGCAAGATTCGTTTCAGCATCTGCTGTCCTACTTCAAATTTCCTGGGATGCACCTTCTTATTATATGCTCTTGACATCCTCTTTTGATAAAACTGGCCATGACATACTGCTGCCAATCTTTTTTCATCAATCAGGCTCAACTGCTCCAATCGGGCTTTGACCCATTCATCATCATCAATCCCAGCCTCAGCAACAATCCGAAGGGATGGAATTTCAACTTCCGCCGGTATCACTGCTTCAGTTCCGTATACCAACGAATAAGGAGTTGCGCCTACTGAAGTGCGAATAGTAGTGCGATATCCCAACAATGCAAATGGTAGCTTTTCATGCCACTGTCTCGAACCTTCTACCATCTTCCGAAGTATCTTCTTTATGTTTTTGTTGGCTGCCTCAACTGCTCCATTCGCCTTGGGACGATATAGGGTGGAATTGCGGTGTGTAATCTTAAACTGTTGACATACCTCTTTCATCAAATTGCTGTTAAGATTAGCACCATTATCTGTGATGATCACCTTCGGGATTCCAAATCTACAGATGATATGGGCGTGAACAAAATCTACCACTGCCTTCTTGGTTACTGACTTGAAAGTTTTAGCTTCAACCCACTTAGTGAAATAATCGATGGTCACCAGAATGAACCTATGCCCGTTGGATGCTGTTGGCTCAATTGGTCCAATGATATCCATGCCCCAAGCGACGAAGGGCCATGGCGCTGACATTGTGTGCAATTTCGATGGTGGAGAATGAATCAAATCTCCGTGTACCTGGCACTGATGACATTTGCGCACAAAACCAATACAATCTCGCTCCATGGTGAGCCAATAATAACCTGCTCGGAGAATTTTCTTTGCCAGCGCATATCCGCTCATATGTGGTCCGCAGACTCCTGAATGTACTTCGGACATGACAACCATAGCCTGTCTAGCATCTATGCATCTTAACAATCCCAAGTCTGGTGTTCTCTTATACAAAACTCCTCCACTCAAGAAAAATCCACTTGCCAACTGTCGAATTGTTCTCTTTTGATCCCCCGTGGCTTGCACTGGGTATATCCCCATTCTGATGTATTCCTTGATATCGTGAAACCATGGTTCGTCATCCAGTTCTTCTTTAATCATGTTACAATAAGCATGCTGATCTCGGACTTGAATATGCAAAGGATCGACATAAGCTTTGTCCGGATGGTGCAACATCGATGCTAAAGTGGCCAAAGTATCGGCGACCTCATTATGAACTCTTGGGATGTGTCTGAACTCCACTGATCGAAATCGTTTACTCAGATCGAGCAAGCATTATCGATATGGTATGAGCTTCAAATCCCTTGTTTCCCATTCGCCCTGAATCTGATACACCAGGAGGTCCGAGTCTCCCAAGACCAAGACGTTCTGGACATCCATGTCCGCAGCTAACCTTAAACCCAAAATGCATGCTTTGTACTCAGCCATATTGTTGGTACAATAAAAACGAAGCTGAGCCGTAACAGGATAGTGATACCCTGTTTCAGAAATAAGCACAGCTCCTATTCCGACTCCTTTCATATTAGCAGCCCCATCAAAGAAAAGTTTCCAACTTGGTTTTTCAGCTTGTTCTAGTTCATCAATATGCATCACCTCTTCATCGGGAAAATAAGTCCTCAGTGGCTCATACTCTTCATCGACCGGGTTCTCGACCAAATGATCGTCCAATGCCTGGGCTTTCATCACAGTCTGAGTCACGTAGATTATGTCAAACTCTGTGAGCAAAATCTGCCATTTTGCAAGTCTTCCTGTCGGCATAGGCTTTTGAAAGATATACTTCAATGGATCCAAGCGTGAAATAAGGTAAGTAGTGTAGGATGACAAATAATGCTTCAACTTCTGTGCCACCCAAGTTAAGGCGCAACATGTCCTTTCCAGGTGAGTGTACTTAACCTCATAAGCTGTGAACTTCTTGCTAAGATAATAGATGGCTTGCTCCTTCCTGCCAGTGTCATCATGTTGCCCCAGTACACATTCAAATGAATTTTCCAAGACTGTCAAGTAAAGAATAAAAGGTCTCCCCGGTTCTGGCGGAACCAGCACAGGTGGGTTTGTCAAGTAACCTTTTATCTTGTCAAATGCTTCTTGACACTCGTCAGTCCACTTGATCGTAGCGTCCTTCCTTAACAACTTGAAAATAGGCTCACAAGTTGTCATGAGCTGAGCAATAAACCTGCTGATGTAGTTCAGCCTTCCTAACAGACTCATCACTTCAGTCTTGTTCCTCGGAGGGGGCAAATCTTGTATGGCTTTGATCTTTGATGGGTCCAACTCGATGCCTCACCGACTGACTATGAATCCTAACAGCTTTCCGGATGGAACAACAAATGCACACTTGGCGGGGTTAATCTTGAGGTTGTACCTGCGAAGCCTCTGGAAGAATTTCCTCAAATCCTCAACGTGGTCAGCCTGATGCTTTGATTTTATGATCACATTATCTACATATACTTCAATCTCCTTGTGTATCATATCATGAAATACAGTAGTCATTGCCCTAATATAAGTTGCACCAGCATTCTTCAAACCAAATGGCATTACCCAGTAGCAATAAGTTCCCCAGGGTGTGATGAATGCCGTCTTTTCTGCATCCTCTTCATCCATTAGAATCTGATGATACCCGGCATAGCAATCCACAAAAGATCCGATCTCACGCTTGGCACAATTATCGATCAAAATGTGGATGTTGTGTAGTGGGAAGTTATCCTTTGGACTTTCTTTGTTGAGATTGCGGTAATCGACGCATACTTTGATCTTGCCATCCTTCTTCGGCACAGGCACAACATTAGCCAACCAAACAGGATATCGAGTGACCCGGATAACCTTTGCATCCAACTGTTTGGTAACCTCTTCTTTAATCTTCACACTCATATCAGTTTTGAATTTCCTCAACTTTTGCTTGACGGGAGGGAATGCTGGATCAGTGGGTAATTTGTGGACCACTAAATCAGTGCTTAACCCTAGCATGTCGTCATATGACTACGCAAAAACATCTTTGTACTTAATGAGTGCTTTGATTAACTCCTCCCAGATTTTTGGCTCAAGGTGGACACTTATTTTAGTTTCTCGGACGTTGTCTGTGTCCCCTAAATTGACGGCTTCCGTGTCATTCAAATTGGGTTTGGATTTTTCTTCGAAGTGAATTAACTCCTTACTAATTTCTTCGAAGGCTTCATACTCATCATCATATTCTGATTCGTAATCACAATCTACTTCTTGAACTGTCATTTCAGAATCAGATTGATTTTTAAGACTGAGTTGAGAATTCCTTATGCACGCCATGTCATTGAGACCAGTATAAAGAGAACTGTACAAAAAAAGAAAAGAAGAAAACAAAATTAAAATAAAATAAGGAATGAAGAAGAAATTTTTTTATTTTATTGAATTACAGGATAACAAGGTTTCACACTTTGATGAACACAACAAAATGAAAGGAATCTAGACTACAACCCTGGAATAATCCAGACAACAGGAAGGAAAATCAGAGCCAACTACCAAGACCCCCTCCGAATGGGAAAAGGAGTAGCCATCCAATTGTTGATTTTTGCCTTTGGCCCCACAAACTGCACATCCGCCTTGCTGGACCCCTCCCCAGCTTCTACCATGTTGATTTCGGCGAATAATCTTTCAAAGCCTTCAGTTAAGTCTCCATCTGCACCAATCCAAGGCCCTGTAACTTCGGATAGCAATTGCTTTTTGATGCTTGGCCTGACAAAAGATCTGGACAGGCGCGGGATTGGCTTGGGAAGGACCCAAACTCTTTTCTTCAATTTGCAGGCCCGTCTCACATCTGCCACTGTAGGCTTGAACCCCAAACTAAAGGTATCCAGATTTTTGGGCAAAGAAACTGGTTGGACAATGCCCTGAAGATCAGCCCCTAAACCTTTACCTGGCACAAACCCGTTTTTCAACATCTCCGAGGCTACCATGACAGTTGCAGCTACTATTTTGGGAAGTGGGATGCTTTCACCCTCGAGAACTTTGTCCACTAAAACCGTATCGAAAACCTGGTAAACCCACAGCCCCTTGTCATCGTTAGTCTCTATGAAGGGTACGATGGCATCACTCACGGCGCTTGTATTGTCTTCCCCATGTACTACAATCTCTTGCCTATCCCATTTGAATTTGACCATCTAATGTAATGTAGAAGGCACTGCTTTGGCGGCGTGGATCCAGGGTCGCCCCAACAGAAGATTATATGACACTGCCACGTCTAACACTTGAAACTCCATGGTGAACTCGACCGGACCAATTGTTAATTCAAGCACGATGTCACCCACTGTGTCTGTACCACCACCATCAAACCCTCGAACATAGATGATGTTCTTGTGAATTCTGTCACCATCGACCTTCAGTTTGTTCAAGGTGGTCAACGGACATATATTGGCACTGGAACCATTATCAATCAGTACTCGAGTGACTACCGAGTCTTCACACTTCACAGTCAAATAGAGGGCCCTATTATGTTCTGTACCCTCCACGGGCAACTCATCGTCTGAAAAAGTGACCCTGTTGACCTCAAAAATCTTGTTTGCTATTTTCTCCAGATGGTTCATAGAGATCTTATCCGGAACGTGGGCTTCGTTCAGAATTTTCATCAATACTTGGCGATGCTCATCTGAATGGGTCAACAAGGATAACAATGAGATCTGTGCCTGGGTCTTCCTCAACTGCTCCATAATGGAGTAATCTTGCGCCTTCATTTTCTTTAAAAATTCTTCCGCCTCTTCCTCAGTAACTAGATTCTTTGTTGCTACTGGATTGGCCCTTCTTAACTCTGTGGGAGCAAAACACCTCCCCGAACGAGTTAGACCTTGGGCTTCACACACTTCTCCTTTGACTTCTTTACCTTTGTAAATCACCGTCGCTTGTTCATAATTCCAAGGAACAGCCTTGTTGTTGATCACTGGAAGCTGAGTTATCGATTTTATAATAATAGGCTCTGTGCGAGCACCCTTCACAACCACAACATGTTTACTTGAAACCCCTAGCACTACCACTTTAGCTTTCTCTAGTTTCACTGCAACAATGCTTGACGACCCTCTCTTGGCTACCACAACTGGCTTATCATCTACCCCTCTCAACTGGGCCACTGATTTTCCATTGGTTACTTTTTCCTTTGAGTTGGTTTCACTGGAACGGATCATCATTACCGTTTGTGAGGGCTTTATGGCTCCCCCTCCTTGTGTATCAACTCAATCATGTGTGTCTCATGGTGAGCTGGCAGTGGATTCTGATTAATATTTGGTGCTTCTGGCGCTTGAACCTCGATCCGATGATTATCGATAAGCTTTTGCACGACTGTTTTTAGCTTCCAACATTTCTCTGTATTGTGCCCTGGGGCCCTGAACAATACTCACAACTCACCTAATGGTCAAGATTTATAGGGGGGATTTGGCATTTTAGGCTCAATTGGATTCAGCATGCCCAACTGCCTCAACTTGTGGAAAAGACTGGTATATGATTCCCCCAGTGGAGTGAAAGTCTTTTGCTTCTGTGACCTCTCATTCTTGAGGGCTGGGTTTGGTCGGAAACCTGTCCCGGGGGGATTTCTGTAGGCCCTTGGGGGTGGATATGTGTTTTGTGGAGCTGGGTAGGGATTTTGTGGGGATGGCGCATGCCATTGTGCGTGTGCCAGAGTTTGGGTATAGGTTTGTGCATGATGGACAGAAAAATGGGGATCTGGCGGTGGGTAGTAATGTTGTGGAGGGCTATATGGAGTATGGGGGTAATTTTGGTAGTAGGGTCGTGGTTGGCTATAGTAGGGTGACGGACCTCTAGATCCGAACCAGGCTCCGGACTCAACAGTCGTGACATCTTCTTTCTTCTTCTTCCCAAGTACACCCATAGTGCCGCTCTGGATGGCCTGAGTGGTTGCCTTGATCGTTGAATAGCTCATGATTTTGTTGAACTTAAGCCCCCCCTTGACCATGCCTCCCATTTTTACAACCTCATTAAAAGATTTGCCAATTGCGGACACCAAATGGCCAAAGTAAGTTGGCTCCAGAGCCTGCAAAAAGTAATCAACCATCTCGCTCTCTTTCATTGGGGGATCTGCCCTTGCTGCTTGCTCCCTCCACCAGAACCCATACTCTCTAAAACTTTCACTGTGCTTCTTTTCCAGTTTGGTCAGGGACAGTCGGTCTGGAATGATCTCAAGATTATATTGAAAGTGACAAGCGAATGCTTGGTCCAAATCGTCCTAGGTGTACCACCTGTTATGATCTTGCATGGTGTACCATTCTAGCACCGATCCACTCAAACTTTGGCTGAAATGCACCATTAGTAATTCATCTCTTCTGCCAGCTCCCCTCATCTTGCTACAAAAACCTCTCAGATGAGCCACCGGATCGCCGTGTCCGTTGTACAAGTCGAACTTGGGCATTTTGAACCCTGCCAGTAGTTGTGCATTCGGGAATAAACATAGGTCTTTGTAAGCCACGCTTACCTGACCTCCTAAACCTCTCATATCTCTGAAGGATTGCTCTATGCTTTTCATTTTTCTGAACATATCTTCCTGTTCAGGATTTCTGGCAGGTTTTTCTGCTTTCTCCGGTAGGTCAGGATGTGGATCATATGGATAGGCTTCGGGTGCTTTAAAGGTGAGCTCCGTGGGATAATACTGGTTGTCCTGAGCTTGGCACACAGGTTCGCTCGGGGATTTATGGAGTGCAGCTGGTGGAGATGCCACAAAGACAGGGGTGATTGGCGGAGGCGGGTATGGAATTGATTTTAGAGGTGGAGCTTGTGGCGTATGAGAAGTAGTGCCATGGTAGTGTTGATAAATGGGAAAACCTGGATCGGTGACGGGATGATCCTAAGAATGAGCTAATGGTGGGGTAAAAGCAGGGTTAGCAGGGTAAGCCGGCGGTGATTGCCCTTTGGACCAGGCTTGGTACATTTCGTCCATCTGTTGCTTAAGCTTAAGAATCTCCTCTTTCATTTTGTAGACGTCCAACTCTTCTACCTCAACACTAGTGTCGACATCTGGAATAGACATGATTTCCGGTATTGGTCCCTTCGATCTGGTTTGGTAATGGTAATGTGCCAGTATCCTCTAAATAAACTAACTGCTTGAATTCTCTGGAAATCAACAAACTTGTTAGTTTTTAGAGTTCAACGTATATGCAATTACACGTTGGGATGCAATACACCTAGGCAATTAACCATTTCTATCATGCATTTGCTTCGGTTGTGCGCGTCATTCCGACCTCTCATAATTGTGCCTCTTTTTTAAGATTCCTTTATTCTATCCTTCTTTATTTATTTTTCATTTTCCCTTCTTTTTCTTTTAGTGGTGGTCGAATCCTATAGATATTGCCTACGTATCATGTCCCCGCATGAATCAGACTATGCGTAGTTCTGTCCTATAAGTGCGAAAAGCAAAGAGACAATATTTTGGAAATTTTCGATCTTTCATTAATAAACATTCTATTACAAACCAGACGCTTTTGGAAAGGAAAATAACAGACTCGAAACCAGACCAAGTACGAACTCAATAACTTCTGACAGACTCTGATGCGAAAGAAAAACAGACTCCAACAGACAACAAACTCTAAGGAACAAGAAAAATGCAGATTCGAACTATGAACACATTAGAGTTTTGAATTTGGGCATCCGCGGGGCGTCATTCGGCCTCGCCGCGGGTTTAGGTGTAAGGTCCTTTTCTAGCTGTTCCAATTCATACATGATTTGCTTCACAAATATCATCACCACCGAGAAGAAAGTAGTGCGGGTCATGTTTTCACACACCCGGCATTTCCTGGTAATAGCATGAGAAATAGTGAGAATCTTATCCCTGGTTTGGTCTTTCTCTAGGAGTAGGCATTCCATCTGATCCCCTCTAGCCTTCAAAACCCGAGAATCATGCAGATGTTGTTTCCGTAACTGCTGTATTTCATCTTCCATCGAGGCCATTAGATTATAGCAGTGTTTACTCTCGGTTTCAAAAGCCTTAGCTTGTTTAGCCGCCTCGCTCTCTAGGGTGGTCACCTTTCTTTTTAGACTGGCAATGGTCTTTTCATGATCTTTCCTTGCCTGTTGTAGGTACTGTGTGCGCTCTTTTGTTCTCTTTGCCCATTGTGCCTGGATTTGTGCTAGGGTATCCTCAGATTTCTTCAAATCATCCCGGCACTCACCAATTTCCTTTTTTAACCCTTTTATCAACCGCTCATCCGACCGACTCCTTTGTTGTTTGTCAGCATCTCTCCTCATCTGTCGGATTTGGGCTTTCAGCGCCTCGTTTTCTTGAGCCAATTTGCTCTTTTCTCCCCGATCGGTATCAACTTGTAGACTATTTTCAAATTCCAGGTCTCTAATCTGTTGCCTCGGCTTGCCTATTTCTGCCCTGTAACTCTCTTCTTCAGCCAACCAATCCCATTGTTTTTGCGACGCCTGGACGAACTCCTGGAGATGGGGCCTTTTGGCCGGTCTCCCAAACTCGATTTCTTTCCTAAACCAAGCAAGGTATCCCGGCGAAACTTCACCCTTGGACCGATCGCGTACACATGTATTGGCTGTTAAGTATTGACACTCGCTCCAAATTTGTCGGACTGTTGCTTCAGGAAATTGTCCGTTAGGCCCAATCTCGGCTACTTTGCCACTAAGATCTTCATCTTTTGGAACTATTTGGCATCTCCCCAACTGTCTCAAGACTCAATACGGGGCATAGGGCTGAATACTCCGGAGTCCCATCAAAAGGAAATGGGGTCCAGTGGCTGGCATATATATGATTTCATCCACATGCAACCATCCTAGTGTCCACTGCATTTGGCTGGCGGTGAGGGTCCGAAAAAATGATGTCCACGCCGTAACTCCCTCGGGTAGACTGACCCCCTTGATTCTTGTGTAGAACTCTTCTATGCAAGTTTTCTTCGAGGAACCATAACTCAAGAGCTGGGAACGATGGCAGAGATGCTCAGTCATCCATATTTGTAGCAATAGGTTACACCCCTCGAAAAAGTTCCCTCCGGCTTTGCAGGCTGTGAGAGCTCGGAAGATATCAGATACTATCATAGGCGCCAGAGTGCTTTTATCTTGAGTGAGAAATGTACTGACGACCCCGGCTATTTTTAGATCAATGTTTCCGTCTTTCCTTGGAAATACCAAAAGGCCCAAAAAGGTTATCATAAAAGCCACTCGTCTATGCTCGTCCCATTTCTGACGGTTACTTTTGCTGCATAACTTGTTACCCGGGTTGTTGAATCCTTCGACATGACCGTATTTGTCGTATATGAAGCGCGAATTACAAAAACCTGCAGCCAAATCTGGGTTATGGGCCGTCCCGGGTATTTTTAACGAATCTAAAAACCGATGCACAGTGACAGCTCTTGGAGCAACCAGGTACTTTTGCCTTAACGAAACTTCAGCATTTCCGATGTACCCGGCTATTTCCTCTAAAGTCGGAGTGAGTTCGAAATCGGAGAAGTGGAAGACATTGTGTGTCGGGTCCCAGCAGGTGACCAAAGCTCTTATGATATCCCCCCGAGGCTGGATTCCCAATAAACTCGTAAGACCTTTTAGATATTTCTTGACCTCATCTTGTCCTTCACCACCCAAATCATCCCACCATAGCCGCAACTTGAAAGGGATTTTAGTCATTATGGAAAAAGGTTCATTTTGCATCGTGCTCATCCTGCACATTTATTAAGGTGATTAAGAAATAAAATTTATTTGACTGAACAAATTGACTATATTTTTTTTTAATTTTCCACAGATTAAAAGGAAGATCGGGCTCCGCACACGGCTTTTCAGCACTTCGGGAACGAAGATTTTTAAGCTGGGTGAGTCAACCGGTCAAAAATCCAAAAATGACTAAAAGTGGCCGTTGATTCAAAGTCAGCCGTCCGGCATTCCTTTCGGGAACATTCGACTATTCTTGCCAAAAACGGCATCACCCGACTTATTTATGTTGACAATTAAAATTTGACACTTTTTTTTTCTATTTTTGTAAAGGGGAGGTTGGACCCGATGAGGGTTGCCTACATATCCCGCACCTTGTGAGAATTAAACCGGCGTAGTTCGGGCAGATAAAACAAACTTCTTTTTGAAATCTAGACTCTTTTCATTGGCAAATAAAACTTATATATTTTTCTTTTTCAAAAATTCGGTAGAGTTTCGACACTATTTGGACATTGGATTTTTTTTTTCAAAACAGGCGATTAGCTCTCTTTAACCCTCACACTGCTATTTCTCTTTCCTCCAAAGTCGGTCAGCGTGCAAGCCCGAAGCAAATAAATGCACAAGTAGAAGCAAGTAAGATGCATCAGGATAGTCATTTTCATTTTTGGTACACCTGTCCTAGACAGACCCAACCCCTGTGTTGAGCCTCCAAAGTCAAATGCACGTGATGCAAACAAACGTTCCTACTAGGGATCCGACATGAAGCTGAGTTATTCTAGGTTCATAACCTGGGCATTTGTTCTAAACTGTGTACCCGAGCGGACAACTCGAGTCTAGGAGGGGGCTACGTACCGGGAACCAAAAGGCCATCCGGCTTAGTAACTTGTCCGGCCTCTTTCTTATTTCAGGTGTTGACACTAACAGAATAGGGAGTCTCGACCAGCAAGCTCATCCCCGGAGGTAAGAAGAGAAGGGTTTCGGCACAGTTTATATACAGTTCAGATAATATCAAAGCGGTAAAAGCAGCATTTATCACATTAGGTCCAAACATGTAAAAATCAGATAATAACCAAAGCCAAATATAACAATTTATCTAAGCTCGAATTCTGAACCCTGAACCCGAGATTCTGGGTCCTTATATCCCTAGCAGAGTCGCCAGAGCTGTCACACCTCCTTTTCCCCTGCGCCCACAGGGGCGCAGAGGGAGTTTTTCCAATTAAAGGATAATCGAAACGGGATTTATTATTTAATTCAGAGTCGCCACTTGGGAGATTTATGGTGTCCCAAGGAACCAGTTGAATCCCGAATCGAGGAAAAGATTAACTCTATATTACAGTCCGCGAACCAGAAATCCAGGTAAGGAATGGGAGAAGGCGTTAGGCATTCCAGAGTTCCGTGGTTCTAGCACGGTCGCTCATCTGTCATATTCGTCTTTTTTATCTGATTTTAATACATGTTGAACCTATGTACCAATTTTAACCTTGAACCTCTTTTATCATTTATTATTTAAAGAATTGCAACGTCGTGAGAATGCATCTCGAATTGCGCCACATAAATGTACCCGCAATTTTCGATACATTCCAACTTCGTTGAGATTTGGATTTGGGTCACATAAATGTGCACCCGAGTTTAGGAAGATAACATTATTAAATACGCGCCTAAAGATACTAACACGTTGTTATTTTGAGAAAAGCCGTAAAGTTCGCTATGCGGCCTGTCTCGAAATCTAAGCATTTGAAATAACTATCCGTTGAGGGCCCCACAGTTTGTGTATTCTTGTTTGTCGAGGCTTGTCTCCTTCATTATTTTTTAAGGAATTTACAGCGTCGTGGAAATGCATCTCGAACCATGTCACAATCAATGTACCCGTGATTGTCGACATATTTTGACTTCGTTGAGATTTGGATTTGGGTCACATAAATGTGCACCCGGGTTTAAGAAGGTAATATTATTTAAAGTACGCGCATAAAGAGACTAACGCGTTGTTATTTTGGGAAATGGCCGTGAAACTCGCTAAACGGCCTCTCCCGAAATCTAAGTATTTTAATATGTACAATTATCGAGGGCCCCACAATCTAGGTGCTTTATTTGACGAGGCTCATCTCATTCTTATTTTAAAAGGGCAAACCTAAAACAATTTATAATTTTCTACTTTATTTGTCTCTAAAAAAAAGTCCTAATTAATTAACATTACAAAATTGGGCCTCATAGTTCAAGTCCGGATCCAAACGAAAGGACGAACCTTTTAATGTGAATCCACTACCTAACTTAAAAGCCCAGTCCATCCTTAAGTGCCAACATGCCATATCAGTCTTGGGCCCAAAGAGCCCAAGCCATAAAATTCGTGCAGGCCAACCGTGAATTTTCAGTGGCCCAAAGTGGGCCTAGGACTAGCCTAGTTCAAATGAACAGGATCAGGCCGAGAAGATCGCGGGATAAGCATTTGCACACCACAATTACTCCAACTCTCCAGAGTGTGTTTACCAAATAGTAATAAAATACTACGACGTACGCTCGTTCAAATTAACTACTTATTCATATCCAATTATCATGACCAATTTGTTTAGTCAGTGCTAATGGTGCCTGCTTATTTTAAACAAGTTACTGATGATGCCTACTGATATTACTAGCCTAAACTGTTGATGCCTACTAATATTAGGTTTAACTCGAAATCAAACTTGATGACCCATCATACATTTGCAACCCCAATCATGTTTCTGAATTTGATTTTTCAACAGAATAGTGCTATACTAAAGTGAGCACTATCTATACTAAAGCGGTTGCTAGATAACCATGAATTCAAGTAGTCCCAAATCAAACCAGCGCACATTCGAACATTCTGATGCTTCCATTTCTAATTAAATTATTATCCCTAACTAGTTGCCCACTTTGACATGAATCCCTTATAGCAAAACGAATCAAGAGTTCAAATAACTTCATCTAGTACTAATTGTTATGGTAAAGCAACTGACAACCTAGTAGCTCAAATTTGTAAACTAACAGCATGTCAACAGGAACATAGCAGTTCAGTAGCTCTTAATTACAATCCGTGTGTATCCACTATTCACATAATACTAAACACATAATCAATATCGACTAGATATAATTAACTAACAACTCATCCAATTGTAAACAACAAGCAGCCTACAAATGAACACAAATCTGTGAATATTTCCATTTTTCAACTTCAAGGAGCTATATCAAGGCGATTCGAAAAGTGTACCTGGATTGGAAAAACAGGACAAGAAGAAGGAGAAGAGGATCAGCAGCAGTAGCAATACAACACAGCAAAACATCAAACAAACACTGTGAGTACCAAACAGCAGGTACCAACAACTAGTGACATATGCAGCAGACCCAAGCGATAAACCAGAAATCTAGAAGTGTTTAAAACCCAACAGAATTACCAGAGCTGACTCAAAACCAGCCTGAATAAACCCAAAGTCACTAGAAAACCAACCAGGGAACCTCTGAGACTCTCACAATCAGAAATCAAGCTAGAAACATGCAACTCATCAACTGGAATTCTAAGTTGACTTCAGGAAACTAATGCAACAGTAGGTTTTCTCAATCTTTTTCAAAGTCAGGCAGTATGTGCCAATCTTTGGACTTTTTCTATTTGTTTTTGACTCTCAACCCTTACTGCCCATTCCAAAAAGAGAGGTCCCCCTAATGTCTCTACTAATCTCTATTTATAACCAAACACTGACCCCCAGCCCTCGAGGGCAGCTAGGCAGAATTTTTTAAGCTAATTCTGCCCATCATTTCTTTTCAATTCCACTAGAATATGTTTTGTTCCCCCCTAAACTTCTTTTTTATTTATTAATCCCACGCGGGTATTGGCAGCCTATTTTCTATTCAAATCCCTTAAACCTTGTGAAATGGTGCCCATACTCCCTTACACAGTCTTCAACCCCCCACTACTGTTTTAAACTATTTCATTAGTTTAATGGTATTTTAGTACCCTACTGTCAGAACATTCAACTTAACTAACTTCAACTCTTTCAATCCCAAAATACCCTCCTACAGTCCCTGAAATTACTGCCCTACCCAATCCCCTTTCACCCTGCATTAAACCTTTCCACAATAAACTATTCAACCGACTAAGCTGAATACAACAAGCTACGATAGCTATAACCAATTCAAATCAGCAGTAACTTAGGAAAACAAATGACCAATAAATCCAGTTCAATGAACTGAATATACCAACAGGTTCAGTTCTAAGTTCAAATATAACAACGAGCTCATTTCAATACAAACTTTAGAACACAAACGAGGCAGGAAGGAAACAAACAAGAATGAACCACAAATTAAACTTTTATCATGCTAATCCAACATTCAAGCATACCAGACTAATCGACGACACTTATTCAATCGATTACACAAGTTATAACACATACAATCAATAACAAATAAGAATCGAACATACCCACAGGTGATTCGAATCGTATTGATAGAAACAGGGATTCATAATAAAACTTAACTAATCGACGACACTCATTCAAATCAATTATATAGTTTTATCACACTCATTAACCATGACCAGAAAAAGTTTGACCAAATAAAGGGTCATTAAAGACAGGCAGAATCAATCGACAAAAGAAATTGAAAAACCAATAAAACTAAACTAAAGTAAACAGAATAAACAAACACAAACTGGAACAAACAGGAAGGGAGAAATACCTCAAGAACTCGGGACCTGGACGACCCTGATTCGAACTCAAACTCGAACTGTTTGAGGTCGAACGGACCTTAATCGAGTGTTCTCAATTGAGAACACTTCGACTAAAGTCAATTAGACCCCAAATCATCCTTTAGTTGGGACAGGTTTCAGCCTCTGGCTTTCTAGGGTTCTTGGGGGTTTGATTTGGGGTTCGAGTGGTTCTGGTCTGATTCGAATGAACCAAGCGTATTTTGGGCATGAGGGAGGTCAGGGGTTGCCAGGGTGTGAGTTCAAGGCAGATTGGGGTAGGTCCACGTTTTGTTCGAATCTTCGAATGAAGATTCGAGAAATTTGAGGATAATTCGAAGCAAACGGGTACTGAATTTGGATTGGGGGTGGTTAAATGTTCTAGGGGTGTTAATTTGGGGGTCATTGGATGAACTAGGGTTCTAGACTGATTCTTTGATCTGATATTCGAAGCAGACGGTGATGATTCGAGGACAACGGAGGGTAGATTTGGAAAGAGGAGGGTGTGGTGGTTCAGGGGTGTGAAGATAGGGGTCATTGGACTACCGGAACCGCTGTGAGGCGATTTTCGGTGGGCGGTGCACGGTGGCAAGAGGTGGGGGGTATGTTTGGTCTCTGAAACTCGCAGACGAAGAGGTGAGGGGGGAGTTGGTTTAGAGGGGCGTGGGGCTAAGGTATCAAGGTTATATACGGGAGGGGGGTATTTTAATCCTGGCCGTTGGAACAAGCACGACCAACGACTAGGATCAAGGAGCTAATCAAAAACGGTGTCGTTTAGTTTAGTGTTGGGTCGGGGTCGATCTGGGTAACAGGTCGGGTATGGGGTTACAGGTGAGGGCGGAGTAATCTGGACCGTTGATCTAGTGAGATCAATGGCCCTGATCAGGGCTTCCCCAAAATTATGCCGTTTGGGTGTCTTTGAAACGGACTGGTCCGGGCAAAAGGATATTTGGACTGGGCTGTAAGGGGTTATTTTGGTTTGGGCCTGGTCTATTTAATTCAAAACTGGCCCAGTCCGACTTTCTCTTTATTTCTTCCTTTTCTTCTATTTTCTTTTAATTCCTAATTACCAACTAAAAATTCTAATTATAGAATTGACAATTAGCTAAAACATTAACTCTTAATAATAGCTATCACATGAAATTAAACATCAAATAAAGATAAAATCACACAATTTGGACATTAAATGCAAAGTACATATTTTTTGGTGATTTTTCCCTTTTTGTAAAACAAACCTGTTTAATTAAATCCTAAATTGTAAAATTAAATCCTAATTTGCAAAATTAAATCCTAAATGCACATGCAACACATATTTTTTTATTTTTCTTAATTAAAGTAGAAATAAACATGCACAGACAGAATACAAATAAATCACAAACAACACAAAACCATTTTATTTTGAATTTTTGGGAGTAGTTCTTATAGAGAAAAAATCACGTGCTCACAATGTGTACCTCATATAGTACCACCACACTATTATCCCCTTCAAGATGATGCTTATGCTGTGGCACCGCTTCCCTATGCGGTGATGAACATGAAACCTTACACGCAGCCACAACATTATCCACAAAACCGAGTTCCACCTCCCAGAAATTCCCATCCTTACCAAGCTCCAAATAATCCTCAACCAAATGATCCCTAATATAATCCTCGCCCAAGAGAGCCTTTCAGAAAGAATCAGTTCACCCATACTGGTGAATCATATTCAAACTTGTTCCAAAAGCTAATCAGGCTAAATCTATTGCAGTCAGTGGCTCCGAACCGGCCAAACCCCGAGTCCCCCTCGCACCGAGCTGATGCTAGATGTGAATACCACTTTGGAGTAGTGGGACACAGTACAGAGGACTATTGGACCCTCAAAAAGGCAGTTAAAGATTTGATTGAAGCTGAAAGAATCGTTTTTCGGGAAGAAGAAGCTCCTGATGTGATGAACAATCTGTTGCCTGCTCACAACAATGGGCCAATAGTTGGAATGATTTATGAAGATGAGGAATTTTATCTGGCACTGAAGGCTATTACAGCCATTGCCAAAAGAGAAGAAAAGCTGAAAGACGGTCGCCAGGCCTGAAAGTTCCCCATCAGACGAGAGTCTCGGTAGCCAATCTTGCTATCCTTTTTGCGTCCGGATGTTCTACTTTATTGTCTTACTTCCCGATGTAAACCCTTCTATCTTCAAAAATTGAAAAAAAAAATTCAAATGAAGCTAATACTTCATTGTCTAGGAATGTCTCTTTTCTTAATCTTGTCATTTTTCTTATTCTCTTTTTAGTTCTGTTAAATGCATATTTCAATAACATGACATGCTTGCAGACTTCATGCCCAAATCATGAAAGATGTCAGACCCCGAAATAATAAATCAAGAATTAGATTGCAATGAAGATAAGTTTAAGGAAACAAAATAAAAAGTTGGAGCAGCTAAAGGAAAATTGGCTCCAGATTGGAAAGATCCATATATTGCAACAAGAGTACTGCCAAAAGAGTGTGTTATACTTGGGACACATCGAAGGAAATATCCCTGAAACAACTGTCAATGCAAATGCAACCAAAAGGTACTATGTTTGATCCTCCATATAGTATTAATATTCTCCGGTTGGGATGACAAAGACTTTCATTACTCTACCCAAACACCATTAACCCTTTTGTAAACCATTTGAGCCGGTTACTCTTCTTTGATTACCCTCTCTAGAACCTGAAAGTGTTACAAACAAAAAAAAAATTTAAAAAAAATGAAAAAGTGATGATGAAAGAAAAGAGAAGAAAAAGAAAGATACAAAAAAAGGGGGCAGGGGGAGAAAAGATAAAAAACAAAAGAAAAACAAAAGAAAAATCAAAAACAAAGTTTCCCTGAACTACGTTCGACTTGATTCTGAAAAGATACATAGGCAGCCTCTCTCTGGGGTTTAGTCACACCAAAAAAAAATTCCACATCCCCCCCCCAAAGTTGAAACTGGGGCAGAATTTGTAACAGTTCGGCGACAGTTCGTCTGAAAGGTTCCAAAGTTATAATTTAACCCAAACTCTTTTTACCCTAAAATCCCGTTCAAAGTCCTTCTGATCAATCGTTAAAGATGTTCAAAATGGGAGAATGTTGGTTACTTGGATCTGATACAATCAAACGAGAGAAACAAAATGAGAGAGTCTTATTGGTGAAAACCCACATGGGCACCGTAAGGCGATGGTGAGCAAAGAAATTGAAAATGAGAGAGTCTTGTTAGTAAAAACTCGAAAAGAGCACTATAAGGTGATGGTGAGAAGAGAAATGAGAGAGGTCAGTTGGTGAAAACCCGCAAAGGGTACCACTGATCGAAAAAGGGAATCACTTACAACCATCGGCACTGATAAGAGTCATGGCAAGGTTTCTCGATTTTGAGATATGGATTATGAAGGGTCTTTACGAGATTGTATGGTTACACATATCGGGTATCCAGTCCAAGAAGCATGTCATGTCTATCGAAGTCTGCAGACACTCTAAATAAGTCCTTATTTCTTTTCCCTGAAAAGGACACTTCTCGTTTGAGTTCTTTATCCTTTCCTTTTTTTACTTTTCTTTGAATTCCTTTCGGTTTAATCCTCCTCCGAAACTAATACAAAGAAGAGATGGCAAGATTGGTTTTATAGGGTTCTATTTAACAAAAGCTAAAATTCAAGGAAAAGCACTCAGCCTCAGCAGATGCATCAAGTCAATCTCGACTGGCCATGATGGCCGATGCTCCAGAGTCAAAATTATTGAAAAGGAAAGAAATCCAAAGTCAAGTGCCCATAAAGACAAAATAAGATGAAAAGGCCAAGCCCTACACGGGCTAACCATCATGTGAAATTTTGGAAAGTTAAGATCCCTGGGTTTAGAAAAGAGATAGATTTCTAGAAAGCCAACGAGCAATGGAGATTTTCATCGAAAGAGTTGGGCCGAGATCAAGTGATCAAAACAATCAAGGCCACAAAACCAACCACCGTTTCAAACTGACGAATTGTTCTTTGATTTGAAAACAGGAAAACAGGTGCAGTCCAAAACAACCCTGCAAGAAGCAGGTGCAATAAAAGCAAGGCACATGGAAACCAAAACGGTTATGCAGCAAGAGTTGACCCGAAAAGGGAAGTCCTTTTAAACTCTTCATTCATTTTCTTAAATAAAATGAAAAGTGAAAAAAGAAGAAGAAGAAGAAGAAAAATTCAAAACCATGGTAGCATAGGGTCTCCAATCTCGAGCTACATCTTTTCCAACATAGGGTCCCATTCCCTAGTCGCTGCCAACATAACCTGGAAGCCTTTTTCAGTGTAGGATCTCACTCCTTAGTTGATCCCCGACATAACCCGTGGACCTCCCTGGCATAACCCGAGGATCTTTTCCGGCATAACCCTATGACTTTCCCAGCATAACCCGTGGACCTCCCTGGCATAACCCGAAGACCTTTTCCGACATAACCCGATGACTTTCCTGGCATAAACCGTGGACCTACTCGGCATAACCTGAGAACCTTTTCTGGCATAACCCGATGACTTCCCCGGCATAGCCCGTGGATCTCCCCAGCATAACCTGTGGACCTTTCCGGCATAACCCGGTCATTTTTTGCCAGCATAACCTGGTAATCTTTCCAATTTAGGGCCTCCAATCCCCTTTCGATTTCATTTTAGATATAGGGTCTCCACTCCCTAATCTCTTTTCCCAAGGATACACAATCCTGATTTTATTGCTTCCAATAAAGAAGTAGTTTAGATTTTGTTACAATAACTCACGAAATTTTTCTAGTGAAAACTAGGGCAGAAAATTTTGTTTGTTTGTTTTTTTTGGTGCCTGAACAGATTTTTTACCGTGAGGTACGAGGTTTCGAGGCGACCAAAAGAAGTCTCGATCCAGAATAAAAGAAAAGAATAACAAGAAAATGAGTGAGCTCTAAGTGTAGAAGCGGAGAAAAGATGCGGACTGCTCAAGATATGATTGAAGTCACAAGCTTCGCATGTCCCGCCTTGATCCATAAAGCTGAAGAAGAATCAATCAACGATTGCAGCTAGCGAGCATCAAGATTCAGGTCAGAGTCTACAGGAAGAACCAGCCAAGACTCAAGATCAAGCTTTAAAAGGTTTATAGATAAGAATCTTGTAACTCATAGTTGATAGGATTAGCTAGTTTAGCTTTTCATCTTTTATTTCGGTGTAATAAGGAGATCAACAAACAGAAACAGCAACAACAACAATGAAATCATAGTTTCCCGGTAGTCCCAGCTACCAAAACTTCTAGAACTACACTGACCTGATTCCTTTATAGCCAAGGATATGTAGGTAACCTCCGAAGCAAGGTTCAGTCAGATTTTTTCAAAAGATGCTTCTCATGGAGTTTCGAACGGGCAAAAATCGCTCGTAATTGCTCATTTTATCTTTGCCCGAAAACCCTTCGTGTTTCCGAGCAAAGAGGGGTACCTGTGAGCATGTAATTTTTTCCTTATACAAAATACTCCTATAAAGTCAAAGAAAATAGATTTTTTCCAATTACTTGCCATTTTATAGGATTTTTGTAGAATTTTATTAATTGTTTGTATCTTTGTGCACGTTTAATGTTTGTTTAAAAATCATAAAAAATATCAAAAATACCATGCATTGCATTTAGGTTTTGTTTTTATATTTTTTAGGATTAATTAGTTAATTATTTGTTTTATTGAAAATGAAAATCACAAAAATGGCTCATTTTTACATTTTTAATTTTTAATTCTTAGGTTAGTGATTTCTCTCTTTTAGTTTAGTTTAGTAATTGTTATAAAATTTATAATTAGATAATTAGCTTAATTTTACAATTTAGATTAATTTAGGATTTTTAATTAAAGAAAAAGAAAAAAGAAAAAAAAGAAAAATGAGTAAAAGGGGTAATTGAAGAAAGCGGTTTTTAATATGAATTTGGGTTAATTTTTATACCAAATCGGCCCAATTTTTCCCCAAAATTAACCCAGATCCAAGCCCAAAATAGCCTTACCCGGTCCATGTCACGACCTGAATTTCCCGCCCTCAGGAGTCGTGATGGCGCCTACTAATGTGAGCTAGGCAAACCAACTGTTTGAACAAATTACCATTTTACCCATTTTATATTCTTTAAAAATTATGAAGCAATAACGTGTAGATGGCAGAATTTACAATAAGCGGAAGAAAAGCAATGAACTATCTGAATATGTATCCAATACAACTGCTTGAGCATCGACTACCCAGAACTGGTGTTATAGTTTCATAGAATACTACATACAAAGTCTGAAAGATAAAAGATACACTGTTTCTGAAATAAGTAAAGGAAACATGATAAAGGAAAGATAGGAGGTGACACCAAGGCCCGCGGACGTCTGCAAGACTACCTCGGGTTGCCTGTGTAGACTGAAGACAACACCCTCACTACGGTCCAAGCACTCCGGTATCAGTATTTGCACACAGTGCAGAGTGTAGTATAAGCACAACCGACCCCATGCACTGGTAAGTGCCTAGCCTAACCTCAGCAAAATAGTGACGAGGATAGGACCAGACTACCAAATAAACCTGTGTAGTGAAATCATATACAGTGGAAATAGAAGCAGATAATTACAATTAAAATTGGGTGGGGGAAACATGCTATGGGGAGTAACAGGTAATAACAGAACGACAGTAGAGAAACATAAGGAATTCCATAAATCAAATACCAGCAAAAATAAGGAAATAGAAGAAACAGGCACACACGTAATACCGTTGCAGGCGTGTAACCCGCTCCCATTTTATATATTACCGTTGCAGGCGTGCAACCCGCTCCCATTTCACATATTACCGTTGCAGGCGTGCAACCCGATCCCATCTAATATTACCGTTGCAGGCGTGCAACCCGCTCCCATTTCATATATTACCGTTGCAGGCATGCAACCCGCTCCCATTTCATATATTACCGTTGCAGGCGTGCAACCCGCTCCCATTTCATATATTACCGTTGCAAGCGTGCAACCCGCTCCCATTTCACATATTTTACCGTTGCAGGCGTGCAACCCGCTCCTATTTCTTTTGTCAACACCAATAAAAAAAGGGTCCCAGCAAGGGATCAATAATATTAAACAAACATCCCGGCAAGGGAACAATAATGATAATAATATCCCGACAAGGGAACAATAATGATAATAACATCCCGGCAAGGGAACAATAATGATAATAACATGTGAAGCGCAATAAAACACAACGGAGTCGTAACAATTACAATACAAGTCTCACGGGCATGCTTGACACTGACGTATAGATACTCGTCACCATGCCTATACGTCGCACTCCACAATTAACACGTAGCAAATAAGACACGACTCCTAATTCCTCAAGCTAAGGTTAGACCAAACACTTACCTCGATGCCACGAACACAATTCAAGTCTCAACTATCGCTTTACCCCTTGAATCCACCACCAATTCGCTCGTATCTAGCCACAAGTTACTTAATTACATTAATAAATCCTAAATGAATCGATTCCAATGCATGAAAATAGATTTTCTAAAGTTTTTCCCAAAAAGTCAAAAATCGACTCCGGGCCCACATGGTCAAAACCCGAGGTTCAAACCAAAACTCTATTACCCATTCCCCCACGAACCCAAATGTAAAATTTGTTTTGAAATCGGACCTCAAATCGAGGTCCAAATCCCCAATTTTTGAAAAACCTAGGTTCTACCCAAAATACCCAATTTCCACCATGAAAATCACTGAATTTGAGTTGAAATCATGTGAAAAGATGTTAATGATTGAAGAAAACGAGTTAAAATTGATTTACAATCAATTTGGAAGAAAAGTTGTCTTTGAAAAATCGCCCAAGAATGTTTTGGTTGTGAAAGAGTGTGAAAAATGAAAGATTTTTGGCTAAGTTATAAAATTGCAGGTTGCAGATGTCGCAATTATGACGAGGGTTCGCAATTGCGAACCCAGACTTCTGCTAAGCTCGCATTTGCGAACCACATGTCGCATTTGCGACGACTGACCAAAAGGGGGAAACATCGCATTTGCGATAAATTCCTCGCAATTGCGAGGAAGGCTGGCCTAGGCTATTTTCGCATTTGCGACATAGCCTTCGCATTTGCGAACTCGCATTTGCGAACCAGGCTTCGCATTTGCAAAGCCTGAAGGCCTGCAATGCAACAACTGAAGTCTGCAACTTTTCAAGTCCAAAATCCACCCTGTGGCCTATCCTAAACTCACCCGAGCCCTCGGGGCTCCAAACTAATCATGCACACCAACCTAAAAATATCATACAGACTCGCTCGTGCATTCAAATCACTAAAATAACATCAACAACTATGAATTTAGCATCAAAATCATGAAATTTCTTAAAACTTCAAATTTTCCAATTTTCTCAAATACGATCCGATTCACGTCATCTCAAGTCCGTTTACTACCAAATTTCACAGACTTAGCTTAAATCACATATAAGACCTGTACCGGGCGCCGGAACCAAAATACGGGCCCGATACCATCAAGGTTTAAACACATTTCACTTTCAAAAACTCATAAATATTCTAGAAAATAATTTTCTTTAAAAATTCATTTCTCGGGCTTGGGACCTCAGAATTCGATTCCGGGCATACTCCCAAGTCCCATATTTTCCTATGGACCCTCTAAGACCGTTAAATCACGAGTCCAGGTCCATTTACCCAAAATGTTGACCAAAGTCAACTTAAATTTAGTTTAAAGTCAAAATTCATCAATTTCCATAGATTTTCACATATTGGCTTTTCGGCTACACGCCCGGATTATGCACGCAACTCAAGGTAAGATAGAAAGTGGTTTTTAAGGACTCGAAATGTAGAATTTATTTTTAAAACAAGTGATGACATTCTCTACCACTAAAACAAACGTTCGTCCTCGAACGGATAGAAGAAGGAAGTACCTAAGTCGGGGAAAATATGGGGATAACAGCTCCGCATATCGGAGTCGAACTCCCAGGTCGATGCCTCAGCAGGCTGACCTCTCCACTGAACACAAACAGAAGGAAAAATCTTCGATCTCAACTAACAAACCTGCCAGTCTAGAATAGCTACCGGCTCCTCCTCGTAAGACAAGTCCTTGTCCAACTGGACAGTGCTGAAATCTAACACGTGGGATGGATTGCCATGATACTTCCGAAGCATGGACACATGAAACACTGGATGCACGGCCGATAATCTCGGTGACAATGCAAGTCTATAAGCCACCTCTCCCACTCGATCAAGAATCTCAAACGGGCCAATGAACCTTGGGCTAAGCTTGCCCTTCTTCCCAAATCTCATCACACCCTTCATAGGCGACATTCAAAGCAATACCCGCTCACCGACCATGAATTCCAAATCATGAACCTAACGGTCAGCATAACTCTTTTGCTTGGACTGAGCTATACGAAGCCTATCCTGAATAATCCTGACCTTGTCCAAGGTATCCTGCACTAGATCTGTACCCAACAACCGAGCTTCCATCAGCTCGAACCATCCAATCGGCGACCGACACCGCCTTGCATACAAAGCCTCATAAGGAGCCATCTAGATACTCAACTGGTAGCTGTTGTTGTAGGCAAACTCTACTAAAGGCAAAAACTGATCCCACGAGCCTCCAAAGTCAATGACACAAGCTCGGAGCATATCCTCCAAAATCTGAATGGTCTGCTCGGACTGCCCGACTGTCTGAGGATGAAATGTTGTGTTCAACTCAACCCGTGTGCCCAACTCTCACTAAACTGCTATCCAGAAGTGTGAGGTAAACTGCGTTCCTCGGTCCAAAATGATAGACATAGGCACACCATGAAGACGAACAATCTCTCGGATATAGATCTCAGCTAACCTCTCGGACGAATATGAGACTGCCACAGGAATGAAATGTGCTAACTTGGTCAGGCTATCAACAATAACCCACACTGCATCGAACTTCCTCTGAGTGCGTGGGAGTCCAACAACGAAGTCCATAGTGATACGCTCCCACTTTCACTCAGGAAGCTCAATCCTCTAAAACAAACCACCAGGTCTCTGATGCTCGTACTTAACCTGCTGACAATTCAAACAGCGAGCCACATACGTAATGATATCCTTCTTCATCCTCCTCCACCAATAATGCTGCCGCAAATCCTGGTACATCTTCGCGATGCCCGGATGAATAGAGTACCGAGAACTATGGGCCTCCTCTAAAATTAACTCTCGGAGTCCATCCACATTAGGTACACAAACTCGACCCTGCAATCTCAAAACTCCATCATCTCCTAAGGTAACCTGCTTGTCATCTCCGTGCGTCACCGTGTATCTAATGATACATAAATGAGGATTATCATACTGCCGATCTCGGATACGCTCCAATAAAGAAGAATGAGCGACTGTGTAAGCTATGGCTGGGCTCAGAAACATCCAACCTCACGAACTGATTGGCCAAAGTCTGAATATCCAAAACAAGCGGTCTCTCACCGACCGGAATATAAGCAAGACTGCCCATACAGACTGACTTCCTACTCAAAGCATCGGCCACCACATTGGCCTTTTCCGAATGATATAAGACGGTGATATCATAGTCCTTTAATAGCTTCAACCACCTTCTCTGCCTCAAATATAGCTCCTTCTGCTTGAATAAATACTGTAGACTCTTGTGATCCGTGAACACCTCACATGCCACACTATACAGATAATGCCTCCAAATCTTCAATGCGTGAACAGTGGCTGGCAACTCCAAATCATGAACCGGATAGTTCTTCTCATTAATCTTCAACTGCCGCGAAGCATAGGCAATGACCTTGCCATCCTGTATCAACACTGCACCAAATCCAATACGAGATGCATCACAATAAACTGTATAAGGCCCTAAACCTGTAGACAAAACCAACACCGGTGTCATAGTCAGAGCTGTCTTAAGCTTCTGAATGCTCGCCTCACACTCGTCTGACTATCTAAACTGGGCCCCCTTCTGGGTCAACCTGGTCATCGGGGCTGCAATAGACGAAAACCCCTCCACAAACCTACGATAATAGCCTGTCAACCCCAAGAAACTCCGGATCTCTGTAGCTGATGCTGATCTAGGCCAGTGCTTGACTGCCTCAATCTTCTTCGGAACAACCTGAATACCCTATGCTGATACAACATGACCCAAGAATACAACTAAACTCAACCAGAACTCATACTTCAAAAACTTGGCATACAACTGACTATCCCTCAAACTCTAAAGAACCACTCTAAGATATTGCTCGTGCTCTTCCCGGCTGTGGGAATAGATCAAAATATCATCAATGAAGACTATCACGAACAAATCTAAGTAAGGCCTGAACACTCGGTTCATAAAATTCATAAAAGCTGCTGGGGCATTTGCCAACCCGAATGACATCACCAAGAACTCATAATTCCCATACCGAGTGCGGAAAGTGGTCTTAGGGACATTGGATGTCCTAATCCTCAACTGATGGTAGCCAGATCTTAATTCAATCTTCGAAAATACCTTAGCACCGTGAAGCTGATCAAACAAATCATCAATCCTCGGCAATGGATACTTCTTCTTGATTGTAACCTTGTTCAACTGCCGGTAATCAATACACATTCTCATCAATCCGTCCTTCTTCTTAACAAACAACATCGGCGCACCCCAAGGCGAAACACTAGGTCTAATGAAACCTTTTTTAAGCAAGTCTTGCAACTGCTTTTTCAACTCAGGCGGGGCCATACGATACAGCGGGATAGAAATAGGCTGAGTGCCCAGATCCAATTCAATGCAAAAGTCAATATCCCTATCGGGTGGCATGCCTGGCAGGTCTGAAGGAAACACCTCCGGAAACTCACAAACAATGGGCACAGAATTAATAGAAGGGACCTCAACATTGGAATCACGAACATAGGCCAAACACCCCTTCTCGACCATACGCTGAGCCTTTATATAAGAGATAACACTACAGGTAGAATGACCAGGAGTCCCTCTCCACTCTAAATGAGGTAAACCTGGCAAGGCTAAGGTTACAGTCTTGGCATGACAGTCCAAGATAGCGTGGTAAGGTGATAACCAGTCTATACCCAATATGACAGCGAAATCCACCATGTCCAGCAGAAGCAAATCTACACGAGTCTCAAGACTCCAATCACAACTATACATGAACGATGGACTCGATCTACCACAATAGAATCACCTACCGGTGTAGACACATAAACAAGAGCACTCAAAGAATCACTAGGCATGACCAGATATGTTGGAAAATAAGATGACTCATAGAAGTATGTAGATCCTGGATCAAATAAAACTGAAACATCTCTGCTACAAACCAAAACAGTACTTGTGATAACTGCATTGGAAGCCTCAGGCCTGGCTGAAGAGCATAACATCGGGGCAGGGCCCCACCACCCTGAACTACATCTCTAGGATGGCCTGCTGCTGGTTGGCCTCCACCTCTAGCGGCCTGAGCTCCACCTCTAATACCTCTACCTCCACCTCTAGCACCTCTACCCCCACCTCTAGCTGGCTGGACGGGCTGTGGAACACTCGGTGCCTGAACCATGGCATGGGAACCCTGATGCTGGGAGCTGCTCGATGCTTGAGGGCAATACCTAGCAATGTGCCTCGTGTCGCCATAAGTAAAACAAGCCCTCGGCTGTTGGGGCTGACGACCCTGAAAACTTTAAAGCGGCAGTGCACTGATAGGAGCTGGTGGTGCACTGTAGGACTATTGATCAGAATACTGCACATGAGAGCCACGACCACCTGAAGCACCGTAAGAAACCTGAAGTGCTGACTGAAAAGGCCTAGGAGGATGGCCTCTACCAAAAGAATCTCTGCCTCCAGGCGAGGCGCCACTGAATCTGCCTGAATGACGAGGCTTCTTGTCAAACCCCTGACCACCTCCCTACAACAGAACCATCTCAACTCACCTGGCCATATTGGCCGCCTCCTGAAAAGAAATCTCACTCCCCGCCTCCTTAGCCATCTGAAGTCGAATAGGCTAAATGAGCCCCTCAAGGAACCTTCTCACTCACTCTCTCTCTCTCTCTTAGTGGGAAGTATAAGTAGAGCATGATGGGCCAAACCAATAAACCTGGTCTGGTCTGAGTAACAGTCATAGAACCCTACTGGAGATGCTCAAACTGCCTCCAATAGATCTCTCTCTAAGTGACAGGAAGAAACTTCTCCAAAAACAACTGAGAAAACTGATCCCAAGTCAAAGCTGGTGACTCAACTGGTCTAGCCAAACAATAATCCCTCCACCAAGTCTTGACGGATCTAGATAAGCGAAAAGTAGCAAAGTCGACCCCATTAGTCTCCACTATCCCCATGTTCCTGAAAACCTCATGACAGTTGTCTAGATAATCTTGGGGATCTTCAGAAGATGCACCGCTGAAAGTGGTAGTGAAGAGATTGGTGAAACATATCCAACCTCCACAAAGCCTCCGAAGACGTAGCTGATCTATCATTGGTCTGTGCTGCTGCTCGGCTGAAGAACCGGTACATGACTTCGCCATTCGGGAAAGGAAAAGAGTAGAGGTTTCAATTTAACAATGAGAGAACAAAACCGCATGACAGAGAAGAATAGAAGTGAAACTTTTCCTCACTCTGTAGCCTCTGGGTGATAAATACAGACATCTCCGTACCGATCCCTCAGACTCTACTAAGCTTGTCTGTGAACTGTGAGACCCATGTAACCTAGAGCTCTGATACCAACTTGTCAAAACCCAGATTTTTCGCCCTCGGGAGTCGTGATGGCGCCTACTAATGTGAGCTAAGAAAGCTGACTATTTGAACAAATTACCGTTTTACCCATTTTATATTCTTTAACAATTATGAAGCAATAACGTATAGACATCGGAATTTACAATAAGCGGAAGAAAAGCAATGAACTATCTGAATATGTATCCAATACAACTGCTTGAGCATCGACTATCCAGAACTGGTATCACAGTTTCACACATGGTCTAAGAATACTACATACAAAGTCTGAAAGATAAAAGATACACTGTTTCTGAAATAAGTAAAGGAAACAGGATACAGGAAAGATAAGAGGTGACGCCAAGGTCCACGGACGTCTACAGGACTACCTCGGGTTGTCTGTGTGGAGTGAAGATAGTACCCTCACTGCGGTCCAAGCGCTCCGGTATCATTATCTGCACACAGTGCAAAATATAGTATCAGCACAACCGACCCCATGTGCTGGTAAGTGCCTAGCCTAACCTCGGTGAAGTAGTGACGAGGCTAGGACCAGACTACCAAATAAACTTGTGCAATGAAATCATATACAGCGAAAATAGAAGCAGATAATTGCAATTAAAATTGGGCGGGGGAAACATGTTGTGGGGAGTAACAGGTAATAACACAACGACATTAGAGAAACATAAGGAATGTCATAAATCAATTACCAGCAAAAGTAAGAAAATAGAAGAAACATCATGTAATATCGTTGCAGGCGTGCAACCCGCTCCCACTTCACATATTACCGTTGCAGGCGTGTAACCCGCTCCCATTTCACATATTACCGTTGCAGGCGTGCAACCCGCTCCCATTTCTCATATTACCGTTATAGGCGTGCAACCCGCTCCCATTTCACATATTACCGTTGTAGGCGTGCAACCCGCTGCCATTTCACATATTATCGTTGCAGGCGTGCAACTCGCTCCCATTTCACAAATTACTGTTACAGGCATGCAACTTGCTCCCATTTCTTTTGTCAACACCAATCAAAAAAAAGGGTCCCGGCAAGGGATCAATAATATCAAACAAACATCCCGGCAAGGGAACAATAATATGACAATAACATCTCGGCAAGGGAACAATAATGATAATAATATCCCGGCAAGGGAACAATAATGATAATAACATCTTGGCAAGGGAACAATAATGATAATAACATGTGAAGCGCAATAAACCACAACGGAGTCATAAAAATTACAATACAAGACTCACAGGCATGCTTGAAACCGACGTATAGATTCTCGTCACCACGCTATACGTCGCACTCCACAATTAACACGTAGGAAATAAGACACGACTCCTAATCTCTCAAGCTAAGGTTAGACCAAACACTTACCTCGATGCCACGAACACAATTCAAGTCTCAACTATCGCTTTACCCCTTGATTCCACCACCAATTCGCTCATATCTAGCCACAAGTTACTTAATTATATTAATAAATGCTAAATGAATCGATTCCAATGCATGAAAATAAATTTTCTAAAGTTGTTTTTCCCAAAAAGTCAAAAATCGACCCCAGACCCACATGGTCAAAACCCGAGGTTCGAATCAAAACTCGATTACCCATTCCCCCACGAACCCAAATATATAATTTTGTTTTGAAATCGGACCTCAAATCGAGGTCCAAATCCCCAATATTTGAAAAACCTAGGTTCTACCCAAAACACCTAATTTCTCCCATAAAAATGAATTTGAGTTGAAATCATGTGAAAAGATGTTAATGATTGAAAAAAACGAGTTAAAATTGACTTACAATCGATTTGGAAGAAGAGTTGTCTTTGAAAAATCGCCCAAGAGTGTTTTGGTTTTGAAAGAGTGTGAAAAATGAAAGATTTTCGGCTAAGTTATAAAATTGCAGGTTGCATATGTCGCAATTGCGAACCCAGACTTCTGCTAAGCTCGCATTTGCGACGCGACCTTCGCATTTGCGAAGTCGCTTTTGCGAACCACATGTCGCATTTGCGACGACTGACCTAAATGGGGGAACATCGCATTTGCGATAAATTCCTCGTAATTGCGAGGAAGGCTGGCCTGGGCTATTTTCGCATTTGCGACATAGACTTTGCATTTGCAAACTCCCATTTGCGAGCCAGGCTTCGCAAATGCAAAGCCTGCATGCCTGCAATGCTACAGCTGAAGTCTGCAACTTTCCAAGTCCAAAATCCACCCTGTGGCCTATCCAAAACTCATCCGAGCCCTCGGGGCTCCAAACCAATCACGCACACAACCTAAAAACATCATATGGACTCGCTCGTGCATTCAAATCACTAAAATAACATCAACAACTATGAATTTAGCATCAAAATCATGAAATTTCTTAAGAACTTCAAATTTTTCAAATTTTTCAAATACGATCCGATTCACGTCATCTCAAACCCGTTTATTATTAAATTTCACAGACTTATCTCAAATCACATATAAGACCTGTACTGGGCGCCAGAACTAAAATACGGGCCCGATACCATCAAGGTTTAAACATATTTCACTATCAAAAACTCATAACTATTCCAGAAAATAATTTTCTTTAAAAATTCATTTCTCGGGCTTGGGACCTCGGAATTCGATTCTGGGCATACTTCCAAGTCCCATATTTTCCTACGGATCCTCCGAGACCGTCAAATCACGGGTCCGGGTCCGTTTACCCAAAATATTGACCGAAGTCAACTTAAATTCATTTTAAAGTCAAAATTCATCATTTTCCACAAATTTTCACATATTGGCTTTCCGGCTACGCGCCCGGACTGTGCACGCAAATTGAGGTGAGACAGAAAGAGGTTTTTAAGGCCTCAAAATGCAGAATTTATTTTTAAAACAAGTGATGACCCAAGTCATCACAGTCCACCCCCTTTCAAGGCCAAACGACTCCGTTTTGACCCAAAGGATCCCAGCCGTTGATCATCACAAATCAAACGGCTAGGAACTGCTTAGCCTTTTGATATATAACTGTCCGAACCCGTCTCCCCCCTCCATTACCCTTTTCATTTAGACCAATCCCAGTTCCAACATATAAACCATAGCTGCCCTAAATCCCTACGCCGCCTCCGCCATTGACAACCGCCGGAAATCGCCTCACGGCGGCTCTGGTACTTCAAACACCACCAAATTCACACTATGTAATCCCCTCCTCCCCCTCTTCCCAAATATCCCCATGGTTCCTCTCGAATCACCCCAATCTTGTCGAATCTTGAATCTAAGATTCCGGAAACCCTAATCTTCCCTGCTCGATTTTTGCTTAAGGTTGGGTTATATGAACCCAAAGCGCCCATTAGTCGACTGTTCTCAACAAAGAACAGTTGATTAATGGATGAACAAGTTTATATCTCCCCCTTTCAAAAGTTGGCCGAGTTCAATACTGCCTATCCCAAAGCCTCAGGTCCTTTCTTATTTCTTTCTTCTCTTATTCCTAATCGTTGATCATCTTTGTATCTTTCTTTCATGTACAAAGGGTCTTTTTCTTAAATCGTCAGTAATTAGGTTTTCCATTTTGTTTAACTTTCTTTGCATGATCATCTTTTCTTTTGCTTGTTTTCTTTTGTTTAGGTTTAATTTATAGCCAACTGACAACTGATTTGTTAGTCTAGGGTTTCATATTTCTTATTTCCTTGTTGTTAGTTCTTAATATATCTTAATTAGCCGATTTTCATTATAAGTAATCATGCATGTTTAGATATTGGAATTGTTTGTTTGAGTTTAGTTCTTGACCCAATTGATTTAGCCTAATTTGTTAGTAATCATGTGCATTTTTAAAATTGAATTCTGATTTTTGTTAGTTAGTGGTTTATTAGTTGATCTTAATTGGTTGGTTAGGATTACTACTACCACTGTTGAAGTAACTTAAAGTTCAGTTCAGTCTTTTAATCAAATGAGCTTAATTGCCCGATTCAGCCAATTAGGAGGACAAAATTGAGAACTAAGTTTGAACCTAATTAGACTCTCAGTTGCTTTGAATGTCAGAAGTATATGTTCTTTTTGTTATTATTATAATGATATCACATTTGCGATGGTATTATTTCACTAGATGATGACTGCACTAATTCTTGCGGCAATTTTTTTTATATTTTTCTGAAAACAAAAGTTTTATAGTAGTTGGAGGTGTTAGTATATGCATTCGAAAGTATAATTTCTGCAGAATAAAACGGAACCAAAAATAAAAGACAGAAATAGAATCAAATGAATAATGTTTCGAGCCCAATAGAAAATTGTGTTTCCTTAAAGAATTTAATCACCTCATTATTGCTCAAGGTTATTGGATTAATTCCTCATAGAATAGAACGGAATAACTATTCTGTAATACCGGCAATAAAAATTATAGAACTTCGTCGAACTCAACAAATGACAGTAAACCATACTGATACTTATGTTTTTGCTTTTTTGAAAACAATGAAAAAATGCAGAAGAGAGAGGGGAGAGTATGCAGATTTCGGTGGTCAGAAAGTGAGGCCAGACTCTGAATTTATAGTCAAACAATCTGGGTTGAATAGGTGCAAAAATACCTGTTCACATGAGGTACCATTTCGGCAAAAAACATTTCTGTTTGGTCGCGAATTTCAAATTCAAAAACGACCGTTAGGCATTAGGAAATTATCCGCAAAATAAAATCCGTGCGAGAATATCAAGAAAAAAAGAAAAATAAATAACGGAAAACAGGTCCAAAAAATTATCAATCAATCATATCAATTGACCAAATTCAAATTCAAATCCAAAACTAAATCCGAATCTGCACCACTTCTTCTCAACTCTTTAAAAGCTAGAAGATGTGCTTCTCAATTCTCCCTCCGGTCCACAATAAATGACTAATTTACTTTTTTATTTTGGTCCAAAATAAGTGTCCATTTATATAACCAAGAAACAATTCAATTTATTTTTTCAAAATTACCCCATGTACATATCCCTAAAAAGTCTTTTATTCTTCACATTAACTATGCTGCAACATTTAATTAAGGATAGTTTAGTCATACTAACTACTTTTATCTAGAATTTAGTATTTCCTTAATGGGTGTGCCAAAAACAAATTGGTCACTTATTGTGGACCGCAAGGAGTATACGCACAAAGATTTTCTTTTCTTTTTCCGACGAGGGACAAATTGCATTAGTTAAAGGAAACAACTTCAAACTTTTCATTTTCCTTCATTTCTCATTCACACCTATTATATAATGAGATAAAAACCCAACAGGAGGTTGGAGCCTGGAGGATAATAAAAATATATCGGTAATTGTCCTAAACTTCTTGATGATTTCATCCACTAATTTGATCAGAAAAAGAGATTAAGTTAACTCGGCAAAAAATTTAATGTCTTTTGCGTAAAATGTTTGTGCCAGTTCTAATTAAGGAACAAGAAAAATACTATGTATTGTCTTCTTATATTGCAACAAAGATATATCACGGTACTAAAGAAGGTTGTTCGAATTTAATTAAAAGAAAGGAATATTTTTTTTCCTTAACCTAATATATTTTATTACCATATTTTCATTAGTTTCTTGCAGTTTTTAATTATTTAATTAAGATCTAGTTAGGAAAAAAGTGGACTTTAAAATTACCATTCTGATTTTTGTTTTAAAACAGGCAAGTGGGATTCATGAGTTCAATTGTCAAGCAATACCCCCGGGGCCACACATAGGCAAGTAATATTGGTTATACGATCATGCATTTTACTTTCTTAGTGGATCAATGGTCAACCTGGCACAAAATTAGATTAATTAAAATACGGAATACGTAAAAACTGAAGCACACATAAAAAATGAGCAACTGAAATGTACATACCAATTGGAGAAACGCATTACTTATGTCAAAGGCTCCTACACGCAGAGGGCATTTTCCACGAGCCCGGAACCAAAATGTGATTCTTTTAGACTCAAACTACATAAATAGGTGGTAAAAAAAATGATATTTTTATATATAGCACCATAATACCTAGCGCTATATACTAACAGTAACGACACCGTTAATGTATAGCGCCAGGTATTGTGGCGCTATACTATAACATCTGACACGTCCAGGTATAGCGCCACAATACCTGGCGCTATACATACATCATTAATGTATAGCGCCAGGTATAGTGACGTTATACATAGATATTCCTGGCCCCACCAATAATTCGTGACTTCAATAATTTAAAAGCGTATAGTGTCAACCTTTTGGGCGCTATACCTATATAAAAAAAATTCCCGGCTAGCCATTTCCTATATAAAGAGGTTAGGATTGTATAGAAATTCATTCAAAAATTTTTTTACCTCTTGTTGAAACGTTTATTGTTCTTAAATTCTCCAGCATTTTTTCATTATGTCTGAAGAGCGTAGAATAAGAGTTTCATTATATTGGGGGGGTGAGGTTGTGATGGAGAATAACTCTGTGGGCTACAGTTTAGATGCTCAGTATCATGTTAAATTGCCACTTACAATAGAGTACGATAAATTGATATCGTTGTTATGCAAAAAACTGAGTGCGAGGAAACGTTCAGTGATACTTAAAATAACCGGAAGATATCCGTATTCCGTCACTCCACAAAGGGTTGCTTTTTACTCGGAGTTTAACATCGACAATGATGAAACTTTGAGTGATTTTCTGAGGACTCCGGACGAATGCCGGGAATTTCTTGTAATCACAATGTTGGAGATGTACGTGAAGGTCGAAGACGTTCCAAAAAACGAGGTTGTGCGTAGCAGAGATAACTCCCAGTCATCGGGTGGTTATTCTGGAGCAGTTTTTGCCGGACAGGTTTCGGATGAAAGAGTTTTCCATGATTTAAACTTATCACCACCGGCGAATGAGCAGCGAGAAAATAATTTATACCCTGCTTTCCATAATTCACAAGACGAGTGGTAAACTTCAATTTTCATTTGTGTTAATTATGTATATTTTTTGGCGTAATGAATTTGTGTTAACGCTCATATATTTAATAGAGGGTACCAGCCGGATATGAATTTTACAAGTGGCCCATCCGGTAGTCATCACTTAATTGAAAACGTCCATCATGAAATTTCATCACGTTACGACTTGTAAGTGAAGTGATATAGCCATTTGGAAATCATTTATTAATTCAGTAGCTTATATTTTTGTTGGTTGTGCAGTGAAAACGAGCAAGTTGAACCACATGTACTCACTCAATTGATCGAAAATGACGTATTACATCGGGATCTGGCAGATGCACAGAGTGAGGAACAAAATAGTGATTACGATAACAATGCCGATGAATCCGGAGACAAGACACCCTTTTTTTGTGAGGATGGTGATGAGCACGATGAGGAGGAAGGACCTGATTTGAAGAGAGACCCCCCCTAGACGAAGAGTGTATGAGTCTGAAGTGCCGTTTCATTCAAGGGAGATTCCTTACATTGATAACTTGCCAACCGTGCCGGATGTGGAAGCTCTAACAAGGGATTTTGATGAAATCCGGACAACAATGTGGGATGAGTCTAGACCAACGGTGCTTGCAAAGGGGATGCTTTTTCCTGATAAAACGCGCTTAAGCAGGGCTTGTAAAATGCACAACATAAAAAAGTGTCGTGAGATGCACGTATGGGAGTCAAGTCCGATGATATACAAGGTTGTTTGTCGCAGGTGGTTTTGGCATGTAATTGGATGTTGCGTGCGACCAAGAAGAAGACAGCTATGTGGAAAGTGGGTAAATACATTCCCACCCACAAATGCGAAATGGACACATTCAACGGGAATCACTTCAACTTGGATATTGACTTGATTTCTCTTGTACTTATTCCACATATTGAAGCGTCCATAAGGTATACAATCAAAGAGTGCATTACATCGGTCCACCAGGAATATGGCCATACCATTACGAAAAGAAAAGCATTTCTCGGGCGCAAACGAGCGTTTGAAATTGTCTACGGTAATTGGGATAAGTCATTTGCATCGCTGCCAAAGTACATGGCCGCACTGTAGCACTTTAACCCCGGGACAATTGTTGAATGGAAGCTTGAGCAGAGTTCGGGAACACCAAAATACATATTCAATTACGTGTTCTGGGCGTTTAAGCCAACAATTGATGGTTTTTCGCATTGCCGGCCAGTAATATCCATAGACGGAACTCATGTCTATGGAAAGTACGATATCAAGCTATTGATATCTGTAGCAGTGGATGATAATGGACAGATATTTCCTCTAGCTTTTGCTGTTTGTGTCAATGAAAGCACAGAGACGTGGACGTTGTTTTTGAACCACATGAAAGAGCACGTTGTCAAACAACGTTCATGTATTTGTCTAATATCTGATCGGCACGGTGGTATATTAAGTTCTGTGGAGAACTTGCCTGCATGGCAAGAACCTTATGCATACCACCATTACTGTGTGAGACACTTTAAGGCCAATTTCCAGAAGACACATCCCAACAAGGATCTACATGATTTGATGTGGATGACATCAACAAACCACCACCAACATAAATTCCATAGGCATATGGATTCTATCAGGCAAGAAGACGAGGCAGCCTATCGTTGGTTAATGCAACATGACCCTGAAAAGTGGGTGTTGCATGCGGATGGTGGCAGGCGATGGGGAATTCTTACTACAAACGTGTCAGAGTCCTTCAACGGGTTATTGAACTATCAAATAAGAACACAAACCGTTAGTATGCACAACACTAAGTTAATCTATAACAAGTAAGTTTAGTTAGATATTCACATGTGCGTCTTCCAGCAGATCCAACACATCCCTGCAGAGGGGGAGATTATGATGGGCATCATACTCTCGTGCAAGAGTACGATGCATAACCCACCTACAGGCTAGAGGGAGTTGCGGAATTTCTACATTAGCCGGTAGCTGTGGTAGAGGTGGCTGAAACTGCAGAAATCGCTCCCAGACCCAAACCTAACATACAAAGTTGACGTAAAGTATAAGATTAACTATAACTAGGTAGAATTGTAACTAATGGACATATTATTTGAATATGTTGTCACCTGTAGAAGCGGCAGAAAGCCACCAACGTCTCTCTGTGTGTCGATGCAAGCCCGGCATATCTGTCTGTACAGATATGAGATGACAATACCACCCCAGCTGTACAAAGATGTATCCTCAAACCGGGAAATATGATGCAGAAAACGGAGGCTCACTAGGTTCCCCGAAGTGTTTGGGAACGAGAACCCCCAAATAGAAGGAGCAACAGCAGCCTCGTATATCGCTGTACATCCACCTCCGCTGACTCATCGGTGATAGTATGGTGGATATGCACCAGGTGTTCTCTAATGGGGACCAACTGTATACGACTGGACCCAGACGCTACCGCCTCGTCCTCCGGCATGAAACCCGTGAGCATGTACAACATATCCCAATATGCCTGCCGCGAATAATATCTCATGGTCGCAGGCAGTAAAACTGGCAAACCATCAGCGGACAAGCCATATAAAATCTCAGCGTCCTGGAGTGTGATGGTGGCCTCGCCGATGGGCAAATGGAAAGTGTGCGTCTCCGGTCGCCACCGCTCAATCAAGGCCGTGATCAAAGCATAGTCGAGCTGTATCCGGCCAATCCTAATAATTCTATATAATCTCATCTCCTCCAGGTAATGGACCACGTGGGGATGTAGAACGCGGGGAGGACTCAAAAACTCCCACAATAGATCCACTCTCCTAGCCCGGAAAGTCTGTGTAAGCAATTGTCCGTCCCATATATACTCGGATCTATGCTGGGGCTGTAGGGCTAATAGATCCAACGTCCGGGGGCCGGGATGTATAGTCGCGTCCATGTCGTCAACTGTAAATTCATATTTTTTAATAACTCAATTCACAATATATATATATATATATATATATATATACGTCCATGTTTATATATATATATATATATATGGGTTCAGGGCTCGATATTTTGAGGACCAGTGACACCAAACTATCATTAATAATTATGTATTTTTATTATAATTTAAATTCATATTTTTTAATAACTTAATTGTACAAATTATATATATATATATATATATATATATATATATATATATATATATATATATGTGTGTGTGTGTGTGTGTGTGTGTGTGTGTGTGTGTGTGTGTGTGTGTGTGTGTGTGTGTGTGTTTTAATAACCAGTGACACCAAACTATCATTAATAATTATGTGTTTTTATTATAATTTAAATTTATATTTTTTAATAACTTAATTGTACAAATTATATATATATGGGTTTAATTATGTGTTTTTATTATAATTTAAATTCATATTTTTAATAACTTAATTGTACAAATTATATATATATATATATATATATATATATATATATATATATATATATATATATATATATATATATATATATATATATATATATATATATATATATATATATATATATATATATATATATATATATATATATATATATATATATATATATATATATATATATATATATATATATATATATATATATATATATATATATATATATATATATATATATATATATGTGTGTGTGTGTGTGTGTGTGTGTGTGTGTGTGTGTGTGTGTGTGTGTGTGTGTGTGTGTGTGTGTGTGTGTGTGTGTGTGTGTGTATGAGCAATAGTACAAATTATATATATATATATATATATATGTGTGTGTGTGTGTGTGTGTGTGTGTGTGTGTGTGTGTGTGTGTGTGTGTGTTTATTATAATTTAAATTATTATTTTTTAATAACTTAATTGTACAAATTATATATATATATATATATATATATAAGGACCAGTGACACCAAACTATCATTAATAATTATGTATTTTTATTATAATTTAAATTCATATTTTTTAATAACTTAATTGTACAAATTATATATATATATATATGGATGGGTTCAGGACTCGATATTTTGAGGACCAGTGACACCAAACTATCATTAATAAAGTTTGCATTTTCAACAACCAGTATAAGTTACTTAAACAAAAGGAATTCTATGCTAAAATGCTACATATTACTACGCTACAAGGCTCTAAATTTTACTACGCTATAAGGGTCTACGTTTTACTACACTAAAAAGGTCTGAATTTTACTACGCTAAAAAATAATCTAAACTAACCATAAACAACAAATAAATTTAATTGCAAATAAAATACAAAATGACATGAAAATACATATATAAATCAGGATATTAACAGACAAATTTATTTTACTAATTTATATTTTTTAGAAAACACTAATATTAAATCCGGATAAATTTAACATGCTAGTTTCGAAAAATAAAATAAACCGAAATAGAACACATACAAATCAAATAATATGCATTATTATAAATGTTTCAACTTAAAATAAATCGAAATACCTCGATTTAGAATTTTGGCAAAGCAAAAAGATTGAAATTTTGACTCCAGAATTGTGAATCAACAATAACACGAAGCTCTACTCGAATGTGAGACCCTTTTTCTTCGAGTTTTATGTGTCGGGGGGACCCAATTTTATTTTATTTTTTAAAAAATGGCAGAAACGGGGTGGTGGGGGACCAAGAAGAGATGTAGTCTTTAAAAAATGGAGGATGAATCGAGATGGAAGACGGAGGGGTATAAAATATCTATGTATAGCGCCACTATACCTGGCGCTATACATTAATGATGTATGTATAGCGCCAGTTATTGTGGCGCAATACCTGGACGTGTCAGATTTTACAGTATAGCGCCACAATACCTGGCGCTATACATTAACGGTGCCGTTACTGTTAGTATATAGCGCCAGATATTATGGCGCTATATATAAAAATGTCATTTTTTTTACCACCTATTTGTATAATTTGAGTCCAAAAAAACCACATTTTGATTCCGGATTCCATTTTCCACTTCCCTTCGTACAATTAAAGTTTTTGTCAGCAGCCCACATTTTGCCACCAGATTCCATTTCCCTTTATGTTCCTTAATTCCCCATTAATTCAAATATTATTAATTCAAACATTAAACTTAACGCGTAAGGCATAGCCAAAGCCACCCTCATTATTAACATATATTAATACCAAAAATGTTATGTTAATACAATCAAAAGTACTTGACAATATGGCGTTCACATTCTCCTTGTGCCACGCTACTCATTAGCGGTGGCGAAGCCTATGGTTATAAGGATCGTCGAAAAATTATATTGTGTATATAGGTAAAATATTATATTTTAAAGGTATATAACATATATTTAACATCCTTTGTCGGAATCTTTTTTCCATTCTTTTAAATTTAATTACCTTTGGATAAATTTCTAATTTCGTCACTGCTCACTAGTACAAACCGTCGTCCTATCTGGGCAGTGTCCCCATGATCCTATCTCATTACCTCCTCATTAGAACTTTCCTTTTGTTCATTAGCCACAATTAGTACCACTAGAAAGTAATATAATCTTATCAATTGGTCCAAATTAAACATCTCTTAGTTTAATTAATAATCCTTGTCAAACGTGGTCATAACTTTTTGCCAACTGTTGAGTTGGACAGGAAGATGAAGGTATTTAAAGGGAAAGGCATCTCCTCAAATTTCCCTTTCTTTACAAACAAGACACTGTTTTGCTTTCTTTGCTCTTACCCAAAAAACCAAAATCTTCCCCTAATATTCTAACACTGAAATGCGTCCATATCAATTTGTTTCCCTTTTCCTATTCTTATTTTTTCTACCTTCATTTCCCATTCTTGGATCCACCTCTGAAATGACAAATTTTGTTTACAAAGGCTGTGCCAACCAAAAATTCCAAGACTCAACTGGGGTTTACACCCAAACACTCAACACCCTTTTTAACAACTTAGTTTCTCAATCCTCCTCCACTAATTTCCACAAAACCACCGCCGGCGGTGGCCAGTCAGATATTTCCGGCCTCTTTCAATGCAGAGGCGATCTCTCTAACAAAGACTGCAACACTTGCATTCAAAAAATCCCAGATATGTCGCAAAAACTGTGCGGGCAATCAATTGCTGCAAGAATCCAGCTAAATGGTTGTTATTTAAGGTACGAAATTGCTGGGTTTCAGACAGTGGGTCCGACCGAGTTGTTGTACAAGGTGTGCGCGTCAACTCGAGCGAGTGGAGATGGTTTTCTGGACAGGCTGGAAACAGCACTAGGACAGATAGCTAAAGGAGTTTCTTCAAGTGGTAATAAGGGATTTTATACAGGTGGTTATCAGTCGGTTTATGTGTTGGGTCAATGTGAAGGTGATTTAGGAAGTGGGGACTGTGTGAACTGTGTGGAAAATGCTGCTATGGAAGCCAAAAGCCAATGTGGTTCTGCCATTTCTGCTCAAATTTATCTGCAACAGTGCTACATTCGTTACACTTATTATCCCAGTGGTGTTCCTACTAAATCATTTTCTCCATCAGGTGGTAAGTAAATGGTAGTAGTAGTAGTAATATTTATCTAGTTGCATTATTTTTCTTAATTATTTAAAGGGGTCTCTTAATCATTATTTAATTAATCTAATGTTTGTACTGGATTTATTGGGGTGCAGGAATAAGGAAGATTACACAGAAGACGGTGGCTATTGTCTTGGGTGGACTGGTTGGTGTGGGGTTAGTACTTGCTTGTTTGCTATTTACAAAATCAGCATTCAAGAAGAAGAGTTATGCCAAATATGGAGGATGAGGTTAGTATTCCACTAGAAACAAAAAAATAGAGAAGTTGGTTTACTTCTTGATAAGTAGCACTAAATAATTATTTTTTTAAAAAAATATCCTTGTTGGTTATATTTAATGGTAGCTTGCTCACATTGTCGGTTTTAAGTTCAAAGAGAGGATGATTGTCATAGATTGAAAGTCAAGTTAAATCTAATCAATTTATGATTCTTGTTGGATACTTCTTTAGTCCACAATAAGTGATCAATTTGTCTTGGGCACATCCATTAAGGAAATACTAAAATCTAGATAAAAATAGTTAGTGTGACTAAACTATCCTTAATTAAATGTTGCAGCATAATTTAATGTGAAAAGTAAAAGATTTTTTAGGGATACGTACATAAGGTAATTTCGAAAAACAAATTGATTTTTTTTAATTATATAAATGAATACTTATTTTGGACCAAAATAAAAAGATAAACTGATCAGCTATGGTGGAGCGGAGGGAGTATACGACAAAGAATGCATTTATTCTGATAACACTATATTGTTCAATGCAGGTAGGTCCAACGGCTGAGAAGTTTGGTAGAGCTTTGGGGGTTGGGCCATAGAGAATGTAATTACATAGTGTAAATTTAGGTTTGATGATTTGGATTGTGTAAAGAGAAAGGAGGTATGGATATGGTGATGAAGGAGAGGAAGATCTGCTTTTGCAACTTTGTTTTGGCTCTAACTTCTAGAATTTGCCTTCTCCTCAAAGTTTTCTCCTTTGAATTACAAGTAGCAGTAATAGTGGTATCAAGTATCAACTAGGGCAAGCATTGGTTGAAGTATGACTATTTTCCTTTTCTTTTTCTAAACATCACATGAATGTACATCCACATATGAATTACAATATTATGAGAAACTATGGAATATGGATCAATATTATATTGTGAAGTTGCATTTGCACTTAGTTTCAAAATTGATGACTTTACTCAAAGAAATATAGAACTTAAAAAGTAGAGGAATATTGTCTCTTCTGAGAGCAACGTTTAAGAGATCCCAAGGGGTACATTTCGGTGCAAAATCAAATTTAATCGCACTCCAATATGAATTTGATAGAAAATCAAACAAATACATTCTAAGAGGCGGAGCTCAGAATTAAGGGGCTCATTCCACGCTCCAGCTATTTTCTTATACTCCCCTCCTTTCAAATTAGATGAGCTACTTTCCTTTTTAATCTGTTTCAAAATAATTGACACATTTCTAAATTTAGAAATAATTCAACTGCAAACTCTTCATTTTACCCTTAATGAGAAACTTTTATAATCACACAAATATCATGGTCCTACAAAGCTTTTACCCCTTAAGCTTTAAAACCACAAGTTTCAAAAGTCTTCTTCTTTTTTCTTAAACTTCGTGTTGAGGTTAAACTACTTCATCTAAATTGAAACAGAGGGAGTATATGTCACGATCCTAAACCCAAACCGGTCGTGACGACGCCTCTCGTGAAGACAAAGCCAGTCGACTCACTTCCAATTCACTTTAAGCAATTAAAATAATAACTACTAAGTCTTTAATCAGAAATAAAATCCCAAAATAAGCATTTAACAGTATAATTTGCGGAAATAAAAGCCAACACAGCCCGACATCCGGGTGTCACCAGTCATGAGCATCTAAAACAATACTACCAGTCTGAAAGTCTACTCCACTACTAAATAACTGAATCAGAAAAGAAATAAGATAGAGGGAGGTTGCACTGGGCTGCGAATAGCCAAGCAGTTACCTAGTGAACCTCCAAAGATCTGCTGGGATTGTCAACCCTCAGTAGCAGGACCTGTAGCGCCCGAATCTGCATACAGAGGTGCATGGAGTAAAGTGAGTACTTCCAACTCAGTGAGTAATAAGAATAAATGAAGACTGAACGATATAAAATCACGTTAAACACAACATTTAGCTATCAGAGGCATAACAAAATTAGTAACACAATTTAACGATGAAATCTCATAAAAACACCTTTTTAAGCAGTCAACAATAGATAGGAAAAACGACTAGGAATGGTAAACACATAAAAATCCGCCCTTCGGGCACAATGTCAACGAAATCCGTCCCTCGGGCAATATCATGGAACAACACCAGCCCCTCGGACTATATCTCATATCACAATGGGTACCCGCGCTCACTAGGGGTGTGCAGACTCCTGGAGGGGCCTCTTACGACTCACGCACAATATCAAGCCATCTCGTGGCATCATAAACATGTTCTCGGCCTCATATCAATATCAAGCCACCTCGTGGCGTACAATCTCAGGCCCTCGGCCTCATTATCATTAGTGTATCACTGCTGCGGCGTGCAGCCCTACCCAAAAGTATCCTCACAATACAGGCCCTCGGCCTTACTCAGTTAGAATCTCATAAGCCTTTTGGGCAACAGTAAAAATATGCAGCTCAGCTAAAATATCTTTAAAACACCATTTAAGATTTCTAAAACATATTAACATAGCTGAGTTTTGAAAACATTGAAAGATCTGGCATGACTAAGCACAAGTATGAAATCAAACAATGAGGAAAATATCATTAACGATCCCCTAAGGGTTCAAACAGTTGGCACGAAGCCCAAATATGGCATTTAGCCCAAAGTATAATAATATCAAACAATTAGCTACCAAATATACAGAAAAATAGTCACTCGGGATGGACTAAGTCACAATCCCCAACGGCGCACGATCCCACGCTCGCCATCTAGCATGTGTGTCACCTCAACACAGCTGAATGTTGTATAATCTGGGGTTTCATACCCTCAGAACAACATTTAAAATCACTACTTACCTCGAACTAGCCCGAAAAGCTACTCTGCAACATGCTTGCCTCTCGAACCAACTTTCGAGTGCTCCAAATCTACCAAGTTCAGATTTTTATCATCAAATTATGCTAAACGAATGAATTCCAATTGAAAAATATCGATTTTAAGCACAAAACCCGAAATCAGTCAAAACCTGACCCCGGGCCCGTCTCGGAACTGAACAAACTTTATACCAAAATGTTTTTCATCATCTCATGAGTCCGTACATATAAAGAACTCAAAAATCGGAGTTCGTTTGACCCCTCAAATCATCCCTAGAAGATCTCATTTTCTCAAGCCCTAACTCCACCTTTTCTACTGATTTTCATGAATTAAACACTGATATTTTGTTCCTTAATCAGAAATAATCGAGTTTTAGGGTCCAAAATCCTTACCTCAATGAAGAACAATGATTTTCTCTCTTCAAAATCGCCTCAAAGCTCTTTCCCCATTCAAAAATAGTGTAAAAGGGTTTAATGGTCGCTAAAGGTTTATTTAAATATTGCTCACGCATTTTACTGTTCACCCGAGTACTGTTCACCCGACTTACTGTTCACCTGAGTTACTGTTCATGTTGTTGTGAAAAAATGCAGCAGCTTTTCTTCTAGTCTAAATTGATCCGTTAATCTTTCAAGATCCAACCGAGGCCCTAGGAAATCTCAACAAATATACCAACACGTCCTATAACATCATTTGAACTTAGTTGAGCCTTCGAAACACCAAAAACAACATCAAAACACCAAAATCACATCAAATTCAAGCCTATGAACTTTTAAATTCCTAAATTCTACCAACGACGCCGAAACTATCCAAAACAACTCCGATTGACCTGAAATTTTGCAGACATATCCAAAATGATATTACAAACCTGTTCCAACTATCGGAATTCCATTCCGACCCCAAAAGCCTATTTTTCACTGCCGACCGGAAATTGCGAAAAACTAACTTTCATCAATTCAAGCCTAATTCTACACCGGACATCACAAAAATATTTCGGACACAATCCAAAGTCCCAAATCACCTAACGAAGCTATCCGAGCCATACAATCCGCATTCCGAGGTCGTTTACCAATAAGTCAACTCTCGGTTGACCATTCTAACTCTAAAGCTACTTTTAGAGACTAAGTGTCTCAAACCTTACCAAAACCATTTCGGATTCAATCTGACCAACTCGATACCACATAACACGGACAAACAAAACATAAAGAAGTATAAATGGGGAAAAATGGAGCAGTAACTCATGAGACGGCTGGCCGGGTCGTCATATCCTCCCCAACTTAAACAAACGTTTGTCCTCGAACGAGTCAAGAAACATACCTGAAGCCTTAAACAGGTGAAGATATCTGCTCCGCATCTCCCGCTCGGTCTCCCAGGTAGCCTCCTCCACGGGCCAACCTCTCCACTGCACTTTCACTGAAGCTATATCCTTTGACCTCAACTTTCGAACCTGACGCTCCAAAATAGCTGCTGGATCCATATCATAAGTCAAGTCACCATCCAGCTGAACCGTGCTAAACTCTAGAACATGAGATGGATCCCCAATATACTTCCGGATCATAGAAACATGAAATACCGGATGTACACTCGACAAGTTGGGTGGCAAAGCAAGCTCATAAGCCACCTCCCCAATCCTCCTAAGCACCTCGAAAGACCCAATGAACCGAAGACTCAATTTACCCTTCTTCCCAAATCTCATAACACCCTTCATGGGTGAAACCTTCAACAGAATCTTCTCACTAACTATGTAGGACACATCCCGAACCTTCCTGTTAGCATAACTCTTTTGTCTCGACTGCGCTGTACGAAGCCTCTCCTGAATCACCTTCACCTTGTCTAAAGCATCCTACACCAAGTCTGTCCCCAATAGCCTAGCCTTACCGGGCTCGAACCAACCAACTGGAGATCTACACCGTCTCCTATACAAAGCCTCATATGGAGCCATCTGAATACTCAACTGGTAGATGTTATTGTAAGCAAACTCTGCAAGCTGTAGAAACTGATCCCATGGCCCTCCAAATTTAATGACATAAGCACGCAACATGTCCTCCAATATCTGAATAGTGCGCTCAGACTGCCCGTTCGTCTAAGGTTGAAAAGTTGTGCTCAACTCAACCTGAGTGCCCAACTCTCGCTGCACAGACCTCCAAAACTGCAGTGAACTGAGTGCCTCTATCTGAAATGATGGAAACTGGGACACCATGCAACCGAACAATCTCTCGAATATAGATATCTCCCAACCGCTCTGAAGAATAGGAAGTACACACAGGAATGAAGTGCACGGACTTGGTCAGCCGATCCACAATCACCCAAATAGCATCGAACTTCCTCAAAGTCCGTAGAAGTCCAACTACAAAGTCCATAGTGATCCTCTCCCACTTCCACTCTGGAATATCCATCCACTGAAGCAAGCCACCTGGTCTCTGATGCTCGTATTTCACCTGCTGACAATTGAGATACCGAGCTACAAATTCCAAAATATCTTTCTTCATTCTTCTCCACCAATAGTGCTGCCTCAAATCCTGATACATCTTCGCGGCACCCGGATTAATGGAATACCGCGAGCTATGGGCCTCCTCCAGAATCAACTCCCGAAGCACATCTACATTGGGCACACAAATCCGGCCCTACATCCTCAACACCCCATTATCGTTAATGGTCACATCTCTGGCATCATCGTGCTGAACTCTGTCCTTAAGGACAAGCAAATGAGGATCATCATACTGGCGCTCCCTGATCCGATCATATAAGAAAGACCGAGAAACCACACAAGCCAACACCCGACTGGGCTCCGAAATATCCAACCTCACGAACCGATTGGCCAAGGCCTGAACATCAACTGCAAGAGGTCTCTCCCCAACTGGAATATATGATAGACCCCCCATACTCACTGCCTTTCGGCTCAGAGCGTCGGCCACCACATTGGCCTTCTCCAGATGGTATAATATAGTGATATCATAATCCTTAAGCAACTCCAACCACCTCCACTGCCTCAAATTGAGATCATTCTATTTGAACAAGTGCTGGAGGTTGCAATGATCAGTAAACACCTCACAAGACACACCATACAACTAATGCCTCCAAATTTTTAACGCGTGAACTATGGCAGCCAACTCCAAATCATGAACGTGGTAGTTCTTCTCATAGGGCTTCAACTGATGAGAAGCATAAGTAATAACTCTACCCTTCTACATCAATACACAACCAATATCGACCCTCGAAGCATTACAATACACAGTATATGAACCTGAAGCTAACGACAAAACTAACACTGGAGTTGTGGTCAAAGCTGTCTTGAGCTTCTGAAAGCTCTCCTCACACTCGTCCGACCGTACAAATGAAGCACCCTTCTAAGTCAACTTGGTCAAGCGCGATGCGATAGATGAGAATCCCTAAACAAACCGGCGATAATAACCTGCCAAACCAAGAAAGTTGCGAATCTCTGTGGCTGAGGACGGTCTGGGCCAACTCTGAACCGCCTCTATCTTCTTTGGATCAACCTGAATACCCTTACTGGACACCACGTGTCCCAAGAATGCCACTGAACCGAGCCAAAACTCACACTTGGAGGACTTTGCATAAAGCTTCTCCTCCCTCAATCTCTACAACACAACCCTCAAATGCTCCGCGTGCTCCTCCTGACTACGCGAATATACCAGAATATCATTAATGAAGACTATGACAAACGAGTCCAGATAAGGCCAGAACACGCTGTTCATCAAATGCATGAACGCTGTTGGGGCATTAGTCAGCCCAAAAGACATCACCAAGAACTCATAATGACCATATCTGGTCCTGAAAGCTGTCTTAAGAATATCGAGTCCCTGATCTTCAACTGGTGATAGCCTGAAAGGAGATCAATCTTGGAGAACACTTTCGCTCCCTGAAGCTGGTCGAATAAATCATCAATGCGAGGCAAAAGGTACTTGTTCTTAACTGTTACCTTGTTCAATTGCCTATAATCAATGCACATTCTCATAGTGCCATCCTTCTTCTTCACAAATAGAACCGGCTCACCCCAAGGCTACACACTAGGCCGAATGAACCACTTATCAAGGAGTTTCTAAAGCTGCTCCTTTAACTCCTTCAACTCCGCTAGTGCCATACGGTATGGCGGAATAGAAATGGGCTGAGTGCTCAGTACCAGGTCAATACCAAAATCAATATCCCTGTCCAGTGGCATGCCCAGCAGGTCTGCAGGAAACACATCGGGAAAATCCCTCACAACTGGAACAGAATCAGTAGAGTCTCAGCACCGACCTCCCTCACAAAGGCTAGATATGAAAGACAACCCTTCCCAACCATACGCTGGGATTTCAAGAATGAGATCACTCTACTAGGAATATAATCAGTCACACCTCACCACTCAATCCATGGCACACCCGGTATAGACAATATGATTGTCTTAGCATGACAGTCCAGAATAGCACGACACGGAGATAGCCAATCCATGCCCAAAATGATATCAAAATCCACCATACACAAATTAAAAGATCCACACGGGTTTCCAGACCCCCAATAGTCACCACACACGACTGGTACACATGGTCTACAATAACAGTATCGCCCATCGAGGTAGATACATGAATAGGTGAAGCAAGAAACTCACGGGGCGTACCCAAATAACGAGAAAAGTATGATGACACATAAGAAAAGGTGGAACCGGGATCAAATAATATAGAGGCATCTCTGTGGCAGACTAAAATAATACCTGTAATAACCGCATTTGAAGCAATAGCATTGGGTCTGCCCGGAAGTGGATAGAAACTGGCCTGACCGCCATCTGATCAACCTCCCCCTCTAGGGCGACCCCTAGCTGACTGACCTCTACCCCTAGCTGGCTGGGCGGGTGGTGGTGAAGTAACTAGCACTGAAGCCGATGACTAATTCACCCGCACGCCTCAAACTGGAGCCAACATAGCACACAACCGTGCAATCGACTAATTAATAGTGGAATCCCCCAATTGGCTCGAAGCCATAGACCAAAACATACACAATAACTCATAACGCATATACTTTATTGCTGCCATAATACCATACTGAGATTAAACTCAATCCTTCGTAAGCTTGTGGAACACAGACCATCTGGTACTTTATATCTTCTGCAAATCTCGCATTCACTCTCATAGTAGTCAAGCCTACTCTCTTGAGTAACCCAAATTCAAATTATAAAACATATATTTCCCTGGTAATAGAGATCTTCCAATAAATGACACAAGGGATTACACAAACTTCAGAACAATCCGCAGGAGATAACCCCACCTGCTTTGCCTCAAACTAACATTTCTGTATACCTTCCACCGTCATAAATATTACGCAGTCACTTAAACTTTCTGAGTCTGAACTCAGGCTGCAACACTCCACTCCCCACTAGGAAACGTGGAAAGATTCTTCACACACCCATAACTCGGGACTATACCTCAAATCAAGATGAAAATCGAGCACCTAATAGTCCTTCTATCCTCCAGTAGACCCTTCTCATCGTTTCGAAATCACATGAATACATCTCGTAGTCACATTACACTCATCACGTAACTATCCAGTCATCACCTCCCTTCATAGGGACACAACAGAACAAATAGATCCAGAAACACGCGCTCACGAAATCAACAGCTCAGGGCTCAAGCTATAGGCAAAAATCCAGCCTTGAGTCCTCTAGACTGGCCCAATATCAACGCGCAGAGATCATATCTCGCCCCTCGATCAGGGAATCACAAGACATCGATGCATATATGATACCGAGCGCTCATGCGCGCATACGAACACGTGGAAGGAATTCAAAGAGTTACTTTTCAAGCCGAATCAAGGACGCACGAGAAGAATTCAAGAATGTGAAGTTTTTCCTAAAGGTTTTGCAGCCTCTCGAGGATAAATACAGACGCATCCATACCGATCCGCGAGACTCAACTAAACCTGCTCATGACTCGTGAGACCTATGTAACCTAGGCTTTGATACCAACTTGTCACGACCCTAAACCCAACCCCGTTGTGATGGCGCCTCTCGTGAAGACAAGGCCATCCGACTCACTTCCAATTCACTTTAAACAATTAAAATAATAACTACTAAGTCTTTAATCAGAAATAAAATCCCAAAATAAGCATTTAACAGTATAATTTACGGAAATAAAAACTAACACAACCCAACATCGGGGTGTCAACAGTCATGAGCATCTAAAACAATACTACCAGTCTGAAAGTCTACTCCACTACTAAATAACTGAATCAGGAAAGAAATAAGATAGAGGGAGGTTGCACTAGGCTGCGAATTGCCAAGCAGCTACCTAGTAAACCTCTGAAGATCTGCTGGGACTGTCAACCCTCAGTAGCAGGACCTGTAGCGCACGAATTTGCACACAGAGGTGCAGGGAGTAAAGTGAGTACTTCCAACTTAGTGAGTAATAAGAATAAATGAAGACCGAATGATATAAAATCACATTAAACACAACATTTAGCTACCAGAGGCATAACAAAATTAGTAACACAATTTAACGATGAAATCTCATAAAAACACCTTTTTAAGCAGTCAACAATAGATAGGAAAAACAACTAGGAATGGTAAACACATAATAACTACCCCTCGGACACAATAACATCAAATCAGCCCCTCGGGCAATATCATAGAACAATACCAGCCCCTCGGGCTATATATCATGTCACAATGGGTACCCGCGCTCACTGGGGTGTGCAGACTCCTGGAGGGGCCCCTTACGGCCCAAGCGCAATATCAAGCCATCTCGTGGCATCATAAACAGGCTCTCGACCTTATATCAATATCAAGCCACCTTGTGGCGTACACTCTCATGCCCTTAGTCTCATTATCATAATTAGTGTATCACTACTGCGACGTGCAGCCCGACCCAAAAGTATCCTCACAATACAGGCCCTCGGCCTAACTCAGTCAGAATCTCATAAGCCTTTCGGGCAATAGTAAAAATATGCAGCTCAGCTCAAAATATCTTTTAAACATCATTTAAGGTTTCTAAAACAGATTAACATAACCGAGTTTTGAAAACATTGAAAGATTTGGCATGACTGAGCACAAGTATGAAATCAAACAGTGAGGAAAATATCATTAACGATCCCCTAAGGGTTCAAACAGTTGGCACGAAGCCCAAATATGGCATTTAGCCCAAAGTATAATAATATCAAACAATTAGCTACCAAATATACAGAAAAATAGTCATTCGAGATGGACTAAGTCATAATCCCCAAGGTGCACGACCCCACGCTCGTCATCTAGCGTGTGCGTCACCTCAACACAGCCGAACGTTGTATAATCCGGGGTGGCATACCCTCAGAACATCATTTAAAATCATTACTCACCTCGAACTACCCCGAAAAGCTACTCTGCAACACGCTTGCCTCTCAAACCAACTTTCGAGTGCTCCAAATCTACCAAGTTAAGATTTTTATCATCAAATTATGCTAAACGAATGAATTCCAATTGAAAAATATCGATTTTAAGCACAAAATCCAAAATTAGTCAAAACTCGAAATCAATCAAAACCCGACCTCGAGCCCACATCCCAGAACTGGACAAACATTATACCAAAATGTTCTTCATCATCTCACGAGTCCGTACATATGAAGAACTCGTAAATCAGAGTTCGTTTGACCCGTCAAATCATCCCTAGAATGTCTCGTAATCTCAAGCTCTAACTCCACCTTTTTCTACTGATACTCACGAATTAAACACTGATATTCTGTTCCTTAATCACAAATAAGTGAGTTTTAGGGTCCAAAATCCTTACCTCAATGAAAAACAATGATTTCCTCTCTTCAATATCGCCTCAAAGCTCTTTCCCCATTCAAAAATGGTGTAAAAGGGTTTAATGATCGCGGAGGGTTTATTTAAATACTGCTCACACGTTTTACTGTTCACCCGAGTTATTTGTTCACCCGAGTTACTATTTATGCTGCTGTGAAGAAAATGCAACATCTTTTCTTCTAGTCTAAATTGATCTGTTAACCTTTCGAGATCCACCCGAGACCCTCAGAAATCTCAACAAATATACCAACACGTCCCATAACATCATTCGAACTTAGTCGAGCCTTAAAAACCCCAAAAACAACATCAAAACACCAAAATCACATCAAATTCAAGCCTATGAACTTTGAAATTCCTAAATTCCACCAATGACGCCGAAACTATCCAAAACAACTCCGATTGACCTGAAATTTTGCAGACATATCCAAAATTACGTTACAAACCTGTTCACTTGTTGGAATTCCATTCCGATCCCGATAGCCTATTTTCCACTGCCGACCGAAAATCGCCAAAAACTAACTTTCACCAATTCTAGCCTAATTCTATACCGGTCATCACAAAAATATTCTGGACACACTCCTAAGTCCCAAATCACCTAACGAAACTATCCGAGTCATAAAATCTGCATTCCGAGGTCATTTACCAATAAGTCAACTCTCGGTTGACTTTTCTAACTATAAAGCTACTTTTAGAGACTAAGTGCCTCAAACCTTACCAAAACTATTCTGGATTCGAACCAACCAATCCGATACCACATAACACAGATAAACAAAGCATAAAGAAGCAGAAATAGGAAAAAATGAAACGGTTACTTATGAGACGACTGGTCGGGTCATCACAGTACATTTTGGTGAGCGATGGTATGTAGTGGGCACTGCAGGGTCAATATCAAGCAAAAGTTATACTCCTATGCAGCCAATTTTTCATCACCATTATCATAATTCTTATCCTGTTTTGAATTGGAATATTATATATTGTCTTTAAAGGCCACAAAAGTTAAATCGATAAAGGCAAAGAGAGTCTACATCAAGAGATTGTAGGAATTACAGTTCGCATTATAAGTAGGCCAGGCTAAAAGTTTCACGGTGGATATTCGTATATTCTAATTCTAGTTCAAGATTTAAGAGAAAATAGTGATCTTTGCTTTTCAATTAAGTTGATAGTTTTTTTGGAAGAAAATATAAAGAAATTCAACAAGAAGTTGAAGAGGATTATCTGGAAAAACAAATTCAGCACTTTGTGAAACAAAAGATACATGAAGGCAATGACTGTGAGCATGTGATTTTTGCCCTCTATGAACTACTCCTATAAAAACGCAAGAAAATAGTTTTTTTTCTTAATCACTTTCTATTTTTAGGAATTTTTGTAGAATTTTATTAATTGTTTGCATTTCTGTGCGCGTTTAATTTTTATTAAAATCATGAAAAATGCCAAAAATATCATGCATTGCATTTAGGTTTGCTTTTATATTTTTAGGATCAATTAGTTAATTATTTGTTTTATAAAAAAAACACAAAAAATGGCCCATTTTACACCTTTTCCTTTTATTTTTAGATTATTGATTTTTTACTTTTAATTTAGGATTAAGTAATTTTTATAATTTTTGTAATTAGGTAACTAGCTTAATTTCACATTTTTAGATTAATTTAGGATTTTTAATTAAAAAAAGGGAAAATAAATAAAAAGAAAAGAAAAGAGGTTAAAAGAGTTAAATTGAAAGGAGTTGTTAATTTTGGAATTGGGCCAATTTAGCCAAAACCAGCCCAAAATTACCCAATTCCACCCCAAAAACCCAAGCCCAAATCTGTTTTACTCGGTCCAGCCCCCCACTTAACCCAAACGACCCCATTTCATTTTGGGTTTCATCACATCCGTTGGATTTTGTTAATCCAACGGCCCAGAACTAACTCCCCTATTAGTATATAACTGTCCGAACAAGCCTACCCCTCAATTCTAATTCCAATCCCATCCATTCATCTCTAACACCCCTAACCCTGAAACCCTAGCCGCCCTCAGCTTCTCACCGTCTCCGCCGTGGTCCGCCGACCGGAAATCGCCTCATGGCGGCAGACCACCACCAATCCACCCCAAATTTACACCCCGAAATTCCCATACCCTCCTCATTATGAATCCCCAATTGGTTTTCCTCGAATCCCTGCCGAATTACTCGAATCTTAGATCGAAATCATGCCCAACAAACCCTAACTGTTCCAAATCGCCCCAAATTAACACTCTATATTCCTTGCTCCCCTCTAAACCCTAAACCACCATTAGCCCCTCTCGAATCAGCCCCAGTCACGTCAAATTTTGAATCTAAGATTTCGGAGCCCTAATTTTCTTTCACCTCCAATCTTCCAGCGATTTTTGGGGTTTTGAACCCAAGATTTCCATGAGTCCATTTCTATTTATAAGAGCAGTGGAGATGGTCGTCTAGAAGTTCATTCTACCCCGGGCAAATTGGGTCAGAATCCGAGGTTCGATCCAGTGATTAGAAGTTTAAGCATAGGTAAAATTCTCTTTTCTTTCTTTGTTGTTTGTTTTGTCGTCTTTGCATGTTCTTGGCTACATGTTTAGGTTTACAAATTTAGGACTTCTTTTCTTTGTTCACATGTTTAGTTGATTATTTGTTTGGGTTTATTAGGTTAATCAGAGCTTGTTAAGCTTTTATTTCAATTTGCATAAGTTTAATCCTATTTAGGGGTTTTAATGAATTGATTACCCTGATTCCACTTTGTTTTCCCTTCTTCTATTTCTGAAATTAGATTTCATGTTTAAATGAGCTAACTAGTCTGTTGATTTATATACCTGATTAGTTTCGCTTCTAGGATTTCTTTATGGTTCTCTGGTAAATGTTAGTTTGATTGTTGTAGTTAGTTAGATAAAACAACCTTTTTCAATAATTAGGTTGATTTCAGTCTAAATAGTATCAACTCTCTTACTTTCATTTATGTTAACATTTTTGCATCTGTTGAGTTGTTCTGATTGTGTTTAACATGATTTGAAAATCAATAGAAACCTTAGGGACCTAATTGAACCAAAAGAATTTAGGTTAAAGATGAAATATGCAGTAACTTAAAGGGTAAAATTGGACTTTCACTTAGGCCAAAAATCAGAAAGTTCTAGTATTTATAGTAGTTGTCCCTATCCTTAGCAAAATGCTGATATTGGATAAGAAAAAAAAGGACATACAGCTGTCAAAAGATGCTGTACTATCCTGAAAAATTTAGAATATTAGGTTAGAATGCCTTTTTGATGCTCTTTTGGTACACTCTATAAAAGGGAAACATTCTCTCACTCACACACAGAATTCAACATTATTCTCTACCTAAAAAGTTTTGAAGAACAAATTTTGAGCATAATCTTTACTGCATAAAAAAATTCCTTTTCTCTGAAAACTTCAGATTTTAGAAAATCTTAGAAAATTTCCAAAACTTCTCCCTTTTATTCACAAGCTAGAAATAATTTGAAATAGAGAGTTTTAATAGGTTATTTAGCTGGGATTTCTGGTTTCAAGTTATTGGTTTTGTGTCTGAAATTCTGGTTTATTTGGGGACTGCTGTAGCTGTGTTGGTTTACTACTACTGTTTCTATGCTTCTGAAGTTTTCCAGCAATTTTTCTTTCATTTTTACCGGTTGTTTTCTATTGCTATTCAAGGTACACGTGTTCTTCCATGTTTAAATGTTTGTAAATGGAATTTAAGGATGAATACAAGTTGTTCTTTGCTTGCCGATGTTATATATCTATATGTTTCTTGCTGAAGTTGCAACCATGTTGAAAATCTTCCTACTTAAATGTGTGATCCTTTGTTTCTTTGTTTTTATATCCTGAGTATTTGTTTAATATTGGTTTTACTTCAGTTGATACATGTACTTATCTGTTATGGCATTGGTCATATAGCATGTTAGACCCCATATTTGAAATTTGGTAATTGATAAAGTGTGTTGGTTATGCTTTCTTTCTTTCCTTTTCTCCTTCTGACCACTTCCCCTTTACTAAGAACCATTATTTTCTTTTCTTTGTTTGTTTGGCTGTAAGCTGTTGCCTGCAGAGTTGGTCACTGGTTGGCCAAATCAGCAGGTTCAAAGCTAGAAAAATGGGAATCAGACTTCCTTAACAAGACCAAGCTCTGATGGATAAGTCATGTCCAAAAGAAGCAGTGTGTCCTCATGATGTTAGCTATAGTGATTTGTAATAGTTTAGCCTCTTAATGTAAGTTTAGTTATGTGATAAGTCTCAATGTAGTGTATTGATTTTTTTTTATTTTTTTATTTTAGTTTTTGTTTCATTTTGGAAAATTGTAATAAATCAGAAGTCAGTATTGATGCATTAGGGGGTTTAATTATGTGTTTTGACATGGTTTTTTTTACAAAGCAGTAATGATGCTGAACTTTGGGACTATTCAGTAGAATCAAAGCTGTTTAGTAGATAGAAAATGGCTGGACTTCTCGCCCAAAGTAAGAGATTGTCCTGAGATGGTTTGGGCCTGGTCTATAGGTCCAGACTTTAAGTCACTCCAGAAGCCTTTTTTATCATGAATCATTTTAGATTTAAATTGATTAATCTTCAGTAATAGAATCATGTTTAGTCTTTAATTCCATCCTTGTTTGAACGTGTGATCACCTGTTGAATTAGAGTCATATTGTATATCTTAGTTGTTTTTTTTAATTTACTGTAAACATGTGAGTAATGGCTAATGATAGAAGGGGAAGGCCCAGCTAGAGAAAGTAGCGACTGGGCCCGCCTATTTCAGGTCCAATATGGGCCAATTTTCGTTCAAACCAAATTTCGGAACAAGCAAGAGCCTGCTGGGGCTCTTCCGTTTCACTTGGGTCGAAGTCCTAGCCCAGATTCTGCTTCTTGCAAAGCTGAACCTTCCCATTAAACCCAATAATGAATGCCTAAGCCCGAACCCCTTTCCTATAGAACTAATTTAAATTTATCCCTTCTAATCAAACATAATTTTTCTCTAAAAAGGCTAATAAGTGAGGTGTGCCATATTGAGTAAAACCATTCATGGACCTCATAAAATTAGATCAAGAGCTAAAACTTATAGAAAAAGGTTTGAGGTGTGCCATAAATAAGTTAAATCATCCATGGCCCTCACAAATATTGCTATTAAAATCAAATTTTCGTAGTTGCTTTAGGCGTGTTAATTAAATAATTCATCGTAGCTACGGGTATGGTTCCCGTGACGTAGTTGTGATTTATACTAACTAAAATTGGGGTGTACATTTCATGTGACCCAACTTCAATTCTCAACAATGTTAAATAAAACGTGTTGCGAATCGTGGGTGCATTTCATGTAGCGTGGTTTAAGACGTGTTTTAAATAGCATTGAATTTTCCTAAAAACGTTAAAAGCGGTTTAAAAGTTGTAAAAATGCACAATAGGTTTAAAACATGTAGTAAATCAGATAATAGGCCAATATTAACAGTTTAAGAGACCGTGCTAGAATCACGGAACCCGAAAATGCCTAACACCTTCTCCCGGGTTAACAAAATTCCTTATCTAGAATTTCTGGTTCGCAAGCTTTTAAATAAAGTCAAAATTCTCCTCAATTTGGGATTTAAAATAAACCGGTGACTTGGGACGCCATAAATATTCCAAGTGGCGATTCTGAAATTGAATTAATTTATCCCATTTTGAATAATGTCACTTTAATTGGAAAAAATCCCTTATATACCCCTCGGGTGTAAAAAGGAGGTGTGACAGCTCTGGCGACTCTGCTGGGGATAAGAACCCAGAATCTCTAGTTCAGGGTTCAGAATTCGAGCTTAGAATAACTGTTATAGTTGGCTTGTTTTTATCTGATTTTTACATGTTGAGCCTAATGTGCTAATTGCTGCTTTTTACCTCTTTGATATTGTTTGGACTGTATATAAAATTGCTATGAAACCCTCCTCTCTCTGCGTCTTCTAAATCATCAGGGAAGTGTGCACTTTGTGTAACTTCTTTTCTGTTAGAGTCATATCCCAATTTTAGAATGAGGTTTGGACAAGTTGCAAAGCTGGTGAAGCTTCTGTATTCCCGGTACACTGCCCCCCTCTGCTCGAGCTGTCCGCTCGGGTAAGCCAGGTCTAGAACAATACACCTAGCTTTTTAAACCTAGTATAACATAACCTCATGCCGGATCCCTAGTAGGAACGTTTGTTTGCATCACGTGCATTTGACTTTGGGGACTCAACACAGGAGTTGGGTCTGTCTAGGACAGGTGTACCCGAAATCAAAAGACCATCCTGATGCATTTTACTTGCTACCTGTACATTTATTTGCTTCGGATTGCATGTTGACCGACTTCTAGAATGGGGGGGGGGGGAATTGAAAAAATCAAATTGAGGTATGAGAGAGCATAATTACCCGTCCTTAGAAAATCTGGTGTAAAAAAAAAACCGAGACTCTGCCGAAATTTTGAAAAAAAAGGAAAGAGAAATTTGTTTCAAAATTTGGTGTTGTTTTCTATTATGTCAAAACTGCCCGAACTACACAACGTTTAATTCTCACCGGATGTGGGATACGTAGGCAACCCTCACCGGGTCCAACTCTATTTTTTCAAAAATAACCCAAAAAATATGAGATGTTGTTATTCTGTCATAAATAAAATTAGGTGATGACGCTCTTGTCTAAGTAGCCAAAATGTCCCCAAAAGGACACCTAAAGGCTGTTTTTGCAAGAATAGCCACCTATGGTATTTTTTTAAAATTTTGGCCGATTGGTAAAAATAACCCTAAAATCTTCTTTCCTTAGGTGCTGAAAGGCCGTATCTGCAAAAGGTGTTTTTGTTTTGAATTGCAATTTTGAAAAATTGATAATTTTCTCTTGAGTCAAAATAAATCATGATCTTTTAACCAATCACTTTAAATAAATATGCAGGATGAGCACTATTGAAAATGAATCCTTCATAGTCCTCGAGGAAATTCCGTTAGAACTCCATATGTGGTGGAATGATTTAGGGAAAGTCAGCAGAGAGACCGTGATAAAAGCTTTGGGCGGTCTCATTGGTCTTTTGAAGATTAGGCCGAGGCTGGATATAATTAAGGCTTTGATACCTTTTTGGGACCCGACGCATAATTTGTTCCATTTTTATGATTTTGAGCTAACCCCTACGCATGAGGAAATAGCAGGCTATGCTGGTCTTAGTGGGAATCTCAGAAATCGATACCCAGTGGAACCTAGAGCAGTGACTCCTCATAAATTCCTGGACCTTCTAAGTATCAGTCAGGAAGTTAAAGACGGAAATTTGGCTGAGGGATTTTGTACATTTTATTTCTTGTACCGACGTTACGGGGATCCCCACGGTTTTGAGACCCCAGATACTGGCCTAACTCATTCAAGAAACAAAGGTAAATGGGAAGCACGTTGAGGATTGGTTTTTATAGTGGCATTCCTGGGTATCTTAACCTGCCCAAGAAAGGATAGAAATATAGAGTTGGGGCTCGTGGGAATAGCCGACTTCATGACTAAAAAGGCTAATGGCACCATTGTACCAATGATCCTGGCGGAGATTTATCGAGCTCTAACCGTTTGTCGAGCGGGTGGAAAATTTTTTGAGGGTTGTAACATGCTTCTACAGCTTTGGATGGAAGAACACCTCTGCCATCGTCCGAGATACATGAATTATGGTATGACCGGTCTTAACTATATTGAAGAACATGAAAACTGGGTGATTGATCATGAGTTTCCAGAAGGTACGGAGGCGTGGTTCGCGCATTTGAGTTCCCCGACTTCAAGCAAAATCGAGTGGATATTCGGTTGTCTCCCGGTCACTGAAGTCATTTACATGTCAGCTGAGGTATGTTTTCTTCTATTGATGGGTATTCGGAGTATTCAGCCATATGCTCCACACAGGGTTCTGCACCAGCTAGGCCGGTATCAAACTATCCCCCATGATGAAGATTTGAATCAACAAGTCATCGAACTAGGCCCAAAAGCGGCATTCCCGGAAGAAAGGGTTCGCCAGATTTGGCATCAGTGTTGGTACATTAAAAGGTTCCCAGTCCATCAAGAGCTTGAACGACCAACCAAGAGGCCCCATGTCCAACAATTCACTGATGGAGCGCAAGAGCAATGTGATTGGTTGGCAAAAGAGGCAAACTACAGGGCCAAGATAAGCAAATTGGAGGGACAAATCAGGGATCTCAAATTTGATAGTAGTGTACAGGCTACTGCTGATGAAGGGGAAAAGAAGAAGTTGGCCCAAGAAAATAGAGCCCTTCGAGCCCAGATCCAAAAATTGAAGATAGCTGCTGAGAATCGGGAAAGGAGCCGAATGGAGAAAGATTCATAAATGGTCTTAGGAGGAAAATATCTAAATACGGGGATGATTTGGAAAAATATAAGGGTAGTCTGGCAAGAGCCCAGGCACATTTGGCAAAAAACATAAAGGGACGGGTAGAGTTTGTCAGTCAATTGAAAAGAAAATATGATGGAGACGTAACAAACTTGAAGAAAAAGCTAACCACCCTCGATAATGAGATGGCCAAACAAACAAAGAGCTTTAAAGTAGAGAGGGAACATTGTTATGCCTTAATGTCACAACTAGAGGAAGATATGAACAGTTGCAGGGCCAAAGCCATCACGACACCCAAGTGCTAGAAGTTAGGTCTCAATAAATCAGATGTTTGCTCTAAGAGAAAGGTATCATCAGGGAAAGGGTTAGAGCAATTGCTGACTACATCGTCATGAAAAGCCATGAATGTGAACTGTGAAGGCATGACTAGAACCACCTTCTTTGCCGCAGTGATGATCTTTGTTTGCCAAATAATCTCCAAGGGGATCTTTCGCATAGGCTTGTGGCGAGACCGACTGATGTCCCACGGGCCCCTGGAGTAGAAGCACTTATGTATTTTTGATTTTCGTTTTGAGTCTGTATTTCAATTTTCAGTTCTAGAGCCTATTTCGAGTCTATTCTTAATTTTTAAATTCCTAGAAAAGTATGATAGAATCATTTGTAATAGAAAAGATTAGGAGTTTTTATTTTTAATGAAATTTGAATAAAAAACCAAAATTGTGTTTATTTATTTAATGCATTTATTCCTTGAACTACGTGATGATCTAATTCACACGGCATCGTGATACGTAGGCAATTCCCATTGGATCCGGTCATGGTTTTAAATAACTCACGTAAAAGAGAAAATGATGAAAGAGAAAACCAAAAGAGAGGAAATAAGAAAAAGAGAGAAAACAAGAAAGCGAAAACAAGAAACAAAATAATGATAAAGTGCAAAAGAGAGCGAGAGAAAAGAGCGGGGAGAAAAATAAAAGCTGGGATGAGACATGCAATCGTTGCAAAACAAGTAGAAACACATTTAACTATATAGGTGTATCACATCCCCAATGTGCGATTCCCTATGTGTTAATTACTTCAAACTAACCGGTTTGTTATGTCTACTATTGAGTATAGGTTTTGTTCTAAGGTTGTTGGTTTTGTGGTAACCTGGCTTCGCACCCTTACTTTACAAGATCCAAGGGTAGTGTAGAAATGTCATCAGAAGGTCATCCACCAACAATTCCCATCCCATAGGATAACCCGCTATCGGTTATCCCAACCTCAAAGTCAGCGGATGCTGAAGAGAATAGGGCATTGTACCTCCGCGTGCTAGAAATGTGGGATGCCTGGTCCAATGGTAGAGAATCGCCAAGTGCCATACCTGGTTTCCCCGAGCTGCTTCCCAGATCAAGTGGAAATTCCAACGTCCCAATAAGTTACCCGAATACCCCACTTAGATACCCTACCATCTCAACTCACTTCGCCGGAACACCTTCTGAGGTTCACCCCCAGGTGATTTTGGGAGTGGCCTCTAACTTATTTACCGCACCACCAAACTTGGCTACGGCACAACCAACTTTGCCCTGACCAAGCTTTGATCGATCATCCTTCACTTTCTAAGTACCATCTTTTCCTCCAGACCCTACCCATTTCCCCACCAATTCTTACCCTCAACAACCCCGGTACGAGTTTACCGCGGGACAATAGAAGGCTACAAAGAACCCCGAGCAAGAGGAAATCACTCGAAAAATGAGGAGCATGGAATAGAGCCTCAAGAATATACAAGGCTTGAGCGGCCAAAAGAGCGTATCCTACACTAATCTATGTATGTTCCTGCATATGCATTTGCCCCTCGGTTTCAAGACCCTTAAGTTCGAAATGTATGACGGGCATGGGGACCCTATAGCCCGTATTACAATCGATTAAGAGGGGCAGACGGAAAAGAAGAGCTTCTAATGGCTTATTTCAGAGAGAGTCTAGTTGGCAATGCATCCAAGCAATCCAAAGCGGGCCAGGAGGCGTAGCAAACAGAAAGAAGAAAGAAGAAGTGGCGACGACGGCTTCAAGTTTGAGAAACCCCCGAGGTTACTTTCCTCCAAACACCTCGCAGCATTATTATTCTCACCAGGATGTGGCTTATGCTATGCCTCCTCAGCCTTACGCGGTGATGAATGCCCAGCCCTACGCTAGGCCACAACAACAGTTTAACCAAAGCCGAGCTCCACTTCCTAGAAATAACCCTCCTCACCAAGCTCCATATAATGCCTGTCCCCCTCAAAATAATTTTCCATACAATGCCCATGCTCGGGAGCCACCCAGAAGAACAAACTTCACGCCTATTGGTGAATCATACTCTAGCCTTTTCCCTAAACTGGTCCAAATGGGTTTATTGCAACCCGTACCCCAAACCAAGCAAAACCTAGAGTCGCCATCCTACCGACAATGGTACTCGATGTGCTTACATTTAGGAGCGAAAGGGCATGACAGTGAAGACTGTTGGACTCTCAAAAGGGCAATTGAAAACTTAATAGAGCAAAAGAGGGTAGTGCTGAAAGATGAAGAGATCCCCAATGTGACTAATAACCTATTGTCGACTCATAACAACGGGCCAGTTATTGGGATGATTTGTGAAGATAAGGAGTTTGACCCAGCCCTAAAAGCCATCATTGCCATCGCCGATGTTGAAAAGAAGCCAAAGGCGGCTGCAAAGCAAGACAAAGGGGATAAGAAGAGTAACTTCGCCCCTCAAAGTGTAAAGAAGATGTTGGAAACCAAAATAGGGGCAGTACCCCTTAAGGATGCCATTCTTTATGTTCCCCGGGTCTCCAGGGAAGAACAATTGGTGTTGAGTCCCCCCAAGAGGTTTGAGCTAAACAAGGGACCTAAGATGTACGTGCCGAGAGGGACTTATGTGGCGCGGGGGCCGGTAATTTCACCAAGGCTGAATGAGCCCGTGATTATCAGCCGCGCACCATAGAAGCCCATGAAGGACCCCACTGCAGTCCCCTGGAACTACAACAGAGCAATTGTGACGTACAAGGGAAAGAAATCACAGGGGAAGTAAATGAAACCAACCTATTAGGGAAGTACCTCAATCTGGAAGAAGTGAACAATGCCAAGTAGAAGCGCTTCCCGCTCAAAAAGCTAGTTAGTGCCGAAGAAGCAGAGGGGTTCTTCCAAAAATGAAAACTACGGACTATGAGTTAATTGACCAACTCTGAAAGTCTCCCTCCCAGGTCTCGCTCTTGTCTCTACTGATAAGCTCGAATGAGCATCGGAAAGTGCTGATAAAGACCCTCAATGAAGCCTATATTCCAATTGAAACCACTGTGGAGCAACTGGAAAGGATGGCAGAAAGATTCTTCGCAGTCAACAGATATCATTTAGTAAGAATGACTTACCCCCGGAAGGGGATGCCCACAACAAAGCTCTTCATCTAATAGTTAAGTGTGAAGGGTACTATGTAAAAAGAGTTATGGTGGTGGCGGATTAGGGGTCGACATATGCCATCTCTCAACTTTGCAAAGAATGGAAATTGGGACTAAGATAATCATTCCTAATAATGTTTGTGTGCGTGCTTTCAATGGCATCAAGAGGGATACAATAGGGGAAATTGATTTGATCTTAACCATCGGTCATGTGGATTTCAAAGTGATGTTTCAGGTCTTGGACATGGATACCTCCTATAATTTTCTTTTAGGAAGGCCTTGGATCCATGCTGTGGGGGACGTACCTTCTACCCTCCACCAAATGGTGAAGTTTGAAAATGAAGATCAGGAAATTGTGGTTCATGGAAAAGACGAGCAATCAATTTATCGGGACCCGTCAATCCCATATCTCGAAGCTAGGGAAGGTAGCGAACACATAATCTATCAAGCTTTCGAGGTTGTGGTAACAAATCAATGCGAGGAAGGAAGCTCGTGTCCTCGACCTTTTTTGTCAAATGCATCAATCATGGTCTCTACTGAAATGATCAAGCATGGGTATAAGCTAGGGAAGAGGCTCGAGGTATCTTTGCAAGGTATCGCGGAACCTATCACTTTGGCCGCCAATAAGAACCTGTTTGGTGTCAGTTTCCAATCTACAAAAGTCGATGTGAAATGGGCTAAAGAGCGTAAGAATGATGGGTGGTTTCTACCTCATCCAGTCCCGCATCTCTCCAAAATATTCGTCAAGCCAAAGTACACAGAAGAAGAAGAAGAAGAAGAAGATGAGCCTTCACGACCGAGGAAATTAAGGACATGTGGAGCCATGAGGCGAATGTTATATGAAGCTCATATGGTCTAGACAGGTGAAGGCTCGAGCACTGATGAGGTGCAATTTATGGGGCCCGATGCCAAGCTGCAAAATTGGAAGGCTACTCTATCCCAGTCAGGCGGGAATCCTGGTAGTCTAGTCTTGCCACCTTTTCTGCATTCCGAGTTATTCCAGGGTGTAACTCGAATGTTTATTTTAGTTTATGGTCTTTAAAATTCCAATGTAAACCCTTTTATCTTCAAATTCAATGAAATGAAATCAACATTTCATCGTCTATGAATCTCTTTCTTTATTCTTTCTGATTTTTATTACTTTTCTTATTTCTTCCTTTCAGTTCTAATAATGCAGACTTAAATAACATGACATGCTTGCATACTTCATGCCCAGATCATAGCACACTATCTAACTATAAAATAATGAATCAAGAACCAGAATATGATGAAGACGAGGCTTTTAGGGAAATAAATCGAGAATTGGAATAATTCGATAATAAACCTAAGACAAACTTAAATGAAACCGAGTCGGTCAATTTGGGTTGTTCAGAAGAGGTCCAAGAAACCATGATAAGAATTCACATGGATGAGAGAACAAGGGATGCATTGATCCAACTTTTGTTCGAATTCAAAGATGTGTTTTCTTGGTCCTACGATGATATGCCAGGATTAAGTGTCGATTTGGTGGTGCACAAATTGCCAACTTACCCCGATTATCCCCCTGTCCAGCAAAAATAGAGGATGTTCAAAACTGACATCAGTGACATGATCAAAGAAGAGGTCACCAAGCAGTTGAAGGCGGGGGTGATCCGAGTGGTCCGATACACTACATGGTTGGCTAATGTGGTTCCCGTGCCAAAGAAAGATGGGAAAACTCGAGTGTGTGTTGACTATCGGGATCTGAACAAAGCAAGTCTCAATGACAACTTCCCTTTGCCAAACATCCACATCTTTGTTGACAACTGTGCCAAACATGATATACAATCTTTTGTGGATTTTTGTGCTGGATATCATCAGGTCTTGATGGATGAAGAAGACACGAAAAAGATAGCCTTCACCACACCCTAGGGCACTTATTGTTACAAGGTCATGCCTTTTGGTTTGAAGAACGCTGGGGAAACTTATATGAGGGCTATGACCGCCATCTTTCACGACATGATGCACTAAGAAATCGAGGTGTATGTGGACGATGTGATCATCAAATCCAGAACACAAGGCGACCATGTTCGGGACCTGAGAAAGTTCTTTGAGCGTAAGTATGACTTGAAGCTAAATCCAGCTAAATGTGCATTTGGGGTTCCGTCTGGCAAACATTTGGGATTTATAGTCAGTCGGAAAGGCATCGATCTATATCCAATGAAGATAAAGTCTATTCGGGATTTGCCTCCTCCGAGAACCAAGAAAGAGGTTATGAGCCTATTGGGAAGGTTGAATTACATCAGCCGATTCATTGCTTAGTTGACATCCACATGTGAGCCCATATTTAAGTTGTTAAAGAAAGATGCGGCGGTTAAATGGACAAATGAGTTTCAAGAAGCCTTCAACAAAATCAAAGAATATCTGTCAAATCCACTAGTCTTGGTCCCACCCAATCCTGGGAGGTCTTTGTTTTTGTATTTGACAGTCTTGGAGAATTCCTTCGGATGTGTCCTTGGGCAACATGATGTGACTGGGAAGAAAGAGCAGGCAATATACTATTTGAGCAAGAAGTTCACTAACTACGAAGCCAAATACACTTTGTTGGAAAGGGCTTGATGTGCCCTAACTTGGGTCGCTCAGAAGCTTAGGCATTACCTGTTAGCCTACACCACCTATCTTATCACCAGATTGGATCCTTTAAAGTACATATTCCAGAAGCCGATGCCCACAGGGAGGTTAGAAAAATGGCAAATCTTGCTCACCGAGTTCGACATAGTCTATGTCACCCGCACGACAATGAAAGCTCAAACTTTAGCGGATCACCTAGATGAAAACCTTGTTGATGATGAATATCAGCCTTTGAGTACTAACTTTCCGGGCGAGGAAGTAAATTCAGTTGAGGTAACTTCAGAAGACACCAATGCTTGGAAAATGTTCTTCGATGGAGCTGTGAACGCAAAAGGTGTTAGGATTGGGGAAATCTTGATTTCACCCACTGGTCAGCATTATCCAGCCACAACCCAGCTTCAATTTTTCTGCACAAACAACACTGCCGAGTATGAAGCCTGCATTATAGGTATGAATATGGCAATCAACCAAGATGTGGAAGAATTGATAATCATGGGAGATTCAGATCTGATTATCCGACAAGCTCAGGGAGAACGGGAAACTCGGGATGTCAAGCTTATTCCATACAGGCAACATGTGGAAGATCTTGGCAAGCGGTTCAAGTTAGTCAAGTTCAGGTACATTCCTCGTTTTCACAATGAGTTAGCCGATGCACTCGCTACTTTGGCTTTGATGTTTCCATATCCCCACATTGACCCGTTGGAAATCCAAATCCGAGAAAGGCATGGTTACTGCAATACGGTTGAGGTGGAACCAAATGTTCAGCCATGGTATCATGATATCAAGAGATTTCTGAAAACAAAGGAATATCCTGAGCAAGCCAATGGAAACCAAAAGAGAACCATTAGAAGGCTTGCCAGTGGTTTCTTTTTGAGCGGAGAGGTCTTGTACAAAAGGACTCCAGATCTTAATCTTTTACGATGTGTGGATGCCCAAGAGGCCGGAAGAATCATGCATGAAGTACACGCAGGAATGTGTGGACCCCATATGAATGGATACGTCCTAGCAAAGAAAATCCTTCGAGCAGGTTACTACTGGATGACTATGGAAAAGGATTACTTCAGCTTTGTCTGAAAATGTCATCAGTGTCAGGTGCACGGTGACTTGATTCATGCACCACCTTTAGAATTGCATCATATGTCAGCACCTTGGTCGTTCGTTGCTTGGGGTATGGATGTCATTAGGCCAATCGAGTCGAAGGCTTCAAATGGACATAGATTCATATTGGTTGCCATTGACTACTTCACAAATGGGTTGAAGCAATCACTCTCAAAGCTGCCACTAAGAAAGTAGTGGTAGATTTCGTGCACTCCAATATCATTTGCTGTTTTGATATTCCTACAGCTATCATTATGGACAATGCTGCGAATTTGAACAGTCACTTGATGAGGGAGATATGTGAAAAATTTAAGATCACGCATCGGAATTCTACCCCTTATCGGCCCAAAGCTAATGGTACCGTTGAAGTAGCAAACAAGAACATCAAGAAGATTCTTAGAAAAATGATTCAAAGTTTGAGACAATGGTATGAAAAGTTGTCGTTTGCATTGTTGGGATATCGTACAATTGTGCACACATCAGTTGGAGCAACACCCTATCTATTGGTTTATGGCACTAAAGTCGTAATACATGCAGAAGTTGAAATTCCTTCTTTTCGAATCATCGTTGAGGCTGAAATTGAGGATAGTGAGTGGGTCAAAACTCGTCTAGAACATTTAACCTTGATTGATGAAAAGTGTATGGCCGCAATTTGTCACGGGCAGTTGTATCAACAAAGAATGGCCCGTGCCTACAACAAGAAATTGCGGCCTAGGAACTTTGTAGTAGGGCAACTCGTTTTGAGATGTATTCTCCCTCATCACAAGGAAGTAAAAGGAAAGTTCGCTCCTAAATGGAAGGGCCCATACATTATAAGAAAACTATTGCCGAAAGGGGCATTGTACCTGGGAGACATTGAAGGAAATAACCCTGAAACAGCTGTCAATGCAGATGCGGTTAAGAGGTATTATGTTTAATCCTTCTACGATACCAATATTGTCTGATTGGGATGATGAAGGCTCTCATTCTTGCTACCCCAAATACTTTAACCCTTTGCTAACCCTTTGAGTCGGTTACCTTTCTTTGATTACCCTCTTTGGAACCCGAAAACGTTTGTAAAAAAAATCTAAATTAAAAACAAAATTTTCCTGAACTACGTTCGACTTGATTCTGAAAGGATACATCGGCAGCCTCTCTCTGGGGTTCAGTCACACCAAAACAAAAATCCAGTGAAACTGGGGTAGATGTTATAATGGTTTGGCGATGATCCCGCCCGAATGGTTCCAAAGTTGTAATTTGATCTAAATTCTTTTTACCCCAAACCCTGTTCAAGTCCTTCCGATTAATCGGTGAGAGTGTTCAAGGATTGGAGAACACAACCACTTGGATCCGATGCAATCAAAATGAGAGAAATAAAATGAGTGTTGATGAAAACCCATACGTGCACCGTAAGGCAATGGTGAGCAGAGAAATTGAAAAATGAGAGAGTCTTGTTAGTGAAAATGAGAGAGGTCAATTGGCGAAAACCCGCAAAGGGCGCCACTGATCAAAAAGAAGGAATTCCGTACAACCATCAGTATTGATAAAATCCTGGCAAGGTTTCTCAGTTTTAAGACACGAGTTATGATGGGTTTATGGGAGATTGGACGTTTGCGCAAGTTTGGGTATCCAGTCCAAGAAGCATGTCATGTCTATTGAAGTCTTCATTCACTACAGATAAGTCCTTCTTTCCTCCCCCGAAAGGGACACTTCTTGTTAAATTCACTATCCTATCCTTATTTTACCTTTCTTTGAATCCCTTTCAGTTTAATCCTTCTCCGAAACTAATCCAAAGAAAAGATGGCAAGATTGGTCTTACAGGTTTTTGCTTAACAAATGCCAAATTCAAGAAAAGTACCCAGCCTCAGCAGGTGCATCAAGTCGATCTCGACTGTCCATGATGGTCGATGCTCCATATTCAAAATTATTGAAAAGGAAAGAAATCCAAAGTCAAATGCCCATAAAGGCAAAATAAGATGAAAAGACCAAAACCCCGTACGGGTGAACCATCATGTGAAATTTGGGAAAGTCAAGATCCCTGCGTTTAGAAGAGAGATCAATCTCCAGAAAGCCGGTGAGCAACAGAGATTTTCATCGAAAGAGTTGGCTTGAAATCAAGTGATCAAAACAATCAAGGCCACAAAACCAACCACTGTTTCAAAGTAACAATTGTTCTTTGTTTGAAAACATGAAACATGTGCAATCCAAAGCAACCTTGCAAGAAGCAGGTGCAACCAAAGAGAAACTGCGCAAGGGCTAGAAACAGCTTTGCAGCAATAATCAATCCAAAAGGGAAGTCCCCTCCAAAATTTCTTTCCCGCATTTACTCATTCTATAAAATAAAATTAAAAAAAAAAGAAAAGAAAAAAAAATTCAAAAATGGTAGCCAAGGGTCTCCACTCCCTAGTTGATTTTATTTTAGATATAGGTTCTCCACTCCCTAGTCGCTTTTCCAACATAGGGTCTCCACTCCCTAGTTGATTTTATTTTAGGCATAAGGTCTCCACTCCCTGGTCTTCTTTTCCAACATAGGGTCTCCACTCCCTAGTTAATTTTATTTTAGACATAGGGTCTCTACTTCCTAGTCTGCTTTTCCAACATAGGTTCTCCACTCCCTAGTTGATTCTATTTTAGACATAGGGTCTCCACTCCCTAGTTGATTTTATTTTAGACATAGCATCTCCACTCCCTAGTCGCTCTTCCAACATAGGGTCTTCACTCCCTAGTTGAAGTTATTTTAGGCATAGGGTCTCCACTCCCTAGTCACTCTTCCAACATAGGGTCTCTACTCCCTAGTTGATTTTATTTTAGACATAGGGTCTCCACTCTCTAGTCTGTTTTTCCAACATAGGGTCTTCATTCCCTAATTGATTTTATTTTAGACATAGGGTTTCCACTCCCTAGTCACTCTTCAAACATAGGGTCTACACTCCCTAGTTGAGTTTATTTTAAACATAGGGTATCAGCTCCCTAGTCGCTTTTCCAACATAGGGTCTTCACTCCCTAGTTGATTTTATTTTAGGCATAGGGTCTCCACTCCCTAGTCTGCTTTTCCAACATAGGGTCTCCACTCCCTAGTTGATTTTATTTTAGACATAGGGTCTCCAATCCCTAGTTGATTTTATTTTAGACATAGGGTCTCCACTCCCTAGTCGCTTTTTCAACATAGGGTCTCCACTCCCTAGTTTAATTTTTTTAGATATAGGGTATCCTCTCCCTAGTCGCTCTTCAAACATATGGTCTCCACTCCCTAGTTAAATTTATTTTAGACATAAGGTCTCCACTCCCTAGTCTGCTTTTCCAACATAGAGTCTCCACTCCCTAGTTGATCTTATTTTAGACATAGGTTCTCCACTCCCTAGTCACTTTTCCAACATAGGGTCTCCACTCCCTAGTTGATTTTATTTTAGGCGTAGGGTCTCCACTCCCTAGTCTGCTTTTCCAACGTAGGGTCTCCACTCCCTAGTTAATTTTATTTTAGATATAGGGTCTTCACTCCCTAGTTGATTTTATTTTAGGCATAGGGTCTCCACTCCCTAGTCTGATTTTCCATCGTAAGGTCTCCACTCCCTAGTTGATTTTATTTAAGACATAGGGTCTCCATTCCCTAGTCGCTTTTTCAACATAGGGTCTCCACTCCCTAATTGATTTTATTTTAGACATAGGGTCTCCACTTCCTAGTCTGATTTTCCAACATAGGGTCTCCACTCCCTAGTTGATTTTATTTTAGACATAGGGTCTCCACTTCCTAGTCGCTTTTCCAACATAGGGTCTCCATTCCATAGTTGATTTAATTTTAGACATAGGGTCTCCACTCCCTAGTCGCTTTTCCAATATAGGGTCTCCACTCCCAAGTTGGTTTTATTTTAGACATAGGGTCTCCACTCCCTAGTCGCTCTTCCAACATAGGGTCTCCACTCCCTAGTTGAAGTTATTTTAGATATAGGGTCTCCAATCCCTAGTCTCTCTTCCAACATAGGGTCTCCACTCCCTAGTTGATTTTATTTTAGGAATAGGGTCTCCACTCCCTAATCTGCTTTTCCAACATAGGGTCTCCACTCTTTAGTTGATTTTATTTTATACATAGGGTTTCCACTTCCTAGTCGCTTTTCCAACATAGGGTCTCCACTCCCTAGTTGATTTTATTTTAGATATAGGGTCTCCACTCCCTAGTCGCTCTTCCAACATAGGGTCTTCATTCCCTAGTTTAAGTTATTTTAGACATAGAGACTTCACTCCCTAGTCGCTCTTCAAACATAGGGTCTCTACTCCCTAGTTGATTTTATTTTAGACATAGGGTCTCCACTTCCTAGTCGTTTTTCCAACTTAGAGTCTCCACTCCCTAGTTGATTTTATTTTAGACATAGGGTCTCCACTCCCTAGTCGCACTTCCAACATAAGGTTTCCATTCCCTAGTTGATTTTATTTTAGACATAGGGTCTCCACTCCCTAGTCGCTCTTCCAACATAGGGTCTCCACTCCCTAGTCGCTCTTCCAACATAGGGTCTCCACTCCCTAGTTTAATTTTTTTTAGACATAGGGTATCCTCTCCCTAGTCGCTCTTCAAATATATGGTCTCCACTCCCTAGTTGATTTTATTTTTGACATAAGGTCTCCACTCCCTAGTCTACTTTTTCAACATAGGGTCTCCACTCCCTAGTTGATCTTATTTTAGACATAGGTTCTCCACTCCCTAGTTGATTTTATTTTAGACATAGGGTCTCCAGTCCCTAGTCGCTTTTCCAACATAGGGTCTCCACTCCCTAGTTGATTTTATTTTAGGCATAGGGTCTCCACTCCCTAGTTTACTTTTCCAACACAGGGTCTCCACTCCTTAGTTAATTTTATTTTAGACATAGCATCTCCATTCCCTAGTCGCTTTTCCAACATAGGGTCTCCACTCCCTAGTTGATTTTATTTTTAGCATAGGGTCTCCACTCCCTCGTCTGCTTTTCCAACATAGGGTCTCCACTCCCTAGTTAATTTTATTTTAGACATAGGGCCTCCACTCCCTTGTCGCTTTTCTAACATAGGGTCTCCACTCCCTAGTTGATTTTAGTTTAGATATAGGGTCTCCACTCCCTAGTCTCTTTTCCAACATAGGGTCTCCACTCCCTAGTTGATTTCATTATAAATATAGGGCTCCACTCCCGAATCTCTTTTTTCCAAGGATACACCATCCTGACTTTTGTTGTTGTCAATAAAGAAATAGTTTAGATTTTTTTACAATAACTCATGAAATTTTTCTAGTGAAAACAGGGGTAGAAAAGTTTGTTCATTTGTTTGCTTTGGTGCTTGAATAGGTTTTCACCGTGATGCACAAGGTTTGAGATGACAAAAAAAAAGAAGTCTCAACCCAAATAAAAAAAATAAGAAATAAGAAAAGAAGTTGAACTCTAAGTGTAGAAGTAGAGAAAAGATGCAGACTGCCCAAGATATGATTGAAGTCACATGTTTTGCATGTCCCTCCTTGATCCGAGAAGCTGAAGAAGAATGAACCAGCGGTTGTAGCTAATGAGCATCAAGATTCAGAATAGAGTCTGCAGGAAGAACCATCCAAGCTCAAGATCAAGCATTTGAAGGTTTATAGATAGGAATCTTGTAATTCGTAATTGATAGGCTTAGCTAGTTTATCTTTTCATCTTTCATCTTGATGTACTAAGGAGCTTAGCAAGCAGAAACAACAACAACAACAGTGAAATCACATTTTCTCGGTAGTCCCAACTACCAAAACTTGCAGAACTACACTTACCTGATTCCTTTATAGCCAAGGATATGTAGGCAATATCCTAAGCAATGTTCGGTCAGACTCTTTCAAAAGTTGCATCTCATGGAGTTTCAAATGGGCAAATATCTCTTGTAATTGCTCATTTTATCTTTGCCCGAAAACCCTTCGTGTTTCCGAGCAAAGAGGGGCAGCTGTGAGCATGTGATTTTTGTCCTCTACGAACTACTACTATAAAAACCCAAGAAAATAGATTTTTTCTTAATTACTTGCCATTTTAGGAATTTTTATAGAATTTTATTAATTGTTTGCATTTCTGTGCGCGTTTAATTTTTATTAAAATCATGAAAAATGCCAAAAATACCATGCATTGTGTTTTGGTTTGCTTTTATATTTTTAGGATTAATTAGTTAATTATTTGTTTTATCAAAATTAAAATCACAAAAAATGGCCCATTTTACACCTTTTCCTTTTATTTTTAGATTATTAATTTTTCACTTTTAATTTAGGATTAAGTATTTTTTATAATTAGGTAACTAGCTTAATTTCACATTTCGATTAATTTAGATTAATTTAGGATTTTTAATTAAAAAAAGGGAAAAGAAATAAAAAGAAAAGAAAAGAGGTTAAAAGAGTTAAATTGAAAGGAGTTGTTAATTTCGGAGTTGGGCCAATTTAGCCAAAACCAGCCCAAAATTACCCAATCCGCTCCCAAAACCCAAGCCCAAATCTGTTTTACCCGGTCCAACCCCCCTCTTAACCCAAACGACCACGTTTCATTTTGGGTTTCATCACAGCCGTTGGATTTTGTTAATCCAACGGCCCGGAACTAACTCCCCTATTAGTATATAACTGTCTGAACAAGCCTACTCCCCCCCCAATTTCAATCCCATCCATTCATCTCTAACACCCCTAACCCTGAAACCCTAGTCGCACTCAGCTCCTCACCATCTCCGTCGTGGTCTGCTGGCCAAAAATTGCCTCACGGCGGCGGACCACCACTAATACACCCCAAATTTACACCTTGAAATCCCCATCCCCTCCTCATTATGAATTCCCAATTGGTTTTCCTCAAATCCCTTCCGAATTGCTCGAATCTTAGATCAAAATCATGCCCAAAAAATCCTAACTGTTCCAAATCGCCCCAAATTAACACTCTATAATTTTTGCTCTAATCTGAACCCTAAACCACCATTAGCCCCCCTCAAATTAGCCCCAGCCACATCGAATTTTGAATCTAAGATTCTGGAGCCCTAATTTTCTTTCACCTCTAATCTTTCAGCGATTTTTGGGGTTGTTGAACCCAAGACTTCCATGAGTTCATTGCTCTTGATAAGAGCAGTGGATTGATGTTCGTCTAGAAGTTCATTCTACCTCGGGCAAATTGGGTTAGAATCCGAGGTTTGATCCAGTGATTAGAAGTTTAAGCTTAGGTAAAATTCTCTTTTCTTTCTTTGTTGTTTGTTTTGTCGTCTTTGCATGTTCTTGGCAACATGTTTAGGTTTACAGTTTTAGGACTTCTTTTCTTTGTTCACATGTTTAGTTGATTATTTGTTTGGGTTTATTAGGTTAATCAGAGTTGTTAAGCTTTTATTTCAATTTGCATAAGTTTAATCCTATTGAGGGTTTTTAATAAATTGATTACCCTGATTCCGCTTTGTTTTCCCTTCTTCTATTTCTGAAATTAGATTTCATGTTTAAATGAGCTAACTAGTCTGTTGATTCATATACCTGATTAGTTTAGCTTCTAGGATTTCTTTATGGTTCTCTGGTAAATGTTAGTTTGATTGCTGTAGTTAGTTAGATAAAATAACCTTTTTCAATAATTAGGTTGATTTCAATCTAAATAGCATCAGCTCTCTTACTTTCATTTCTGTTAACATTTTTGCATCTTTTGACTTGTTCTAATTGTGTTTGACATGATTTGAAAATCAATAGAAACCTTAGGGACCTAATTGAACCAAAAGAATTTAGGTTAAAGATGAAATATGCAGTAAAGGGTAAAATTGGACTTTCACTTAGGCCAAAATCAGAAGGTTCTAGTAGTTAGGACAGTTGTCCCTATCCTTAGCAAAATGCTGATATTGGATAAAAAAAAGGACATACAGCTGTCAAAAGATAATGTACTATCCTGAAAAATTCAGTATATTAGGTTAGAATATGACTTTTTGATTCTCTTTTGGTACACTCTATTAAAGGAAAACATTCCATCACTCACACACAGAATTCAGCATTATTCTCTGCCTAAAAAGTTCTGAAGAGCAGATTTTGAGCATCATCTTTACTGCATAAAAAGTTCCATTTTCTCTGAAAACTTTAGATTTTAGAAAATCTTAGAAAATTTCCAAAACTTCTCCCTTTTGTTCACAAGCTAGAAATGGTTTGAAATAGAGAGTTTTCTTGTGTTATTTAGCTGGGATTTATGGTTTCAAGTTATTGGTTTTGGGTCTGAAATTCTAGTTTATTTGGGGACTGATGCAGCTGTGTTGGTTTTCTGCTGTTGTTTATGTGCTTCTGAAGTTTTCCAGCAGGTTTTTTCTTTTATTTTTACCTACTGTATTCTATTGCTGTTCAAGGTACATATGTTCTTCCATGTTTAAATGTTAGTAAATGGAATTTAAGGATGAATACAAGATGTTCTTTGCTTGCCAATGTTATATATCTGTATGTTTCTTGCTGAAGTTGCAACCATGTTGAAAATCTTCCTACTTAAATGAGTGATCCTTTGTCTCTTTGTTTTTATATCCTAAGTATTTGTTTAACATTGGTTTTACTTCAGTTGATAAATGTACTTATCTGTTATGGCATTGGTCATATAGCATGTTAGACCCCATATTTGAAATTTGGTAATTGATAAAGTGTGTTGGTTATGCTTTCTTTCTTTCCTTTTCTCCTTCTGACCACTTCCCCTTTACTAAGAACCATTATTTTCTTTTCTTTGTTTATTTGGCTGTAAGCTGTTGCCTGCAGATTTGGTCACTGGTTGGCCAAATCAGCAGGTTCAAAGCTAGAAAAATGGGAATCAGGCTTCCTTAACAAGACCAAACTCTAATGGATAAGTCATGTCCAAAAGAAGCAGGGTGTCCTCATGATGTTAGCTATAGTGATTTGTAATAGTTTACCCTCTTAATGTAAGTTAAGTTATGTAATAAGTCTCAATGCAGTATATTGATTTTTTTTATTTTTTTATTTTAGTTGTTTGTTTCATTCTGGAAAATTGTAATAAATCAGAAGTGAGTATTGATGCATTAGGGGGTTTAATTATGTGTTTTGATATGCTCTTTTTTACAAAGCAGTAATGATGCTGGACTTTGGAACTATTCAGCAGAATCAAGGGCTGTTTAGTAGATAGAAAAGGGCTGGACTTCTAGCCCAAAGTAAGAGACTGTCCTAAGATGGTTTCGGCCTGGTCTATAGGTCCAGACTTTAAGTCAGTCAAGAAGCCCTTTTTATCATGAATCATTTTAGGTTTAAATTAATTAATCTTCAGCAATAGAATAAAGTTTAGACTTTAATTCCATCCTTGTTTGAACGTGTGATGACCTGTTGAATTAGAGTCATATTGTATATCTTAGTTGGCCTTTTTTTTATTTACTGTAAACATGTGAGTAATGGATAATGATAGAAGGGGAAGGCCCAGCTAGAGAAAGTAGCGACTGGGCCCGCCTATTTCAGGTCCAATATGGGCCAGTTTTCATTCAAACCAAATTTCGGAACAAGCAAGAGCCTGCTGGGGCTCTTCCATTTCACTTGGGCCGAAGTCCTAGCCCAGATTCAGCTTCTTGCAAAGTTGAACCTTCCCATTAAGCCCAATAATGAATGCCTAAGCCCGAACCCCTTCCTATAGGTGTGCCATAGAGAGTAAAATCTATAATTCATGGCCCTCATAAAATTAGATCAAGAGCTAACAATTATAGAAAAAGGTTTGAGGTGTGCCATAAATAAATTAAATCATCCATGGCCCTCACAAATATTGCTATTAAAATCGAATTTTCATAGTTGCTTTAGGCACGTTAATCAAATAATTCATCATAGCTACGGGTATGGTTCCCGTGACATAGTTGTGATTTATAATAACTAAAATCCGGGTATACATTTCATGTGACCCAACTTCAATTCTCAATAATGTTAAATAAAACGTGTCGTGAACCGCAGGTGTATTTCATGTAGCGTGGTTTAAGACGTATTTTAAATAGCATTGAATTTTCCTAAAAAAGTTAAAAGCGGTTTAGAAGTTGTAAAAATGCACAATATGTTTAAAACATATAGTAAATAAGATAATAGGCCAATATTAACAGTTTAAGCGGTCGTGCTAGAACCACGGAACCCAGGAATTCCTAACACCTTCTCTCGAGTTAACAAAATTCCTTATCTAGAATTTCTGGTTCGCAGACTTTTAAATAAAGTCAAAATTCTCCTCGATTTGGGATTTTAAATAAATCGGTGATTTGGGACACCATAAATATTCCAAGTGGCGACTCTGAAATAGAATTAATTAATCTCATTTCGAATAATGTCACTTTAATTGAAAAAACTCCTTTATATACCCCTCGAGTGTAAAAAGGAGGTGTGACAATGATGGATCCATAAAATTTGTGGCCTAAAGCGAAATTTAAGAAGAGACCATATAATTTTTTATTAGTATATATACATACACATACAAAAAAAAAGATAGTGTTGCCATTTTTTCATACTTATTATTTATAGCATAACATGCTTAAATGATGAAACCTTTAACTTCACATAGTAGTATTATTATTTATATTAGTAAGAAGTAACTTAAATAAATTGGATGTAAGACATGTGTTTTCAATATGTTACCTTTAATTTTGTTGTAAAAAATATATTTACTAATACGAAGATCTAAGTAATTTAATTCAAAGTTCTAAAATATTTTTAGTGTTAAAGAGTAGATAGTATTTCTTTCTTTCTTTCTTTCTTTCTTTTGTCCAAGGTTTATTGTATTTTTTTTTGCAAACTTTAATATTGTCTAACTTGAAATAAAATAATAAAATCTATTATTAAAAATTTTTGGGGACCTAAATTAAAGCTTTACTAGTCTCCTAATCAAGCCACATGTCCATCCCCATGCTATTCTCAATCAAATTTTATAGATTCTCAATTAAGATAAGACAAAAATCAATGAATGTAATATTTAGTTACCAAATGTTAATTAAGCTAGAATAACATGTTCATGGGCAGTGGTCTATAAATAATTGTTGATTATTAATGAGGGTGGCTCAACGGAATTGGTGGCTTAAAACTAAAATATATTAAAAAATCCTGAATTTCTTTCATAATATCCATATAATATGGAGACAAAAAAAGTGGTGAGAGAACAATGTATAATATGTGGGTTAGGCGTAAGTCATATGGTATTGAATTCCCTATAAAAAGAATATAGCATTAAATGAAAATGGTAAAAGGATTGAGCCTATTATCGATTGTGTTTTGAACTTTACGATACTTGTCTCTGGGATTTCTTAATTAAAAAATGAGACAGAAAAGAACTTGATTACATATATCAGGATCTATGAAATGTGACAAAAATGAATAGCTAATTTAGAGAATTTGATTTGAAATTAAAAAGTAAAATAGTAAAAATATGAAAAAAGAAAGAAAGAAAAATAGAATTGATGAGAAGATTTATTTAATTTAGTAAGAGAAAACTTCTATCCTACTAACTCATTCAATCCTCCATCTACCAAATTTAAATAAATATTAGAATTTAAAATATTATATATATATATATATATATATATATATATATATATATATATATATATATATATATATATATATATATATGTATGTATGTATGTATATATACCATATATATATATATATTTTTTGGGGCCTTGAATATTTGGGGGCCTAAGGCAAGAACTTCACTTGCCTTACCCTAGAGCCGCCCTCGCATGAAGGCGTTAGGACAATGTTTGAGTTAAAACTAAAAAAGAAATAATATTTGAAACTAAAAAAAATATGAAAGAGTGGTGTTTGAACATAAACTTTTAAATTTTTTTTAGGCAAAATACATCAGTAGCCATGTGAACTATACACCAAATCTCTGTTATACACTTTTTGAGAACATATATCATATGCTTAGTACACACTACTTTTACGAGATAAAAAAATGAGCGTGTCAAACCTATGCATTATCTGTCCAAATCCTTATATAAGCACACGTGTTTAAATCTTATTTGTCCCCTTATTTTTGTTAATTTAATAGTTAAATGAAGAAAAAAATATTCAGGCCCTTCTTCCTCATTTGGAGCCCCTGTCGTCCCCGGAATCCGACGATAACTGCAACTCCCATTTCTCTCACACGCCTCCTCATCTCCTCCCTCTTGCATCTCCTTTAAGAAGATGTCAGCCATAACTCGTAATGCTGGCAACGACCTCAACCAACGAGCCGAGAAGTCCATTGTCAGGTTGTTAGTTCCATTGTCAGTTTATGGTCGACGAGCTTAGATCTTCTCCGCGTGGGTGGAGCTATCAGATCTTTCTAGCAAGCTAGTGGTTCTTCGTTCAAATCTGGCCTCGTTTGATTAAAAAAGGCAAACACCGACTTCCATTTTCCGTGCACTGTTATAGTGTCAAACCCATCGATAACAATGGTGATTCCATAGCAAACAAAACAAACAAAACCTAGAACTAAAAATTGGTGAAAATTTTATAGAGTAAGGAGAAATAGTACAGTAAAGAAGAACAAAGATGATGAATAAAGGGGGTCTTTTAAAGAAAGAAGAAGTATGGTGGCTTTCTTCTGAAAGAGAAAGAGACGAAGAAAGAGAAATTGGTTTAAGTGTTTAATCTTTTAAAAAATTATTAACACGTTTCTTGACGTTATTGGTGCGTGACATTACGCTTATTCTAAAAAATTGGTCCAGAAAAAATAGTGTGTACTAGACAAATTTTAGAAGGTTGCGTGTGTAATATAATGTTCTTCCTCAAAAAGTGTATAATATGGATTTGGTGTATAATTCAGGTGGCTACCTATATATTTTGCCTTTTTTTTTACGAAAGTTAAAGATCAGTGAAAAAAAAGTTAACATGTACATGAAATACTCATTCAATATTAATTGATGTTAAATAGCAATCTTCAAACTTATAACATGTGATAATTCTCGCCAAAATAATATTAATGCATTAAAATTGTTAAAATAGCACGGGCTAGCCAGTTTTCAGATTGGTCATTGAAAAATAGCCAGCGTTTGCAAAGTCATTAAAAATAGTCACTATTTTGCTGCAACATGAAAAGTTCTAGCATAATATACTGGAGATTGGAGCAAATTGCATGAACTTCCAGCATATTATGCTGGACTAGTACATTATACTGGACTGATATATTATGCTGGAACTTCAATATATTATACTGGAAGTCCAATCTATTATACTGGAGTTCCAATATATTATGCTGGAATATTTTCGAATTTTGAACATTGTTTTTGTTCAAATTTATCTTTATATGAAAAGTGGCTAAATTTCGATTACTTTTGAAACTGTGGCTATTTTTCAATCACCACTTATAAATCTGACTATTTTTGAATTTCTCCATTACTGACTCGGCATTCTCATCTGTGACATGTCACATGGTAAATACTAGTGTATTTTCACATAGTGTATATGTCAAATCGAATATTTAGTGTAACGACCCGGCCGGTCATTTCATGAGTTACCGCTCTATTTCCCCCATTTCTTCTTCTTATTGCTTTGTTTATCGGTTCTATGTATGATTGGGTTGGTTGGCTCGAGCTCGGAGAGGTTTTTGGAAATGTTTGAGACACTTATAGCCCGTTTGGCCAAGCTGCAAAAATCAGCTTATTTTGAGAAGTGCTTTTTTTCAAAAGTACTTTTGGTGAGAAGCAGTTTGTGTTTGGCTAATTAGTTTGAAAAACACTTCTGAGCAGCAATTAGTGTTTGGCCAAGCTTTAAAAAACTGCTTCTAAGTGTATTTTTCTCAAAAGTTCTTCTCAAAAAAGTGCTTTTGGAGAGAAGCTACTTTTTTCTGCTTCTCCAAAACTGCTTCTGCTTCTCCTCAAAAGCACTCTTTTTCCTTCCAGAAGCTTGGCCAAACACCTCAAATTGAGGCCAAAAGTGCTTTTGGCCAAAAATAAGCTTGGCCAAACAGGCTATTAGTCTCTTTTGAGGAAGCTTAAGTTAAAAAAGTCAGCCGGATGTTGACTTATGTGTTAGAGGGCTCGGATGTGAGTTCTGATGGTTCAGATAGCTTCGGGAGGTGGTTTGGGACTTAGGAGCGTGATCGAAATGTGTTTTGGAGGTCAGGAGTGGGTTTAGGCTTGAATTGGCGAAATTGGGATTTTGGTATTTTTCGGTTGATAGGTGAGATTTTGATATAGGGGTCGGAATAAAATTCCGGGAGTTGCAGTAGTTCCTTTGTATTATTTGGGATGTGTGTGCAAAATTTCAAGCGTAATTCGGAAAATTTTGAAAACTTACGCTTGAATCCGAGGTGTTTTGGTTGATTCGATGTTGTTTTAGGTGTTTTGAAGATTGGTATAAGTTTGGATGGTGGTATATGATGTGTTTGTGCTTTTGGTTGGGGTCCCGGGGGCCTCAGAGTGATTTCTGATGGTTGGCGAAAAGTTTGGAAGTTGGTTTTGGCAGCTGAAGATGTGTCATTGCTGTCATAACCGCACATGCGGCTAGGGGACCACATGTGCGGTCTCGTAGAAGCAAGTTTGGAGTCGCAGAAGCGGAAGGAGCCAAGGAAGGCAGAAACCGCATAAGCGGTTAAGGAACTGCACCTGTGATGGCGTAGGTGCGGAGTGTGCATCGCAAATGCAGAATTGAGAATTTAAGTGAGGAAAGGTATAAAAGCATTCCTTCGCGATTTTTGAGTTGTTCTTCACCATTTCAAGTCGGTTTTGGAGTTTTTTGGGAGATTGTGAAGAGAGATTCAAGGGATAACGTCTGGAGGTAAGATTGTTGAATCTAAAACTCATTTCGATGATATTATTTCACGGATTAGAGCTGTAATTATGGAAATTAAGGGTTAAAAATTGGGAAACTAGGGCTTGGTATCAGAGATATTGACTTGAGGATTTGAGGGGCCATTTGTAGTCGGATTTTGGGACTTTTGATATGTATGAACTCGTGAGGAGATAAGAAATCTATTGATGTAACTTTATCGAATTTCGAGACGTGGGCCCAGGGGTCGGGTTTGACCAATTTCGGGATTTGTGTTGTAATTTGATTTCTTTCGAGTGGGTTTTGTTCCCTTAGCATATTTTGATGGTTTTGCACTGATTTTGGTTAGATTTGGAGCATCCAGAGGCCGGTTCGAGAGGCAAAGGCATCGCGAGCTTGAGTTTGGACCGGATTGAGGTGAGTAATGATTGTAAATATTGTCCTGAGGTTATGAAATCCCGAATTTCACATTGTTGTGCTGTATTGAGGTGACGCACATGCTAGATGACGAGCGTGGGGTCGTGCACCGATGGGGATTTTGACTTAGTCTGTCCCGAATGATTGTTTTACCGCGTATTTGATTGAAAACTATTGGCTATCATCATGTTTTAGGCTGAATGCCATATTTGGGCTTCGTGCCAACTATTTGGACCCTTAAGAGATTTTTACTGATGTTTCCTGTAAGCACGTGATTTTTGCTTTACGAGCAATCGCTCCAAAAGAAAATAAAAATAGTGACAAATGATTTTGCGGTACAATTTTTCGAGTTTTCCGTGACATGTGTTGTTAGTCATTTATGGGTCTGTCCGTTTTGCATCTAGGAATTATCAAACAAAAATACAAAAATGCCTGTCGTTAAAAGAAAATTCAAAAAATGTGTATGTGTGCATCGTTCGTTCTCAGCTGTGAGCTAACCATTTTTATTTTTATTTTTATTTTTTCATTTATGTGTGTTTATCGTTGTGGGTATCACTCAATATGTGTGTAGGTTTATTTTAATTTTTACATTGTTTTAGGAATTTTTGTTTAATTTGAAAAAAAAAAAAGAGAAAGGAAAAGGAAAATCTGATTTGGGCCCCGAAACAAGGCCCAAAACCAAAGTACTGATCCAGTCCAAGACGAGCCTGCCCAAACACGGACTCGAACGACGCCGTATCGGTGTCCCTACCAAAGCCGTTGATCTGATTCAAACGAACGGTCCAGATCAGGCTGTTCAACTCGCCTCAACGACGTCGTTTCAGGCAAGATGATCTAAGCCGTACAACCCCATCGATCCAACGGATCCAGGCCCTCCTCTAAACCCGTCAACATGACCCGATCCATGCCCTTTACCCGGTCTCACCCACCATCACGCCCAAACGACACCGTCTTTCCTAAGTGGATGGATCCTGGCCATAGATCTCACTTGATCCAACGGCCAGGATCTAAACCCTCAATACATATATAAGCTCTCCATTACACCCCACGCCCCCCAAACCAAACCCCACCTTCCCCACTGTACACCCTCGTCCCAAACACAACCCCTTCTCATCCTCGAACCCTAGCAGCCGCCCCAGTATCCCTCGCCATTAAAGCCGGCGGCATGAACGCCGATGACCGCCTCCTGAACACCCTAGGACCACCTCACTGTCCTGAACACGAATCCACTAACCACGAGCCTCGAATCACTTTCGTTCGTCTCGAATCTTCATTTGAAGATTTGAGTCGAACCCGGATCTATGCCAAACCACCCATCTTCATACCAGACACTCCCCTGACCTTCCTCGTGACCAAACCAAGCTTGGTTTGGTCCGAATCTACCCACAACTTCCTAAAAATCAGATCTGGAAATCCAGACTTTAGAACACATGCACCTGGGGAATCCGGCCGGTTTGGACATGGGTTTGAGGTCTAATAGACCTTAATCAAGGTGTTCTCATGTGAGAACACCCTGATTAATGTTTGTTCGGCCTCAAAAGTTCGAAGATGAATCAGATTTGGGTCTGTTTGATTTAAACATTTTCGGTACGTTTTCCTTTCTTTTGTGTTAGTTTTAATTAAGTGGTCAGCATGTTTCGTTGGGTTTGTTTGTTATTTTTGTTATTTTTCATTCGGATTTCTTTCATCTCTTTAAAGACCTTTTTCTTTGGTCGGTTGATTTTCTATGTGTGTATTCTGAATGTACTCTGTGATAAACATGATCGTCGATTAGTTTAATCGTCAGATAAGTTAACTCATATAGGCCCCAGTAATTGAACAAAAATTGTCTGATGCCCTTTAGGTCCCTAAACATATTGTTTATGTGAGCGATTGATTATTACCTGTTATAATTAGTATAGTCGACTCGATAAATATCGTCGATTAGCTTTCTATAACTAATAAATCGAATGAGCTAATAATGTCGCATGACTAATTGAGCTTTGTCACTGACTGTATGCCCCAGCATTGTTTGAAATGGTTTGTTTGCACTATAAAACTGACTGAAAAGGGTCAGCCCAGGCAGTCTTGAGTTCGAACTTTCATCAGTTCAAAAAATGCCCTGATGCTGCAATAGGCAGGGGCAGTAATAATCAAGTTTGACAGGGGTATTCTGGGGTGTTAAAAAGAACAGAAGTAATTAGTTTAAGTGAGCTGACAAATGGGGTACTAAATTAGGATTAAACTAATACCAATGGGGAACAAGACACAAGGGTATGTGGCTTAAATTGAATAATAAAAGGATGCCCATAACTCCTGATTAAACAAAACCAGGCGTGGGGAACAAGAGGGGCTGGCATCAAGAGGTGCTCAAGCATGGGTTTAACAGGGTAGGGGCAGGCTGCAAGTTGCAGCATGGGGGCAGCTTAGCTGCACTTGGTCACTTTGGCTTATAAATAGGCCATTTGAGAACTAAAAAAGGGCTGGACTTTTAGTCTTCAGAAAAAGAGAAAACAAAAGGCGGGAATTTTTAGTCTAAAAGCTGAAACTTTTAGTCTGAAAGAAGGTTTACTGAGTTTAAAGAAAGCTAAAAAACATAAGTTAATTTCCAAATAGATTATAACCAAACACCATCTGAAAGTTGAATAAGAATTCATATTGGTCAAGCTGCCTTGGCCAAGTTCTGTCAGCTGCACTGACTGAGCTATTTGTTGGTTGCTGAACTGTTGTCATTTGCTGCATCGAACTTCTTTTACTTCTAGTGTTCATTACTCTTCGTTTGGAATTATTGGTTTGGCACTCGACTACTTGCTGGTTTCATTTATTTTGGGAATCATTGTTGGTTGTTCGTGGACTGTGGAAAACAATCTTGGTTGTTGGTTTGTTGATGTGTTGTTGCTGTGTATCTGCTGCTGCTGTATTTACTGCATACTGCCCAGCTGATCATTCCTTTCTTCTTTTGTTCTCTATACCAGGTACACACCTAATACACTGTCAGATGTAATTGGAAATTGAGGATGAATACAAAAATGAGAAAACCTGAAGAATGTCTTTTATACGTAGATTGTTGCATTAAATATCATGTAATGTAGAATGATTTTTATTTTGGTTTGGATGCTGGAAGTAGTTTGCACGCCTAGTAGATGTCAATGCATGGTAATTGAATATCAGTTTGTATACGTATGCTGCTAGTTAAAAGTATTCTCAATAAATTAGTTTGCATCTCAGATTTAGTTTACTTTGCCATATATGTTGTAATGTAGGCCAAAATAGGAAAACTATCCACATGAGTTAAAGTTCTTCCCCCTTTCGCTAGTTTGTCACATATAAATTGATAAAGAACAAAGAATCAGTTCTAGGCCTCAACCTCAGGAAGGCCGAGTCCAAATCGAAAGAATCAGCTAGGCCTGTATCGGAAAGGCAGGGCCCAAGTCTGGCCATCTCGCATGAGCTAGTTTGGGCCCATAATTTGCGACTAGTTGTCCATAAGTGCAATCACGTTTTATTATTCTGTAAAAGCATTTTAAATCCGGTTTTATAATCAATTAAGGCTATTTACCGCTTTCAATAGATAGAGACAAACACGACAAGAAACGTAGTTGCTATAGGACATCCTTAAAAAATAACAACGAGACGAGCCTCGATAAAAAATAAACAAAACGCAGATGCGGGGCCCTTGTTAAATGTATATTAGTAAAGCATTTAGCTTCCAGGACGGGTTGATTAGCAAATCTCACAACCCTCCTAAAATAACAATACGCTAGACTCTTTAGGACGCGCCTTAATAAATCTTACCTTCGTAAACTCGGGTGCACATTGATGTGACCCAAATCCAAATCCCAACGGAATCGAAATGTGTTTCTAATCACGGGTACATTGATTGTGACGTGGTTCGAGATGCGTGTCCATGACGTTGCAAATTCATTAAAAAAAATAGAATGAGATGAGTCTCGCCAAATAAAAATACAAATCGCGGGGCCCTCAGTAAATATTTGCTTTAAAAATTATTTGGACTTCGGGATGGACCGTTTAGTAAAATTCCACGGTCTTACCCAAAATAAATACGCTAGTCGCTTTAGGCGCGTCTTAATAATTTATTTTTCTTAATTCGGGTGCACATTTATGTGACCCAAATCCAAATCTCAACCGAGTTGAGATATGTCAATAACCACGGGTGCATTGATGTAACGTGGTTCGAGACATGTTTTCACGACGTTGCAAGTCCTATAAAAATAACAGTGAATGATAAAAGCGGTTAAAAAGATAAAATTGGCACATAAGTTCACGTTTGTATAAAATCAGATAATCAAGCCAAATATAACAGTTGAGCGACCGTGCTAGAACCACGGAACTCGGGAATGCCTAACACCTTCTCCCGGGTTAACAGAATTCCTTATCTAGATTTCTGGTACGCAGACTGTAATATAGAGTCATTCTTTTCCTCGATTCGGGATTAAAATTGGTGACTTGGGACACCCTAAATCTCCCAAGTGGCGACTCTGAAATAATTAAACCAATCCCGTTTCGATTGTCCTTTAATTGGAAAAAACTCCCCCTGCGCCCCTCGGGCGCGGAAGAAGGAGGTGTGACAGCTCTGGCGACTCTGCTGGGGATTAAAAACCCAGAACCATTGGTTCAGGGTTAAGAATTCGAGCTTAGAATAATTGTTATTATTTGGCTTTATTTATTATCTGATTATTACATGTTTTGAGACTAATGTGCTAAATGCTGCTGTCACCGCTTTGATATTATTTGAACTGTATATAAACTGTGCCGAAACTTTTCTCTTCTTACCTCCGGGGATGTGCTCACTGGTTGAGACTCCTTATTCTGTTAGTTTCATACCCTAAATAAAAGAGGCTCGGAAAGTTTCTAAGCCGGCTGGCCTTTTGGTTCCCGGAAAGGAGCTCCTTCCTCAACTCGAGTTGTCCGCTCGGGTACACTGTCTAGAACACCGACCCAGGTTTTGAACATAGAATAACGTGACTTCATGCCGGATCCCTAGTAGGAACGCTTATTTGCATCACGTTGCATATGACTTAGGGGACTCAACACAGGGGTTGGGTCCGTCTAGGACTAGCAACCTGATATGAAAAGACCATTCTGGTGCATCCTATTGTTTTCCGTGCATTTATTTGTCTCATGCCCGCATGCTGACCGGTGTTTGAATATTTGGAATATTGTGAAAAAAAAGGGAAATAACGGTTAGGAATTGATTGTTTATTGTTGAAAAAAAAAGAAAAAAAAACAAATACTGTCAAAACTCTGCCAAAATTTTGAAAAGTCGTTGTTCTGTCTTTCAAAAAATAAAATATCAATAGAAATATATAGTTTGTCTTGTCATAAAAAATTAAAAATTAAAATTAAAAAAAAAAAGACCCTATTCTTAAAATGGTTTTTTTTTCTTATGAAAATAATAGTAAAAAAAAAGAGAGTCTTATTTTGTCTTAACTTTTATTATTTGTTGCAAATATATGTATATATATAAGTGAAAAATTCAAAAGTTTTTCTTTACTTCAAAATGTATATATATCTTTATTTGTGGCAAAAGTATTTGTCTTGCTAAAGGTCTAGAAAAGTCCTTTCAGGCTCCCAGTTTTCGAAACAAAAATCCAAAATATTTTCCGTTATTAACTTCTTTAGAAAGTTTTTTATATATATATATACGAAAATTCAAAATTCACAAAAAATCGCATATATTTTGTTTTTATCAGGATAAGTGTCGTTTGTTAAAATCTTATTAATAAATGTGCAGAATGAGCACGATGCCGAATGAACCCTTTTTAATCATGAGCAAAATTCCCCTCCAATTGCGGCTCTGGTGGAATGATTTGGGCAAAGAAGGTCATGACGAAATCAAGAAGTATCTGAAAGGCCTCACGAGTTTGTTGGATATCAGGCCACGAGGAGATATCATAAGGGCACTAGTCCCCCACTGGGATCCTGGCACAATGTCTTCCGTTTCTCAGATTTTGAACTTACCCCAACTTTAGAAGAAATAGCAGGGTATATCGGCAGCGCTGAGACTCCTTTGAGGCACAAATATCTGATTGCTCCAAGAGCTGTAGCAATACACCGGTTCCTGGATTCCTTAAAGATAGTCAGAACAATCCATAACCCTGACTTGGCAAAAGGTTTTTGCAGCATGAGTTTCATATATCAAAGATATGGTCACATAGGAGGATTCGACAAGCCAGAAAACCAGTTGTGCAGCAAAGGTAATCGCCAAAAGTGGGAAGAACATAGACGGATTGCTTTCATGATAGCTTTCTTAGGACTACTAGTATTCCCAAGAAAAGACGGGAATATTGACATAAAGATAGCAGGGGTCGTCAGTACGTTGCTCACACAGAGTGATAGTACGTTGGCGCCCATGATAGTATCTGATATATTCCGGGCACTCACTTCTTGCAAAGCCGGAGGAAGCTTTTTCGAGGGTTGCAATTTGTTGTTGCAAATGTGGATGACCGAACACCTATGTCACCGAGCCCAGTTTCTGAGCCATGGATCCGCTGGAAAGACCTGCATAGAGGAGTTCTATACCAGAGTTAATGAAACCTACCTACCAGAAGGAGTCACAGCATGGACCTCATATTTCCATACCTGCAACACCAGTCAAATACAGTGGGCGCTAGGATGGTTACCGATCGACGAAGTCATATACATGCCAGCAGCCAGGCCCCATTTTCTCTTAATGGGACTTAAGAGCATTCAACCATACGCGCCGCATCGGGTTTTAAGGCAACTTGGGAGGTATCAGATAGTGCCGAAAGACGAGGATCTGAGCATCCAGGTAATCGAGATCAGTCCCGACGGCCAGTTTCCTGAAGCAAGGGTTCGTCAAATTTGGAGCCAATGTCAATACTTAGAAGCAAATACTTGTGTAATGAATCGGGCAAAAGGGGAAGTTTCGCCCGGGTATCAGGCCTGGTACAAAGGGGAGACATCACCTGGAAGACCGACCAAAAGACCTCACCTGCAAGAATTTGCCAAATCTTCACAAGAACAGTGGGGCTGGTTGGCCAAAGAGCAGGAATATCTTGTCAAAGCAGGCAAACTGAAGCAACAAATTCAGGATATGAAGTTTGAGTGCCAATTACAGTCTGCTGCCCACAAGGGAGAAAAGAACCAGTTAATCAGAGAAGGCGAGATCCTCAAAGCTCAGATCCGGAGAATGAAAAAAGAGGCTAATAGCCAGCTAAGAAGCCAGGCAGATAAAAGATTGATAGCAGGGTTAAAGGATCAGGTTGCGGAATGCCAGGAAGATTTGGAAAAAGCCAGGGCCAGCACGGCAAAATTGCGAACCAAGTGGGCAAAAGGTGTGATGGCTCGGAGGCAGCGCCTGCAACGAGTCATAAGGGAGTATGAACTGAGCGTCGGGACATTAAGGGAAACGAATGCCTCTCTTCGAGAAAGGATCCTCAAGCAAACACGAGATGCCCAAGCCGACAGAAGGCAATGTTACGATGCAATGACCAGAATGGAAAGGCAAATGGAGATGTTCCAGGATCAGCTTGCCAACAATGCGCAAACACTGGGATTGAAGAACCAACAGATAAGGCATTTGTTCACAGAAAGGGACAACATCCGGGGAAAGATCGACGAGATTGGGCATTACATCTACATGAGATGCCTGGCATGCGAGCAAAAGCCTCAAAAGACCCTCCTTGTTTCCATCATGGGTTGCGTCCACCGAATCATGAATGAGTTGAAAAACCTGCAGAGGGACCTCGCACCAAGGGCCGCGGAAAGGCCGAATGATGCCTCGCGGGTCCCTAAGTTGGAAAATTAATCTTTGGTTGAGTCCTGTTTATTTGGCTATGTCTCTTTTCCATATGCTGTTTTCCTTTCTTTTAGTCAAAACGGGTTAAGAACTGTGGAGTCTGTACTATTGCTATTCCTCGCTTGATGTAATTTGTAATAGCAAAATTTTGAGAATGAATTTAATGATTTCACAAGAATTATGTGTTTCTTTTCTTTGAGGCAGAACTACGCCTGGTCTGATTCACGCGGGGACGTGATACGTAGGCAATCCCCATAAGATTCGACCGCTTTTAATAAATAAAGAAAAGAAAATGTAAATAAAATAAAACGCAGGGTTTCGCAAAATACTTTAAAAGAGACGAACGAACAAACCGGGATGACGCATGTGGTTTGAAGCAAAGCATGTAGAAACGGTTAACTGCCTAGGTGCATTGCATCCTCTATGTGTTATGATCAAATCTGTTAAGCTCTAACACTAACAAAGTTTGTTGTTGTCTGATACCAGACAGTTAGTTGTTAAAGAATTCTGGCAACACATTCATACCAAACCAGATCCAAAAGACCGGTGGCAACAAGCATGACAACTTCAGAGAATAGTAATGAGGAAGAAAGGCCGATGAGCCAGTTGCTAAAAGAAGCAATGGAAAAAATTGAAAGGATGGGACTAGAGATGCATGCAATGCAGCTAGCCCTGGCCAAAACACAAAAGAGCCCTGAGACACTGGGACACATGCCGGAGTACCCTCACTCTGGCCCTTCCACAAGCCGCCCAAATCCCCTCTATCATCAAGAAAGAAGCCCTCATGATTCCCAAGCTCCACCACCCCATCAACCTCTCCCAACACCCAATATTCCCATTTTTGTGGGACCTACATCAGCCCCTTTGCAACAAACGACCAGTGAGCCATTGTTTCAGGCTCACGATACACAATACTATCCCCCTGAGCCTACATTACATGCACCCGAACCACAGGCTTACAATCCCCATCTGGAAGTACCGGCAGAGGTTGAGAAGCCGGTTAAGGCCCCTGAACCGGATGAAGTGTTAAGAAAGTTCAAAAGCCTGGAGCAATCCTTCAGGAACTTACACGGGCTGGGCAATCAAGTCAGCGTGGCATACAAAGATCTGTGCCCTTTCCCAGATGTCCAACTCCCGGCTGGGTTCAAGATGCCCAAGTTTGATTTATATGAAGGGCACGGTGATCCCATGGCACATTTGCGGGGATTCTGTAGCAAAATGAGAGGGGCAGGAGGCAAGGATGAGCTTTTGATAGCTTATTTCGGCCAAAGTCTGAGTGGATCTGCACTGGAATGGTATACCAGGCAAGATTTCAGCAGGTGGTACACGTGGGATGATCTGGCGCAGGCTTTTGCAGGTCATTTCCAGTACAACCTGGAGATAGTCCCTGACCGTCTCACGTTATTGAGAACTGGGAAGAAACCCGGGGAAAGTTTTCGCGAGTTCGGGTTCCGCTGGAGAGAACAAGCAGCTAGGGTCGATCCTCCCATGAGAGAGGGAGAGATGGTAGACTACTTTTTGCAGACATTGGATCCAACCTACTTTGGTCACTTGGTGACAACGATTGGAAAATCTTTCAACGAGGTGGTCAAAATAGGGGTCATGATAGAAGAAGGTTTGAGGTCGGACAAGATCTTAAACTATTCGGCACTTAAGGCCACAACCCAGGCTATTCAAAGCGGAACGGGAGGTGCGCTAAGAAGAAAGAAAGAAGAGGTTGCCACGATCGAGGCAGACAGTTGGTCCAGGGCTGGCAGGCCGCACTACAACCAACCCAGGCCTCACAGGTCAAACTACCCATACAACCCACCACAAAATTTCTATCCACCTCGAGAACCACATTGTTCCGTACACCAAGCCCAGGTATACACTCAGCCTCCAGTTCGCCCACAATGGCGCGCACCGGCTCCCCAGAACATATATGCACCACCACAAAACACTTACCCTCCACCAAGGGCATATAGAAATCCTTCAGGGGCAGGTTTCCGGGGAAATCCAGATGCCAGAAATGACAGGTTGCGGAAGCAAAGAACCTTCACCGAACTGGGAGAAACCTACACCGCTGTGTTCCACAAGCTGCGGCAATTGGGTTTGGTTAGTCCTGTCCATACTCGGGAACCAAATCCCCCGCCTCAGAATTTGGATCGTTCAATCAGTTGTGAATACTGTTCAGGGATGCTCGGGCACGATACCGAGAAGTGCTGGAAGTTGAGGCATGCCATACAGGATCTTATTGACACCAATAAGATCGAGGTCCAGACACCGGAGGCTCCTAACATCAACCAAAACCCACTGCCAGCGCACCACGAAACTCACATGATTGAGTTGGTGTGTGAGGGAGGAGAATTAAGAAAACCCTCACAAACAGTGATGATGATCCAAGCTGCCCCAAAAGAAGTCTTAACCAGTGGAGGAACAAATGTACAGTCGCAGGGAGAAGGCGTCAAGCCGGTAGTAATATGGGGGAAGAGCCCGTCCGTCATCGCAAGCAAACCCGAGCCAAGCAAGTTGGTAATACCAGGGATCCTGCCCACACCGGCAGTCATGTTGAAAGGGGTATGTGGAGAACGGGTGACCATAAAGCCGGTGGTCCAACTGCCAATGCTTGACAGCAGGGCTGTGCCCTGGAAATATGAAAAAGTAGTGGTGACGTACCAAGGAAAACAGGTGGAAGAAGTCAGTTGTGAAGCGCAAGGGCTGACTCGATCAGGTCGATGTTTTGCTCCGGTGGAGTTAAGAAAAACCAACCCAGTGGCAACCAAGAAGCCAGTGTCAGAAGAAGAGGCTGAAGACTTCCTGAGGAAGATGAAAGTACAAGACTATTCTGTGGTTGAGCAGCTGAGAAAAACACCTGCCCAGATCTCACTATTGTCATTACTCCTCCATTCCGAGGAACATCGTCGGGCCCTGTTAAAGATATTGAACGAGGCCCATGTACCCAGTGAGATTTCTGTAAACCACCTGGAAACCATCGCCAGCAAGATTTTCGAGGTGAACAGGGTAACATTCTCAGATGATGACCTGCCGGTGGAAGGTACGGAGCATAACAAAGCTCTATACCTAGCTGTCAAATGTGAAGACTCGGTGGTAACTCGAGTATTGGTGGATAACGGCTCAAGCGCCAATATTTGTCCATTATCCACCCTGGACCAGTTAAAGATTGACCGTGGAAGAATCCGGGAGAATAGCATCTGTGTCCGGGGGTTTGACGGAAACGGAACCGCCACTGTGGGGGATGTTGTACTTGAATTAACCATTGGTCCGGTCCTATTTACCATGGAATTCCAGGTGTTGGACGCCACGGTATCTTACAACTTGCTGTTAGGACGACCTTGGATTCATGCAGCTAAAGCGGTGCCTTCCACCCTACATCAGACAGTGAAGTTCGAGTGGGAAAGACAAGAGGTCGTGTTGCACGGCGAGGATACAACATGCACCATGGGCGGAACCATTGTGCCTTTCATAGAGACCACTGATGACAAGGGTCCCTGGGTCTACCAGATTCTCGATACAGGGTCGGCCAACAAAATTTCTGAAGGAGAAATCATCCCGCACCCTAGGGTGGCTGTCGCAACAGTCATGATGGTATCAGAAATGCTGGGTAATGGGTTTGTGCCGGGAAAAGGCCTGGGAGTTGAACTTCAAGGGATAGTCCAACCTGTCTCCCTTCCTAAGAATCTGGAAACTTTCAGGTTGGGGTTCAAACCAACCGCAGCAGACAGGAAGCAAGCGCGAAAAATGAAGAAGAGGGTCTGGTCTCTGCCTAAACCAGTGCCACGCCTCTCAAGGTCTTTTGTTAAAGCTAGTGCCAAGGGGTCAGCGATCCCAAAGATTCGAGGACCTTTGATCGGCATAAGTGAAGACCTGAATCAGAGTTTTGAGAGACTATTCGCGGATGTCAGTATGGTGGAAGCTGGAGAGGGTTCCAGCAGAGCAGAGATACAATTCGTGGGGCCTGAGGCCAAGACCAACAATTGGACGGTTACTCCTCTTCCTGTCCGAGGGGAGTCTTGGTAGTAGGCTTTGATTAATGTTTTGTTTGTTTGTTTGTTTGTTTGATCGGATTATTCAAGGGTGTAATCCCAATTTTACTTTCGTTTTGTAAAAGTGTGAACCCTTTTTATCCTGCAAATTTAATAAAGTTCTTTTCTTTTGTCCCGTTTTAATTTCTTGTTTTGTTCTTTTTCTTTCTGAACAGTTCTCTTTTTACTGGTCCTAATGACATGGCATGCACAGCGGATCTTCGACCTAGTCTAATAAATCAATCTGAATCTGACTCAATAATGCAAGAGGTCGTTTGTGATAATGAATCCGAATGTGACGAAGGGGAAGCCTTCGAGGAAATAAACCGAGAACTGTGCCAATTTGAAGAGAAACCCAAGCCTAACCTAAATGACACTGAGGCTGTGAACCTAGGAGACGTTGATGACATCCAAGAGACCAAAATTAGCATCCACATTGAGCCGAATGTCAAAGCAGAATTGATCGAAACTCTCAGGGAATTCAAAGATGTTTTTGCATGGTCATATGATGATATGCCTGGATTGAGCACCTATTTAGTGGTTCACAAACTACCCACTGACCCGGCATACCCTCCGGTCAAGCAAAAACTAAGGAAATTTAAAACAGAAATGAGTGTGAAAATCAAAGAAGAAGTGATCAAGCAGTTGCAATCGAAGGTCATTCGGGTCACTCGGTATCCCGAGTGGTTGGCCAATGTGGTACCAGTCCCAAAGAAGGATGGAAAAATCAGGGTATGCGTTGATTACCGCAACCTCAACAAAGCAAGTCCCAAGGACAATTTTCCGCTGCCCAACATTCATATCCTGATCGACAATTGCGCAGGGCGCGAGATCGGATCCTTTGTGGATTGTTATGCGGGTTATCATCAGATCCTAATGGACGAGGAGGATGCTGAGAAGACAGCGTTTATTACGCCATGGGGCACCTACTGCTATCGGGTAATGCCGTTCGGGTTAAAGAACGCTGGGGCAACATACATGCGAGCAATGACTGCAGTGTTTCATGACATGATACACAAGGAGATTGAGGTGTACGTCGATGATGTGATCATCAAATCTTGGCGTCAGGAGGACCATGTAGCAGACCTAAGGAGATTTTTCCAAAGACTCCGGAGGTATGATATCAAGCTTAACCCGGCCAAATGCGCATTCGGGGTTCCATCAGGGAAGTTGCTAGGATTCATCGTCAGTCGACGGGGGATTGAGTTAGACCCATCCAAAATTGAATCCATCCGAGATTTGCCACCGCCAAGGAACAAAACAGAGGTAATGAGTTTGCTGGGTAGACTCAATTATATCAGCAGGTTCATCGCTCAACTCACAGCAACTTGCGAGCCCATATTTCGGCTGCTGAGAAAGGACGCTGCAGTAGGTTGGACAGCAGAGTGTCAGGAGGCCTTCGACCAAATCAAAGGGTATCTGTCTAATCCACCCGTATTGGTCCCGCCTAAGCCCGGGAAACCCCTAATCCTTTACCTGACAGTCTTGGAAAATTCATTTGGTTGTGTACTGGGGCAACATGATGACACAGGAAGGAAGGAGCAGGCCATCTACTATCTCAGTAAGAAATTTACAGTGCATGAGGTCAAGTACACTCAACTCGAGAAAACATGCTGCGCCCTAACTTGGGTAGCTCAGAAATTGAAGCACTACCTGTCTTCATATACTACGTATCTCATATCCCGTTTGGACCCATTGAAATATATATTTCAGAAACCTATGCCCACGGGAAGGTTGGCAAAATGGCAAATTCTGCTCACCGAGTTTGATATCGTCTATGTGACGAGGACAGCCATGAAAGCCCAGGCACTGGCAGACCATTTGGCAGAGAATCCCGTTGATGAAAAATACGAGCCCTTAAGAACGTATTTTCCTGACGAAGAGGTGATGCATACGAATGAGTTGGAATTACCCGAGGAACCGGGTTGGAAGCTTTTCTTCGATGGAGCTGCAAACGCAAAGGGGGTTGGAATAGGAGCAGTACTCATTTCTGAAACAGGACGGCATTATCCTGTTACGGCTCAACTACGCTTCTATTGCACCAACAATATGGCCGAGTATGAGGCTTGCATTCTAGGTCTGCGCCTGGCTGCTGACATGGATGTCCAAGACGTCTTGGTCTTGGGAGACTCGGACCTCTTGATACATCAAATTCAGGGAGAATGGGAAACACGAGATCTAAAACTCGTACCATACCGACAATGCTTGCATGATCTGAGCAAGCAATTTCGATCGGTAAAGTTCAAACACATCCCGAGAGTTCACAATGAGGTTGCGGATGCCTTAGCTACCTTAGCATCAATGCTGCACCACCCTAACAAAATGTATGTTGATCCTCTGCACATCCAAGTCCGTGATCAGCACGCCTACTGCAATGCCATAGAAGAAGAAGCGGATGGCGAACCCTGGTTTCATGATATCAAGGAATACCTCAGGATGGGGATATATCCAGAACATGCCTCTGGAGACCAAAAAAGAGCCCTTCGGTGTTTGTCGAATGGTTTCTTCCTCAGTGGAGGAGTATTGTACAAAAGAACCCCGGATTTGGGATTGTTGAGATGCATAGATGCCAGGAAGGCAACAACGGTTATGGCAGAAGTACATGCTGGAGTTTGTGGGCCACACATGAGTGGATATGTATTGGCAAGAAAAATCCTTCGAACAGGGTGTTATTGGCTCACCATGGAACGCGACTGTATCACTTTTGTGAGGAAATGCCATCAGTGCCAGATACATGGAGACTTGATTCACTCTCCGCCAACAGAGTTACATACGATGTCAGCACCCTGGCCGTTTGTAGCATGGGGCATGGATGTCATTGGGCCCATCGAGCCAGCAGCGTCCAACGGTCATAGGTTCATTCTAGTGACCATTGATTACTTCACCAAATGGGTTGAGGCTAAAACCTTCAAATCAGTAACTAAGAAGGCAGTGGTGGACTTTGTTCACTCCCATATCATCTGCAGATTTGGGATCCCAAAAGTGATCATCACGGATAACGGTGCGAATCTTAATAGCAGCTTGATGAGAGAGGTATGCCAACAATTCAAGATTACGCACCGCAATTCCACCCCATATCGTCCTAAGGCAAATGGAGCAGTCGAAGCAGCCAATAAGAATATCAAGAAGATACTGCGAAAAATGGTGGAAGGGTCCAGACAATGGCACGAGAAATTACCCTTTGCTTTGTTGGGTTACCGCACTACCGTCCGGACTTCCATAGGCACAACTCCTTATTTGTTGGTGTATGGAACTGAGGCCGTGATACCAGCGGAGGTCGAAATTCCGTCCCTCCGAATTGTCGCTGAAGCCGGAATTGATGATGATGAATGGATCAAAGCTCGCTTGGAACAGTTGAGCCTGATAGATGAGAAAATATTGGCAGCAGTGTGCCATGGTCAGCTGTACCAGAAGAGAATGGCAAGAGCGTATAATAAAAAGGTGCGCCCCAGGAAGTTTGAAGTAGGGCAGCAGGTATTGAAGAAGATCCTCCCGCATCAGGTCGAGGCAAAAGGCAAATTCGCCCCAAATTGGCAAGGGCCTTATATCGTGACCAGAGTCTTGGCCAATGGTGCTTTGTGTTTGACAGATGTCGAGGGAAGATGTGTCGACATGGCTATCAATTCAGATGCAGTCAAGAGATATTATGCGTAATTTCTTTAAATTATGGCAATTTTGGTTTATTTGTTTGTATTTGGCATTTGTTGAATAATGAGATGACGGAGGCAATTCTTTCTTCTATCCAAACACTTTTAACCCTCGCTTCCCCCTTTGAGCCTTAAGCAAATTCTTTCAATACCCCTCTTTTGGAATCACTAATGGGAAAGATACGAAAAGAAAAGAAAAAGAAAAAGAAAAAGAAAAGAAAATGAAAAGAAAGAAAAGAAAAATCAAGGAATATAAAACAGTGGGAACTACGTTTGACCTGATTCCTCAAAGAGGATACGTAGGCGCCTCACGGCTCGGTCATAGTATGCATCATAGCAAATATAGGATGCATAATGTACATAGTGTGCATAATAGGCACAGCGTGCGTAACGCA